>NC_069123.1:21258277-22458277 GCF_026914265.1 Mya arenaria | reverse complement strand
TTTAGATTATACATGATGGAGTTTGTCTTTGATTATACATGGAGGAGTCTGTTTTAGATTATAAATGATGGAGTTTGTTATAGATTATACATGATGGGGTTTGTCTTTGATTATACATGGTGGAGTCTGTTTTAGATTATACATGGTGGAGTCTGTTTCAGATTATACATGGTGGAGTCTGTTTTAGATTATACATGGTGGAGTCTGTTTTAGATTATACATGGTGGAGTTTGTTATAGATTATACATGGTGGAGTTTGTCTTTGATTATACATGGTGGAGTTTGTCTTTGATTATACATGATGGAGTTTGTTATAGATTATACATGATGGAGTTTGTCTTTGATTATACATGGTGGAGTCTGTTTTAGATTATACATGGTGGAGTCTGTTTTAGATTATACATGGTGGAGTCTGTTTTAGATTATACATGGTGGAGTCTGTTTTAGATTATACTTGGTGGAGTTTGTTTTTTGAAAATATATTAAATATATGATATTTAGCATCGTTATGGGTTATGTTCGAGCATTTGTTTTCTGTTGTAACAATATACAAAAGTAAGTATTCGAGCATTTAGCTTTAAGAAAATATCTTTAAAAAGGTTACAACTTTCCTTAAACATGGTAAGTTATGTTTATTTCCAAAAATATCATCTTAATTGTAACACTTACGCTATCTTTTTAAATAGCAATTTTTCATTTTGACATAATTCACAATAAATGATCAGGAAAACAACAGAGGAACAGAAACAGTGCCAAGTAACGTTGGTCTATGTTCATATAAAAAGGGCATGCAAACTTTCTGAAGTCCAATGATTCTGCATCTGCTGAAACACTATGAACGTTTCAGCTTTGTAATGCCAAAATCGTCGATAAACAGTGGCATTGGAGTTAATAGTGATAACTTATTGCTATAAAGTGCGTATTTTTTTTAAAAACACTTTGCTTGTTTTCGTCCAGTCATTATTAAAGCCACATGTTAAGTTTGTTCTGGTAGTAGTCGACAAATTCCGAGTAGAAACATCTAATAAACAGTAATTTAATAAATAAACAATAATTTAATACAACTGCCTTCTCTTAAAACATATTTGTATTCACTCGATTCAATTTGCCAGCCAATACATTCTCTTAAAATATGGGTTACAACTTTGTAAACTGGTTAGTCTGGGGGAAGTGCTTTTTCAGATTTTTCCTCCTAAAGTAATGTTTCAATGTCACAAACATTTCCTGAAGAATTAGGTCGTCTGGTTATTACTACGAATCTCAGACAGTTGTATTTACTCTGGGAAAACTGCCTGTACGTGACCCGAAACTACATTATTTCAATTTCCCGCTATTAAGAGCTATTACTTAACGAATCATCACAGATCGCTGCTAGCCAGTGAAGTACGTCTCAAAATGATCACAAGAACATTCGATTACGAGAAAAAAAAATTGCTTGTCAGTACCATTAGACACTTTAGATGGACAGCTTCCGAAATGTCAACAGATCATTAAAGGACGAATTACTTAACAACGATCAAACCATGGATGGGATTGAGGCGATATTTGGTGTTTTGCATTATGCTTAACTGGTCTTATAGTAAGCTTTGTAACCTTTCTAGCTTATCAGATGTCAAACCACGGGTCCCAAATGACACCAACAATTTCCTATTATTTTTCTGATCAACAGTAAGCTGGATTATAATATTTGACGTAAATCCGTCGCAGATCCGTGCTTATCTAATATTGCTTTATTCCGTGATGTTTTAGAATTCAGTAAAGAAAAAACATAACATGTCTCACAACCCTATATAAGATCATTGATTCTGTCGAGACGTAAATTACGTTCAGATGGAAGAAAGGCCTTCAGAAGGACTCTATATGATTGCCCAATTATTCCTTTTCTTACTTTTAATACGACTTTCTGGACTAGTTAATTAACGTGAACACATAAAAGGAGCTTATTGACTTCACCAGTACATATAAGCGTTCCGCCATGTGATCGTAATATATATGAGTATACACTCCAATCACTCGTACTCATGAAACAAATCCGGTGTCACAAGGTTTTTACCTACACATACGACAGTTGAATGTACAGGCGCCCCTTTTCACGAACAATCTAACACGAGATTATAAGTATCTTTCACGGCCGAGAGTGTAAGATAGGTTTATCCCGACCCGAGTGTGGGGGGGGGGGGGGGGGGTTAGGAAACGATGTTTACCGAGTTTCAGCTAAACACCCTGCACGAGGCTTGGACTGAACCTATCTTACACGAGCGGCTATGGTATATGCTTTTTCTCCCACCTCAGTTAAACAAAATGAAGTTCTTTTTTGCTGTGACTCTTTTGTGCGCAGTGAAAAAAAATGCGTATGGATATGTGATAATTCGTGGTTGGCATGGTTATGCGCGCAGTGATTCAGATTATGTTAATAGTCAAATCGATCTTCAAATAGTTCTGAGGAGAGCAGCATTATTTCTTGAATGGTGACTGAAAAACCCTTTATGGTGCCATTTGAAGCGAGAAATAATTAATTAGCATTCTAAATATTGCCACAAGACAACGTTTCCATGATGCTACAGACGACGGTCTTCAACAAGGGAGGTAATTGTGTGCTGACATATGGGAACTTGTTTTATCTTTGCCCGTGAGAAAATATGTTCTCGCAAACACTTTATAATCCAATTAAAGAGTAATTATGGCAGTACCTCTTTAGTCATTTACACGACTCAAGTTGATTTGTGTGCAACCGATCCATGTTCTTGGCAAAACTTGCTAAACTATTAACACAATGGCCAGAGAATGCGTAATTGTATTCTTCGGGCCATCTAAGCCAGCATCCCTCCTCCGAAACTGCCGAACCTATAAGAACCAGAGTATAGAATAATCTTTGTAGGTTTACTTCAGAATCAAAAAACATGCTGTAAACATGCTGTAATACCAGAGTATAGGGTAGACTTTGCAGTTTTTGCCTCGGACTCATTAAACATGCTGTTATACCAGAGTATAGGGTAGACCTTTCAGTTTTGCCTCGGAATCATTAAACATGCTGTAAACATGCTGTAATATCAGAGTATAGGGTAGACTTTGCAGTTTTGCCTCGGAATCATTAAACATGCTGTAATACCAGAGTACGAGGGTTGTCCGGAAAGTTTTGAGACTGTGTCTATATTTCAAAACGTTTTAAATATAAATCAACAAACAATAAACAGCTGTGTATATAGACTATTCATGAGTATCCTTTTGAAAAATAAAATTATATCATCTCATAATACGGAAGGAAATGGATGTCAAGACAACTTATCTAGCACTTCACGGAGCACTTTGAAATTGATGTTTTCTGAAAATTGTTCACAATTAATATATACTACTTCGTCTAAATAATAGACGCTAAAACGTCATGTCAAACCATATGACGACAGTATGAGGTCAACTGCATCACTTCGCAAATTATTGACGCAATCTAACTATAGACATGGTTGTAACAATCAGCGGAAGTAGAGAGGTATTTCGAAGATGTCGGAAAGAAATCAAACTTGACGTCACGCACGGAGCAGCGCGCTATGACCAAACACTGTGTTCGCAGCGGGATAACTCCTGCAAATACTTATACGTTTCTAACACGCGATAAATCAAAGCCAACATGTTCAAGGGCTTTGGTATTTCGCTAGCATCGACGTTTCAGTGACGGGCGTGCGACTTAAAGCAGAGCGGCAGACCATCAGTCGTGAGTGAAAGTGACGTAAATTCAGTGCGGGACATGTTAAAAAAGAAGACCGGCGGAGGACAGTGAGGGAAATTGGCGAATCCGTTCAGCTAAAAAGGACAGTTGTTCATAATATCATAAAAGAGTGGTACGGATATATTCAAGCAATCGGTTGATTGTCACTGTAAGTGTGTACGTGCAGAAGGAGCGTATTTTGAAATATTGAAAATGACGTGACGCAATGAGACAACGAAGTGCTCCGTGGCTTTTAACCTGTACTTTTTGTAATGTTTGTTGTATACGTTCACTTCGTAGAATATTGTTGAAACTTTCAGGATTTGTTTATATTAGATACAATTGACAGCTGATAAAATGTTAAATGCATCCAATGAGTGGTAAGTTTTTAATGAATGCAGTCTCAAAACTTTCCGGACAACCCTCGTATAGGGTAGACTTTGCAGTTTTGCCTCGGAATCATTAAACATGCTGTAAACATGCTGTAATACCAGAGTATAGGGTAGACTTTGCAGTTTTGCCTCGGAATCATTAAATATGCTGTAATACCAGAGTATAGGGTAGACTTTGCAAGTTGCCTCGGAATCATTAAACATTCTGTCAACATGCTGTTATACCAGAGTATAGGGTAGACTTTGCAGGTTTGCCTCGGAATCATTAAACTTGCTGTAAATATGCTGTAACATCAGATTATAGGGTAGACTTTGCAGGTTTGCCTCGGAATCATTAAACATTCTGTAATACGAGAGTATAGGGTAGATTTTGCAGGTTTGCATAGGATTGAATCATTAAACATGCTAAAACATGCTGTAATATCAGAGTATAGGGTAGACTTTGCAAGTTGCCTCGGAATCATTAAACATTCTGTAAACATGTTGTTATACCAGAGTATAGGGTAAACTTTGCAGGTTTGCCTCGGAATCATTAAACTCGCTGTAAATATGCTGTAACATCAGATTATAGGGTAGACTTTGCAGGTTTGCCTCGGAATCATTAAACATTCTGTAATACCAGAGTATAGGGTAGATTTTGCAGGTTTGCATCGGAATGAATCATTAAACATGCTGAAACATGCTGTAATATCAGAGTATAGGGTAGACTTTGCAAATTGCCTCTGAATTATTAAACATTCTGTAAACATGCTGTTATACCAGAGTATAGGGTAGACTTTGCAGGTTTGCCTCGGAATCATTAAACTCGCTGTAAATATGCTGTAACATCAAATTATAGGGTAGACTTTGCAGGTTTGCCTCGGAATCATTAAACATTCTGTAAACATGCTGTAATACCATAGTATAGGGTACACTTTGCAGGTTTGCCTCGGAATCATTAAAAGTGCTGTAAACATGCTGTAATACCAGAGTATAGGGTATACTTTGCAGGTTTGCCTCGGAATCATTAAGCATGTTGTAATATCAGAGTATAGGGATAACTTTGCATGTTTGCTGCAGGATAATTAAACATGCTGTAAACATGCTGTAATATCAGAGTATATGGTAAACTTTGCAGGTTTGCCTCGGAATCATTAAGCATGCTGTAAACATGCTGTGATATCAGAGTATATGGTAAACTTTGCAGGTTTGCCTCGGAATCATTAAGCATGCTGTAAACATGCTGGTATATCAGAGTAAAGGGTAGACTTAACAGGTTTGCTTCAGAATCATTAAACATGCTGTAATATCAGAGTATAGGATAGACTTTGCAGGTTTGCCTCGGAATCATTAAACATGCTGTTATATCAGAGTATAGGATAGACTTTGCAGGTTTGCCTCGGAATCATTAAACATGCTGTAATATCAGAGTATAGGATAGACTTTGCAGGTTTGATTCGGAATCATTTGAATATGATGTATAATTATCATATAGGGTAAACTTTGCAAATTAACTTCAGACTTATAACAAAGGGTGAAGTTTGTAGGTAAATTTGTGACACCAGTGATAAGGTTTAGAAAAAGAAACATGTTCAGGGCATCGGATACAATAGATAAGATTTTGGAAATAAAATATACAGGACTATGGACAGAACAGACAAGGATTTGAAGCAAGCATACAGGGCTTTAGACACAGGAATCCAGGAGCTTATATTTCTTTACTTACATGTATCCCTTATATCATTGACATAATTTATGGACATTGATGAGTAATGGCCTAAAGCAAAACTTTAACTTCAGTATTTCAACAGAATATTTAGGGAAAATGAAAGACATGTAATGATGTCTGAATATCAGATCAAAATAACTCCCATTGATTAGACATAATGTCTTGGTACAAGTCTATCAATATTCAACTTTGATAAGCGGTGCTAATATCGTTGCTTGTATTTTTTTGTCTCTAATGAACAGTAAAAAATCTTCATGTGAAGGCAACAAAAGATTAACAATGTGGAAATATTTCGTGCGGTCAGCGACTATTCTATTCAGCTTCAATTTAGCAAGCTCTCCATCAGTGGCGACACACTATTTCCTAGGGACTCGGAATTATCATATAAGACACTGCACTAGTTTTCATTTCATAGTTATTGATGGCTGTATTGAAATATATTTGACAGCGAGCCATAGAGGGGCATTTAAGTAAAACAATGGTGTATGTTAATGCTTAGTGCCTACGTCTGATTTAGTGCATACATACATTGGCTTTCTGCCTACTGGTAATTTACTAACTCATTGTCTATGAGTAAAATTTCTAACTGCATTAAATATATTTCCTAATTCCAACGTCTAAATAGTGAGTGCCTACGTAAAAGCGTTCTAATGCTTAGTGTCTACGTTAATTAAAGCGTTCTAATGCTTAGCGCCTACGTTAAAGCATTCTATCGCTTAGCGCCTACGTTAAAGCATTCTATCGCTTAGTGCCTACGTTAAAGCGTTATAATGCTTTGTGCCTACGTTAAAGCTTGTCATGCTTAGCGCCTACGTTAAATCGTTCTCATGCTTTGTGTCTACGTTAAAGCGTTATAATGTTTTGTGACTACGTTAAAGCTTGTCATGCTTAGCGCCTACGTTAAAGCGTTCTCATGTTTAGTGCCTTCGTTAAAGCGTTCTAACGCTTAGTGTCTACGTTAAAGCGTTACAATGCTGTCTGCCTACGTTAAATCGTTCTCATGCTTTGTGTCTACGTTTAAGCGTTCTAATGCTTAGGGCTTACGTTAAATCGTTCTCATGCTTTGTGTCTACGTTAAATAGTTCTCATGCTTTGTGTCTACGTTAAAGCGTTCTAATGCTGTGTGCCTACGTTAAAGCGTTCTCATGCTTTGCTCTGTATCTACGTTAAAGCGTTCTAATGCTTAGTGCCTACGTTAAATCGTTCTCATGCTTTGTGTCTACGTTAAATCGTTCTCATGCTTTGTGTCTACGTTAAAGCGTTCTAATGCTGTGTGTCTACGTTAAATCGTTCTCATGCTTTGTGTCTACGTTAAAGCGTTCTAATGCTGTGTGCCTACGTTAAAGCGTTCTCATGCTTTGTGTCTACGTTAAAGCGTTCTAATGCTTAGTGTCTACGTTAAATCGTTCTCCTGCTTTGTGCCTACGTTAAAGCGTTCTAATGCTGTGTGCCTATGTTAAATCGTTCTCATGCTTTGTGTCTACGTTAAAGCGTGCTAATGCTGTGTGCCTACGTTAAAGCGTTCTCACGCTTAGCGCCTACGTTAAATAGTTCTCATGCTTTGTGTCTACGTTAAAGCTATATAATGCTTAGCGCCTACGTTAAAGCGTTCTAACGCTTCGTGTCTACGTTAAAGCGTCTAATGCTTAGCGCTTACGTTAAAGTTTTCTAATGATTAGCGCCTGCGTTAAAGCGTTCCAATGATAAGCGCCTACGTTAAAGCGTTCCAATGCTTTGCGCCTACGTTAATGAGTTCTTATTCTTTGAGCCTACGTTTAAGCTTTCTAACGTTTAGTGTCTGCGTTAAAGTGTAACAATGCTTAGCGCCTACGTTACAGCGTTCTAATACTTTGTGCCTCGGTTAAAGCGTTCTAATGCTGAGCGCCTACGTTAAAGCGTTCTAATGCTTTGTGTCTACGTTAAATCGTTCTAATGCTGAGCGCCTACGTTAAAGCGTTCTAATGTTTTGTGCCTAGGTTAAAGCGTTCTAATGCTGAGCGCCTACGTTAAAGCGTTCCAATGCTTTGTGCCTACGTTGAAGCGTTCCAATGCTTTGTGCCTACGTTAAAGTGTTCCAATGCTTTGTACCTACGTTAAAGCGTTTCAATTCTTTGTGCCTACGTTAAAGCGTTCTTATGCTTAGCGCCTACGTTAAAGCGCTCTAATGCTTTGTGCCTACGTAAAAGCGTTCCAATGCTTAGCGCATACGTTAAAGCGTTCTAATGCTTAGCACCTACGTAAAAGCGCTTTTAACGCTCAGTGTCTACGTTAAAGCGTTCTTCCGCTTTGTGTCTACGTTAAAGCGTTCTAATGCTTAGCACTTACGTTAACGCATTCTAACGCTTTGTGCCTACGTTAAAGCGTTTTAATGCTTAGCGCCTACGTTAAAGCGTTCCAATGCTTAGTGCCTTCGTTAAAGCGGTCTTATGCTTAGCGCCTACGTTAAAGCGTTCTAACGCTTAGTGTCTATGTTAAAGCGTTCTAATGTTTAGCACCAAAGTTAAAGCGTTCTAATGCTTAGCGCCTACGTTAAAGCGTTATAATGCTGTGTGCCTACGTTAACGTGTTCTAACGCTTAGTGCCTACGTGAAAGCGTTCTAATACTGTGTGCCTACGTTTAAGCGTTCTAACGCTTAGTGTCTATGTTAGAGCGTTCTAATGCTTAGCGCCAAAGTTAAAGTGTTCTAACGCTTAGCGCCTACGTTAAAGCGTTTTCATGCTTAGCGCCTACGTTAAAGCGTTCTAACGCTTAGCGCCTACTTTAAAGCGTTCTTATGCTTTGTGCCTGCGCTAAAGCGTTCCAATGCTTAGCGCCTACGCTAAAGCGTTATAATGTTTAGTGCCTACGTTAAAGAATTCCAATGCTAAGTGCTTCGTTAAATTGTGCCAATGCTTTGTGCTGCGTTAAATCGTTCCAATGCTTAATGCCTACGTTTAATCGTTCCAATGCTTATGATGATAACATGTGATGATGATGATAACATGTGATGATGATGATGATGATGATGATGATGATGATGATGATGATGATGATGATGATGCTTGTACCTAGGCGATCCTGGTTCGATTCCCTGCCTGGGTACATGTGAGTTTGGTTTGTGTTGGACAAGTGGGTTTCCTCCGGGTACTAAGACACCCCCCCCCCTTCCCCCAACACAAGACCACACTCTGACGTAACATCTTGCCAATGAGAGTGATTAATAGAATGTTTAAGTTGTAACTTGTTTCACAATCGTTGCAAAATAAACAAATTAAAACTAAACTAATACACTCGCAGAATACTTTATTGCATATCATTGATACAATAGTATTTAGTTGCATTCGTCTGTATGTTTATTTGCAAATGACTTCTGCTCTTGGTTTGTTATTAAGTTAGCTTTCCATGATAGAGTTACCTGTCAATGATCGTAGTGTTATATCATTCAATTAGTCGTGTTATTAATTTATTAGTAATGGTTGTAGAAGTAGTATATAAGCAAAAACAGTAATCAATTAAACGTGATATTTTCACGTACGTACTTATCATAGTAATGTTTGCACGTGGGAACTACGCGATAAAATGAAGGCAACTAAAATGTACGTACTCATACAAGTACAGTATTTAATTACAGTTATGATACAGGTACTATGTAAGATGTCGGCATTACTCATTTACAACAACCCATGTGTTTTAATAAAATACCAATCCATAGCGGGCTACTTGCTTGCTGGACTTACAGCGCTATGGGAAACCTAGATAAAAGTTAAAGTCATCTAAATGCAGCGGCCCAGTGTGGTGGTTTTATTCGTTCGATATGACAGTGGACAGTTTGTCCGTGACATTTTAAGACCGATAATAGTTGATATTACGACTGATAGGACTTGCATTGTATCAGTCTCTCCGTAACGTATTAGGACAATAATAGATAGTTACATTAAATAATGACGCAATGAAGTTACCATTTAAAATATAATTTATTATCATCATTATTAAACAATAACTGAATTTGTTGAAATGATGGAATATTTTTAAAAAATATAATGGTGTAAATTTTTATCGTGGATATTTTCATTAGGAAAAAATAAATGAACCGGTTCTGGGACAATTCTTTGACAATGGATTTAATAAAGGAATAATATGCAGGAAAAAGAACTACCTCTGGAGGAATCCTCATGTTTTATAGCATGCATTAAGGTAAACTATTTGTATGACTATGAAGTGATGATTGACTTTAATTCAGTCAGTCACTACGTCATCATTCTAATCACCTACAAATTATCATCTATGTCATCGACATATGGTTGTATTTATCGCATTTTATATCAACATAACCTCTAATTTAAATCTACAATGCATGGTTTGGACGGTTATTTTACCTTTGTCGTCAGAGCTTTATCATATATAAAAGCATATGCTTTCATCTTATACATGATCAACTGATAAAATGAATGATTAGAATTTCTAATAGTACAGTGTATGTGTTTAATGTGTCAGCTCTTATATGTTGAATAATGACGTTGTACTTACTATACCGTATACGTATGCCGTAAAAGCGAGTTTGCTGGCAACATATGGGACATTAATATGTTAGTGTTCGCATTTCGTATTTACCGTGTGGGTAATGTAGCTACATGTATGTCATGTCAGAGTCATATCACACAAATATTGAAACTAGTTTTTTAAATGGTCATTTTATAACTACCTTTTTGCAGCATTGCGCAACAATTAAAGGTCTAATTTATTGCTATCGTATAATGATCTTTGTATGTTTCCATTTACCATTTAAACTATTTTCGACTAGACCACCGTACCAAATAAACCATTTTAAATAAACATTGACCTTTCCAATAAATACTATTTTATTCCCCCATAATTTAAGAGATTAAAATTACAATTCTTTATTTTCATTACCTAAAATCGTTTGTGCAAACAAATTATTCTGTTAATTTAATTCTGTTTTGACCCATACAATTTTTTCATCAATAAATCGAGCCATGACAAGCTTATACAAACTAAAATGTTTTAAAACGGTGATTGGAATATTACAGCTTTGGCGTATTTATAAGCATATCTTATCTAGTGTTACAAATCAGATATTTATTAGCCTAACTGCCAAAGTAAATAATTCGAATCAAAATATAACTTTCAGCTATTGACATAACTAATTTTGCTTCATTCAGCTATTTACATAACTAATTTTGCTTCAGTGCTATTTATTTTATGAAGCATTGCTGGATGTCTGTGCGTACGTGCGTGTGTTTGTGTGTGCGTGTGTTTGTGTGTGCGTGTGCGTTTGTATGTGTGTGCGTGTGTTTGTGTGTGCGTGTGCGTGTGTTTGTGTGTGCGTGTGCGTGTGTTTGTGTGTGCGTGTGTTTGTGTGTGCGTGTGCGTGTGTTTGTGTGTGCGTGTGCGTGTGTTTGTGTGTGCGTGTGCGTGTGTTTGTGTGTGCGTGTGCGTGTGAGCGGACTTGCTATACATTCGTTTTCAGCAAACAAGTTTGCGATGTTATCTGAACTATTTTCTACATATTTAAACAATCCGTATGACAAAAAAAACTGGTAGCAAACAATCGAACAATCTAAAAAAATCTCGTTAAAGGTTATGATATCGTTCGTTCAGTTTCACTTAGTTATCACTAAATAATTTAGTGAACAAGGCATACTTGTTAATATATCCGTATAATGTATGTTATCTACCGCACCTCAATATGGCGTCATACATATTATTTCCACGGCCTACTTGTTGTCTACGTTCAATATGGCGTCCTACATATTATATCCACGGCCTACTGGTTGTCTACGTTCAATATGGCGTTCAACATATTATTTCCACGGCCTACTGGTTGTCTACTTTCAATATGGCGTTCAACATATTATTTCCACGGCCTACTGGTTGTCTACGTTCAATATGGCGTCCTACATATTATTTCCACGGCTTACTGATTGTCTACGTTCAATATGGCCTTCTACATATTATTTCCACGGCCTACTGGTTGGCTACGTTCAATATGGCGTCCTCCATATTATTTCCACGGCCTACTGGCTGTCTACGTTCAATATGGCCTTCTACATATTATTTCCACGGCCTATTGGCTGTTTACTTTCATTAAGGCGTCCCACATATTATTTCCACGGCCTACTGGCTGTCTACTTTAAATATATCGTCCTCCATATTATTTCCACGGTCTACTGGTAATCTACTTTCAATATGGCGTTCTGCATATTATTTCCACGGTCTACTGGTAATCTACTTTCAATAAGGCGTCCTACATATTATTTCCACGGTCTACTGGTAATCTACTTTCAATATGGCGTCCTCCATATTATTTCCACGGTCTACTGGTAATCTACTTTCAATAAGGCGTCCCACATATTATTTCCACGGTCTACTGGTAATCTACTTTCAATATGGCATCCCACATATTATTTCCACAATCTACTGGTAATCTACTTTCAATATGGCATCCCACATACTATTTTCACGGTATACTGGTTATCTACTTTCAATAAGGCGTCCCACATATTATTTCCACGGCCTACTGGTAATCTACTTTCAATATGGCGTCCTACATATTATATCCACGGCCTACTGGTTGTCTACGTTCAATATGGCGTCCTACATATAATTTCCGCGTTTTTTTAAAGATAGCCGAATGTTATCCGATTGTATTTAAGCCCCAAGAAAAAGAAAGCAAAGATGACCTTTCACTTTATGCACATTAAACATCAATACACGCATGTGTCCGTCGGCTAAACAAATAAGGCCCATGCATCCTTGATGATGGTTTGCCGAAGTTCTACTACGAGATGCATGAAAAGAACAGCACATTTTACCGCATTTCTTAGAATTACTGTTTAGATGTGAAAAGTCTGGAAATATACCCGGTTACCGTTTTATCTTTACTAAAGTATTTTATGGAGAAGATTTTCATGTTGAAGTCTCAACAATAAAAAGGCAATGCCGTCTTGAATTTTTCAGCGTTTGGTATTTCTACAGTTAAAATCTTTCTGAAAAGTCTTGTATTATACGACAGCTGATATTGCATTTCATCGAAATGTAGGAAATAATAATCGAACCATTCAAGGACTGAGTTCAGCATCATGTGATGGGAAGCAATCAAAAGTTATTTGAGAATCACGTGTTAAGGAGGTTTTGCGAGTGTTTCCTCATTAACACGAGGACATTGCTGCAATTATTTCTACAGTATTTAACAAGACGAATTTTGATGCAAGACATCAGAGACGCGGCTGAACAAGTTTAAGTGTGGACATAGTAGCGTCTGAATTGCCCATTTTCAGAAAAATGCCAACAAAAATCAATATATTTTAACAAACCCAACACAAAATAAATTCCACTGTGTTCTTATTTATAAACATAGCAAAGATAGATCGGCGAAGATCGTAAATTCCTGGTAGAATGACCGGTAAGGTATTTAATCTCCGGCGAGGCCCAATTTGCTCGAAACTTCTTAAGTCCCTTATAACAGCATTAAGCCAAGCTCGCTATTTTTGTTTTTCAATAATTTGCGAAATATTAACTTCTTTAAGAACTTTTATACTTTAGTTGGGAATTAAATCTATGACTATCACAATAAACCATATTCTTCATAAAAGTTCAATTTAAGTGTGTATTTTACCTAATTGAAATAAGCTTCTTAAGCCTGTTAAGTTTAAGAAGTTTCGAGAAATCGGGGTCTCGGTTACGTGCTCCGTATTATTAGACGCGGAGGCCGCGTCGATAGGGATACATGTTTGCAATTGTCAATGGGGAAGTGTATACGGATAAATTTTAGTTATGAAAAAAAGAAGATTTGTTAATGATATCAACTCTTATTCAACTTTACTTAAAATTTGTCGTCAATAATCGTTTTGATGCGTGTAAAACTTCCAAAACGCCATATAAAACGAATAAGCCTTATGTTTAAAACAGGAAACTAAAAAAGTTATTCTCAGTGTGTTTGTATTGACTGGTCGCCGGTCATACGAGTTCGTTATTTTAGAAATTTGCTTTCTGTGAAAACGATATACACGCTGTGGTTGTAAATAAGCATGTGAGAATTTACGGGCATATTGTGAATAAAAGTTTAAATTATGCATTTGATAACAAATATAAGTGCCTTAACACGACATTAATTGACTATTTTAAATTTAAGTGATATAAAATGGAAGTACAAAGCTTTATTCACACGATTTTACTAACAAATATAAGTCGCAATAACGAAATTAACACAATTTAAATTTAACTGATATAAAATGAAAGTTCAAAGCGTAATTCACACGATTTAAAACAAACTTTAATGAATAAAAATAGGCCGAAAAGGATCAGGCCGAAATGATATCTCGGCCGAATCGACCCGACACCAATAATTTTAACAGTGTTAATGCAAGGTACCAGTCTAAATAATTTATGCATGCCGGAGACGACCGAGTAACTACGATCTAGAAAGTTGATTAAACCGTCATAGTTTGGCTATGTCCGTGTATATTCGGAATGTTAACAATTGTATATATTGTCACATGACTTTATTGAGCCAATTGGGTATCGATATTTTTCACGTGACACAACGATTCAGCATCCTCCTCCATCTTTTTGCGGGGAAAGAAAACGCGAAAACTCACTATGTTAAGAGGTGTTTAAGAACATTTTCCCCAAGGGCAAACTTTGTTTTCTCCATTTAATGGCATGCAATGTACCGCTATGGCTCTGGTTGCATTATTGGCTTTTTTTAGTTACGAACACAACCACATGTCTTCATTAACGGCTGTCGATGTAGACTGCATACTGAATGAGGGAAATGCTTTCGCCGCGTCTTTGATGCCTAACATCAACATTCGTCTTGTGGTTCATTTGAAGGCTGACAAGTTGCCATCGCACGTATTCAAATGCATTAGGTGTGCTGATGTCATTGTTTTACTGTAGTGGAAGGTGATCGAAATTCTACCAAATTGTTAACTATAACACATTTTCTATATAATAAAATACATCATATATGTACATGTACATTATTCAATACGATTCAAACCATGTTATGAAACCAATAAACAATAATACTAGAAACTCCAACACTAAACACAGTTGTTGATTACAATTCTTTAAATACAGGTTGGCTTAAAATTGCTAAAATCCCTACTATCTAGAGTACCATATCCCCTGACTTAAGTTCAGCCTAACAGGCACCCCCGTTAGCTAATGTTAGCAAACTGTTTTGTTCTGTATCCCAATTGCATTGGCACTTCTATTCATACATTGCATGCGGCTACCAAATTGCAATCGTTAGCTGCTAACACTTTAAGTATTAAAAGTGTTTTGTTTTGAGTAGGGTGCGAACCCACGCTGGTAAAGTCAAGGAAATATATTATACAACGTCTTTACCACTTGGCCACAAGGACTTCGTTAAACTGTTAACGGGTATTTTGACTTTTAAAGAATACATTGATAAAATCACGTGATAATGGCAATCTACCAATCACGCTACAACGATTCGATGTACTGTAGGTAACGGTATTCAAAAGTGTGGTCTTCAAAGACATATTTGAGCAAATATTAAAATTTGCTGAAGGGTCCAAGCGGTCAGTTTCTTCATTTTAACACTCCCAATGAGTTGCCACACTTTTTTGTCCCTTTATTGCAAATCAGTAAACAAAGTTCAGTTTGCTTAAAAAGCAAAATATTTATGTTTATATATTGATTTACAAATAGATTTGTACAACAAAATTATTAAACCTATATTACTATACGGTTGTGAATGTTGGGGTTTTGGTAACAATTACATACTCGAAAAGGTTCAATTGAAATTTCTAATAGGTATATTAAATGTTAAAAGTAGTACGCCCACATGTATGTTATATGGTGAAACGGATGTAAAGCCTTTGCAAATATATATAGATTCACGAATGTACAATTACTGACAGGTCTATCTTGATCGTTCCATCTTGTCATAAACTCTTAATCTCAGTAAAACACCGCACATTGAGTAAATTCCTGTATATTGCAATTGTTAGAGCTAATGACTTAAAATGGATTAAACATGTTAAACTATCTTCATCAAATATGGCCTTATTAATTTTTGGCAAAGCCACGAATTCCCAAATAAAAATGGTTACAAAAGAGTGTTAAGCAGAAAATGTCTGATTTGTTTTTAAACGAATGGTACACTACTGTGAGCTCTAAGTAAATGTGTATATTATAGATTGTTTAAAGAACGATTAGAATTTGAAAACTCTTGTTAAAACACCGTCCAAAATTATTGAACTGTGTTATACGATTTAGAACAAGAAACAATCATTTTCCAGTTGAAGTAGGTAATTGGATGAATATAAACAAAAATAACAGAAATAGCCACCTTTGTGATTCTAATCGTATTGGTGATAAATTTCATTATTTGTTAGAGTGAAGTTATTTCATTAACGAAAGACGCCGTTTCATGGATAACTTTAATTTTAAAACCCCACATATATTGTCATTTAAACGTGTAATGAAATTAAATCCAGATTGTGTAATGTTTTTAAAGTTGTGTATATATATCATTAGAAAAGTTAACTTAATCATATAATGTACTCCTCTTTATGCCATGATGTTAATTATCATATCATGGTTAAAGTTCATTTTCAAAGCCTCGTTTTGTATATAATATGTTCACTGCAATGCTCATTTTGTCATTCATGCATGCATAAACTTGAAACTTGAAACGTCAGTGAACATGGGTTTTTTGTTGTATTTTCTTTACCCATGCATTTCACAATTCAATATACTCGTATACAGTAATGTTTATGATCACATTCAAAATGTGTAAAATATTTTAAGTGATATACATATGAATATATTAATAATTTAAATTTGATGTATGTTATTTCTATAATGCAAACTGTGGTAAAGGTATTTTATAACCCAAACATTTTCAAAGTATTCAGTAGTCCATACCCGTAGTTTCCGCAGCAACTTATACAAGAATACGATACGATCATATCTACAAATCAGTTTCTTAGATGATACAAAATAGGTGATCCCTTTTTAGAACAGCTCTTGTAGAATTCCCGCGGAGGGATCTAATATACTTGGCTGCAAAGCGTGTACCGGTTGTAGGGCGTAAAGAAAATGTTTGTTTCCACTAAATCGCCCGACCCTGTTTTTCCTCCCGACCCTAGTTTCTTATGAGGCAGTATTTTTTCGTGATATCCTAAAAATGTCTATTTATTGTGTGGAAATGTTTAAATTAGACCGTTTTATTTTTAAAATGTTCTTCAATAGTGATAGAACTTGTTATATGTAAGTTTGGTACAGTATCCCGCTTTTCACAAAAAGAAGAAAAAAAATCATGCCTCTGACACTACTTACCCTGTTGTTGTTTTTAAGATGTTCGTGGAATAAAAACCTTTTGTTTTTGACCTATGGATGTATTGAACTATTGTTTATATATAAGTTGTCATAGGTTTACACTTAAAACAATTTCATATCGAAGAAAAAGAAAACAAGTAGCTGTAGATGTAAAAAAATCTTGTAAGACAAAATCTACATCGACTAGAACGCAAATAGAAATGTTCTTCGTCGGTTGAAACTTTGTATGAGCCTTCTATTCTCTATTATATGTGGTTTGTTTGTTCATTAATAGCTATCCACGTCAAACTTTATCATTTGGTTAGGTATATTTACATGATCAACCGTAATCGATTTGCTCCATGTATTGTGAATACAGATGACAGTTTTAGTAATATAACCAAATTAGATAGCTAGCCGACTCAACATTCTCTTGTATTTGACATGCAACCTATGACATTGGTTACCATGTTATTATCGTATTTCATAGTTATATTGTCAACTTATACATGCTGATCTATACAATATGTATTCAGATGACTATTATTATTGCAACATGATTGTGACGTATGTTATTAAAATCATCGAAATGAGAATATTGCATAACATTAGCTATTCGTGGGTTTCACATAGGTGTATTTTGCTGCGAATGAACTAAAATGCAACTGGAAAAATGTAGATACTTTATTTTTTCATTGTCAATATTATAACTTGTATATAAGAAATGCTAAATATTTTAAGAGCACACAAATACGGTTCTGCGATTTATCCATTATCAGAGAGTTATCTCGCTTTGATGTTTGCTAGAGGCTTTCCCGATGGTACGGCGGTTTGGGTCGTTCTGTTCATAGTGGCTTGATGACATAATAAGTCATAATAAAAACTTCAACTAGCCATAATTATATATTATACATACTTGAACATGTATATCATCAATATAATACATTGCCAGTAACATAAAATGAGATTTGACAAAATTCAAAAATACCCTATACTGTAAGTTTCATATGTTTTCAACAACAACAACAACAACAACCGAGGAAGTAAAAATAGAACACATGAATCTAACACATACTAGTATCAGTGATGTAGATGTCATCAGAGCAAACAACTTTGGAGATTAAAGTGTTAATAAAAGCATTAGAGTAGAATATAATTAAAAGAACAAAAGAACATAAGAACTTCAAGAGAACATCAATTTGATATAATCAACGTCTGTAATGAAGATTGAACAACGGACAATAAAACTGCAAGTTGAACATGTGCTCGAAAAAGGTCTAAAGGCGTGCTAAAAGTCGTAAATATATGTCATATTATCTATTTATCTATCTATTTATAATCATGCCATGGGTTTTTAACCGTAAGCAGAAACGTGCCCTTGTAGTTTTACTATCATTTTTGTAAATAAACCGTATCTGTTATATGTATGTGTGATCGTAATACTATTATAGGACAATCGTAAAAAAAACACAGACGAGTTAAATACATCTGTCAGTAATAGTAGAATGATGTATGCGAATATTCTGGGCCATATTTTCCTGGCATTGCTAATAATGTTCCATTATCCAAAAAGACCGCAAAGTTAATATCAGTTGCGGTCGTCTTTCTTGTCTGTGATTTTGTACTCTGAACTCCATAGCTTAAAACCGTTGTTATATTTAAATCAGGGATGCAAACGGATATTCGAATATTCGATCGAACGTTTGGTATTCGAATGTCAAAATCGGTATTCGAATATTCGATGTTTTTGTTGAATTATTAAATTAATACACTTTTTGCCGACAACTGTGTTCTTCGTATGTCTTGTTTTTACAACGATTGGCCTTTAATGCCAGAAGTGTGAACTTGATGACACTATACACACATCATATCGGATATATCATCGGGAACTATAAACAGTCGGCGTAATTTTGCATTTACTGGCTGTTAGACAAGTGACATTAAACACATTCCAATTATTTTGAGTACATTTAAATGACCATGCCAATTAAGAGTTTAAGAGATCGGCCTTTATACCAATGTGTTATCTTTACTGCTAATCAAGCTTAGCGATATTGCTCAAATCGCCTTAATGATACATAAACTAGTTATGTGCTTTAAACTGTTATCCGTGTTTCTATATAACGCTCTTGCCTTGAAACGTAACTGTACGGTACATGTACAACAATACAGGACATATATCCTTAAACGCTGAAACAATGCAAAATAAGATCGTGGTTTTTCGTATTTTCCCGGTTGAATGACGATATGCGCCAACATGTGAATTGCAGCCTTGTTCTGGGAATGATGTTTGTAGAAAACGACACCATGGCCAAACGTCGATTTTGCTTTATCATACAGACTTATTGAAGGATTAGCGTCGAATTAATGGTTGTGTTATTCATGTTTAATTGAAACGTATTAAAAGCAGAATTTAAATTACATTTTTAAACGAATTTCACCGTTTCAATTAATTATGCCCCCCTTTGAAGAAGAGGGGTATATTGCTTTGCACAGGCATGTCGGTATGTCGGTCGGTCGGTCGGTCGGTCGGTCGGTCCGTCGGTAGACCAAAGCTTGTCCGAGTGATAACTCAACAATTCCTGGACGTATGGTCATCAAACTTCACATGAAGGTTGGGACTGACCAGTAGATGACCCCTATTGATTTTGGGGGTCATCGGGTCAAAGGTCAAGGTCACAGTGACCTTTAATGGTAAAATAATTTTAAAGCTTGTCCGAGTGATAACTCAACAATGCCTGCACCCATGGCCCTCAAACTTGACATGGAGGTTGGGCCTGACCAGAAGATGGTCCCTATTGATTTAAGGGGTCATTGGGCCAAAGGTCAAGGTCACAGTGACCTGGAATGGTAAAAGGTTATCCGAGTGATAACTTGACAATGGCTGCACCCATGGCCCTCAAACTTGATTTGGAGGTTGGGCCTGACCATTAGCTGACCCCTATTGTTTTTTGGGCTCAATGGGTCAAAGGTCAAGGTCACAGTGACCTTGAATGGTAAAAGGTTGTTTGAGTGATAACTCAACAATGCCTGCACCCATGGCCCTCAAACTTGACTTGGAGGTTGGACCTGACCAGTAGATGACCCCTATTGTTTTTGGATGTCATTGGGCCAAAGGTCAAGGTCACAGTGACCTTGAATGGTAAAAGGTTGTCCGATTGATAACTCAACAATGCCTGCACCCATGGCCCTCAAACTTGACTTGGAGAATTGGCCTGACCAGAAGATGACCCCTATGGTTTTTGGGGGTCATCTGGCCAAAGGTTAAGGTCACAGTGACCTGGAATGGTAAAAGGTTGTCCGAATGATAACTCGACAATGCCTGCACCCATGGCCCTCAAACTTGACTTGGAGGTTGGGCCTGGCCAGAAGATGGTCCCTATTGATTTAAGGGGTCATTGGGCCAAATGTCAAGGTCACAGTGACCTGGAATGGTAAAAGGTTATCCGAGTTATAACTTGACAATGGCTGCACCCATGGCCCTCAAACTTGATTTGGAGGTTGAGCCTGGCCAAAAGATTGTCCTTATTAATTTAAGGGGTCATTGGGCCAAAGGTCAAGGTCACAGTGACCTTGAATGATAAAAGGTTGTCCAAGTGATAACTCAACAATGCCTGCACCCATGGCCCTCAAACTTGACATGGAGGTTGGGCCTGACCAGTAGATGACCCCTATTGATTTTAGGGGTCAAAGGTCAAGGTCACAGTGACCTTGAAAGCAAACTCAACAATTCTTGGACCTATGGTCATCAAACTTGACATGAAGGTTGGGCCTGCCAAGTAGATGACCCCTATCGACTTTGGGGGTCATCAGGGCAAGGTCAATGTCACAGTAACCTTTAATGCAAAAAAGTTAACAAATCTTCCCCCAATGATATCTTGACAATGCCTGAACCTATGATCATTAAACTTGACATGGATGTTAAGCCTGACCAGTAGATCACCCTTATTGATTTTAGGATTCATAGAGCCAAAGGTCAAGGTCACAGTGATCTTGAATGGTAAAAGGTTGTCCGAGTGATAACTCAACAATGCCTGAACCCATGGCCTTCAAACTTGACTTGGAGTTGCATCTGACTTGTAGATGACCCCTTATGATTTAAGGGGTCATCGGGTCAAAGGTCAAGGTCACAGTGACCTTGAACGAAAAAAACTTGTCTTTTGATAATTTGACAATGCCTGCACCCATGGCCCTCAAACTTGACATTTAGGTTTCTGGTGACCAGCTAATGACTCTGGATTTTGAGTTCATAGAGTCAAAGGTCATGACGGTCATAACACACTTTATCCTCACACTTTAATGGTCATAATCTTAAAACAGCAACAAATCAGCTGTCATTTCGGTCCATGCATATTTCATTCAATTGTCCATATAATCCTGACAACATGGCGTTCAGGGGGGGCATAATGTTTGACAAACATCTCTTGTTTACATGTCTATCCAATAGACCTCAACACACATTTGTATAAACTTTGGATTAGTTTTACAAAGATAATCTTTCAGTTAGTTTGTACATTCAAATGATATGATTGGTTAAAAGTAACTATTGGATAAATTTGACATTTTAATAATAATTTCTTTTAACTTTGACCGTATCAAAGAAAAAACAGTTTAATACAATTGGTTGCAGGCCCTTTTCTATGCCCTCATGGGAACAAAAAATTGCACCTACACTTTACTTCCAAATTCTTGAATAAGTGATGAAAAATTCATAACTTGTCAAAATTGGGAATCTTGCATGATTTAAAAAAAATACCATTGGGAATGGTTCAGATTAACACCCAGTAGGATGCCAATGCCTAGAAAAAGGTTCAACACGTGGACGGAAGTAGCTAACCCGCAGGAGTAGCTGACCCGCAGGAATGAAGTAGCTGACCCGCAGACCCGCAGGAAGTAGCTGACCCGCAGGAAGTAGCTGACCAGCAGGATGCCTAGAAAAAGGCCCGTAGTCAACACCTGCAAGGAAGTAGCTGACCCGTGGAATGCCTAGAAAAAGGCCCATTACGTTCAACACGTCAAAGAGAGAAGCTAACATAAAGTAAAAACAAATTGACTTCAACATTGTCCTGCACACGCGAAATTGGCTTGTTTCACAGCGGCTTTTACAATTTCATCTCCCATAAAGCGACAATATACTCATGTAGTCTTTGATGTGATTTTCCGATGTTTTCTCGGAAAATACACATCTATAGGGGGATTCAAACAAATGTTAGTCTGCAATCAATGGGGCTACTCTTCTATTGATTCGAGAAGACACACTTAATTCATGAACAAATCCAGATGTGATTAAAACGTCGTCCAGTGTTCCGTACACAGTACATCTTTCTACTGAGCGTTTGGGCCTGTTTAGTTTTGACTTTGTCATTCTTAAACAGAACACATTCAATTTTATCTGTAGTATTCCAGTTGAAGGAAACTTAGATGATGTCTGGTTGGCATTTTGTTATAAAACAAATGATGCCCTATAAACTTAGCAGCCAGAAACATAGTTACTGTGAACTTGGTTAATGGTACATTCACGAAATGCTTCATTGTCATAAATAAGAATCTTTGTGTCTAGAGCTTACACATTATTACGCATTTGCTTCTTTGTTTTAACTAATATTAAATCATTATAATATACTTAAATATAGTTGTGGCAAATCACCAGTAAATAAGGCTCCCTCAATCGTTGCATTCCTGTAGGTAGTGGTTGCAGTCACATTACTATGGTAACGGGTGGGTAACTAATAAATAACTCGGGTAACGGGTGGGTAACTGTTACATAACTCGCTAACGGGTGGGTAACTGTTACATAACTCGGGCAACGGGCGGGTAAACTGTTACATAACTCTTGTAATGGGCGGGTACCTGTTACATAACTCTTGTAACGGGTGGGTAACTGTTACATTACTCTTGTAACGGGCGGGTACCTGTTACATAACTCTTGTAACGGGCGGGTACATGTTACATAACTCTTGTAACGGGCGGGTACCTGTTACATAACTCTTGTAACGGGTGGGTAACTGTTACATAACTCTTTTAACGGGCGGGTAACTGTTACATAACTCTTGTAATGGCCGGGTAACTGTTACATAACTCTTGTAACGGGCGGGTACCTGTTACATAACTCTTGTAACGGGCGGGTACCTGTTACATAACTCTTGTAACGGGCGGGTAACTGTTACATAACTCTTGTAATGGGCGGGTCCCTGTTACATAACTCTTGTAACGGGTGGGTACCTGTTACATAACTCTTGTAACGAGTGGGTACCTGTTACATAACTCTTGTAACGAGTGGGTACCTGTTACATAACTCTTGTAACGGGTGGGTACCTGTTACATAACTCTTGTAACGAGTGGGTACCTGTTACATAACTCTTGTAACGGGTGGGTACCTGTTACATAACTCTTGTAACGAGTGGGTACCTGTTACATAACTGTTGTAACGGGGGGGGGTAACTGTTACATAACTCGGGTAATGGGCGGGTAACTGTTACATAACTCTTGTAATGGGCGGGTAACTGTTACATAACTCGGGTAACGGATGGGTAACTGTAACATAACTCGGGTAATGGGTAGGTAACTGTAACATAACTCGGGTAACGGATGGGTAACTGTAACATAACTCGGGTAACGGATGGGTAACTGTAACATAACTCGGGTAACGGATGGGTAACTGTTACATAACTCGGGTAATGGGCGGGTAACTGTTACATAACTCTTGTAATGGGCGGGTAACTGTTATATAACTCGGGTAACGGATGGGTAACTGTAACATAACTCGGGTAATGGGTAGGTAACTGTAACATAACTCGGATAACGGGTGGGTAACTGTTACATAACTCGGGTAACGGGTGGGTAACTGTTACATAACTCGGGTAACGGGCGGGTAACTATTGCATAACTCTTGTAATGGGCGGGTAACTGTTACATAACACGGGTTATGGGCGGGTACCTGTTACATAACTCTTGTAATGGGCGGGTACCTGTTACATAACTCTTGTAATGGGCGGGTAACTATTACATTGCTCTTTTAATGGGCGGGTAACTGTTTCATAACACAGGTTATGGGCGGGTAACTATTATATAACTCTTGTAATGGGCGGGTAACTGTTACATAACACGGGTTATGGGCGGGTACCTGTTACGTAACTCTTGTAATTGGCGGGTAACTGTTACATAACTCTTGTAATGGGCGGGTACCTGTTACATAACTCTTGTAATGGGCGGGTACCTGTTAAATAACTCTTGTAATGGGCGGGCAACTGTTATATAAATCTTGTAATGGGCGGGTAACTATTATATAACTCTTGTAATGGGCGGGTAACTGTTACATAACTCGGGTAATGGGACGGTAACTGTTACATAACCCGGTTAATGGGCGGGCAAATGTTACATAACTCGGGTAACGGGCGGGTAAACTGTTACATAACTCTTGTTATGGGCAGGTACCTGTTACATAACTCGGCTAATGGGCGGGTAACTGTTACATAACTCGGGTAATGGGCGGGCAACTGTTACATAACTCGGGTAATAGCCGGGCAACTGTTACATAACTCGGTTAATATGCGGGTAGCTGTTACATAACTCGGGTATCGGGCGGGTAAACTGTTATATAACTCGGGTAACGGGCGGGTAAACTGTTACATAACTCTTGTAATGGGCGGGTACCTGTCAAATTACTCGGGTAATGGGCGGGTAACTATTACATAACTCTTGTAATGGGCGGGTAACTGTTACATAACTCGGGTAATGGTCGGGCAACTGTTACATAACTCGGGTAATAGGCGGGCAACTGTTACATAACTCGGTTAATATACGGGTAGCTGTTACATAACTCGGGTAACGGGCGGGTACCTGTTACATAACTCGGGTAATGGGACGGTAACTGTTACATAACCCGGTTAATGGGCGGGCAAATGTTACATAACTCGGGTAACGGGCGGGTAAACTGTTACATAACTCTTGTTATGGGCGGGTACCTGTTACATAACTCGGCTAATGGGCGGGTAACTGTTACATAACTCGGGTAATGGGCGGGCAACTGTTACATAACTCGGGTAATGGGCGGGCAACTGTTACATAACTCGGTTAATATGCGGGTAGCTGTTACATAACTCGGGTATCGGGCGGGTAAACTGTTACATAACTCGGGTAACGGGCGGGTAAACTGTTACATAACTCTTGTAATGGGCGGGTACCTGTCAAATTACTCGGGTAATGGGCGGGTAACTATAACATAACTCTTGTAATGGGCGGGTAACTGTTACATAACTCGGGTAATGGTCGGGCAACTGTTACATAACTCGGGTAATGGGCGGGCAACTGTTACATAACTCGGTTAATATACGGGTAGCTGTTACATAACTCGGGTAACGGGCGGGTAAACTGTTACATAACTCTTCTAATGGGCGGGTACCTGTTAAATAACTCGGGTAATGGGCGGGTAACTTTAATATAACTCTTGATATGGGCGGGTAACTGTTACATAACTCGGGTAATGGGCGGGTAACTATAACATAACTCTTGTAATGGGCGGGTACTTGTTACATTACACGGGTAATGGGCGGGTACCTGTTGCATAACTCGGGTAATGGGCGGGTAACTATTACATAACTCTTGTAATTGGCGGGTACCTGTTACATAACTCGGGTAATAGGCGGGTAACTGTTACATAACTCGGTTAATGGCCGAGCAACTGTTACATAACTCGGGTAACGGGCGGGTAAACTGTTACTTAACTCGGGTAACGGGCGGGAAAACTATTACATAACTCTTGTAAATGGCGGGTACCTGTTACATAACTCGGCTAATGGGTGGGTAACATTTTCATAACTCTTGTCATGGGCGGGTACCTGTTACATAACTCGGGTAATGTGCGTGTAACTGTTTCATAACTCGGGTAATGGGCGGACAACTGTTGCATAACTCGGTTAATGTGCGGGTAGCTGTTACATAACTCGGGTAACGGGTGGGTAACGCTTACATAACTCGGATAACGGGCGGGTAACCATAACATAACTCTTGTAATTGGCAGGTACCTGTTACATAACACGGGTAATGGGCGGGTATCTCTAACATAACTCGGGTAATGGGCGGGTTACTATTACATAACTCGGGTAATGGGCGGGTAACTGTTACATAACTCGGGTAATGGGCGGGTAACTATTACATAACTCGGATAACGGGCGGGTAACCATAACATAACTCTTGTAATTGGCAGGTACCTGTTACATAACACGGGTAATGGGCGGGTATCTCTTACATAACTCGGGTAATGGGCGGGTTACTATTACATAACTCGGGTAATGGGCGGGTAACTGTTACATAACTCGGGTAATGGGCGGGTAACTATTACATAACTCGGATAATGGGCGGGTAACTGTTGCAAAACTCGGGGAAACGGATGCGAACTATTACATTACTCGGTTAATGGGTGGGTAACTATAACATAACTCGGGTAATGGGCGGGTAAATATTACATAACTCGGGTAATGGGTGGGTAGCTATTACAAAGTCGGGAAATGGGTGGGTAGCTATTACATTACTCGGGTAATGGGCGGGTAACTGTTGCAAAACTCGAGGTAACAGGTGGGTAACTATGAAATAACTCGGGTAATGGGTGGGTTACTATTCAATTACTCGGGTGATGGGTGTGTAACTATTACATTACTTGGGTAATGGGCTAGTAACTATTCAATAACGGGGACAATGGGTGAGTAGCTATTACATTTCTCGGTTATTGGAAAGGAAACTATTTCTTAGACTACGCTGGTAAAATATAAACAAAGAGAAATGGGAAGTTATTGCAAGCAGATCATTGATGACCGTTATGATTATGATCATTATAGCATCGTTTATTTATACTTCAAGCGGAAATAAAGGGTAATTGATTTTGTCATCATTGGCGCAACAATGTCTTAAAATGATTATGTAATTTGATTATTATATTCTAGTTCTCTTAATTGATGCGAGATACCTCTTATTACTGAAATAAGTCGGGGTTTAGCTATTTGTATTAAACAAGGTATCGTGGACGTTTGACTACTGGGCTGGCCCTGTAGTTCACACTAATTTACTGATTCTTTATCTGTT
The DNA here is from genome assembly GCF_026914265.1 of Mya arenaria. Classification (NCBI taxonomy): domain Eukaryota; kingdom Metazoa; phylum Mollusca; class Bivalvia; order Myida; family Myidae; genus Mya; species Mya arenaria. The sequence continues at coordinate 22,431,104 of NC_069123.1, read as the reverse complement.
ACGGTCACTCACCTTCCCCATTAGGCTCCCTCAATTAAAAAACAAACAAACATAGCGACATATTATGATTGTTCCTATAGTTTTCAATGTATTATTAAAAAGAAGCGATCAGACAACTGTGAAGGATTTGTTTAGATTGAAATAACTGTCGCCTTTCAATCAGTGCGATACGAGAGTAGTATTTTAAAGGTTACCCGGAAGTATCGTGTACTAGTCGCGGTGACCATTGCGTAGGAGTGTGATCACTTACTTGCGTAGGTGTGTGTAAACTTACTATGTGTGTGGCAGTAATAACACTGCCTTTGAAGGAAACACATAAATACACACCTCTTTGGCTTTTGTTTCCTCACATACAGAGATTCCGTTGTACTCGAAGTTGAGAGGAGCCCTTTTTGAGCCTGAAAAGTACTGGATTGAATATCCATTAACATTAAGAACTATATAAATCTTATGTGATTCTAGCGGGTTTATATGGTTGTGATTTCTGGACGAACACATCACACTCGGAGCTTTTAAAACCAGAAAGGTCATACAGACTCTGTGTGAAATATATTCAATCGCTTTCTAAAATCTCGAATATCGATTTTTCTCACTATGGATGGCACCCTTGGAATAAACATGTATGTAGGGATATTATGATAGGACGCTTTTCTGGTGACCTGTATCACGTCGAGTTCGGTGTGTAAACATGAATCCGTCCAGATCCATTTATTATATACCTGTCTATCTTATTATTCCTGGTTTAAATTTATGATTGATGATTTAAATATATGGCCATCTGTCAAAATATGGAAAGGCTTGCGCGTATGAATATGCAACGTACTTTTGTGTATTGAATTCAAGGGAGGCTACTACAGCGAAACGAAGTCAGAAGTTACAGGATTCACTTTATTGAGCAAAATAAGAAGAACATAATTTATATAATAATTATTAACGAATTGCTAATACAAAAACAATTATTAAATGTCACAGCACAAAGAAGCATAACAACAAAAACGTTACTTATTTTACGAGTATACGCTAATCGTCATTTCCTGTAGACGTAACGCGGCCATTTTTAACGAAGTGAGTATTCGTGGGATTTTTTGACGATCATTATATGCAGAATTTGAGGGAAGTTCGTGAGTCAATCGCTATTTCTATCGATGACGCGAATTCGCCTTCTTCTTTTTATTGGCGAGCTGCTCATGTTTATGATAATTCTAATTTATAAACTTCGAAATGGTAAACATCTTGATGTCTAGATAGGTTGGAAGTGTTCTCTGCTTCGTGCTTATCCTCATGTTTCCTTGAAGAACCATGTTCCTGAATATTAACATGCTTTGGGGGGGGGGGGGGGGTATTAAAATTAGATAATGTATGTATTATGTGTTTTATATAGAAGTTGACAGGTTTCACCAGTTTTCTGTCACGATATTTTTAGCAATGCGAAAGTATACTCAGCAAAAATAGGAACGTCCCTCCATATTCCAGGAAAGATTTATCGAAAACTAAATGGGTTACTTTTATGAATCAAAATAGAAAAACAAGTTCATTCATTTCGGTATCAAAACCAATTAATAACATCTGGCTATCTTGTTAACTTTTCGAGAGATAACCGGTCAAGAGAGGTAGGGGTAAAAATCAAAAATCCCAAAACTCAGAAAGGTGTTATTGAATGTTCAGAGATGGAATTTCAATAAGAAATGTGGCACATCCAGTAAATCTCGTTAGTACCGAGTGTGGCCACCATTTGAATGAATGCATGCAATGATCCTACGCCGCATCGACGTAACGTAACGCAATACCAGTGCGTTGGGCAAATTCCTCCATTCCTGTTGTAACGCCCGTGTAAGATCGCGAACATTGTCAATCTGATGGTTAGCTCGTGGTTTGCGGCCCAGCTGATCCCATATGTGCTCAATGGGGTTGAGATCCGTGGAAACCGCGGGCCATGGCATCACCTTGACATTGTTTTGCTGCACGAATTGAGTGATGACCATGGCTACATGAGGGCGGGCATTGTCATGCATCAATGTTACACAAGGACCATGCTGACGAATAAATGGTAAGGCATATGCATTTAGCACGTCTGCAACATAACGCTGTGCATTAAGGTTGCCCTGTACAACAACCAAAAATGTCTTCCGGTTTCCCATGATCCCACCCCAGACCATTACTCTCCCTCCCCCAAACCTGTTCTTCTCAACAATGCAACAATCGGCGAATCTTTCATTTTTACGCCTGTATACCCGTAATCTTCAGTCATGGCTGACTGTGAACCGAGATTCATCGGTGAACAAAACTCGGTTCCAGTCATCCCTTCTCCAAATTAGATGACGTCGCGTCCATAACAGCCTGGCAGCACGGTGACGTTGGGTCATTATCTGACCAATGTACGGGCGGCGTGCCCTGATTGGTTGGGCGTTACGACGCAACCGATTGCGAATGGTCTGCCCTGAGACACCGTATTGCCTAGCAGTGACTGAAGCTGCCAATTGACGTTGACGTAAGTGCGTCAACGTAATGAAACGATCTGCTCTAGCCGTCGTGAACAGCCCCAGTCTGCTGGTACCGGGATGCAAGACGATTAATCGTCTTCCGACAGCACCCGAACCGACGCGCGACTACCCTGGCGGACATCCCACCCGCAAGTATCCCAATTGTCTGATTAATTCGCTCGTTTTCGGAAAGCCGTGGCATATCGAAAACTGAAAAAAAATAATTTCAGAATAGCCCCTATCGCATGAATGGTACGACATGAACTGAATCAACATATGGATGACATGTATAGCGTGCACGTGCAAAACGTGCAAATGACCGTTGCGGTTAGTGGCCGATATGTAAACCGTTGCGTATCGGGTAAACTGTACACGATCGTATTCTGAACATCGCCAGGGTTTAAAATACATGTACATTGAACATGTAGCAACTTCACAGACAAAGCTTCACCGTCTACAAAACAGGGACGTTTCTGGTTTTCCCGAGTATAGTTCTGAGACTACACACGGTACTCGCATGATACGGAATCAGAAAACGACAGTATGGTGATACGGATTTTTCAATACGGCATGCTGTTTTTTCACTGTTGGATACGAAAAGGGAAATTGATAGGCATAAAATACAATAGACAATCGGAAACTTGTTTTGTGGATAACAATGGAGATATATAAATAAATAAATACTTCACAGTTATTCAACTACAGCTTGTAAAATTTCGTTCATTGTGATAAGCAAACCCGGGGATTTAATTCCTGATGGACATAGGTTGTTTACAAACTACCGCTTCTTAAATTTGCCACATGACTACCTTAATTATGATTCTTTCCTATCTCAGAGCATATGGAAAGCGTTCGCGCATCCCCCGACTTAATCTGGAAAGTGCTAAATAAGATTATTAAAGTGTCATCATTATCGACACTCGCGAATCATTACGCACGCATACAGATATCTTATGTCTGCAGTTTGATTATTTGTGTCGGCAAAACTATGAGTTATGTGGACGAACATTTTGTGACAAAATAATCCACATAATATTATTTTGCCGGACCACTTATGACAAAATAAAGATAGTATGGAGCATTATATATGACAAGTACGGACACCATTCATTTAGCGCTCGAGATACACGCAATCCGTCTGCCCATAATCGACAGACTTAGCTGAGACATTTTGGAGAAACCAGTTTTTGCTAAAAACCCTGTCACACTAGGGCCGCGTTCAAACGGCGTCCAAGAAAAATCCAGATCGCCGATCTGCGCGCAGTAGAATCGCAAGCTTCGCAACGGGCGCGCACAAAGGTCGCAGTGGGAACGCAATGGTTATCGGTTATGGGGCCGTCACACCATGATGTTCTGGTCAACGTTCTATGACGTTTGTGAAAACGATGGTGGTCGCCCATGGTCGCTGGGATAGCGCCAGAAGAGCGATGTGTGCACGCTAGTAAACGTCGGTGATCGCCAGGAAAAAAAGTTTTGAACATGCACAAAAGTTCTCACTGAGACCAGCGTTCTTCAACGTTTAATTTTAAACGCTGAAGAACGTTTAAGAACGTTCGTGGAACGTTTTACTAACGTTCGCCGAGCGTTGCACGCGTTCGGCTATCGTTAGTCAGTCGTTACTCTAGCGTTACTTGGTTGTTACTTATCGTTTGCTTTGCAGTGAACGACTCACTGGCGACCTGTCAACGATAGCCGAACGGCCCCCTAGCGCACGCAGCGTGTGACTAAAGACAAACGAACGCCCTTTTGGCGTCCATTAAGCGTCATTCGAGCGTTTCCCACACGTCCATGCATATGGGTATATAAACAGATGCTTTGTAAGCAAGGTTAATTTGATTTTGGGCTACTTTAGAGAGTACCTACTATGGAAGATCCAGAAAGACTAAGGAGGCTATATATGCTTGCTATAGCCCAGCATGAAGTAAATGTACTGAACTTGAACATAGCTGAACACATCGAGGGACCTCGCCCGCAAAGAAGAAGATCTCGACGAAGATGACAGTGCTGGACTAAACCATGGATACTAAGGTGTCAAGAGTTTGGTATGTACGACCAACTCATGGTTGAGCTTCGCCAGGAAGATATCTGTTCCTTCACGAACTTCATGCGCATGCCACCTGGTATGTTTGATGAGATCCTTGGACGTGTCAGAGGCAGATTGACGAAGCAGCACACCTTTTACCGAGAGCCCCTCGAACTGGCCTGAAACTGGCGGTGGCACTGCGACATTTGCCTCTGGATCTAAGTATGCTGACATGAAGTTTGGGTTGCGCGTTCCATCCAACACAATCTCCGTCCTTGTCCGTGAAGTGTGCCGGGCGATCGTTGGCGAGTATCTGGATGAGGTGATGACCCCTCCAAGCACTCCTGAAGCCTGGCGTGAGATTGCCAACTAGTTCATGACAAGGTGGAACTTCCCTCATTGTTGTGGTGCCATTGACGGCAAACATGCTGCCTGCAAATACCCTAACTCTTCCGGATCAACCTACTACAACTACAAGGGATTCTTTTCTGTGGTGATTATGGCCCTAGTGGACGCAGATTACAAGTTCATCTGGGCAGATGTTGGTGGTAAGTGTTCTTTCACATAATGTCTTTAGTGGGGATTGAATTAGATTATTCTTGGTGTTACTATTTGTACTGTATGTTTTTGTTGATGTAATTTGTGTTTTTCAGGGAAAGGAGCAGCATCCGACGCACAAATATATAACGGGTCTGAGCTGAAAGAAGAATGCATCGATGATGGCTCCATTGGCTTCCCACCAGCTGAACCCCTGCCCAACGACAACGAGGATGTGCCGTACTACCTAATCGGTGACGACGCGTTCGCCTCGAGGTCTAACATGATGAAGCCGTATTCGCACCGTGGTATGATCGACGACAAGAGGATCTTCAACTACAGGCTGTCAAGGGCACGTTGTGTGGTCGATAATGTCTTTGGCATCCTTGCCAATAGGTTCCTTGTTCTCTCCACCACTATGAACCATGCTCCCGCAACCGTAAGGCTCATCGTTACCACGTGCCTGTGTTTGCACAATCTCATGCGTATGAGGTATCCACGTCAGCAGAACATTCGCATGGACGGTGAGGACGATAATCATCAAGTAATTCCTGGACAAAGGAGGACATAGCGCAATCTGGAGGGCACCGCTAATGTCAGAGGGCCATACGTGGACAACAGACAGGGGAAGCGCCAGAGGAACCTCCTGAAACACTGGCGCAACCCGGAGGCTGGTGTTGTTTTATGGCAATTGGATATGATATTAAAACTCTTGTGATATGAACAATGTGTGTTGATGTGTTTATGTTTTCTAATGATACGCATTAAAAGAAACAAAAATTCAGTGTCAATTTAAATCATTTATTTAACGAACATAAACCTCCAAAAATAACACCCGTTATTTCGTAAATCACAGAAAAAATAAAAGCAAATCAACTTAACATGAAACAATTAAAGTAAATAATAATCATTATCACACATTCATACAAGTCCTCGGCCTCATCCAGGACCCCTGAGTTTTGACCATGATCGCCTTCAACTGCAATAACACAATAATAAACATTAGGAAATTAACAATTGTCTTTCACTTGCTATTCAATATCGTAGTAAAGTCAGTATTTCTGATAACCTGACTCGCAGAACTGCTGGTCTTGAATCAGGGACATGTAGGCAGATTACGCGGAGTTGAAGACCGAAATGGCTTGGGGCGGTGGTGATCCCCACTAACTGGGAGGTGGCTGCAAACCTCCATGCTGTGACTGGCACTCGTCCTAGTTCTGGCACGGCTTCTTGCTCGAGGGGTGTTGCGGCGAGGTCGTGTCACCAGTGACACTGTTGATACATTAAGAAATGAAAATGGTCAGATGGCTTCCTAGAGTGGAGACGAGTGATTTTGATCGCAGTTTGATCCGATCTAACTAGATCTAATTGTACTTTTGATTAACTTTCGTGCCAGCTATTTGGCCAATTTTAGTAATAAGGCAAGCCTAACGCACCAATTCTAGTTATATTTCAAAGCAATAGTAATAATGAAGCTCACCATGACTGAATCGAGGGCTGTCTGGAGGGGGGTCTATTGGACCGGTTCTCACTGTCGTCGTCAGTTGAATCCGACTCGCAGAAAGGCTTCAGGACCTTGTTGATGCCTTTCCGGGACCGGCGAAAATCCTTTAAACTCAGCCCCAGCAGCACACTTTTGACGTTGGCGGCGTAGGTGTTCCTTTCGAAATGACACAGGTAAACACAGCGTGTTTGGAAATTGACAATAAAAAATTGTATAGACATTTATCTTTTACTTATTATTCAATATTGAAGTTTAATTATATGATTAGTTCAATATCTGTATCAGTACTTACACTCTTGACATGCTTTGAGCGGTGGTTGATAGCACGGTGGAAAAATCCAAATTTGTCTTTTATCCATGTCTCCCTCTGCGTCAATTGTTGCTGGACATCCCCACTCTTCTTCTTGTCCAACCTGGTAGATATTATAAGCATACGGTACGAATATGGTAAGTATATAAGTATATGGTAGGTATATGGTAAGTATTTAAATTCCTTTAATATTTAAGTCAGGGCAATTACTTGAAGCATTTTCAAAAATCTAAACGTAAATACTTGCCTTGTGAACATGTCCCTGAGGGACTTGAACCAGGTGCACAAGTGGTCCACGCTGATCTGCAGTTCTGTGGCCTTGGCGAGTATCCGTTGCCTCTTCGCCTAGTTCCTGTAATCTGTCTTCTGTGAGTTCGACAGCAGTTCGCTTTCGCGGAAAAACTCCACCAGACTATCCTTAACCACCCGGTCCAGGATCCTGCAATCCTTTCTCTGCTTCTTCCCGCTCTTTGCTATGGTCGGACCGTCCTCATTGGGGTTTTCAGGGTGTTTAGGGTCTTCAGGGTGTGTCACATGGTGCGTTACTTCTCGGATGTGCTCTTCCTCCTGGTGTTCTTCTTCGTCCGAAGACATTGCTAGTGAAAGAGGCTTTGCATTCTTCTTAATTGCAGCGCTAGTAGCAGAAGCCCCCATCCCACCTTTTTTTGGTCATGGCAGCATGATGCTGACTGTTCAAACTCACAAGAATAACTGAATTTACTATGAAATTTCCAGCGTTTTGTTCACGTTCGACCGTAAAAATAACACGCCAGCAAGACACTATTCTGTCGTTATTCACACGTTAGTCACACGCTCAACACGCTCGTCTAACGTTGACAAATCGTTCGTCGCGCGCCAGTGGCACGTTAGCACACGCTAATGGTTTTCAGGGGAATCTTACTGGGTCGCTGTTACAGGCTTCTCGTGTGTTAGACACACGCTAGTCATGCGTTAGGCACACGTTAATCTCACGCCAGATGTGTCATCCTCATTCTAGAACGCTCAAAAGTTGAACGATTGAAACGTTCAGAGAACGTTGACCAGAACGTTCGGAGTCGTCACGGCGATCATTGCGCTCCAAATGCGCTTTTACCGCGTCAATCAGTGTTTGCATGACAATTAACCAACCCAACAAAATATTATAAAGGAATGGTATATGCAAATTAACATTCATTTCACTATGACGGATGTGCAACAGCAAGCGGGGCTACTGCTTGACTATTTCAAGCAGATCCAGTATGATGGAGACGCGTCTGTTTCCGATGGGCATTTATATGTCTATGCCTTCTTCACATGTCTACCTGGCGGGCATGGTCTCAACTGTTCGAGAGCAAATGGAAGAATGAGTAACTGATACATATATCGTTTGCATAGGTTGTGCAAAAACCGTTAGCGCAGTGTGAGTGCCGTGAAAGCGCAGTGCACATGCAGTGCGCGCCGTGACAACTCGATGCACGCAATGGAAGTCGGAGAGTTATGAGAGCGCAGACAACCTCATACTAGAACTCCGTAGAAACGCGGTAGAACGCCATGGAACTCCGTAGAATTGCCAAGGCAAAGGTCGCCGTGAGAACGCCGTGACATCGCCATATCCATGAAAAATATATTTGTCCTGCAATATCACGGCGCTCTGGGAAATTTAACAACGCCGTGCAATCACAGTGGCAAAGCGGCTAGGTGTGACAGGGGGTTAAGCTTAGTTAATCATCATATCGTTATTGTTGTTATCATTAATAGCTATTGGAATCAAGGGTACTGCTGCTGCACTTATTACCATACTGATATGTAAGCAAGGATAATAAACATGTTACTTTATAACACTCGTCATATAGCACTTGTCATAAAGGCTACTGTTGGGATTAAAACCTTCGGGCATTTATTCTTCCCATTGGGGCAATTATCAACCAAAAGCCATGGTCAACCATGTATTATTCTATAAGTAATGCATAACCTTCTTCAGTTGTTTGTTCTCCATTGATATATGGAATATGTATTTTGTTCTGCTTCATTATTGAACGTATGTACATGCTTTTGTGGGGGACGAGTAATTAATAGGTTCAAACTATCTTTGTTAACGTTATTATGTTTAAATATTTTTATTTCTGACTCAGATGTAAGTCTAGATTTTTTTATTTCGACTTATTTAAGTTTCTGAAATTATGCAACAAATTTTGATGAAGGCTGTCGAAGTTCACAATTATAACGGAAAACTTCTTCTGCTCTTCCCTTCTTAGAGGAGGTCAATAACAGTTTATCTCTTTCTATAAATTTACATCACTAAAATGTAAAAAAAAACTAATTGCGAATCAGCTTCTTGAGAGAGAGAGAGAGAGAGAGAGAGAGAGAGAGAAAGAGCTTAAATGAATGCAATTATCTTCGTATGTCCTACTGTTAATATGTGTTTGTTGTTTAATGATATTTTCAACTTGTGAAGTACTGTCGAAAACTGGAATAGCTTTCAGCGCGAAAACTGATAATAAGAGAAAGACAAAGGGCGACAGTTTTACAGGATTATAGTTGCGGGTAAAGGTTATTGAAACAAGTTCTCACAAAACAGAAAACATTATTTTGCAATCATTGTTTGAGTTAATTGTTCTCGACTTGCATTTGATTTGTTAATTATGCGTTTAAATTAGAAAGATGTGTAAATAATTTCTGGAAAAGCAGTAGCTTGGAATTAGCATATGCAATCAATTTCTCTGTTTTAATGAGTCTGTTCATAGCCAGTTATGTAAGATATGAACTGGCGTTCTTGTTTAACACATCTGGCGTTCTTGTTTAAAATGCAACTTACATTATGTAAAACATAATTTGATAAGGAATCTTGTTATTACAACCTGATAATATAGCAATACCTCTTAGCTTGACTTGTTTCCAAAAGAGCACCGTTTCATCATTTGTTAATCACAAGTTATAATTTCAAACAAGTTGGTATCGGCGATTCACACAGTATTTCTCCTGCAGTGTGATAGAAGTTCAGCACGCACCTCCCATCAAACTGAAACTGAGATTGATGTCAAAACTCTTTTTGTATTCTGTACCGTGCCCTGCTTGAGTAAATTAAATAACCGGTGATATTACTGGAATACTTGGGACTAAATGTTAAAAAAACGATAATATCTTTTTGGGATTTGTACAATAATGTTGGAATCAATTTAGAATTAAAGTAACTATGTGACTTGACGCTCTTTAATTGCACGTGTTTCTCGAAAACAACGCGAATAGGGAGTACTAAGCATACACAGCTAATGATTATGTCAACAAGTATCTGCACAAAGAAGTAGAGTTGCATGGAAGCATCGATGAGTTATATAAGGTTATAAATCAAGCTGAAGAACATGATGTGACCAATGGGATTTGTTTAATTTAAAATGTTAGTTATAATAAGACGGGGAAATGTAGTGGACCATTTAATGTAAAATATGAAGCGCAGAAGAAATATGTTTGCTTTCTGCAATGATCTATTGAACTAATGATGTAAACACGAGGGTCAATATGGAAAACGGGGATATAGTGCCAATTATCAACCGGATGCATACGGTAATTGAATATCTTAATTTCGTGGAGTTTTAATATTGATTGACTATTTGGTTCAAATGATCGCCAAAGCTTTAAAATATATTTCCCATACGTCTTATATTTTATGCCCCCAGCCCCACCCCCAGCAAGGTGGGCATGTCAAAATTGTACCGTCTGTGCGTCCTTCAGTCTGTTTTTCTCAGTGTCCGGGTTGTAACTTGTCATGTGGGAGAGATTTTAAAATGACTTGGCACATGAAACGACGTGTCACATGTTAGACCTACGCCTTTATTACCTCAATGGTTAATGCCGCATTTGCAGGTCTACCATGATGGAATGCTGCATAAATGCAAACATAGTATAGTTGGTCGTGCGCGGGTTTTTTCTCTGCCATGCACGGAGAGAGTTTACTTGTCACATGTGTTTTGTATAAACAGACCATGGGTCCCACACAAGACCCACGCCCCTATATCAAATTTCAATGCCAAGAGTTTATATGCACATAGATATAATGATCGACCGTATATTCTTACTGCATCACTCCTTCCCACTTGAGGGTAATCATTATGTGGGTATATCATAATAGTAATTGCATAATCGTTTGAACCGGATGACACTAATCGGACATTGGACACTGACTGTGACATACATTGTTCTTTTTTCAAAACGTGAAGACGATTTAAAGTCTTATTTTTGTATTGTGTCTCTTTCGGCCAATGGTATTGGTGCCAAAACTTCATTTCTTAGGGTTTTCCATGTATGTTTAATTGCTTTAGATTTGGAGTGATTATCGAATACCCCCCTTAAAATAATTATAGGAATTTAATAGCACTGATCTAAACTACATGGCACGTTTGTGTGCCGTTTACAATACAGGTATATCGATTGTGTCCTTGTTTTGTTTGAAAAGGCCATTATTTCCCAGGAAAGAAATGTTTTTTAATGTCTGCAATAAAATTTATGTATCGTTTCATTTTTTCACGACAGTGTTCGTCGTAGGGTTCAATAGGTTATTGTAGCTGCTAATTTCTTTATTTCTTATTGAATCGAGTAATTTGCCAAGAAGCCGCCATTTTGCGCAAAAACGCGTTTTAAAATGTATAGCGTTCCATGTGTGAAGTGGTTGTGTTGACTCTTCTATGTAATAGGACTTGGATTGAATATTCCGTGGATACAGCATTGGATTACACCAATATCTCTCAGCATTGATATGATTCCATGAGTATTTCTCGTGCAAGAAGAAAGAATTAAATCACGTCTAAATAATTCTAATAATCCGAAGCTAGGGGTGTCACTTCTTTATATATGGACGAGTTTCCCGTTTAAGTTACATGAATTATGGGTGACATAATTGAATTACGTGGATAACAGTCAATTTCTTAACCGCGTTAATGCTGCCTAGTGCGATTTCTCAATCAAAGAGGGACTGACATGAGGTTCAAAATGGAATGTCAGATACTGTCTCTCTACTGTTTGGTTTTGAAAATAAAAATAAATCATAACTTTATAATCCTTTCAATAAAACTATTTATAAAATAACACGAACTACTATCAGGGATAGTGAAAACGGTAAACGGCTGATTGTGACAGTTGTATACTAGCATCGAAACATCGTCTATACGATGACGCACATGTTTAGGCCGATGTAATCTATTTCATTTAAAAATGTCAGTATTATAAGACGCGGCATCATACCCGGCAATGGAGTCCAAGCGCAAAATATTAATATTTGCTGTCTCAAAAACTCAAATTAACTACTGATGTAAAAAAGAATCAATATGGAAATTGGGAATGTTGTGCAAATTGTCAACCAGATGCATACGGTAATCCAATATTTGTTTAATGTTGAAATCAAATAGTATTTGTTTGAAGCGTTTGTTTAAGTTTTTAATTGAAAATCTCTGAAGGCTTATTTTTACATGCGTTTTAGTTATGTGTAGGTTTTGGTCCGTTTATGTTTTGCTTTGTGTTTCTCTCCTGTCACTTATTGGTATTGGTACCGTACAACTAAGACTAAGCATTGCCGGCTGTTCCACTCATGTTACAAATTGGTATTCGCACCATAAGACTAAGCATTGCCGGCTTTTCCACTCATGTTACAAGTTGGTATTCGTACCATAAGACTAAGCATTGCCGGCTGTTCCACTCATGTTACAAATTGGTATTCGTACCATAAGACTAAGTATTGTCGCTGTTCCACTCATGTTACAAATTGGTATTCCTACCATAAGACTAAGCATTGCCGGCTGTTCCACTCATGTTACAAATTGGTATTCGCACCATAAGACTAAGCATTTTCGGCTGTTCCACTCATGTTACAAATTGGTATTTGTACCATTAGACTAAGCATTGTCGGCTGTTCCACTCATGTTACAAGTTGGTATTCGTACCATAAGACTAAGTATTGTCGGCTGTTCCACTCCTGTTACAAATTGATACTGGTAACATAACACTAAGCATTGCCGGCTGTTCCACTCCTGTTACAAATCGATATTCGTACCGTAAGACTAAGCATTGTCCAGTGCTCCTCACCTGCTTCTAAATGATATTGGTGCCGTAAGACTAAGCATTGCCGGCTGTTCCACTCATATTACAAATTGGTATTCGTACCATAAGACTAAGCATTGTCCAGTGCCCCTCACCTGTTTCTAAATGATATTGGTACCGTAAGACTAAGTATTGTCAGCTGTTCCACTCCTGTTATAAATTGGTACTGGTACCATAAGACTAAGCATTGCCGGCTGTTCCACCCCTGTTACATATTGGTATTCGTACCGTAAGACTAAGCATTGTCCAGTGCCCCTCACCAGCTTCTAAATGATTTTGGTGCCGTAAGACTAAGCATTGTCGGCTGTTCCACTCCTGTTATAAATTGGTACTGGTACCGTAAGATTAAGCATTGTCGGCTGTTCCACTCCTGTTACAAATTGGCATTCTTACCGTAAGACTAAGCATTGTCGGCTGTTCCACTCCTGTTACGAATTTGTATTGGTGCAGTACGGCAAATGAATGTTTCGCTACTGTGCATGTTCATTTCGCTTTTCCTGACTTGGTTTGATCAACTGAATTATCGCTATAACAATTTATAATACTAAAACCAATGATACAAATGTTATCGTGTTCTTAACTCCTACACTGGTATGGTATGATTCTGTGAATTCCGTATTTGTTTTTATTTACATAGGCGTTTTGCATTTGGTCTCATATTTTGTGATCTGACATCAGAGAAGTCATTAGTCAGGATGCTAATTATTTTCAAAAAACAACTAGATTAAACATATTTATTGGGAAATAGATTTACATCATTACAATCAACACAACATACATGCAATGCATGTTAAAATACAACATAGGGTCATACACACTCATATAAATTCCTTTTCTGTGACAGATTTACAATATACTTGAAATTTCATGGCGTATGACGCTTAGCGGTAACACTAAAGTAAGTAGACACGTGACTATTTCAAAAAGTAGTATGGAGAGATGGGACAGAAGAATGAGGTAATCGTTATTAGCATAATATCTGATAATGTTAAAATTATTTTTAATATTGTCTAAAATAGGTCTTAAATTAGAAAATACTTTATTTAGGATATCAGTATTATTAATGACACATACGACGGGCCCAGTAGCAAACTATATATCTGTGGACATTTAGATAGATTTGTTTGATTCGTACGATAAATGCTCGTCGCCAAAGAAAAGGCAGTTGACAGTATATTGACATGGGAACATTGATTGAGAAAAATATATTAGGAGAAGCATGATATAACGGACAGTGAAGAAGAAAATGTTGAATTGCTTCTACGATCTCAGAGGTCAGATAGGACGATTTTGTGGCGATAGAGGTCAAATTAAGTGAACTGCACCCAAATCTCTAGCGGGCGTGGTTGATTTGATGCTTCCGATCACAGACGTTATAAAGAGTCTTAGACTTATTTTAATTGTCCGTTGCGGATCTTATTTTTAGATGACGATATTGATGGTGAATTATGAGCCGCGGAAGGAAGTTCGTTCCAACAACTACCTGGGGTCGAAATGTGTAATGGTTACTATAATTATGGTGTAATATAAATTTGATTTAGTAACCAGCGGATTAAGCATGACATTACAGCAATATCTACAGTTTTGACATGTTTCCAAGAAGAGCCGCACGGGATTATTTGTTAATCACACTTATAATTTAAAACATGCTGGTATCAGCGATTCACATAGTTTTTTTCCATTTGTAAAACGATAGCTGTGTTAGTTAAATACAAGTGCCGATATAACTCCATATCACGCTACTCCGAAGAAACTGAAACTGAGATTGATGCAAAACGTTCTGTTTTGTTCTGGACAAGTGCCCTGCTTGGCTAGCTGAAATAATTGGTGCTATCATTGAATTACGTTGGTAACACTCAATTCTTTCTCAGAGATAGAAGACTTCTCTGCGATTTATCATTCACAATGGAGCTTACATGAGGCGAAAAAGACGTTTTCAGTAATAAACATATATATCATGTAAAAGAATAGATCTACATTTTTGGATTTAACTACAATGTTAGAGTCAATTTCGAAATTAAGTTACTATGTGACTTGACTCTTCTTATAATTGCACGTGTTTCTTAAACAACACGAATAACAGCTAGGGATTATGTCAACAAGTGGCTGCATAAGACAGTAGCGTTGAATGGAATCATCGATGAGTTATATGAGACTTTACCATCAAGCTGAAGAACATGATGTGACCAATGGAATTTGTTTCATTTCAAATGTTAGTTATAATAAGACGGGGAAATGTAGTGGACCATTTAATGTAAAATATGAAGCGCAGAAGATAGATATTTGCTTTCTGCAATGATCTATTGAACTAATGATGCAAACACGAGGGTCAATATGGAAAACGGGGATATAGTGCCAATTATCAACCGGATGCATACGGTAATTGAAAATCTATATTTCGTGGAAATTTAATACTTATTAACAATCTGGTTCAAATTTTCGATTAAGCATTAAAATTAATTTCACGTACGTCTTTATTTGTAATGCCCCCAAGGTGGGGATTTGAAAGAGTACCTTCCGTGCGTCCTTTAGTCCATTTCTCCGTGTCCGGAAACGTGAAACGACGTTTCGCGTGCAAGACCTACGCCCGTACCTCAATGGTCAAGGCCGCATTTACAGGTTTACGATGATGAATTGCTGCATAAATGCAAATACAGTATAGTTGGTCGTGTCCGGGATTTAAAGTTGTCATTCATGGAGGGATTCTAAAATAAATTCGCACACGTGCTTGGTACATACCAGCAACGCGTCTCGTGCAAAGCCCTTGACCCTATCTCAGCGTTCAAGGTCACTCTTAGAGTTGAATAATTGTGGAATACTACAAATATTCACATAGAGTATAGTTGGTCGTGTCCGAGTTGTTACTCTACGGAGGAAATTTACCTAGCACATGTGTTTCATGAATACAGACCATGTGTCCCATGCAAGACCCACGTCTTAAAATTGAATGTCACACTAAGATTTTATATGCACAAAGATAGAGTATCTGTGTTCGACCGTACCTCTTACTACATCACACCTTTACACTTGAGAGCAACCGTTACGATATGGGTGTGTGTGTGCATATGCTTATGATAGTTGATGATAGCTCTTCCTGAATGTAGCATAAGAGTAATTGCATAATCTATTGGACTGTGTGGCATAATAAGTTATCAACTCGGACACTCGATACATACTGTGACGACTTTGAGACGTGTATTGTGCTTGTTTCGGCCGATGGTATTTTTGCCAAACATCTGCATATCCTTGCGTTGTCCATTTATGTTTAATTGATTTAGATTTGGAGGGATTTTCGAATAACCTTCTTAAAATTATCATATGAATTTAATATCAGTGATCCAAACACGATGGCACGTTTGTGCGCCGTTGGCAATACAGGTTTTTATCGATTGTGTCCTTGTTTTGTTCGAAAATGCACTTAATTCCTGGAAAAGAAATGTTTTTAATGTCTGCAATAAAATGTATGTATCGTTTCATTTTTCACGACAGTGTTCGTCTTAGACTTCACTAGGTTATTATAGGTGGTGATTTCTTAATTTCTTATTGATTCAAGTAATTTGCCAAGAAGCCGCCATTTTGCGCAAAAAAAACGCGTTTTAAAGTGTATAGCGTTCCATGTGTGTAGTGGTTGTGTTGACTCTTCTATGTAATAGGACTTTGAATATTACGTGGATACAGCATTGGATTACACCAATATCTCTCCGCATAGATATGATTCCAAGAGTATTTCTCATGCAATAATAATGCGAAAATAATTAAATCACGTCTAAATAATTCTAAGAATCTGAACCCAGGGGGTGTCACTTTTTTATATCTGGACGAGTTTCCCGTTTAAGTTACATGAATTATGGGTGACATAATTGAATTACGTGGATAACAGTCAATTTCTTAACCGCGTTAAGACTGACAAAACTCTTTACCGTTGTGAGATTTATCAGTCGTAGTGGGGCAGGCATGAGATGCAAAACGGAGTGTCAGATATTGTTAAACTATCGTCCTGCTGTTAGGATTTCAAAGTCAAAATAGATCGTAACTTGATAATCCTTTCAATAAAAATATCTATAAAATAACATGAACTGCGGCCAATGATACAGTAAACGACTGATTGCAACATTGTATACTGGCATCGAGGTGAACCACATAGATAGGCCGATGGAACTTATTTTATTTGACAAATGTCAGTAACTGTAAGACCCGGCCATGGAGTCCAAGTTATGAAGCGAAAAATATTAGTATTTCAAAAACTCAAATAAACTACTGAAGAGCATATATTGAAAATAGGAATGTTGTGCAAATTATCAACCAGATGAATACGGTAATACAATATTTGTCTAATGTTGAAATCAAATAGAATTTGCTTGAAGCGTTTGTTAAATGTTTAAATGAAAATCTCTGGAGGCTTTTTTTAACATGCGTTAAGATCATCGGTCCGATTTTGTTTTGCTTTGTGTTCCACTTTGTGTGTACTATCGCTTATTGGTGTTTAGGCACCGTACGACTACGCATTATCGGCTGTTCCTCTCCTGTTACGAATTGGTTTTGGTACCGTACGAGTACGCATTGTCGGGTGTTCCTCTCCTGTAAAGAATCGGTACGACTACGCATTGTCGGATGTTCCGTTTCTGTTACGAATTGGTACGACTACGCATTGTCGGGTGTTCCTCTCCTGTAACGAATTGGTATTGATACCGTACGACTACGCATTGTCGGGTGTTCCGTTTCTGTTACGAATTGGTACGACTACGCATTGTCAGGTGTTCCTCTCCAGTAACGAATTGGTATTGGTACCGTACGACTACGCATTGCCGGGTGTTCCTCTCCTGTTACGATTGGTATGACTACGCATTGTCGGGTGTTCCTCTCCTGTTACGAATTGGTGTTGGTACCGTACGACTACGCATTGTCGGGTGTTCCTCTCCTGTTACGATTGGCATGACTACGCATTTTCGGGTGTTCCTCTCCTGTTACGAATGGTATGACTACGCATTGTCGGGTGTTCCTCTCCTGTTACAAATTGATACGACTAATCATTGTCGGGTGTTCCTCTCCTATTACGAATTGGTATGACTACGCATTGTCGGATGTTCCTCTCCTGTTACAAATTGGTAAACCTAAGCGTTGTCGAGTCTTTCTCTTCTGTTACGAATTGGTACGACTACGCATTATCGGGTGTTCCTCTCCTACTACGAATTGGTACGACTACGCATTGTCGGGTGTTCCTCTCCTACTACGAATTGGTACGAATACGCATTGTCGGGTGTTCCTCTGCTGCTACGAATTGGTACGACTACGCATTGTCGGGTGTTCCTCTCCTGTTACAAATTGGTACGACTACGCATTGTCGGGTGTTCCTCTCCTGTTACAAATTGGTAAGACTAAACATTGTCGAGTGTTCCTCTTCTGTTACGAATTGGTACGACTACGCATTATCGGGTGTTCCTCTCCTACTACGAATTGGTACGACTACGCATTGTCGGGTGTTCCTCTCCTAATACGAATTGGTACGACTACGCATTGTCGGGTGTTCCTCTCCTACTACGAATTGGTACGAATACGCATTGTCGGGTGTTCCTCTCCTAC
Source organism: Mya arenaria (assembly GCF_026914265.1). NCBI lineage: Eukaryota > Metazoa > Mollusca > Bivalvia > Myida > Myidae > Mya > Mya arenaria. The sequence continues at coordinate 22,412,604 of NC_069123.1, read as the reverse complement.
TACGAATTGGTACGAATACGCATTGTCGGGTGTTCCTCTCCTGTTACAAATTGGTACGACTACGCATTGTCGGGTGTTCCTCTCCTGTTACAAATTGGTACGACTACGCATTGTCGGGTGTTCCTCTCCTGTTACAAATTGGTAAGACTAAACATTGTCGAGTGTTCCTCTCCTGTTACGAATTGGTACGACTAAACATTGTCGAGTGTTTCTCTTCTGTTACGAATTGGTACGACTACGCATTATTGGGTGTTCCTCTCCTACTACGAATTGGTACGACTACGCATTGTCGGGTGTTCCTCTCCTACTACGAATTGGTACGAATACGCATTGTCGGGTGTTCCTCTCCTACTACGAATTGGTACGAATACGCATTGTCGGGTGTTCCTCTCCTGTTACGATTGGTATGACTACGCATTGTCGGGTGTTCCTCTCCTGTTACGAATTGGTGTTGGTACCGTACGACTACGCATTGTCGGGTGTTCCTCTCCTGTTACGATTGGCATGACTACGCATTTTCGGGTGTTCCTCTCCTGTTACGATTGGTATGACTACGCATTGTCGGGTGTTCCTCTCCTGTTACAAATTGATACGACTAATCATTGTCGGGTGTTCCTCTCCTATTACGAATTGGTATGAATACGCATTGTCGGATGTTCCTCTCCTGTTACAAATTGGTAAACCTAAGCGTTGTCGAGTGTTTCTCTTCTGTTACGAATTGGTACGACTACGCATTATCGGGTGTTCCTCTCCTACTACGAATTGGTACGACTACGCATTGTCGGGTGTTCCTCTCCTACTACGAATTGGTACGAATACGCATTGTCGGGTGTTCCTCTGCTGCTACGAATTGGTACGACTACGCATTGTCGGGTGTTCCTCTCCAGTTACAAATTGGTACGACTACGCATTGTCGGGTTTTCCTCTCCTGTTACAAATTGGTAAGACTAAACATTGTCGAGTGTTCCTCTTCTGTTACGAATTTGTACGACTACGCATTATCGGGTGTTCCTCTCCTACTACGAATTGGTACGACTACGCATTGTCGGGTGTTCCTCTCCTACTACGAATTGGTACGACTACGCATTGTCGGGTGTTCCTCTCCTACTACGAATTGGTACGAATACTGTGCATTGTCGGGTGTTCCTCTCCTACTACGAATTGGTACGAATACGCATTGTCGGGTGTTCCTCTCCTACTACAAATTGGTACGACTACGCATTGTCGGGTGTTCCTCTCCTGTTACAAATTGGTACGACTACGCATTGTCGGGTGTTCCTCTCCTGTTACAAATTGGTAAGACTAAACATTGTCGAGTGTTCCTCTCCTGTTACGAATTGGTACGACTAAACATTGTCGAGTGTTTCTCTTCTGTTACGAATTGGTACGACTACGCATTATCGGGTGTTCCTCTCCTACTACGAATTGGTACGACTACGCATTGTCGGGTGTTCCTCTCCTACTACGAATTGGTACGAATACGCATTGTCGGGTGTTCCTCTCCTACTACGAATTGGTACGAATACGCATTGTCGGGTGTTCCTCTCCTGTTACGATTGGTGTGACTACGCATTGTCGGGTGTTCCTCTCCTGTTACAAATTGGTACGACTACGCATTGTCGGGTGTTCCTCTCCTGTTACAAATTGGTAAGACTAAACATTGTCGAGTGTTCCTCTCCTGTTACGAATTGGTACGACTACGCATTGTCGGGTGTTCCTCTCCTGTTACAAATTGGTAAGACTAAACATTGTCGAGTGTTCCTCTCCTGTTACGAATTGGTATGACTACGCATTGTCGGGTGTTCCTCTCCTGTTACGATTGGTATGACTACGCATTGTCGGGTGTTCCTCTCCTGTTACGATTGGTATGACTACGCATTGTCGGGTGTTCCTCTTCTGTTACGAATTGGTACGACTACGCATTGTCGTATGTTCCTCTCCTGTTACAAATTGGTAAGACTAATCATTGTCGAGTGTTCCTCTTCTGTTACCAGTTGGTACGACTACGCATTATCGGGTACTCCTCTCCTGCTACGTATTGGTACGACTGCGCATTATCGGGTGTTCCTCTACTGCTACGAATTGGTATGACTACGCATTGTCGGGTGTTCCTCTCCTGCTACGAATTGGTACGATTGCACATTGTCGGGTGTTCCTTTCCTGTTACAAATTGGTATTGGTTTCGTAAGATAAAGGATTGTCAGGTGTTTCGCTACTCTGCATGTTTCTATTGCTTTTCCTGTCCTGGGTTGATTAACTGAATTATCATTTAAACAATCTACGATATTAAAACCAATGATAGAAATGTTACCGTGTACTTACCTTCCACATTTTTTCTTGATGGTGTAATTCTTTGTTTTCCGTATTTATCTTTATTTACAATGGCGTTTTGTAGTTGGTCTTATTTATATTTGTGATGCTAATTATTTTCAAAGCAACAACTGGTTTAAACATATTTATGGAGAAATAGTTTCACATCATTACAGTCAACACAACATTCATTTAATACATGTTGAAACACAACATAGGGTCGGAAAACAAGCGTCAGGGACAGATTTACAATTATACTTGGAATTGCATGGCGTATAACGTTACGCGATAACATTGAAGTAAATATACACGTGACTACTTTCAAAAAGTAGTATGGAGAGATGGGAAAGAAGAATGATATAATCGTTCAGCATACTATCCGATAATGTTAATACTAATTTTAATACTGTCTCTAATAAGTCTTAAATTGGAATAATACTTTCTTTATGATATCAATACTATTAATGACATACACAGCGGCCCAAGCAGCAAACAACTCGCACAGGACGACCTCATCCCACACTAAACCACAGGACGACCTCATCCCACACTAAACCACAGGACGACCTCATCCCACACTAAACCACAGGACGACCTCATCCCACACTAAACCACAGGACGACCTCATCCCACACTAAACCACAGGACGACCTCATCCCACACTAAACCACAGGACGACCTCATCCCACACTAAACCACAGGACGACCTCATCCCACACTAAACCTTTTGGTTGCATCAATATATATCTCTGGACATTTTGTTTGTTTCGTACGATAAAAGCTCATTGCCAAAGAAAGGGCAGTTGACAGTAGGTGGACATGGGAAAATTGAGAAAAATGTGTTACATGCAGCATGATATAACGGACAGTGAAGAAGAAAATGTTGAACTGCTTCCACACAGCCACAACCACAGAGGTCAGATTTTGTGGTGATAAAGGTCAAATTAAGTGAACTTCACCCAAATGTTTAGCGGGCGTGGTTGATGTTTGCTTCAGACCACCGACGTTATAACGAGGGTTAGACTTATTTTAATTGTCCGTTGGGGATGGAGATATATTGATGGTGCATTATGAGCCGCGGAAGGAAGTTTGTTCCAACAACTACTTGGGGTCGACACATGTAAAATTTACTATATCATGGTGTCATATAAATTTGATTTAGTAACCAGCGGATAAAGCATGACATTACAGCAATATCTACAGTGTTGACATGTTTTCAAAAAGAGCAGCACTGGAGTATTTGTTATTCACACTTATAATTTGAAACATGCTGGTATCAGCGATTCACATAGTGTTTTCCATTTGTAAAAAGATAGCTATGTTACTTAAATTCACGTGCAGATAAAACACCATATCACGCTACTCCGAAGAAATTGAAACTCAGATGGATGCAAAACGTTCAGTTTTTTTCTGGACAAGTGCCCTGCTTGGCTAGCTGATATATTTGTTGCAATCATTGAATTACGTTGGTAACACTCAATTCTTTCTCAGAGATAGAAGACTTCTCTGCGATTTATCATTCACAATGGAGCTTACATGAAGCGAAAAAGACGTTTTCAGTAAGGATATACACTTTCATGTAAAAAATATCTACTCCTTTGATTTAACTACACTGTTGGATATAATTTCGAAATCAAATTACTATGTGACTTGACTCTTCATTATTGCACGTGTTTCTTAAACAACACCGTAATCAAAAGTTAGGAATTATGTCAACGAGTGGTTGCACAAGGAAGTAGAGTTGCGTGGAATCATCGATGAGTGTTAAACCATCAAGCTGAAGAGCATGATATTACCGATTGAATTTATTAGTTAAAGTAAGACGGGGAAATGTAGTGGACCATTTAATGTAAAATATGAAGCGCAGAAGATAGATATTTGCTTTCTGCAGTGATCTATTGAACTAATGATGTAAACACGAGGGTCAATATGGAAAACGGGGATATAGTGCCAATTATCAACCGGATGCATACGGTAATTGAATGTCTTAATTTCGTGGAATCTTAATATTGATTGATACTTTTGCAACGCAGAAGCTACTTTTGTTTTACAATGCGTACAACAGCGTTGCTTTATTGTAGTTGTTAATATACATTTGATTGAATATTCAGTTATTTCACTGTAATAGGCCTAAAATATTCGTTTAGGGCAACATCTCCAAAAGTATTAGGTGGGGTAGGTAGGTATTTTTTCAAATATACTTTGTGTAGAACATTGTCTCGCAAATGTCACTCATATAGTGTTGTTGTTTTGGAGCCTTATTATGTCAAAATAAAGAGAGTTGATGTTTAAAAAATGGTGTGCATGGATGGAAGCCCGTTTTTTATTTTATTATTTTTGAAGAAAAATACTACTTTCGGTGGTTTTTTATTAGGTAGGCTCAGATCAGCCAAAACAAATATTTTTAGGCCTTATAGCAATCTCTCTCAGTACTGACATGCTTCATAGGCCTTATAGCAATCTCTCTCAGTACTGACATGCTTCATAGGCCTTATAGCAATCTCTCTCAGAACTGACATGCTTCATAGGCCTTATAGCAATCTCTCTCAGTACTGACATGCTTCATAGGCCTTATAGCAATCTCTCTCAGTACTGACATGCTTCATAGGCCTTATAGCAATCTCTCTCAGTACTGACATGCTTCATAGGCCTTATAGCAATCTCTCTCAGTACTGACATGCTTCATAGGCCTTATAGCAATCTCTCTCAGTACTGACATGCTTCATAGGCCTTATAGCAATCTCTCTCAGTACTGACATGCTTCATAGGCCTTATAGCAATCTCTCTCAGTACTGACATGCTTCATAGGCCTTATAGCAATCTCTCTCAGTACTGACATGCTTCATAGGCCTTAAAGCAATCTCTCTCAGAACTGACATGCTTCATAGGCCTTATAGCAATCCCTCTCAGTACTGACATGCTTCATAGGCCTTATAGCAATCCCTCTCAGTACTGACATGCTTCATAGGCCTTATAGCAATCTCTCTCAGAACTGACATGCTTCATAGGCCTTATAGCAATCCCTCTCAGTACTGACATGCTTCATAGGCCTTATAGCAATCCCTCTCAGTACTGACATGCTTCATAGGCCTTATAGCAATCCCTCTCAGTACTGACATGCTTCATAGGCCTTATAGCAATCTCTCTCAGAACTGACATGCTTCATAGGCCTTATAGCAATACCTCTCAGTACTGACATGCTTCATAGGCCTTATAGCAATCCCTCTCAGTACTGACATGCTTCATAGGCCTTATAGCAATCCCTCTCAGTACTGACATGCTTCATAGGCCTTATAGCAATCCCTCTCAGTACTGACATGCTTCATAGGCCTTATAGCAATCTCTCTCAGAACTGACATGCTTCATAGGCCTTATAGCAATCCCTCTCAGTACTGACATGCTTCATAGGCCTTATAGCAATCCCTCTCAGTACTGACATGCTTCATAGGCCTTATAGCAATCCCTCTCAGTACTGACATGCTTCATAGGCCTTATAGCAATCCCTCTCAGTACTGACATGCTTCATAGGCCTTATAGCAATCTCTCTCAGTACTGACATGCTTTAAATTCAACTCAACAACTGACTCAATTCATCTTTATTTCTTCTAAAGACGGTAACAATAACAAAGTATTTACAACGCGTTGAAATTGTTGTGGTAATACTTTACGCACAAATAGGGTTTTACCCAACTCAGATATAGTACAAATAACAATGTTGCACAGTACTGACAGGTAATTTTAATAGTTTATGTCTTTGGCATTCAAGCAGTGATATATATCATGAGAATTGCCAGGAAGAATGTTGTTCCATCCGTTAACAACAGCTCATTTGCAGGGATATATGTCACGATAATTATAATAATCTGAACAGAGGGATGTCAAAATCTTTTCTTACTTAAGGACAAGGTCCCTGTTTGGGTAATACGACTAAAAGGGACCATTGAATTACATGGCTACCACGCAGTCTGTTCCCACTGTTCGCTCGTGTGTTCTATGATCGTGTGGGTTTTCGCATTCTTAGTGGAACTGAGATGAGGTACAGTATGGATTATAACAACTGAATGGCGATGACCACAAATTATCATTCGATTCTTTTTATTTGACAAAAATGTAAACAATTGTGAATTGGCAAACCTTTCGGAATATCAATTAGTAGAACTACTTCATATAAATACTTTTATACGTTTAATTTGCTTCCCAATAGTCTTCTTTAAATTAATATTTGATAAACGTGACACCATACAAATATATACACATTTTGGCCTGTTAGTTTTTGTGTGTTCGTTATGTTTCGCCGTCTGTGTTTCCTTCCTGTGACAATTTGGTATTTTTATGTTCGTTATGTTCTGCGTTCCTTTTCTGTGACAATTTGATATTATTATGTTCGTTATGTTCTGTGTTTCTTTCCTGTGACAATTTGAAATTGTTATGTTCCGTGTTTATTTTCTGTGACAATTTGGCATTGTTATGTTCGTTATAATCTGTGTTCTGTGTTTCTTTCCTAGGACAAGTTGGTATTGATATGTTCGTTATGTTCTATGTTCTGTGTTCCTTTTCTGTGACAAATTGATATAGTTATGTTCGTTATGTTCTGTTTTCCGTGTTGCGTGTTCCGTTCCTGCGACAAATTGTTATTGTTATGTTGGTTATGTTCGTTACTGGATGTTCTTTGTTTCATGTTTTGTGTTCCTTTTCTCAGACAAATTGTATTGGTATCATGAGAGTAAACATTGTGACACGTGTCGATACTGTACTTGTTCCTATAGCTTTTCTGACTTGGATTGATCAACTTAACTATCATTACAGCATTCTACGTGATAAAAGCAAGAGATACACATTTTACGGCGCTCCTGTGGGCCGTTTCATAAAACAGATTTATACAGATTTCGAGCCTGTTTTGTTTAAAAAAGCAATTTAAAGACGAAAAAGGAAACGTTTTTAATTTCCACATAAAGTGTTACTCATCGTTTATTTCTTATATGTCTGCGGTTGTCTTTAATCATTGTGGGTAGCGTTTTCCTTAGAAGAGTTTACACTTACATGGCTGCAAGGCAACAGCGAATATGGCGAAAAGTGCTTTTTAAAATGAAAAGCGTTATATGAATAGATTTGTAATATTAACTTCCTAAATGTAATAGAAGTTTGATTTAGGATCCAAATGATAGAGCATGGAATATTAACAATATCTACTCTACTCTAGTCATGATATATTTCCTAGAAAAGCATCGCGGCATCAGTTGTTGATCTTTGTTATTATTTCAAACACGTTAGTATGTAAGAAAATGTAGGTTAACAAAGAAATCTCGTGCAGCAAGAATATTAAAGTTCATTAAATATCCTGAGCTGAATCGGGTGGAATATTTTTTTTATATATCTGGACAAGTTTCCTTCTTGCTTTGTTACAATAATTGGCATCATCAGTGAATTAATTGGGGAACAGTCAATTTCATCTTGTTGTTTAGTCTGATACCCCTCTCTTTGCTTTCGAGTGATTTATCATTCGGGGATGAGCTGAAACGTCATTCGTACTTGAGGTCCCTCCCTCCCTCCCTCCTCCTTCCTTCCTTCCTTCCTTCCTTCCTTCCTTCCTTCCTTCCTTCCTTCCTTCCTTCCTTCCTTCCTTCCTTCCTTCCTTCCTTCCTTCCTTCCTTCCTTCCTTCCTTCCTTCCTTCCTTCCTTCCTTCCTTCCTTCCTTCCTTCCTTCCTCCCTCCCTCCCTCCCTCCCCCCTCCCTCCCTCCCTCCCTCCCTCCCTCCCTCCCTCCCTCGCTCGCTCACTCGCTCGCTCGCTCGCTCACTCACTCACTCACTCACTCAATTATTTATTTATTTACTTCTTCAATCATTTATTCATTTCTTTATTCCTTCCTTCCTTCATGTATTTACTCATATCGCCATTCCTTCCTTTTAATTCATCAAACAATATAAACCTAGAGACAGGCCAATTAGCCTTAAATGTAGCCAATATCTTGCGATCAACATCAAACAAGCACTTACAAGTAACATAGCGCTACACGACAGCACAGATTACTATCCATGTATCTTCATTGGTTTTTGTTTTGTTTGAAAGCTCATTAACTAAAGAAGAAGGGAAACGTTTCTAATGTCCAAACATAGTATAATACATTCACTTTTTGTCTGGCTTGGATGCAATTACTATACTAATTGATGTAGGAACAGGCTTTTGTAAATGCCAGTGTACCGAGAAATACGTACTTTACAATCTAAGATGTAGGAACAGGCTTTTGTAAATGCCAGTGTACCGAGAAATACGTACAATCTAAACAAGACGAATGCAAGACATTAAAGACGCGACTTAATAAGTTTAAGTGTAAATATCTTTTATTTTATCATAATTCGAATGAGGGTAAACAAATGTTTAATCATTGTGATAGGTGATAAACAACATATTAAACCAAGAGAGCGCCATGTTGTCAGAAACACGTTAAAACGTAAATAAAACATGAATCTCCAACACCCACCAATGCCAGCCAATTAGTTATTTCGCAGGATGTCTGCCATTTCATAAACGTAAGATAGATACCTAGGTGCGCAATCGCCTCATTTGAGTTTATAAACATGGCCGTGTTCCCTTCTTGCCGTAGTTAGTACCCGGTTACTATCTTGTTGTTTTTTTCTTCTTTTTCCAAAAAATAGCCTTTGAAATTTTCCATTTTCAGTAAACACAAAACGCAATATATTTAAAAAAAAAACACAACTAAACCAAATAAATTCAATTCCATTGTGTTCGTGTTTGTAAACAAAGCGAAGGTAGATTGGCAAAGATCGTAAATACCCGGTTGAATGACCGGAGGGTCGACAATCGTCAATACTCGCCGAGAAGGGTATTTGATTTTCAATATTCTGCATTACCCCGCAGCCTCGCTTTACTAAACTAATACCTTTGGTAAAAACAAATAGCTGTTTGTTCGTTCAACTATGAAATATTAGTATCTACATTTGAACAGAAAAAGAAGAAGAGAGAAACAATGAAGTTGGATACAATAATGAGAAAAAATTTGACACACTTATCTTTACAGGCAATAATTACTATATTTATAAAGGAACTCCCCCACCCTATAATGGCTGCATTATGGCTTGTGTGCGTAATGGCCTAGAATAAATATCATCCGAGCAATGAGCTTAACTACTGACTTGTACTCTGTGTGTCTTATCGTTAAAATTCCCGATAGGTATGTGCGTGAACATGTAGCGATTTTTTCAAAGTGAAATAACAACTGCGTGTGACCAGCGACCAGTATAAATAAAATGCAAGTGAATATGTATGTAGATACCCATTAAAGCCGTCTGGCTAACACGTTATTTATCGTTTGTTTACGGAGATCAAAACGGTTCCGTTACAACAAAGACTAAGAAAAGTTGTGTTATTGTGTTGTGTGTTATCGATAATTTTCACTTTTCTTACAATTAAAATTTTATCCATATACCCATGTCGATTGAAAATTGAAAATATTCGTACCTTCTACTTTCTAAACCTAATGTTACCTCGAAATTTGCAGTTACCATCCCTTCCTTTTGCTTTCCTAAATGAGAAATATTTTATTAACATAGTGAAGGAATTAATCGACATCTTTAGGCCACACCAAATTAATGTTTAGTTCCTCAGATTTTTGCCAAAAAAAAAATGGAGCGAGTGAGCGAAATAAAAATAAAATTTTGTCAGTTTTCATTAAAACCGAAGCGAGCGAAGAGCGAAAAATATATTTTTCCTTATATTCAATATAAATAAGAAGGATTGTTCAAAATAATTGCCATTAAACCCGTTTTAATGCCATCTTAAACTGAACCTCTAATGGACATTAGGAAAATGTCGGAATACACACTATTTATTCATCCGTGTTTAGTACAAACATTATATGGATAAATCTAATTTCTTATATAATTAAAACGTACTTTAATATGACGATCATTCATAATAATAAATAACCCTGCTTTTAGTAAAATGTTTGAAACGACTTATATAAATCTACCTGAATCAGTTTAACATCATATGCAACTGTATTTAGACATAGCTTAGGATTGATTTTGTATTTGTAAAAAAATGATCACTTACACAGGCATCATCAAACATCAGACTCCATTTAACATAGACTAAATTTTGTTTTTATTATCACAGGAAATGCAATGACATGTGCTTATTAAAACAAAAAGAAGGATATTTTTTAGAGTACTTTTTTTGGTTATTTAGATGTTTTTATGCACCAGCCAATTTGATATGCCCCCTCCCCCCCCCCCCCCCCCCCCCTAAGTCCGGAATAGCGGGGACTTTGACTCCCGGTCTCTCAAAACCCGAGTAAAATACCCGACCTGCAAGGACACACTGCTGGTAAAATCCCTGCCAAATGGCCCCGCAACCCCGAATACCTATGTGAGGCCCATTCCCGACTATTTTCAATATGAAGACAAAACCACATTCACTAGGCACTGGGGGGCCACCTGTAAGGTAAAACACAGCCCATTGCCTCTGCTGTCCCCGGTATACCCCTGGAACAAGGGCGAGGGGTGGGCGGGGCAGTGGTTACAATTGACAAGTGCATTACAATCCCGGATTATGCTGCAAATAAAAATATAAGGTGATAAACTTACGCTTACTTATGTTGAGTTATATCCAGACCAGTGTTTATATCGCTATTTGTGAAAAGATACTTGTTCAAAACTGTTGTTTTGTCAGAATTTGATCAAAAATGAGCTTGATACATCAATTTGGACCAAACAATGACTCATGTTCCATATCATCTTCAGCATCGTCGTAACGAGGTAAAATTTTGGTAATTTTTTTTTTTTTTTTACATTTTCAAAAAAATAGGAGCGGTAAATCCGAGGAACGAAATATCAATTTAATGTGGCCTTATAGAATTAATTATCAACACCCGAACACTTGATATTTGTATTGAGTAATGCAAATGGAATGCTAATTTCAGTAACATTCTGTCGTGTCAAAACTTCATTACCTTGGGATTTAAAACGCAAACTGTTTATATGCCCACAATACACAAAACGTGGTTTACATACTTTATCGGAACTGCTTTAAAGCTCCATGACAAACAACTGTCGGAGAAATCAACGACAACTTTGTTTGGGATGAGTCGGAGCGGCGGGAGAGTTTTGGATGCGTTAACAGTATTGTTCTTACAACTTCTCTCCTTCCCATCAAGAGTTTAAATCCAAACTGAACTACGATTCCACACTTTGGATGCATTCTATTTTTTGGGATATTATCCATTCTGGAATATATTCGTAAATGAACACTTTGCCTAGGGCTCAGTTTTGACAATTCAACACGCTGTCTAGTTTTCAAAACTTACAATTTGTTTACATTCTTATGAAGATGCTGCATTCGTGGTTGAATTGTTTTTAAGTGGTATTCATGTATCAAGTGAAACAACCATTCCATTTTAATTTCAATGAACGATGTTTCTCTTTGAAGTCAATTGGTTTTGTCTTGGAGTCCTTTTAATGTATTATCCATGCAGGTGTTCTATACTGGATGCTTCCTGTTAGAAATGCAGGTGTTCTATACTTGATGCTTCCTGTTAGATAATGCAGGTGTTCTGTACTTGATGCTTCCTGTTAGACAATGCAGGTGTTCTATACTTGATGCTTCCTGTTAGATAATGCAGGTGTTCTGTACTTGGTGATTCATGTTAGATAATGCAGGTGTTCTGTACTTGGTGATTCCTGTTAGATAATGCAGGTGTTCTGTACTTGGTGTTTCCTGTTAGACCATCCAGGTGTTCTGTACTTGATGCTTCCTGTTAGATAATGGATGTGTTCTGTAGTTGGTGATTCATGTTAGATAATGCAGGTGTTCTATACTTGATGCTTCCTGTTAGATAATGCAGGTGTTCTGTACTTGATGCTTCCTGTTAGAAAATGCAGGTGTTCTGTACTTGATGCTTCCTGTTAGAAAATGCAGGTGTTCTGTACTTGGTGATTCATGTTAGATAATGCAGGTGTTCTATACTTGATGCTTCCTGTTATATAATGCTGGTGTTCTGTACTTGGTGATTCATGTTAGATAATGCAGGTGTTCTGTACTTGGTGATTCATGTTAGATAATGCAGGTGTTCTGTACTTGGTGATTCATGTTAGATAATGCAGGTGTTCTGTACTTGGTGATTCCTGTTAGACCATCCAGGTGTTCTGTAATTGATGCTTCCTGTTAGATAATGCAGGTGTTCTGTACTTGGTGATTCATGTTAGATAATGCAGGTGTTCTGTACTTGATGCTTCCTGTTAGAAAATGCAGGTGTTCTGTACTTGGTGATTCATGTTAGATAATGCAGGTGTTCTATACTTGATGCTTCCTGTTATATAATGCTGGTGTTCTGTACTTGGTGATTCATGTTAGATAATGCAGGTGTTCTGTACTTGGTGATTCATGTTAGATAATGCAGGTGTTCTGTACTTGGTGATTCCTGTTAGATAATGCAGGTGTTCTGTACTTGGTGATTCCTGTTACACCATTCAGGTGTTCTGTAATTGATGCTTCCTGTTAGATAATGCAGATGTTCTGTACTTGGTGATTCATGTTAGATAATGCAGGTGTTCTATACTGGATGCTTCCTGTTAGATAATGCAGGTGTTCTGTACTTGGTGATTCATGTTAGATAATGCAGGTGTTCTGTACTTGGTGATTCATGTTAGATAATGCAGGTGTTCTATAATTGATGCTTCCTGTTAGATAATGCAGTTGTTATGTACTTGGTGATTCATGTTAGATAATGCAGGTGTTCTGTACTTGATGATTCATGTAAGACCATCCAGGTGTTCTGTACATGGTGATTCATGTTAAACCATCCAGGTGTTCTGTACTTGGTGATTCCTGTTAGACCATGCAGGCGTTCTGTACTTGGTGATTCCTGTTACACCATGCAGGTGTTTTGTACTTGGTGGTTCATGTTAAACCATCCAGGTGTTCTGTACTTGGTGATTCCTGTTAGACCATGCAGGCGTTCTGTACTTGGTGATTCCTGTTACACCATGCAGGTGTTCTGTACTTGGTGATTCCTGTTACACTATGCATGTGTTCTGTACTTGGTGATTGCTGTTAGATAATGCAGGTGTTCTGTACTTGGTGATTCATGTTAGATAATGCAGGTGTTCTGTACTTGGTGTTCCTGTTAGATCATGCAGATGTTCTGTACTTGGTGATTCCTGTTAGACCATGCATGTCTTCTGTACTTGGTGATTCCTGTTAGACCATGCAGGCGTTCTGTACTTGATGATTCATGTAAGACCATCCAGGTGTTCTGTACATGGTGATTCATGTTAAACCATCCAGGTGTTCTGTACTTGGTTATTCCTGTTAGACCATGCAGGCGTTCTGTACTTGGTGATTCCTGTTACACCATGCAGGTGTTTTGTACTTGGTGATTCATGTTAAACCATCCATGTGATCTGTACTTGGTGATTCCTGTTAGACCATGCAGGCGTTCTGTACTTGGTGATTCCTGTTACACCATGCAGGTGTTCTGTACTTGGTGATTCCTGTTACAATATGCATGTGTTCTGTACTTGATGCTTCCTGTTAGAAAATGCAGGTGTTCTGTACTTGGTGATTCATGTTAGATAATGCAGGTGTTCTATACTTGATGCTTCCTGTTATATAATGCTGGTGTTCTGTACTTGGTGATTCATGTTAGATAATGCAGGTGTTCTGTACTTGGTGATTCATGTTAGATAATGCAGGTGTTCTGTACTTGGTGATTCCTGTTAGACCATGCAGGCGTTCTGTACTTGGTGATTCCTGTTACACCATGCAGGTGTTTTGTACTTGGTGATTCATGTTAAACCATCCAGGTGATCTGTACTTGGTGATTCCTGTTAGACCATGCAGGCGTTCTGTACTTGGTGATTCCTGTTACACCATGCAGGTGTTCTGTACTTGGTGATTCCTGTTACAATATGCATGTGTTCTGTACTTGATGCTTCCTGTTAGAAAATGCAGGTGTTCTGTACTTGGTGATTCAAGTTAGATAATGCAGGTGTTCTATACTTGATGCTTCCTGTTATATAATGCTGGTGTTCTGTACTTGGTGATTCATGTTAGATAATGCAGGTGTTCTGTACTTGGTGATTCCTGTTAGATAATGCAGGTGTTCTGTACTTGGTGATTCCTGTTAGACCATTCAGGTGTTCTGTAATTGATGCTTCCTGTTAGATAATGCAGATGTTCTGTACTTGGTGATTCATGTTAGATAATGCAGGTGTTCTATACTGGATGCTTCCTGTTAGATAATGCAGGTGTTCTGTACTTGGTGATTCATGTTAGATAATGCAGGTGTTCTGTACTTGGTGATTCATGTTAGATAATGCAGGTGTTCTATAATTGATGCTTCCTGTTAGATAATGCAGTTGTTATGTACTTGGTGATTCATGTTAGATAATGCAGGTGTTCTGTACTTGATGATTCATGTAAGACCATCCAGGTGTTCTGTACATGGTGATTCATGTTAAACCATCCAGGTGTTCTGTACTTGGTGATTCCTGTTAGACCATGCAGGCGTTCTGTACTTGGTGATTCCTGTTACACCATGCAGGTGTTTTGTACTTGGGGATTCATGTTAAACCATCCAGGTGTTCTGTACTTGGTGATTCCTGTTAGACCATGCAGGCGTTCTGTACTTGGTGATTCCTGTTACACCATGCAGGTGTTCTGAACTTGGTGATTCCTGTTACACTATGCATGTGTTCTGTACTTGGTGATTCATGTTAGATAATGCAGGTGTTTTGTACTTGGTGTTCCTGTTAGATCATGCAGGCGTTCTGTATTTGGTGATTCCTGTTAGACCATGCATGTCTTCTGTACTTGGTGATTCCTGTTAGACCATGCAGGCGTTCTGTACTTGATGATTCATGTAAGACCATCCAGGTGTTCTGTACATGGTGATTCATGTTAAACCATCCAGGTGTTCTGTACTTGGTGATTCCTGTTAGACCATGCAGGCGTTCTGTACTTGGTGATTCCTGTTACACCATGCAGGTGTTTTGTACTTGGTGATTCATGTTAAACCATCCAGGTGTTCTGTACTTGGTGATTCCTGTTAGACCATGCAGGCGTTCTGTACTTGGTGATTCCTGTTACACCATGCAGGTGTTCTGTACTTGGTGATTCCTGTTACACTATGCATGTGTTCTGTACTTGGTGATTGCTGTTAGATAATGCAGGTGTTCTCTACTTGGTGATTCATGTTAGATAATGCAGGCGTTCTGTACTTGGTGATTCCTGTTAGACCATGCATGTCTTCTGTACTTGGTGATTCCTGTTAGACCATGCAGGCGTTCTGTACTTGGTGATTCCTGTTACACCATGCAGGTGTTCTGTACTTGGTGATTCCTGTTACACCATGCAGGTGTTCTGTACTTGGTGATTCCTGTTAGACCATGCAGGTGTTCTGTACTTGGTGTTCCTGTTAGACCATGCAGGCGTTCTGTACTTGGTGATTCCTGTTAGACCATGCAGGTGTTCTGTTCTGTACTTGGTGATTTCTCTTAGACCATGCAGGTGTTCTGTACTTGGTGATTCCTGTAAGACCATGCAGGTGTTCTGTACATGGTGGTTCCTGTTAGACTATGCAGGTGTTCTGTACTTTGTGATTCCTGTTAGACCATGCAGGTGTTCTGTACTTGTTGATTCCTGTAAGATAATGCAGGTGTTCTGTTCTTGTTCTGTACTTGGTGATCCCTGTTAGACCATGCATGTGTTCTGTACTTGGTGATTCCTGTTAGACCATGCAGATGTTCTGTACTTGGTGGTTCCTGTTAGACCATGCGGTTGTTCTGTACTTAGACCATGCAGGTGTTATGTACTTGGTGATTTCTGTTAGATCATGCAGGTGTTTTGTACTTGGTGATTCCTGTTAAATCAGGCAGGTATTCTGTACTTGGTGATTCCTGTTAGATCATGCAGGTGTTTTGTACTTGGTGATTCTTGTTAGACCATGCAGGTGTTCTGTACTTGGTGATTCCTGTTAGACCAGGCAGGTGTTATGTACTTGGTTATTCCTGTTAGGTAATGCAGGTGTTCAGTAATCATTTAATCAATAAAATACTATTTACCTTAACCTTTGATTTTAAGTTTAATTTTCTTGTTTGCGACCAGAATGGGGCCAGTCACTATTTTTTAATATTTTAAAAGTTTAAAGTTTTTATAACATTAATCAGGCAGGTATTTGTTTTTGAAAAAAACAACAACTGATTGCGTGTGTTGAAAGGGGGAAATTTATGACATGTTTGATATTGCACCCGAAACAGCAGTGGTAGTCCTTACATGGTTGTAATATTATTAACTTACAGTAAACAATAATTTCAACAAATCTTTAATATTGAGCGAACCATGTTCTGAGGCAAGCTCGTGCCAATTGCATTCTTAACCAAAATTCTGACAACACAACCCAGGAATTACCTCTTAAAAATCACGGCCATGGCGGAAACCGAAACAATCATTTATAAACGTAATTATAATGACAGTATTGTTGTATTCTTCTGTTGGCCTTTATATAGTTTTCCCTGTATTGTCTGTCCATATTTTGTTTATAGTTTCCCAGTATTGTCTGTCCATATTTTGTTTATAGTTTTCCCTGTATCGTCTCTCCATATTTAACTTTCTTTCTTCCTGTTTTAATAGATTGTGAATCACGGTTTTGTACTTCTTCTGATTTGTATGTTTATTAGTCGGCGCCCTTCTAACATATGAAGTTAAGTTCGTTTTATAAAACTTAACACTTTAATTGATAATGAAACCTTAAATTATAACAGCCCTGCTTATCATTTTGAAAACCAACTCAATAACAACTCGGCCATCTCCGAGAAAGAGACAGGCCGAGGTGTTCCGATTGATATAAAATAGATAAAGGATACACGATACTATTAAAATATCCGTTATGTTTGTAAACCTCCTACGCAGTAATCTCCCTTGGTGACAGCAAAAATTAAAATTGTTTGTTTTGAAAATGTCATTCGAAGGAATTAACTCCAGATAATACCCCTTTGATGTATAGTGTTTTTATCTCCGTTCTATACAGTCATATCATGAGTGAAATGTGTTACAAAAACTTATACAAAATATAAAGCAAGGAATTCACATAACATGCCGGTAAAAATAAAAGGTGAATTTCATGCTATTGAAATCTATGTATTAGACCATTGACTCTATTTCATCCGAAAAAACGTATGTATATTTTAAAAATACGCCTCCGACACTAGGGAGCATTCGTTGTAAAAACAAGAGAAACGAAAATTATACACAACATGACAGTGGTACCAAAAAGGTTTATTTTTATTTATTAAAAAAATCGAATATTTGAATACCGATTTTGACATTCGAATATCAAACGTTCGATCGAATATTCGTTTGCATCCCTAATAGTTTTGTTATAATTTAGTTTTAACCGGAGGATTAGCTTGGGGAAAACAGAATATCTTTAATTCCGGGCTTAAACTATCGTAACAATATTATTAACCATAATGTCCTTCGAACATATGTACACCCAACATAAAACAAAATATTATCATTGTAATAATAACCATTTTTGGTTATCTGCATGCACGTTTTTCTTCTAATTTCATTGCGCCGACTTGATGCTTTGCATCAACTTTTTTTCTTGTGTTTTACTTGTTTTGCGTTTCTTTGCTTGCGTTTCTTGCGAAATTGCAGTATAGATTTCAGTGTTATGCTCAATGTACACAACAGTACGTCTTTTCATGTTAACTTATCTGACCTCTCCATAATAATGATATAAAAACGCCGAATGTAGTTAATGTCTTTTTAAACGCTTTCTTGTCGATTTCAACGGGAGGGCTGTCAAATGAAGTGGTTTTCCTATCGACCTCCTGGTAACAAAACGATATGCAGAATTAGACTTCGTCTGAATATTTCGTGCTAATGATGATGGAATTATATTTGAAATACACAGATTGTAAAGAATATCTTGGATCTTTCATAAATTTACTAAACTCGTTTGAACTCAGAACACATATACGTATCGAAATTTCATGTTTTCACTTTAACTTATTACTATACATAATGTTTGAGGTAAATGAGATTTTTGATAGTACTTTTTTTTAAATGTTGGCTGTACTATAACCTATGCACTTTTTTGTATTTAAGAAAGGACAGACATATGTTTTAATTAATTGTTGGGAACCATACGCATTCTATAAGCAGTTGTAATCTCTGTGTTCAACCATACGCATGCTATAAGCAGTTGTAATCTCTGTGTTCAACCATACGCATGCTATATAAGTAGTTGTAATCCCTGTGTTCAACCATACGCATGCTTAAGCAGTTGTAATCACTGTGTTCAACCATACGCATGCAATATAAGCAGTTGTAATCACTGTGTTCAACCATACGCATACTACAAACAGTTGTAATCACTGTGTTCAACCATACGCATGCTATATAAGCAGTTGTAATCACTGTGTTCAACCATACGCATGCTACAAACAGTTGTAATCACTGTGTTCAACCATACGCATGCTATTAGCAGTTGTAATCACTGTGTCCAACAATACGCATGCTATTAGCAGTTGTAATCACTGTGTTCAACCATACGCATACTACAAACAGTTGTAATCACTGTGTTCAACCATACGCATGCTATTAGCAGTTGTAATCACTGTGTCCAACAAAACGCATGCTGTGCAAGCAGTTGTAATCACTGTGTCCAACCTTACACATGCTATATAGGCAGTTGTAATCACTGTGTCCAACCATACGCATGCTATATAAGCATCTGTAATCACTGTGTCCAACCATACGCATGCTATTAGCAGTTGTAATCTCTGGGTCCAGCCATACGCCTGCTATATAAGCAGTTGTAATCACTGTGTCCAGCCATACGCATGCTATATACGCAGTTGTAATCACTGTGTCCAACCATACGCATGCTATATAAGCAGTTGTTATCACAGTGTTCAACCATACGCATGCTATTGCAGTTGTAATCACTGTGTCCAACCATACGCATGCTATATAAGCAGTTGTTATCACAGTGTTCAACCATACGCATGCTATTGCAGTTGTAATCACTGTGTCCAACCATACGCATGTTATATAAGTAGTTGTAATCACTGTGTTCAACCATACGCATGCTATATAAGCAGTTGTAATCACTGTGTTCAACCATACTCATACTACAAACAGTTGTAATCACTGTGTTCAACCATACGCATGCTATATAAGCAGTTGTAATCACTGTGTTCAACCATACGCATGCTATTGCAGTTGTAATCACTGTGTCCAACCATACGCATGTTATATAAGTAGTTGTAATCACTGTGTTCAACCATACGCATGCTATATAAGCAGTTGTAATCACTGTGTTCAACCATACTCATACTACAAACAGTTGTAATCACTGTGTTCAACCATACGCATGCTATTAGCAGTTGTAATCACTGTGTCCAACAATACGCATGCTATTAGCAGTTGTAATCTCTGGGTCCAGCCATACGCCTGCTATATAAGCAGTCGTAATCACTGTGTCCAGCCATACGCATGCTACAAACAGTTGTTATCACTGTGTTCAACCATACGCATGCTATATAAGCAGTTGTAATCACTGTGTCCAGCCATACGCATGCTATTAGCAGTTGTAATCTCTGGGTCCAGCCATACGCCTGCTATATAAGCAGTTGTAATCACTGTGTTCAACCATACGCATACTACAGACAGTTGTAATCACTGTGTTCAACCATACGCATGCTATTAGCAGTTGTAATCACTGTGTCCAACCATACGCATGCTATGCAAACAGTTGTAATTACTGTGTTCAATCATTCGCATGCTACAAGCAGTTGTAATCACTGTGTCCAACCATACGCATGCTATAAATAGTTGTAATCACTGTGTCCAACCATACGCATGCTACGAGCAGTTGTTATTACTGTGTCCAACCATACGCATGCTACGAGCAGTTGTTATTACTGTGTCCAACCATACGCATGCTACGAGCAGTTGTTATCACTGTGTTCAACCATACGCATGCTATAAGCAGTTTTTCACAACTGGTTTGTTATCAACTTATGATTTGCGAATTTCACTTAGTAAGTGGTGACACGAATCTTATTACGCTAACCAGTTATTGTGTTACTTATTAAGTGGAATTCGCAAACCATTATAGGTTAATCTGTTAGTGTTGTACAACTAAAATGTAATAAGTGGCAGTTCTCGGCACTTTCGAGCCTGTTTTTAGTCTTATGATATATATCGTACCAAAAAGGTAACGCGAATATTAACTTAGATAGCTAGATAATTATCGCGAAAATTAAATGGTTAACACGAAACAATTCGCGAACGTTAACAGGTTATCTTACGGCAGTTATATGTCACCATAGAGTTGCAAAGAAGTTTGATAAACGTTTAAACAAACCTTTTCAAAGTTTGACACTTAACACCAACCATCGATGCCCGTCTGAGACTTTATGGTACTGAGAAATGTTCTACTTCTCAATCATATTCAAACATAATGTCTAGAACTGAAAAGGGGTGATCAGTTACATCGCAGATTTGTATTGGATTTCGCGGGAGTTTTTTGTTTATAATTGATGTGTTGCTTTGGTAGCCTGGTAACTGCCATAGGTCTTTGTAAATAACAGAGGACTTTCTAAACTGTCACAGATGTACGTTTCGGAAACGCTTTTGATTTTGATGGAACACCAAAAATAAAAGGAAAATATATTTCAGTAGAATATATATTTTCTCTAAATAAGCATTAATCTGGTTTCTGTAGAGTATATCCTTCAATTGATTAGATTTTATAATGTTCACTATTGGATTACATGGTTTGTGCTTTGGATCACTTTAAACCGCTTCTCCCACAAAGAATCATTACTTTCACAGAATGCAGACTTTTACTAATGCAGAATGGAAAATGGCAACATCGCTCATATTATAGGACGGGCGCAGTCGGTAAACTTTTCAATTTTGTACTATGGACATACAAACCTCTTAATAAGAAGACTCATATGTTACTGTTTATTCAATGTATACTATTTAATATTCAATAATGATCAGTTTAATTTCACAGGGTTAAGTGTTTTGTGGGCAGTTGGTATGACTACCGATATATTATATTTTAGTTCATCAAACATAATATGTTATGAAACACCAGCTTTGTATATGTGATGACCTTTCGAAGAATACTTTTTTGTTCTGATATAGATTGCATAACGGCTTAGTAAATAAAACAATACTATGTCCAATTCAACGAATCGCTTCATGATTCGTCATGTTTTCATCTGTGACGGGGCCACTGTATTTGGCATATCCCAAATGTTAGGTTGGGCAAACGGCATCTAGTGCAGCCTCCTAGAAATGCACCAGTTAATTGTAACCACGGCCCCCAGGTCCGGGGGTATACCGGGGATAGCCGGGGAAATGGGCCGTGTTTTTACCTTTCAGGTGGCCCCGCAGTGCCGGGTGAATGCGGTGGTTTTGTCTTCGCTTTAGATATAGCGGGGAATGGGCTTTACCTAGGGTCCCTTTGACTGGCGCATAAGCTCATGAGTGCCTTTGTCAAGATTGTGTCCGTAATATTTATTTTGAGACATAAAACTACATTATTTGTTTGGGATAGCCTTGATTGATACGGTATCATGTTTTGTTGTCTGATAGTCATAAAAGATACAATATAAGTCGGTGCTGTCCCATTAACTTCCGATGCGTAAGAATTGCAATGGGCTATTTGTCTACCTCTCCCAATTCATAATTTGTAAACATGTCAACATTTGCTTGACAAACGGAGATGAATGGAGTTTCCTGCTAATGAAACTTTGATTATAGGTTGGTGTTTTGGGAACTCCAAGCACAGTTACGGCTTCTAATGTTCTAGGAAGATATTTAATCATTTCAACGGCATAACTTACAGTCGGGAATCGCTCTCAATCGCGAGTTTTATAATATTTTGTCTTAAAAGTGGGTGACTATATTTCAAAAAATGTTTTGTTCAAAATGATGAGGGTTCTGATATGTTATAATCGTTGACTGCCTTTTCCATAAACTGAATTTGGCAAATGTTATTCATTGATAGCATTTGAAATATGCATTTTCATGATTGATTATTTTTCATCTATTGCAGTTAAGTTTGAAGTTTAATTTTCCAGACGCTGATTGTTTTAGGAAACACAATGAGCACCGTACTGTACACTTTGTTCATTTGGCAAAGTGTATAACACATATTAGAGTATTGAGATAGTATACACTGTATTGGCATTTTGTGTATATATGAAAGGTGAATACTAACACAAGTGCATTCTTTTGTTCGTAATGAAAATTTACATTTAACACGACGCTTCTATATCTAGTTTCAACAATAGGAAACACGTTGTGGATCTTTATACCCCGACACACGAAGTTTGAAGGGGGTATATTGGAGTCACACTGTGGTTGGTCGGTCGATAGGTCGGTCGGACGGTTTTAGATTATTACAGAGTCATTACCCTTTGTTGCTTTTTCGTGTTCGAACTTGAACTTGAAAAGTGCTGGATGGAATTTAATTCGTTTTTGAATGTCCAATTTTCAATGTTCAATGTCCAATGTTTCGCCAGCACAGCATTCATTTCTGAAAGTCCAATGTCAAAATGTCGTGCCAGCACAACACTTTTGAATGTCCAATATTTAATGTCGTATCCTTCGCTAACTTTACACAGCTTATGCTGTGAGCAAAATCCAATTGTATAACACTTTGATAAGTTATCCACAGATTATCTTTGGCTAGTTGACTCATTAAAGCATTTCGATTGGTTAGTAGTTTTGTTTTAAATACTGACCAATCACTAAACATTTTGGATAACTTTGACAAAACTGAAAACTTAAGCGGTTTGATACAAAGTTCTACGGGACATTACGGCGCTAAATATTCGGCAATAATACATAGTCTCTTGAGTCTGGTTATATATTTCAATAATTTAATTGCCTATCAAGATTGTGTCAATGAAGACGATAACATCTTAGTCAAGTCTGACAAATAATTGATACATTCTTTAATGCAAAGAACAATTACACTCAAATATAACATCGACAAGTTGATGCATCCCCAGTTATATAACATGTTTACAATCGATTGCTCCAATCCTCGCCTGTTTAATGGCAAAACAACATCATTTCTCAGATATTTGGCAGCGTCGCATTTATTGCAAAAAGATAAATCTTACTACGCTTACAAATAAGATAAAACTCTAAATAGTGCTAGATTAAGCAAATTTTCTGGTTTCAAAATTCAAATTGTGTACCAGGGAATTTCAGTATAAAGTCTACAAATGTACAAACCTGACATACGCAACATCTCCCAAAACCTTAAATGAAATAACGAAGTAGTATTCTGCATTATTGTTGAAGAAAATGATTGGCAAACATCCGTCTTAAAAGTAAAAAACAACAACAACAAAAAATAAAAAAAATAATTGAAACCTTTCTCATTGTTTAGATCTGTCTCGTGAATTCACATAATTTGTTTACTATATCATGTCTACAGGCTTTTGGCATTCAGAAATTTCAGAGATTACAAATAATTGCTTGTAATCATTGACTCGGATAACTATCTTAAACAAACGGAAACGAGTGATGTTTCCTGCTAATGAAACTGAGACTAAAGCGTGGTGTTAAGGAGACTCCAAATACAATTATGGAGAGCTTCACAATAGAGGCGATGCCCAAGGCTCTCTAGGCGGATATTAGATCACTTTAACATGATTAGTTCCGTTTACCAAGAATAGTCCTCCATATTGACGCCGTGATGCTAAACTCTAATGGCGTCTGTAGCCCGCTATATGTAGGTGGTCAAATGTCTACAGGCCGGTCAACAGTAATGGAAATAAGTCATTCAATGACAGATGCACGCCAGTTGTGGTTAAAGGGGTGTTTATAGTACAACCGGTATCATGTTGCTGCGATTTAATCTGGAGTAAAAGTACGTCTTTTTAAGTTCTGAAAAAGTTAACGCAAGTGTGATAATGCTTTGTTGAGGTGTTCTTGGAACGCATCTGCTCTTTCCAACGCATGCAAACTGCATTACAGCACTCTTATATGTCAATGCCATTGCATTTTTCTGAAATTCGTTTGTGTGTTGTTGTAATATACTCTTTTAGAGTGATAAAACTAAATGGAATTTGCTAATAATAGCCTGTGTGGGGACCATGTTGCACACTAACCGAAATTAAATCCTCATAATTATCATTCTCCTAAGTCTTTTGCTTAACCTACATTCCTTCATAATGGTGAAAGTCAAAATAGCATTACACATAATTATAGCACGTAACGGGGGAGGGCAAACAATTTCTACTGTAAACCAAAGTAATTGTATAGAAGTGGTTAGTATTATTCCATTAAGAAATTACGTCTAAACTGTGTGTTTATCAACAGATAATAGACCAATATCTTTGTTGGGACAGCTGTGAGATAGATGCTAAAGACAGGATAACTTTTCCAGGCAGTAGAAAGTGGCAGCACGCTAGCAATGAGTGTATTTCCGCATCTGCTTTGTATATATGTACCATCAATTACATCATACCATTCGTTCGAAAATAGAATATATTATTAATTATAGAATCATATCATGAAAAAATTCGTTTATTAGCGATAGCTGTGCCAGTGTCGCTTTATTTTACGACTGGAAACTTTGAATTGGAATCCGGAATACCATTTATTTATAAAATTATACATCGTTGGCCACGGCTTTTGGTTGATAATTGCCTCAGTGGAAGGAATAATTGTCCGAGGGCTTTAGCCCGAGAGCAATAATATTCACTGGGGCAATATTATGTAGTATGGCCGCGTCATACCAAAAGACGTTAAAAGTTGGTACAAGTAGCTCCCTCGCATGGCGCTCGGCATTTAAAGGGTAGTGCTTGGAAAAGTGGTGTACTCAGAACCGGTTTAACCAGGAAAGTTGTTCCCCGTGTATTGGTGCTTTACACCGAGCACGTAAACGAACCAAGGGGTCTCTTCGAAAAACTGCTATGGTATCGAACCCGGACATCCTTGTATCAAGAATTCCTTGTATATAATTGCACAAACTGCTTTTAAAATGTAGCTAAAACACATTACCAGTCTAGCATAGACCCACGTGGGCCTCTTGTTTTACGGAATTTGGCCCCTTTTCACCTTTGAATTTGCCAAAATTGTCTAAAAGACAACATATGATAGGCAAAATGGTTTTAAAAATGAGTGTTTGTGGCTCCTGTGACAACTTTAGTTTTCTTGTATAAAAGTTATATCTTGGTAATATTTCTGACATCCTCTTTCAAAGTGTGAAAGCTAGAGAAATACCTAAACATAAAGGATTTGTACGTTTTAGACGTCACGTATACACAGTTGACATATATTAAGCTGTCATTAAAGTACATGTATTGTAAAGGTGTGTATCGTGTATGCTCACTGGTTCACACTGACATGACGGGACAGTTGCTACTGTAGGGACGACCAATGACTTTTTCCTGCTATGAACTATTTTGTGAATCAACATAAACAAGAAAAAAAACTTATTGCACAATCAACATCGATACACACCATTAACAATTAGTTTGAAAAAATGGTATCACACGCTATTTGGAAATACTATACCAGGTTTTTCTATGTGGCTTTATGTTTTTTCCTATAAATAGATTTTGTTATATACATAAGGCCACACCAAATTAATGTTTAGTTCCTCGGATTTTTGCCCAAAACAATTGGAGCGAGCGAGCGAAAAAATAATATTTTTTTTTGTCAGTTTTCATAAAAACCGAAGCGAGCGAAGAGCGAAATATATATTTTTCCTTATATTCAATATAAATTAGAAAGATTGTTCAAAATATTTGCCCTTAAACCCATTTTAATGCCATCTTGAACTGAACCTCTAATGGACATTGGGGAAAATGTCGGAATACATACTATTCATTCATCCGTGTTTAGTACAAACATTATATGGGTAAATCTAATTTCTTATATAATTAAAACATACTTTAATATGACGATCATTCATAATAATAAATAACCCTGCTTTTAGTAAAAAGTTTGAAACGACTTATATAAATCTGCCTGAATCAGTTTAACATCATATGCAACTGTATTTAGACATAACTTAGGATTGATTTTGGATTTGTAAAAAATGATCACTTACACAGTCATCATCAAACATCAGACTCCATTTAACATAGACTAAATTTTGTTTTTATTATCACAGGAAATGCAATGACATGTGCTTATTAAAACAAAAAGAACAAGGGTATTTTTCAGAGTACTTTTTTGGTTATTTAGATGTTTTTATGCACCAGCCAATCGTATATGCCCCCCCCCCCCCCCCCCTAAGTCCGGAATAGCGGGGACTTTGACTTCCAGTCTCTCAAAA
This sequence comes from Mya arenaria, assembly GCF_026914265.1. Taxonomy (NCBI): domain Eukaryota; kingdom Metazoa; phylum Mollusca; class Bivalvia; order Myida; family Myidae; genus Mya; species Mya arenaria. The sequence goes on along the minus strand of NC_069123.1, from coordinate 22,385,943 downwards.
CCCGAGTAAAATACCCGACCTGCAGGGACACACTGCTGGTAAAATCCCTGCCAAATGGCCCCGCAACCCCAAATACCTATGTGAGGCCCATTCCCGACTATTTTCAATATGAAGACAAAACCACATTTACCAGGCACTGCGGGGCCACCTGAAAGGTAAAAACACAGCCCATCGCCTCTGCTGTCCCCGGTATACCCCTGGAACAAGGGCGAGGGGTGGGCGGGGCATTGGTTACAATTGACAAGTGCATTACTTATGTTGAGGTATATCCAGACCAGTGTTTATATCGCTATTTGTGAAAAGATATTTGTTCAAAACTGTTGTTTTGTCAGAACTTGATCAAAAATGAGCTTGATACATCAATTTGGACCAAACAATGACTCATGTTCCAGTTAAGTTGACCTGTCATTTTCAGCATCGTCGTAACGAGGTAAAATTTTGGTCCCTTGTATTATGACTTGAATAAAATAGTACTAAGTTGATCATTCCGATTTCCATTCAAAACGAGTCACTAATTACGCAATATAATCGCTACCAGTCTCAGAAACACATGTTTTTTTGCATAATGATTGCTTTAGTGCTTGAGACGATCAACAATAACTTCAAGCATGCTCAAAACATATTTATTGTCAAAAAAAAGGATTTAATTTCCAAACTTCGAGCCACATTGTTTATACCGGAAGCCGCCATTTTGATTGATTTTATTGAAACCCATGCTAAACCGATCGATATACAGTATAAAAACACTACGCATCGGTAACTTCCCTTTACATAAACACGAAAACTAGCGTAGAAAAATTATACTTGATTAATTTTAGCCTTTTAATAAATTATAACCTGAAAAAAATCTGCTTGGCGATCAAAATGGATGTGCGGGCGCACAATTTTTTTTATTTTTTTTTACATTTTAAAAAAAATAGGAGCGGTAAATCCGCGGAACGAAATATCAATTTGGTGTGGCCTAACCTGATAGTAGTGAGGCGATAGCGTGTATTTTCCATCGAAGGAAAACAAAGAAACCGTAGTTGGATCTGATTATACAACTGGTATTTGGTCGAATCCTATGTATTTATTGTACGTAACGTTTGATATTTTGAGGTTTTACTTTAATCAATCTCTTTGAAAAATCAACAATTTTCGTTGCCGGACTTTGTTGAAAAATACGTCCGTTCTCGTGTATACTATAGAGCTTAGAATACATTAATACATAATGAACTCTTTTATAAAATGTTGGCTTGGTTGGCCGGTCAGCAACTTCACGATAATGATATTTTGAAGGAATATTCCGTTGTTTTCATTAAATGTTTAACAAATATATTCATTGTTTCCCTAGACGTCCATAGTCGATCTTTAAGATCAATCTTCCATTTAGGATAGAGTGGGACGTTTGTGGAGTTGTGTATGCACGTATTTAATGAATTGTTGATCCTCCTAAGATGGGTTGGCTGCTATCTTTATTGCATCGTCAATAGCAGGACAAGGGTAGGACTGAGGGGCGGAAAGACAATCACGTTCAAATTGGAAATAATGCAAACTTATTCACAAGCGGTGACAGCCTTATGCGTTCGCTGACGGAATCTCTCTGTTCGATCGCTCTAATACCGCAACAGAACATCGCTGAAAATATTGCTTTTTGTTCATATTTGGCGTTAGGACAATCACTGTGAAGCAAATACAAATACGTACTGTATTTATAACGGATACTAATTTTGTGAAATTATATGAATGCAAATAATTATGATATAAGGGAGGCTATTTGCGATCGGAACTACTTAATAAAACAACTTGTTCGAATGGCCGGCTAAGTCCGACGATGGGCACTGAGTTCATTAATCGGATTATTCCGTTAAGAACGTTGCGTAACTACGGTTCAGGCTATACTAACGTTGATGAGTCGGTTAATCTGCTTCAGGCGTGCTATGAGAACCCTTTGTTCGAAGAGGATGGAGCGGTGAGAAATGAGACGCACACGAAACTCCACAACCGGCCAGACGGCCTGAAATCCAAGCCTTACGATCTGAACAATGCCGCTCAAACCTCGGTGCACTACCGGCCGGCCCGCCCACGGAGACGCTGGCTATACTGTTTAGGGATCGTCTTCGCCCTCCTCGCCATAATCGGCATCATCGTCGCGGTCATTGTTGGACAGAGACGAGGTGAGTAAGGTTGTCGTTGTTCTTATTTTGGCGAAAACTTGCGGAGAGGCGTTGGTATACTACACTTATGTTTCGCTCCGAAATCAACTGAATATTTCTTGCATTATAACGTATTTAACTAATTATATTTTTTCATATTTCAATAAGAATTTGAAAGATTGATTCGATATGTTAAGCCTTCGGGCAACCGATGTATTAATTCACTATGATATTCACTTCGAATGCCATTGTCAATATCGTTAATTGACCAGGTAAAGCTTATGCAATTTCAGTACCATTTCAGTTTTTATTTTATTTTCTCTCTTGTAACCGACATTTTCGTGTCAGGTTCTCTAATACATATTTTTCATTCCTACGGGTTTTCAATTGTCTTGATTATTTCAGATACCATACATTCACTGGTATACAGAAAGAAATTTTAGGGAAAATAACTGAAGCAAAAAACAAGAGTTTATCAAAACATAATTATGAAATTGGCACAAGCTTGGCATATTATTTTGATGCCAAGTAGTACAGGGAATAGTTTGCCAAACATTTCAGTAAAATTTGAATACCAGGAATGATTTGTAAGCAATTATTCTTTCATGAAAATGATTCCTTTTGCTTAATTTAATTTTGATTTTAATTTTGCTTTGAAGGCTGTAAATTTCCCACCCAATGACGATTTATGTGGAAGCCTTCATGCACGATTAGGATTCATGTGCTTCTAACAAATCAATTCTGATTTCTGTCTGCTGCTGTGATTCCGCTTTTCGTAAATTTCTTTGAGGTTAAAATTTGTTCAGTATTTTTAAAAAAATGTTTTGACATAACAGTATTACTCAAATTAAATTTGAGTATATCATTTTGATATAATTTATAAAGTGTCATCGTTTAAACTTTGATTATTTTTTAATGTTTAAAGGTAAATCATTTCTAAATCGGAGGTTAAAGAGAAAATGATTGTCTTGATGGACTCTTCCTTTATTGTATCGCTTACCATTATTGCGCCAACTCATCTTGGACGGGCAATTAATTCTGAAAATGTGAATGCTTAAGATTAAATAATAAATAGAAGTGGGGACACTTCTTGCATATTCGTTATAGCTCATAATTTATAAAACCCATTCCAATGAAGACAAAATGTGATATTTCCATCAACACAGTGGTTAGACCAATAGTGCTGATATTTAGCACATTGATAACGTCACGGATATTTGAATAATACAAATGGGTCTTGAAAACAGAATACAGCTTAAGCCTCTTTCATAGTGCTAGGTGGCGCTGACTGTGTTGCACCTACCACTGTCATGGTGCTAGTAGGTGCTGACTGTGTTGCACATACCGCTGTCAAAGTGCTAGTAGGCGCTGACTGTGTTGCTCCTGCCGTTGTCAAAGTGCTAGGTGGCGCTGGCTGTGTTGCACCTACCACTGTCATAGTGCTAGGTGGCGCTGACTGTGTTGCACCTACCGCTGTCATGGTGCTAGGAGGCGCTGACTGTTGCACCTACCGCTGTCATGTTGCTAGGAGACGCTGGCTGTGTTGCACCTACCGCTGTCATGGTGCTAGGAGGCGCTGACTGTGTTGCACCTACCGCTGTCATGGTGCTAGGAGGCGCTGACTGTGTTGTACCTACACCTGTCATGGTGCTAGAAGGCGCTGACTGTGTTGCACCTACCACTGTCATGGTGCAAGGAGACGCTGACTGTTGCACCTACCTCTGTCATGGTGCAAGGAGGCGCTGACAGTGTGCACCTACCACTGTCATGGTGCTAGGAGGCGCTGACTGTTGCACCTACCGCTGTCATGGTGCTAGGAGTCGCTGACTGTTGCACCTACCGCTGTCATGGTGCTAGGAGGCGCTGACTGTGTGCACCTACCGCTGTCATGGTGCAAGGAGGCGCTGACTGTTGCACCTACCGCTGTCATGGTGCTAGAAGGCGCTGACAGTGATATACCTACCGCTGTTATGGAACATGGAGGCGCTGACTGTTGTACCTACCACTGTCATGGTTATTGGAGGCGCTGACTGTTGTACCTACCACTGTCATGGTTATAGGAGGCGCTGACTGTTGTACCTACCTCTGTCATGGTTATAGGAGGCGCTGACTGTTGTACCTACCACTGTCATGGTACAAGGAGGCGATGACTGTTGCACCTACCGCTGTTATGGTGCTCGGAGGCGCTGACTGTGATGCATCTACCGCTGTCATGGTGCTAGGAGGCGCTGACTGTTGCACCTACTGTTGTAATGGTGCAAGGAGGCGCTGACAGTGTATACCAACCACCGGCATGGTGCAAGGAGGCGCTGACTGTTGCACCTACCTCTGTCATGGTGCTAGGAGGCGCTGACCGTGTGCACCAACCACTGTCATGGTACAAGGAGGCGATGACTGTTGCACCTACCGCTGTATTGGTGCTAGGAGGCGCTGACCGTGTGCACCAACCACTGTCATGGTGCAAGGAGGCGCTGACTGTTGCACCTACCTCTGTCATGGTGATAGGAGGCGCTGACCGTGTGCACAAACCACTGTCATGGTGCTAGGAAGCGCTGACTATTACACCTACCGCTGTCATGGTGCTAGGAGGCGCTGACCGTGTGCATCAACCACTGTCATGGTGCAAGGAGGCGCTGATTGTTGCACATACCGCTGTTTTGGAGTAAGGAGGCGCTGACTGTTGTACCTACTGTTGTCATGGTGCTAGGAGGCGCTGACAGTGTGTGCACCAACCACTGTCATGGTACAAGGAGGCGATGACTGTTTCACCTACCGCTGTAAAGGTGCTAGGAGGCGCTGACCGTGTGCACCAACCACTGTCATGGTGGAAGGAGGCGCTGACTGTTGCACCTACCTCTGTCATGGTTATAGGAGGCGCTGACCGTGTGCACCAACCACTGTCATGGTGCTAGAAAGCGCTGACTGTTGCATCTACCGCTGTCATGGTGCTAGGAGGCGCTGACCGTGTGCATCAACCACTGTCATGGTGCTAGGAGGCGCTGATTGTTGCACATACCGCTGTTTTGGAGTAAGGAGGCGCTGACTGTTGTACCTACTGCTGTCATGGTGCTAGGAGGCGCTGACAGTGTGTGCACCAACCACTGTCATGGTACAAGGAGGCGATGACTGTTTCACCTACCGCTGTAAAGGTGCTAGGAGGCGCTGACCGTGTGCACCAACCACTGTCATGGTGCAAGGAGGCGCTGACTGTTGCACCTACCTCTGTCATGGTTATAGGAGGCGCTGACCGTGTGCACCAACCACTGTCATGGTACTAGGAAGCGCTGACTGTTGCACCTACCGCTGTCATGGTGCTAGGAGGCGCTGACCGTGTGCATTAACCACTGTCATGGTGCTATGAGGCGCTGACTGTTGCACATACCGCTGTTATGGAGTAAGGAGGCGCTGACTGTTGTACCTACCTCTGTAATGGTGATAGGAGGCGCTGACTGTTGTAACTGCTGCTGTCATGGTGCTAGGAGGCACTGGCAGTGTACACAAACCACTGTCATGGTACAAGGAGGCGATGACTGTTGCACCTACCGCTGTAATGGTGCTAGGAGGCGCTGACCGTGTGCACCTACCGCTGTCATGGTGCTAGGAGGCGCTGAAAGTGATACACCTACCGCTGTCATGGTGCAAGGAGGCGCTGACTGTTGCACCTACCGCTTCCATGGTACTAGGAGGCGCTGACAGTGTGCACCAACCACTGTCATGGTGCAAGGAGGCGCTGACTGTTGCACCTGCCGCTGTCATCGTTCTGGGAGGCACTGACTGTGTGCACCAACCACTGTCATGGTGCAAGGAGGCGCTGAATGTTCCAACTACCGCTGCTATGGTACTAGGAGGTGCTGACAGTGTGCACCAACCACTGTCATGGTGCAAGGAGGAGCTGACTGTTGCACTTACCACTGTCATGGTGCTAGGAGGCGCTGACTGTTGCACCTACCGCTGTCATGGTGCTAGGAGGCGCTGACTGTTGCACCTACCGCTGTCATGGTGCTAGGAGGCGCTGACTGTTGCACCTACCGCTGTCATAATGCAAGGAGGCGCTGACTGTTGACTGTCAACTCGAGACCGTCTCTTTAATTAGTTAAAAATATATTCTTCTTCTGAAGGATCCATTGCCCAGAATACATCTATTAGATAGATGAAAAACTTATTCTGTTTTTGGTATTTTTGTTATGAATTTTGGTGTATTTTCTTTATCTTGTGTCTGCGATTTTACAATATATTTGTCAGAAATAGTATAAGTGATCAATTAAACTTCATACAACGTATAGCCCAATAATTTCTGTCTGAACACTGGTAATTTGTTTAGTAGAGATTAGTAGGAAAATCTCATTAAGCTTCATGCCACATATTATATTTTTGAACAGAAACTTGTTAGCTAATCTCATTTTGGCACAGGCTCTATTGTTTGGAGACTCGATGTGGCTCGAGGGACAATATGAGGTGTTTTAGGAGCGTGGCGTTTCCCTTCCTGTGTCCATCTTTCTGAATTGTTATATGAAGTGGACATAAGCTAATAAAATGACACCGTACGTTGGAGGCATACGTCTCGTTTAACCCCTTAATCTATTTACCCCTTTTTCGAGATGGACCGATTTGTATTTCTTTGACTAAAACATGACATGATTGTCCGACCGATTTCCCGTTATTGTTTGGGCATGTGTTACGTATAAAGAAGCATGTCGTAAATTGTTGTTTTAGTTACGTTTAATTGCAAACAACCAGATGACCTAGTATTTGATTGTTCTCCTGATTCAGCGCCTTTACCAACTCTCACACGAAGAGTCGATGGTGTTATATATTTCAACGTTTTGCAAAAGGTGACATTTTATTGCAACGTTTTCAAAGCATTTAGTTTATAAGCACTTATGTTTGAAATGATTCTTGGATAACTCGTCAAAGTGCATAAGCAGGCAGCAAGGAAATTTTTGGAAAAAAAATGCTGGCGGGACATGAGGTGCGTTAGCAAGCAACAAGGAAATGCTTGAAAACAATGCTGGCTGAACACAAGGAGCATTAGCAGACATAAAGGAAATGCTTGAAAACAATTCTGGCGGAACACGAGGAGCATTAGCAGACATAAAGGTAATGCTTGAAAACAATGCCTGCGGAACACGAGGAGCATTAGCAGACATAAAGGAAATGCTTGAAAACAATGCTGGGGGAACACGAGGAGCATTAGCAGACATAAAGGAAATGCTTGAAAACAATGCTGGCGAGACATGAGGTGAATGTTCATTCGCAGCAACAAGGAAATGCTTGACAACGATGCTGGCGTGACATAATGTACATTCGCAACAACAAGGAAATGCTTGAAAACAATGCTGGCGTGACATAATGTGCATTCGCAGACAACAAGGAAATGCTGGAAAACGATGCTGGCGTGACATAATGTACATTCGCAGCAGCAAGGAAATGCTTGAAAACAATGCTGGTGTGACATAATGTGCATTCGCAGACAACAAGGAAATGCTTTTAAACAGTGCTGGCGTGACATAATGTACATTCGCAGGCAACAGGGAAATGCTTGAAAACAATGCTGGCGGGACATGAGGAATAGGCAATGGAATCTAAACATTTCATGGGAGGAAACATAATCACGGTTAGATGCATATAGCCGTTATCCGGAGCTCAAAACCATTGGGAACCTGGATTCCTGCAATATTTAAACTCTTTTCAAATACTTTTAAACGATAATTTATTATTGTTTCGAGGTCAATGTAACTCTTTTTACAACTAATTAAATAAATATTATGATATATTATATATTAATTTATGGCAACATTATATAAGAAAGTGTAATATGTAACGGATGGCGCGTATTGAAATACTCAAACAAATTCCTCGATGTTCAAGTTCACTATTGACGGAGTATTATAAGTTTAGTAACTGTTTTTATTAGACACGTCATTTATTTGAATTTAAATATTCAAGTGTTGTTTTTGTATGTCTTGCTGTTTGCCTATCCGCTGGTGACCTTTATTCATTGTCTCATAAAAATATCACAGTATTGTTGGACTTGTTTGCATTATCATAAGTAAGGGCCTAAAAGAAGTTGTGGGTATGATTCTTATTTCTGATGGTTATTTTTATTCTATTTACTCTTCTTACATTGCCAATATTGTTTTATATTTATTTTCATTTGTAACAAAGTGCTTTGAAAAACTAATTCCCAACAAAGGCAGCCAATGGGTTTTCATTGACTTCAGCAAAATTATGTAGCTTGCATTAGACACTAGCTTTTTCACATCAAAGTTTACTCCTATTCTCTCTTTTACTTAGACCTACGTGTGAACGCTTGCATGCTTTAATCAAAAACGTCCCCGGTTTGAATTCTTCGAACTAACCCACACCAAAAAGAATCAAAGATGTAAAAAAAACTGAAAATTTTAGTCTCGACGTTTGACAATATTCTATAGCTCATAGATATCAGACCTTGAATAAATCCTGTGTTTTTATTTCTGTTGCGTGCAGACCTTCCTCAGATTAGCCCTTCAATCTGCTGATTACGTCACAAAATACTTTTTTGTCGTTTGTAATGACCTCAAAATCATTAGACGTTGGAATAAATCTTGGATATTTCTCATCTAATGGGCACTGCGAAATCAGTTTGACAGTTTAAACTGCCTGTGGTGATCGATTTTGTTAACATATTGAACTGCACCTTGTTTTAGTCTAAACAAACGCCGTCATGACAGATTGGGCATTACCACTTATCGCAAGCGTAAATATCCCAAAATGATGGAATGCAAGACGCCCATTTACCGACAAGAAGATCTTGTTTCGACTCAGACGCTCATTGTTGTCTTGATTACGTTTACGATATCTACGAATATTATTGGATGTACACAGCTTCATTATACTTGTGAAACGAGGGTTCAATGTTATAAGTGAATATCCTTTTCTATGAAGAGTTGACTAACAAGGCTGATAGGACCTGAACTTCATTCATTACGTTCAACAACAAAGGTAGTGATATATTGATATATTAAATATATTTATATGTGGCCTACCAAGCATTAAACATGGCCACCTTTATCAACGACAACTCGCATTTGACAGTAAAGCCTTCTGCTGAAAAAGGGTAATGGTAAAAATGGGTAAAACTGGGAGGAAAATGAGTGGAAAGGGTAGAATATGGGTTGTAGATGGGTGGTAAATGGGTGGTAAATGGTTTGCAATATTGTTTTTAAAGTCGGGATTCCAGAATTGAGTTTATCTACTATTCAGAATAAGAAACTTGGATTTAAATGGTCATTTTCTATCAGATGACACTTTTCGAGCCAATAAGTTAGAGAGGTCTGGAGGTATACATGTATGTCTATTCTAACCCAAGAGGTTGTTGAATAGCTTCCCAATTGGGGGTACATTCTCACGGAATCTCCAAAATCGACACTAGCACTGGTTTCTAAATACTGTTCGACCTACTGGATACTCTGACCTTTTAGACAAATAGAGAGGACATATATTACGGGTACTTCAAAGCGAGCCCATGTATCGTTTGTGGATTGTTTGTTATGAGACACATACCATACCATTTTGGAGTACCCTACCATCAACTGTATGCCCTGTACTTCGTATTAATTTACGATGCTCTATAAGGTGGATAGCTAGATAGATACTTTTAATTCCCACATAAGTGAAGAGATTTACATATAGACAGATGATTACAAAGTATATATACACTCATCGAGGATAAGATATACACGAACATCAATAGAATATTATGATACTATAAAGATGGATATTACAAATATATTAAACATTTCGAGTAATCATTAACAAGAACAACATCATCCATGCACATATGCACATATAAATTTAATTGTGTATAAATAGTCAGATGTAGTCGCAATTGAAAACACCCTTTAATGGTTAAACCCACTTTGGCTAACAGGGTTGACGATGCAAATCAACCAAATAATTATTCTATAATGAGCCTGTTATCATTTTATGCTCGGACGATGAGTCCTTAACAAAACACAAAGTGGGTTACTTGGCCGGACTAGACTTGTGAAAAGGGCATTTGCGTGAATCAAATATTTATGAATTCTCACCATGAGTCAATTAGGGTCTTCGAGAAGTTTTGGTAAATAGCAACCAGATGATCGTGCAGAATGAGTCAACATAACTGTTTAGACGTCCATATTTCCATCGTAATTAAACACCCGATGAAAAAAACACTTTCTTGACGACCTTCGAGGATGATCAAACGTTAGTATATAAATATCACATTTCCGTGAGGGCGCTATTCAAACTTGTCACCCTGAGAATTATAATGTTGACCGAGGCATATTTCCTGCGCATGTGATATTACTACTTTATTTTGTCGATTTTGCCCGTCGTTTTGTTTAACATTCCCCATTTTGCCCGTCGTTTAGTTTAACATTCCCCATTTTGCCCGTCGTTTAGTTTAACATTCCTCATTTTGCCCGTCGTTTAGTTTAACATTCCCCATTTTGCCCGTCGTTTAGTTTAACATTCCCCATTTTGCCCGTCGTTTAGTTTAACATTCCCCATTTTGCCCGTCGTTTAGTTTAACATTCCCCATTTTGCCCTTTGTTTAGTTTAACATTCCTCATTTTGCCCTTTGTTTCATTTAGCCTACTCGATATTGTCTTTGTTTCATTTAGCCTACTCGATATTGTCTTTGTTTTATTTAGCCTACTCGATATTGTCTTTGTTTCATTTAGCCTACTCGATATTGTCTTTGTTTCATTTAGCCTACTCGATATTGTCTTTGTTTAGTCTAGCCCAATCTATTTTGAAAATATTGAGACTTTTCATTGGCAGAATTCTCAACGTCCTCTTATACGGGCGTAATCGGTATTAAGTATTTTTACGAAGTTAAATGAAGGACAAATGATTATTTCCAGGTAAAACGTCCACGAGCTTCTCTTTGAATAGGCCGGGTTATTATGTAAAGGCTATGCCTTCTGTCGAAACATGAATCGGAAATGTACAAAGTTTCGATGTGTTACATGTGTTGATTATCATATTCGTGGTCCATGTTGTCTGTCCCGTTGAAGAGGAGGCTTCCGTAAATGTCGCCATGCATATAGTCCCTTTGAGGATTTCATTTGTTCGTAATTTACTCTGCCGATTTTCCTCCTGAGTTATTTTATCTTACTTCATTGTCCATCGGTGTTAGATTTATGAAGGATATCCTTACGACAAATCTCAAGTGTTGTTACGTTCAAGTCTCTAGTCTCTTTCTGTGAGTATGCAAATGCCCATCCAACAGTGAACACATCATTCTACAAAGGCAACACATTCTGCTTTCGGAGCTCTATAGCAGGTCTGTACCGTGTAATGTATATTCAAAGCAAGACCGACATGATACTTCCTTGCCAATTGTGTAATTGCCTAATTGCATGGGAACGACGCTCAATTACAGAAATATATGGCCAATTGGACGGGATAACGACCAAAGCAATGTCATACCATTGGATGTCTAGCGAATCACCCGTCAAAGATATGAGTGTAAAAGACGTAACATACAAGTCTTTTTGTCTCGTAAGTGGCGCAATAATCATGTTATATCGTTGGCCTATTCAAATTCATCTCACCCATTTGTGATAACTATTTTCATTTGACTGTAGAAGTTCGATCTAGGCAAACCTATTACAACGACGTATTTACCCTTTAAACACTTGCTATGGGAAGTGTTTTAAATATCGTATCGCGTTTCTGTGAAGTGTCACGTTTTGCTTTAGAATGTATCAATTGTTTGGCCAGTGAAAGTGCTCTACTGTCATTGATTAAGGAAGCCGACGTTAATGACGGCATATCTCCGGAGTTCACGTCAAGAATTCTGGGACAAGTGAAATATATTGGTCATTTATAAAACGATTCCATCTGATTAACCCTATAAAGCACATTTATGGCTGGTTCGTAAAAATCAATGCAAACAGTGCTAATTTTGACATTTGCAGTGTTTTATGTTTCACACCAAATCTTAATTTACTCTTAAAAGGTATGCTTTTAGAAAGCCCAAATGATTTATCACGTCAGTAACCTTTGTTCAGTATTACAACGTCTTACATCGGCATAAAGAAGCTCGGCAGACACTTTCATTCGCGGGCTATAATTGCGCAGAAAGGTCTTCTACCTAGGCCTGAATAATTTCTTTCGAATTTGTTCTTTAAATTAATCAGAAATCCTAGTCTACATATCTCTTATCCTGACAAATGAATAATCTTATATTCTAAAAGTATCTCGATTCACTGGTACATTGGTCGCTGCCAGAAACTAGTGACGTATATATAGGAATCAACTATAAACATGGAGTGACGTATACAAACTAATGCGATGCAGTCAAGCGTTACAACTCTCCATACCAGGGATTCTATGGATTCTGTAAAAAGATAATAAGCTTTTAAATTTATGTTGCAGAATTTATATAAAGTTAGATCCGATAAAAATGTTTATTTTTAGGTTTCAAGGATATTTTCATTTTAACAACATTTAAAATGAGTGATCTACTATCTACTTAACTACTTAATGCCATAATGGCACCAGTCTGGAAATGCTTTTATTTTCAACCGTGTGATCTTCGATTTCTTAATAAACGATCATCAAAAGATCAACAATAATGGCGTATAAATATAACTTGAACTAACAGTTAAATTTGAACTGCCAGACTGCGGTGAAACTAAAATATAAACAATAGAGTGTGCCATTAAAATGATTGACTTTAAATCTCTAACTCCTACCAAATAACCAAGACAAAATGTAGTTATACAAAGTGTATATCAACATGTAGTTATACAAAGTGTATATCAAAATGTAGTTACCAGGATGAGGGAACAGAACGCGGTTTTATAAAATTGAGATATAGTATAAATATCAACTTAACCAGACACTTGTTAAAGTATTACAGGAAAGGTCACGATAGAAGAATTGATTGAGTCAAGTCATTCAAGACACACACAGGCTATAAGACAGCAGTTTATAAACGAAGACTTACACAAATTATTAACAATTATTTTTGTGGGACAAAATTCCGCGATCAAAAATGGCATTTAATCGGATATCAGATGGTGTTAAAAAAAATCCACTTGAAAAAGATAAAATGCAGTATGTAATTAGTCTCATCCAAGCCGAGACTTCTATATCCGCTCTTAAAGACTTTGGACGGTGTTCTAGCTTTGAGTTGTAGTCCAATCAATCCTTATCTGATCGGTCTCCTAATTAAATTATCACAGTGGCTTTATAAGCAGTTGTATGGCAAAATAACATCTTGAATACACATACACAACAACCTGACATCAAAGGAAAATTATCTCGGCGAGCAGGCTTAAAACAGACGTATTAATTGTTATCGTTGAATTTTCAGGCGACGGCAGTTCCAGAGGAGGGGAGACGGTCACCGCGCAGCCGTCCACCAACAAAGGTATACGTTGCAATAGTTATAAAAGAATCAACCAATACGATAGTTGATTCATTACTATCGATCTTATTGAATCCAGGTCACCGCACAGCCGTCCACCAACAAAGGTATACGTTGGCAATAGCTATAAAAGAATCAACCAATACGATAGTTGATTCACTACTATCGATCTTATTGAATCCAGGTCACCGCACAGCCGTCCACCAACAAAGGTATACGTTGGCAATAGCTATAAAAGAATCAACCAATACGATAGTTGATTCATTACTCTCGATCTTATTGAATCCAGGTATAAAGTTCAGTTGAGAGTCCTAAAACATTTGAAGTTTTAACTAAATTAGAAGATTAAAGAAAGTTAACATCAAGCGTTGCAGAGTTCCAATATTATAGGGAATGCCATCACTATCAAGAAATAAGCTTTTGAAGTAGTTTATACAATCCACAACTACCTTGCATTTTCTGCGTTCCAGTATAAAAGTTTTGAAATGTCTTTGTCCTTAAGCAATTAACTTATTTTTTAGTTATACCTGTTTCCACAGCTGCCTTATATTTGCAGTGTTGCAATATTGTAGCAAATGCATTAATGCATTAAGCATTTAACTTAATACCTGTTTCCACATCTGCCCTGTATGGTAGTATTCCAGTTCCGCACGGAGCGAGTTGAGGGGCGTGTGCGGATTATTCAGGGGCCTTTTTCTTCCTACCAGCCGCAATATAGTAACAAGTCCTCTACATCATTTCAACTCTTCTCATCATCATTCACATATCAAGTAAGTGGCACACACGGAATCATATAACCAGGCATGCAACAACGGTTAAGTTTCTGGTATTCAACTATGGCATATCTTCCGTTATATTACGCTTTGTCTTATTACAATTGATAAATTGTCAGGAATTTTGAACGGAAACGGTTTATAACATTGGACTAATTGGTCGCCCTTTTTAATAATAATAGTTGAGAGCTTATCAGACGTGTACATGTAAACAGTCAAAAACTCATAAATAACATACATATTTTTAACAAATATATCAAAATGTTTATTATCTACAATATATCCCTAGTTTTATTTGCCAACATTCGCTACAATCAGTTAAACCAAGGTACTCTAACATATGAACACACAGACAATTATATATGGTTATGGAAACGTGATGAGACACAACTCGATGCAATTGTTGCAGTTTTGCACACTATCATGAAGACGTGGTGCATCAATTGATCCCCTATGAGTCTGGATGTGCGTCTTCATGTTTGTGTTCATTCGTTACCAGCGTCTCTCAATCGCTCAAATATTTTCATATAATTACCGAAATCATCATGGGATTTGTATATGTTGGAACCACATTGGCATGAGTCCTAACATTGTATAATAATTAAATGATAAATGTCAACTTTCTTTCTCGTTTCAGATATCTGTTATATTCACTAGAAGTAGTTATAGTTCATCATATTCACACACAGAAGTTGTAAATATTAGGTGAGTTTCATTTAGGAAAGTACCACCTATGTGGATACATAGCATACCGTAATAAATAGCTGACGGTACCAATATAAAACATAACGATATTCCCTCTTATAATAAATTTCAAAGCTAAATATTTGGTAACATTTTATCATTGTGTTATTTTCTAGTATATATTGTTTTACGTTACAAATCTCGTTGCCTTAGAAGCACAATACCAAATAGTCAGTTACAGTTTCAACTATTGCCCAGTTTTTTTTTCTTACCTCGAATTTCAGTTACTAATGACACCATCCATGAATTTATTTATTCGGTCTAATTAAATTGCAATTTAAGTTATTCCAGCTATTCATTTTATTTCATGAAATAATTTCTTGTACCGTGTGCTCAATAAAAAATGTATATATGCTACAACGAAGATAATTAACTCTTACTTTATGTTGTATGAAATTGAACGGATGATTCGCTGGCACCGGATTTTCAAACTCAAATTATTTTAAAAAATCAATAAATAAATAAATCTTATAATTCCAAACTGAAAAATACAATGCCAAAGATGAGAAAAAAATATTGGGAATATGTAGACAGTACATAGTGCATATTTATTCATTTCCTTCACATTTTTGGCATTGTAATTTTTAGTTCTGAATTATAAGATTTATTTTATTAAAAAAAATGTGATAGTTTAAGTTATTAAATCCGGTGCCAACGGGGTGACATAATTATAGGCCATTATTCAATGCGCACACTAGCCACCTCCGCTATCAGAATACGTAAAACAAACTTCCCTCATATCGTTTGATCCATACCATGTGTCCGTGTCCTGACATTTGTATCCGCTCTGAGTCTGTGTGGAATACAGATATGGCCCAGAGTCGGACAAGGATTGGCTTGAAAAACAGATAGAAAGCAAAAGGCAGAAGCTCCATTTAACGAATAAAGAAAAAATATGAAAGCAGAAAGCATTTTCGTTTAAATAAAAATGAATCAATTTGATCTGTCTTTGTTTAAGAGGAACGTTTTTTTTCTATATGAAACATTCTAACTATGCCTGTTTTATATTGCATATGAAATATCTAAAACAATATAATGGAACGACTTGCGACTTTTGAGATAAAATCGGATATCACAACTGACTAGAAATACGATTGTTTTTCTTCTTTGCGGATTATTGTAGCCGTTTCGAATTGAGAATGCGCTACACAGATGCGTATACGGATGCGGTCACCATGTACACGGTCAATCGGCGTTCAAAGTCATGGTCACCGCAGTGAATACCCAAGTGCTTTCAGTGCTTTAATTCTTAATAAACGTAATACAATAGTTTTATCGTATTCAATAGTGTACACACCTAAAAGGTGGGCACTCGTGATACCGAGATTGATGAGTTAATTATAAAAGACTGTGACCGATCTATTTAAGTGGTAAAATAACCAGTGTCAGTGACTGATTTATTATAATAAATAGTGGTAAAATAACGAATGCCAGTAAAAGGGTAAATTATAGTGGTAAATGACCCTCTAGAATAGAGGTAAATAACCAGTGTCAGTTGACGGTTTAGAATAAGGTAAATAACCAGTCAGTGGACGGTTAAGATTAGTGGTAAAATAGCCAGTGTGAGCGGACGGTTAAGATCAGTGGTAAAATAACCAGTGTCAGTTGGCGGTTAAGAATAAGGTAAAATAACCAGTGTCAGTTGACGGTTTAGAATAAGGTAAAATAACCAGTGTCAGTTGACGGTTTAGAAAAAGGTAAAATAACCAGTGTCAGTTAACGGTTTAGAATAAGGTAAATAACCAGTGTCAGTTGACGGTTTAGAAAAAGGTAAATAACCAGTGTCAGTTGACCGTTAAGAATAAGGTAAAATAACCAGTGTCAGTTGACGGTTTAGAATAAGGGAAAATAACCAGTGTCAGTTAACGGTTTAGAATAAGGGAAAATTACCAGTGTCAGTTAACGGTTTAGAATAGTTGACCGTTAAGAATAAGGTAAAATAACCAGTGTCAGTTGACCGTTAAGAATAAGGTAAAATAACCAGTGTTAGTTGACCGTTAAGAATAAGGTAAAATAACCAGTGTTAGTTGACGGTTTAGAATAAGGAAAATAACCAGTGTCAGTTGACGGTTTAGAATAAGGGAAAATAACCAGTGTTAGTTGACGGTTTAGAATAAGGGAAAATAACCAGTGTCAGTTAACGGTTTAGAATAAGGGAAAATTACCAGTGTCAGTTGACGGTTTAGAATAAGGTAAAATAACCAGTGTTAGTTGATGGTTTAAAATAAGGTAAAATAACCAGTGTCAGTTGACGGTTTAGAATAAGGTAAAATAACCAGTGTCAGTTGACGGTTTAGAATAAGGTAAAATAACCAGTGTCAGTTGACGGTTTAGAAAAAGGTAAAATAACCAGTGTCAGTTGACGGTTTAGAATAAGGTAAATAACCAGTGTCAGTTGACCGTTAAGAATAAGGTAAAATAACCAGTGTCAGTTGACGGTTTAGAAAAAGGTAAAATAACCAGTGTCAGTTGACGGTTTGGAAAAGGTAAATAACCAGTGTCAGTTGACCGTTAAGAATAAGGTAAAATAACAAGTGTCAGTTGACGGTTTAGAATAAGGGAATATTACCAGTGTCAGTTGACGGTTTAGAAAAAGGTAAAATAACCAGTGTCAGTTGACGGTTTAGAAAGGTAAAATAACCAGCGTCAGTTGACCGTTAAGAATAAGGTAAAATTACCAGTGTCGGTTGACGGTTTAGAATAAGGTAAAATAACCAGTGTCAGTTGACGGTTTAGAATAGTGTAAAATAACCAGTGTCAGTTGACGGTTTAGAATAAGGTAAAATAACCAGTGTCAGTTGACGGTTTAGAATAAGGTAAAATAACCAGTGTCAGTTGACGGTTTAGAATAAGGTCAATAACCAGTGTCAGTTGACGGTTTAGAATAAGGTAAAATAACCAGTGTCAGTTGACGGTTTAGAAAAAGGTAAAATAACCAGTGTCAGTTGACGGTTAAGAAAAAGGTAAATAACCAGTGTCAGTTGACGGTTTAGAAAAAGGTAAAATAACCAGTGTCAGTTGACGGTTAAGAAAAAGGTAAAATAACCAGTGTCAGTTGACGGTTTAGAATAAGGTAAAATAACCAGTGTCAGTTGACCGTTAAGAATAAGGTAAAATTACCAGTGTCAGTTGACGGTTTAGAATAAGGTAAAATAACCAGTGTTAGTTGACGGTTTAGAATAAGGTAAATAACCAGTGTCAGTTGACCGTTAAGAATAAGGTAAAATTACCAGTGTCAGTTGACGGTTTAGAATAAGGTAAATAACCAGTGTCAGTTGACCGTTAAGAATAAGGTAAAATAACCAGTGTCAGTTGACGGTTTAGAAAAAGGTAAAATAACCAGTGTCAGTTGACCGTTAAGAATAAGGTAAAATTACCAGTGTCAGTTGACGGTTTAGAATAAGGTAAAATAACCAGTGTCAGTTGACGGTTTAGAATAAGGTAAATAACCAGTGTCAGTTGACGGTTTAGAATAAGGTAAAATTACCAGTGTCAGTTGACGTTTTAGAATAAGGTAAATAACCCAGTGTCAGTTGACGGTTTAGAATAAGGTAAAATAACCAGTGTCAGTTGACGGTTTAGAAAAAGGTAAATAACCAGTGTCAGTTTACGGTTAAGAATAAGGTAAAATAACTAGTGTCAGTTGACGGTTTAGAATAAGGTAAAATAACCAGTGTCAGTTGACGGTTTAGAAAAAGGTAAATAACCAGTGTCAGTTGACGGTTAAGAATAAGGTAAAATAACCAGTGTCAGTTGACGGTTTAGAATAAGGGAAAATAACCAGTGTCAGTTGACGGTTAAGAATAAGGTAAGATAACCAGTGTCAGTTGACGGTTTAGAATAAGGTAAAATAACCAGTGTCAGTTGACCGTTAATAATAAGGTAAAATAACCAGTGTCAGTTGACGGTTTAGAAAAAGGTAAAATAACCAGTGTCAGTTGACCGTTAAGAATAAGGTAAGATAACCAGTGTCAGTTGACCGTTAAGAATAAGGTAAAATAACCAGTGTCAGTTGACGGTTTAGAATAAGGTAAATAACCAGTGTCAGTTGACGGTTTAGAATAAGGTAAAATAACCAGTGTCAGTTGACGGTTTAGAAAAAGGTAAAATAACCAGTGTCAGTTGACGGTTTAGAATAAGGTAAAATAACCAGTGTCAGTTGACGGTTTAGAAAAAGGTAAAATAACCAGTGTCAGTTGACGGTTTAGAATAAGGTAAAATAACCCAGTGTCAGTTAACGGTTTAGAATAAGGTAAAATAACCAGTGTCAGTTGACGGTTTAGAATAAGGGAAAATTACCAGTGTCAGTTGACGGTTTAGAATAAGGTAAAATAACCAGTGTCAGTTGACGGTTTAGAAAAAGGTAAATAACCAGTGTCAGTTGACGGTTAAGAATAAGGTAAAATAACCAGTGTCAGTTGACGGTTAAGAATAAGGTAAAATAACCAGTGTCAGTTGACGGTTTAGAATAAGGTAAAATAACCAGTGTCAGTTGACGGTTTAGAAAATGGTAAATAACCAGTGTCAGTTGACGGTTAAGAATAAGGTAAAATAACCAGTGTCAGTTGACGGTTAAGAATAAGGTAAAATAACCAGTGTCAGTTGACGGTTAAGAATAAGGTAAGATAACCAGTGTCAGTTGACGGTTTAGAAAAAGGTAAATAACCAGTGTCAGTTGACGGTTAAGAATAAGGTAAAATAACCAGTGTCAGTTGACGGTTAAGAATAAGGGAAAATAACCAGTGTTAGTTGACGGTTTAGAATAAGGTAAAATAACCAGTGTCAGTTGACGGTTTAGAAAAAGGTAAATAACCAGTGTCAGTTGACGGTTAAGAATAAGGTAAAATAACCAGTGTCAGTTGACGGTTAAGAATAAGGTAAAATAACCAGTGTCAGTTGACGGTTAAGAATAAGGTAAGATAACCAGTGTCAGTTGACGGTTTAGAATAAGGTAAAATAACCAGTGTCAGTTGACCGTTAAGAATAAGGTAAAATAACCAGTGTCAGTTGACGGTTTAGAAAAAGGTAAAATAACCAGTGTCAGTTGACCGTTAAGAATAAGGTAAAATAACCAGTGTTAGTTGACGGTTAAGAATAAGGTAAAATAACCAGTGTCAGTTGACGGTTTAGAAAAAGGTAAAATAACCAGTGTCAGTTGACGGTTTGGAAAAAGGTAAAATAACCAGTGTCAGTTGACGGTAAAGAATAAGGTAAAATAACCAGTGTCAGTTGACCGTTAAGAATAAGGTAAAATAACCAGTGTTAGTTGACGGGTAAGAATAAGGTAAAATAACCAGTGTCAGTTGACGGTTTAGAATAAGGTTAAATAACCAGTGTCAGTTGACGGTTAAGAAAAAGGTAAAATAACCAGTGTCAGTTGACGGTTAAGAATAGTGTAAAATTACCAGTGTCAGTTGACGGTTAAGAATAGTGTAAAATTACCAGTGTCAGTTGACGGTTAAAAAAAAGGTAAAATAACCAGTGTCAGTTGACGGTTAAGAAAAAGGTAAAATAACCAGTGTCAGTTGACGATTTAGAATAAGGTAAAATAACCAGTGTCAGTTGACGGTTAAGAATAAGGTAAAATAACCAGTGTCAGTTGACGGTTAAGAATAGTTTAAAATTACCAGTGTCAGTTGACGGTTAAGAATAAGGTAAAATAACCAGTGTCAGTTGACGGTTAAGAATAGTGTAAAATAACCAGTGTCAGTTGACGGTTAAGAATAGTGTAAAATTACCAGTGTCTCATACAAAATACTTGTTGGTTAAAGACTATAAACATATAGTCGGTACATATGATCAGCAACCGAGGCAAAGCTACCGTGGATTGCTTCTTTCCCATCCGTTTTATTTTTTTAATTATGCATTGTTTACGGTATGTTTTTATGTGTTTGAAATAAATGGTAGGGCTCCAACGTAATGCAAATGAAATATATGTACTGTAATGTCACGGTATATCAATGATCACTAATCTGGCTTAGAAATACCATGAAACCCCCATGGTCATTTATTTGAGGGGTTCACATCGGCAACGTACGGCTGATATACTAGTAGTCGAACCGAATCTGCCCCCAAACTGCAATTCTACTTTATGTATGCGAGTGTTTATTCGTTCCAGCTCAGGGAGTGTGATAGTCGGCTTCATCATCCATTTCAAGCAGCATGTAGATATTTTCACCAACACTCGTTATGAACTCATTCAGCTCATCCGAGATGGGCTAGAAGACAGTCTGTATCAAATAGACACGTCTTCAATTGTTATACAACCCAAAGGTATGGGCTTTATATATGTGGTTTGTTATTTTTTTGCTTCGAGAAAACAAACACTAAAACAAGTATTAAATTACAAGTAGTTACTAGCAATTTTAACTTTAAATTGACATTTTTCACTAGTAATCTGCATTCATTTTTAACATTCCAGATATAATATGTAGATTACTATAAGATAATATATTTAATTCACTGTATAAACGAGGCTTGTCCGACTTTGCATTACAGGATATGGATTTTTTTTTTTCAATGTTCGTGGAATATAGAAATATTTGAAAAAAAAGGTTCATCTTGGGTAATAGTGGGTACTTTGGGATTCCCAACTCATTTACTGATTCTGTATTCCTTTGACAATGCATGAAGAGCGTTAAAGGACAGTAAACTTTTCACCTCGAATATTGATTAATTGCGTATGAATACCATGTTTACTAATTACGCTGCACTAATCGACTGAGCATAGAGATTCGTGATTAAATACAATGTTTGTAGTGTTCAAGTCAATGTGCCATGCGACATAAAATTTCAATCACCGAGTTATCTAAGACTTGGGGATTTTTTTCCAAACGTTTGCTTGCACATTTTAGACATACTCAATGTTATGTTTCAATTCGAATTTAAGAAAGAAGAACTTTTGCATCCATAATATTTGATATGTTTTTGAAATGAGTTTAACACAGTTCAACTTCATGTTTTTCGGCCAATATAGGGAGAACCAATTCACCCTCTGAAATGAACAAATATGAACTGAATATGATTTAATTTCCATAGGTCATTCTAGATGAAACTAGAAATCTTATTTGCCATTGTAAAGATTGTAAATTGAAACTTTAACTCGAATAAAATAAAGGAGTACCGAATGCGATCTATTTAGCTCTGTGGTTGTTTAATATTTAGAGATATTTATTTACCGCGACTGACTTTCCAAAAAAGTATGACAGAATATATTTTAAGACAAAACATAACGAGAAGAATGAATAATTTAATTTTGGAATTAATCTGACCAATAATCATAGGTCAATGTTATAATTAAATTTATTTCGTATTTTATCAAATATTGTATGGCAATGCTCTTCTATTCCCTGAGTAATCAACGCGTAATATCAATTACCAGTCAGCACTTAAACCAAGAACCATTTTAGTGTGGTCATATATTCAAACTTCGAACGCTAGTTATTAACCACGGCCGATTTTTAAAAGCTATTTCTTTTTCCATTTGTATCAACTCAACATTTATGTACATGTAGTTCAATGCATAGAAACAGTGTGATTTTGTTAACATCGCTATTTGCTTATGAACAATATTCCTGGGGAAGAAAGTGGTACCAGGGTATAAGTCTAGTTCTGGTTTGTTTGACACGATATGTTTATTTGTTACAGATCCTTCGTTATCTGTGATACCTACCTCAGAACCAGGTTTGTATGATATAACGGGGCACTAGAAATATGCTTAAATTTATAATATTTAGTTAACCCTAGACAACTGCAAGTACTCGAGTGGGTTATTTGAGTGCAGAATCTTCGATCAGCCATCTGTATTTACATTATTCTTAACATTGTTTGAAAATGGATCACGTAACCAAGACAAAGAAATTCAGAAACTCAGAGAGACTACCCCCCCCCCCTCCCTTAAAGTGTACCAGGCACCGGCAATTAGTACTGTGTTTCGGAGTGACTTCCCTTGTTACCAGTCAAAATGTAGGCAAACACAATTCTTGTAACATACAAACCGTTTACAATTCAAACAAACAGTGTTGTCAATAATATAAAGTTTGCGCATTGAATCAATAATATAAAGTTTGAGCATTGAATCAATAATATTAAGTTTGAGCATTGAATCAATAATATAAAGTTTGCGCATTGCATCGACTGTCTTTATGCTTTCAAATTTCCATTGAATCTCAATCGAACGCTGAAAGTCACGACACACTACAAATATTTAAGAAAACAAATCTGCGCGGTTGTCAATGTGTGTGTGTTTTAAAAAACCGGCGGTCGTGAAGGTCGCATCGCTGCGCTCAACAGTGTGTTCTTTAGGTCTAACGGCAGACTTAATATGTACATATATAACTAAAAGAAATAAGTTTGGTATATATCTAACTTTTTCATTTGTTATAAGTAACTTTTTGTGCATGGACTATGGTTTCAACAAACATTTTCATTAATGCACTATAAGATTATTTCGATACAAATCGATGCATGCTGCTAAATTACAGGGTAACGTACGTATCTGATCATCCCATCTCCTCTGCGTAAAATGCCGGCCTAGTTTTAAAGGGATTCATTTAGCTTTGTAAATATTTAATTTAATAAATGTAGTTTTATTTACCTAGTTGGCCCTAGTAATATCATTCTCTCGTTTGCAGGTGTATGTGTTGCCATAAAGTCCCAGCACTGTGCGGGTGTGGTTGACTGGTCTAGTACCACGCTCCCCAACATTCTGGGCCACAGGGGTCCAGCAGAAGTGGCGGAGGCAGAGGTCGCGCACGAGGAACTCTTCTACAACTCGTGCGGCAGGGACTTTTGGTGCTCCGCCTTCTATCCGCGTTGTTGGCGGGGCGCAGCAGTGCCACCATGCAGGTCCTACTGTGAAAGTAAGTTTTGATATAAAAAAAAATGGTTTGACGATTAACGGATGAGATGGTACTGTTGAGAATGATGCCGAGAAAATATTGTCGGATAAAGTTTCATATACGTATCCTGAATGACAAGCGAAGTATTCATTACCTACTAGTATTGTGTTTTAAATGAACTGTTGGTTGATATTCAACATATGTGTCCCATTTTAAAAGACTTCCTATTTGAAATGCATTAAAAGATTTCATAGCAAGACCTTCATAGAAACAGACAAATATATGTCTGATTATTGCATTTGTGTAAAGTTTCAGGATAAAATCTACTTTACCTCGTCTAGCGTTTTCTATCTCTAGTGGTGAACCGAAAATGTCAGGTGAAGTATCGACGTGGTCATTATTTCCGAAATCACCGCTACAAAACACGTTAATAGTCGTCACATGCTTTTATTCTAGCGGTTTACCGGTCATTTCGGCGGGACACGTTCTATGGAGTGACTATTGGTGGCATTCTGGTTCTGGCCTCATATAGTAACAGTTATGACCAACACACCCCACTTATTTACACTTGAAGCCCCTCATACTCCTCTGCGTCTTTATTCTAGCCGTGTACCAGTCATGTCGGGACACGTACCAGGGGGTGAATATCGACGTCCTCCTTGTGTGCGCCTCACTTCCGGAATCCTCAGACCCCAATGTCTGTCAGAAAGACCCATTCGAACGTATGTATTTGGCTAAATATCAAGATTGAAAAAGCTGGATTTAAATATGAAACAAAAAGGATTAAATCTCATCAAAATTCATCGTTCATTGATTCCAAACACTCGAACGCATTGTTGACGTAAGGCTTACGGTCGTGAAATCTTAACAAAATCACTAGGTACATATTGTAGAAGAAATTTTATAATACATGTATCTGCACATCATATTTGATAACACACTACAACGAATGTGACTGCAGACGGGAAGTGTATGTCGAAAGGCCTAGAGGATAAGTGTAAGGCGTTCGGCTACTCGGAAATGGCCTTCCCAAACTTCGCCGGCCAGCGGAACCGATTCGCCGCCCTGGACCTGATGATGCTCATTGAGGGGATCAACAACGCCACCCACTGCTACAAGTACTCCGTCATGTTCGCCTGCTACACGATGATGCCCAAGTGTTCCGGCCGCCCTTTCCCAAACCATGCAATCCCGCCATGCAGAAGCCTCTGCAATGGTCAGTGAAGAAAAATGATTTACACTTTACTTTTCTCTATTTAAAATACAAATTGTTGTTTCTAACATTTCACAACTCCAGGATTTCGTGCGTATTAAACATAACAATAATAATCTGTTTTGCGTATATTTTCAGTATAGTTTATAGTAAGCTAGAATGGTAGGCTATATATATATATTGGTCTGCAATATTACAAGGATAGTATAATGAATGTACGCTAGTGTGCAACATGTATTCGCAAAGTATATACTCGTGTCGAATTTTGTATAAATATATCGTTTGTCTTTTATGACACCCACCACTCTTCTACAGAAAACGAACATTTAACCAGCTGCTTCCCCTTGGTTTATGAAAGAACGCCGGAAAACTGCAACCCTATCCTGGATAATCGTTTTAATTTTACCTTTTTCCAGCTTACAAGTCCCGTTGCTCTATCTTCCTGGACATTTTCTTCAACCCGTGGCCAGAGAATCTGTTCTGTGACAGTTTCCCTGACAGTTCAGACAAGAGTGTCTGTCTCGGCTTCAACGCCGCCCACGAACCGCCCACCATAGAGGGTCAGTTTTATTGTCATTCATTCTGGGATGATTGGCTCTTAAGTATATTAGAAAGTGGAAGCACAAATATTTCTTTGCATATTATGTAACCAAATTGACAGTATTCTATACGATTTGAGAGGTCACCGTGGTACGAATTTTCTAACTACAGTATCTTTGACGGATAAAGAATATATACTTCTGACAAAGATTCAAACCGTTCATATTCATATACTGTTTAGAGTGCCCGGCGGCAGAGAGCCGCTGTGACAACACGACGTGTTTCCCGCCCTCATGGCGTTGTGACGGGTTCCAGGACTGCTTGGACGGAACGGATGAGGCCGCCATTCAGACGGAAATGCCCCTTAGAAAATGCGGTAATTTTCTTCTATATTTGAATTCATTTAATATTGTCCAAGTACGAAATGTTTAAGATTTTAAAACAATTGCGAGAAACCACTAGCCAATTTCCCAGTTGGGATTGTACAAGGGACCCATTGGGAAGCTGAAACCTTTATAACACTTAAGTAAAATCAGTCACATCATAAGAGGTTGTAAAACATTACATGTACGTGTACATCGGAACTACATGTCTAGTGCTCACGTCACCCAGTACGTGTATTTTTTTTGGATTCCGAGCTTGTAGTCGCCATGCAGCAGTCATGTCTACGCCATACAGGTGTAGGCGCGTGCAAGGTTGAGCCTATCTACCGGTAGAAGTGGAAAGGGAGATTTCGCAAACGTCTTTTAAGGTGCAAGCTTAACATGTACGGGTAGCTTCATATACTAGTACACGTTGTGCTCAAATATTGTATCAAAATCTTCCTTGCAGTCGAGTGTCCGGCGGATATGTTCCGGTGCTCGGTTGAGTCGGCGGTCTGTGTGGAGGCGGCGCTGCGCTGTGATGGCGTCGAGGACTGCCCCACTGGCGCCGATGAGAGGGACTGCCGTGAGTGTATTACATATATTCAGCCTTTCTTAGTTTGCACACCCAAAGGCTATTTAGTGTATTATTTAGTTTGTATCTTTATTTATTCTTTGGTTTTCTACTTTGTATCATTTTTATAGATCTATACTAAGATAAGGATCATAGAAGAAGAGGATGAGTTTGAGGGCACATTTGCATAAATGTATAGACACCGTACTTAACTTATTTTGGTAGACATATTTTATTGTTCTTCAGTGGCCTTGGGGGATGAGGGTGACAGTGCGGGCGTGGTTAACGTATACAGCAAGAAAGCGCAGTGGGGGCACGTCTGTAAGGACACGTGGACCTCGGACGCATCTTCCGTTGTCTGTCAACAGCTAGGATACCAGTAGGCATCACATTATATTAATATGAGCTCCAGTAGCTCGTCTGTTTTTCGAAGTAAACAAGTTTGAAGTATTGTCATAGCGTTGGCGTCGTTATCATAAATGGTATGTAACATCTTTATCTCTGTCAGTAATTAAAGGCTGAACATATTCAAATGAAACTTGGTTCACTTGTTACCAGGGACACAGCAAGGCCCATAACAGAGGCTTTAATGATAGTTGTGTTTTTTTAACAAAAACAACAACAACAAAACGAGAGCATGCGTTATTGTTAGACGCTCCATAAGGTAGGTGTTGAGTTTTATTATCAAAGTGTTCAACTTTTTAGATGCTTTCAGCGAAACGGATACAGTCGAATTCCGTTGGGTGTCTCTTGCATTAAGACGCAATCATAAAAATAAGATATGTTACTTCCCATTTTTGGCATATAGTTTTCAATTGTTTTTTATTTTTCACCCTGCTTGTCGCTTACTGAAAGTTTACATTTTACAGCACACCTGACCCTACCATGGAGACGGGCGTCCCTTCACCCACATCCGGTAACCTCTTCAGTGTTACGACTCTCAGAAACGGAAGCGATCCTCAGTATCTCGCTTCTCGTCTCGAGCCCGTGTAAGTTTACGCTCAATGCTTCATAGGGTTGTCCGATGTTTACAGTCAATGTTTCAATGAATTGCCCTTGTGTACGCTAACGGTTTCTATGAATAATTAAGTTTCAACATAAGGTCCTTAAGGTTTTTCGTGAAAAGTCCTTAAGGGTTTTTGTGAGAGGTCCTTAAGGGATTCAGTGAAAAGTCCTTAAGGATTTTGTGAGAGGTCCTTAAGGGATTCAGTGAAAAGTCCTTAAGGATTTCGTGAGAGGTCCTTAAGGGATTCAGTGAAAAGTCCTTAAGGATTTCGTGAGAGGTCCTTAAGGGATTCAGTGAAAAGTCCTTAAGGATTTCGTGAGAGGTCCTTAAGGGATTCAGTGAAAGTCCTTCAGGATTTTGTGAGAGGTTCTTAAGGGATTCAGTGAAAAGTCCTTCAGGATTTTGTGAGAGGTCCTTAAGGGATTCAGTGAAAAGTCCTTCAGGATTTTGTGAGAGGTCCTTAAGGGATTCAGTGAAAGTCCTTCAGGATTTTGTGAGAGGTCCTTTAGGGATTCAGTGAAAAGTCCTTCAGGATTTTGTGAGAGGTCCTTAAGGGATTCAGTGAAAGTCCTTCAGGATTTTGTGAGAGGTCCTTAAGGGATTCAGTGAAAAGTCCTTCAGGATTTTGTGAGAGGTCCTTAAGGGATTCAGTGAAAAGTCCTTCAGGATTTTGTGAGAGGTCCTGAAGGGATTCAGTGAAAGTCCTTCAGGATTTTGTGAGAGGCCCTTAAGGGATTCAGTGAAAGTCCTTCAGGATTTTGTGAGAGGTCCTTAAGGGATTCAGTGAAAGTCCTTCAGGATTTTGTGAGAGGGCCTGAAGGGTTTTTGTCAGAGGGCCTTAAAGGTTTGCGTGAGAGGTCCTACAGGGTTTTTGTGAAAGGTCTTTAAGGGTTTCCGTGAACGGTCCTTAAGGGGTTTTGTGAGATGGCTTAAATCGTTTGTGTAAGAGGTATTTAAGGGTTAGCGTCATATTTCCTTTAGGGTTTCCATGAAAGGTTCTTAAAGGGTTTCTCGAGAGGTCCTTAAGGGTTTACCGAAAGTTGTTTTGTGTCGTTCTGTGCGAGATTTGGTTAAAGGGTCAATGTGTTTATTAACAATATCTTTGAGTTTAAAAAGTCTATGAACACTGAATCTTGGCGTGCGGTGAGTTCGAATAATAATTAGGAGGGCACATTAGTTCCACTTTATTTCTGAGACATTTCATAGTCTTGTCTTGTAATACTTGTCATGTGCAGTATAATGGGCAGTTAGCATTGCTAACAAGTGCTTGGATTATAGGTTTTTTTAAAGTATCATAACCGTAAGACAGCATCAACTTTTTCAAGTTCATTTGAGTAATTGGTGGAGAATTGAACGCCAATCTGGAATTCAGTGGTCCTGGTTTTAGATGACATGATTGCATGTAAACGTTATATTAGCATCAGCTAGAAGATGAATAACATTTGCTGTACCGGATGCAATCTGGGAGATGCCGTGATGGGTGCCAAATGGACGCCAGCTGTTAGGAAGTGTTGGCTTCAGTCTCCGTTAATATGAGGTTTATTACTTATGTAGGGTGACATACAGGTGACATACAGGTGACATTATGTAGGGTGACATACAGGTGACATTATGTAGGGTGACATACAGGTGACATGCGTGTTATTTTTTATCTCTTAAATACATGAAACCACTGAGGTATCTCGTTAAAACGGCATAATTGGCCTATCACAATCGCCTATTACTACTACATGGATAAAGAACGGTTGATATATGGTATGTTCGATTTTAAAAGAGACTCGCTCATGTTTTTGTATCATTTTTCACGGTTCTCTTTGATACCAAAACTGCAGATAAAAACCAATTGAAGTATGAACAATACATGTTTTAGTGGGAAGCGTACCCACGCCAGTACAGTAAAAAAATATATTAGAAAATCGACAAAAAACGATCGCTTATAAGGACTCTTACATAGACTGAGGGATAATTTAAAATTTAACCTTTAAGCCTTTTGTGAAAAGCGTTAGTAATAACGCTATTCCAAATCATGGACCTTAGAAAAAATATTTAAGCATAAATGAACATTTTTTTAACAGTATCTAAGAATTAGTAATTTTACTGTTTTGCCAAACTTTATTTCGTCAATGCAATTTACAAAACATGAGCGAGTCCCTTAAATATGCGGTTTTGTTTGGCCAATCTGTCGTTTAACCAAATAGGGAAGTCATTTTAACGAGTTACCAAGTTATTTAAGCTTAATACGTAAGTCGTTTTAACAAGACAAAAAATGTCACGTATGTCACCTCTATGCCACCGTACTGTGTGTGCCAATTGTGTACTGTGTTTGTGCCACCGTACTGTGTGTGCCAATTGTGTACTGTATTTGTGTCACTGTACTGTGTGTGTGCCAATTGTGTACTGTATTTGTGCCACTGTACTGTGTGTGCCAATTGTGTACTGTATTTGTGCCACCGTACTGTGTGTGCCAATTGTGTACTGTATTTGTGCCACTTTACTGTGTGTGCCAATTGTGTACTGTATTTGCAGGCCTTCGTGTCCTGGTGGTATCGTTGTCCGTGTCACATGTGGAAATCCAGGTATATTTGCATAAACTACAAATAACGTTGACTAGCCTATATTAAGTGCATTGTTATATTGGCTAATTTTACTTAACATTTAGACGACCATTTGGACAGTATGCATGTTTGGAAATAAATTGTGATTCTGTACTTTGATTTCGTATACAAGCATGGTACACGGTCTAAAATGTAGTAATCGGTACGGAAAATCTACAAGTGTTTTGTACTAAGATTAAGAACTATTGCAGCACGAGTTATCCAGTCACTAAATGTTATTATTAACTGTGTTCGTCATTGTTCCCTTTGTACGCCAGTTTGCGGGCTGCGGCCAGCGTTCATCCCACTGCCGACCCGGATCGTAGGTGGTGACGTGGCGAACCCAAACGCCTGGCCGTGGCACGTAAGCGTGTTCGGAGGCACAGACCAGAAGTACTTCTGTGGCGGCACCATCATCGACAAACACTGGATCCTCACAGCCGGACACTGCATCGGAGGGTTAGTGCAGTGGATAGAATATGTATTTAAAGATGCACTCTTACTCCCAAACAAGATTCATCACAATTAATAAAATTGTTTTAATATTCAAAAAAAGATGAATAAATGTCGAAAACAATGGTTCTTATGAAGGATACAGAGTTTAATTTGAAAGAAATCAGCATAAAACACGGTATTTCTACCTTATGAGACTATATAAGACCACAGTAAATCTTTTAGCATTCACCAATCATTTATTTTTTTTGCGCTTTCTGCTATTAAATACACAGTTACAATCTTGTTATCAGTAATTAATATTTTCCATAAATGCATTATTAAGTAAGTAGTTAAAGGTTTATCAGTCAAAATTTATGTTGGTTATACATGATTATGTATTGATTTTGAATAAGAGTGTCACTTTAAAACGTTTCCCCCCTTTTCTAACAGATATCTTTGATAATTTGGGAAAACTGCACAAGATATATCACACTAAACTGTATTAGCCAGGATATGTCACATGAACTGTATTAGCTATGGACATCATGCATAATGGATTTATAATTTACTGATTCGACTTGCATTCACAATAATAAACAGTACATGTAAATTCTGATTCTAAAACATGATTGCTCTGTCACTTTACAGGCGGAGGGACGTATCGAACTTACTATTACGCGCAGGTCAGCCCCGACGGGACACCTTCTCGGCATACACACAAGAACTCTACCCCGCAGAGCTGATTCTGCACCCCGGCTACAACCCGCATACGGTCGCCAACGATATTGCTCTCATCCGCCTCCACAACCACATCCGGTTTAACGACCACGTTCGCCCCACCTGCCTCCCCTCATCGGAACGCAAGCTGCCCATCGGAACGAGGTGCACGGTCCTTGGGTGGGGAAAGCAGGGAGATACTGGTAAGTGAAATGGAGATTGACGATTTAAACCTTGAATACCGTATCTGTCTTGTTCTTTCATATGTTTGGCAATAATTAATTTTAGAATTCACGTTTCGTATTTGACCCTGTCCTTCCCACATGCAACGCCAACTACGTCACATTAAAAGGTTGTCTTCCCTTTTAGCGCCAAACTACGAGC
Organism: Mya arenaria; assembly: GCF_026914265.1. Classification (NCBI taxonomy): domain Eukaryota; kingdom Metazoa; phylum Mollusca; class Bivalvia; order Myida; family Myidae; genus Mya; species Mya arenaria. Next base: position 22,354,222 of record NC_069123.1, on the reverse strand, counting down.
GTCAAATCCGTCAGGTGAATCTGGAGGTAACGGACTGGCACTCGTGCAAGGCGGCCATCGAGGGCGCGAAGATCAAGGTCCCCTACCAGCTTACGGACCAGATGTTCTGTGCCGGCGGTGGCATCGGACACGACTCATGCTCCGTGAGTTCTTTCTTCCTCGATCCAATTTATCAATGTGTCAGGACGAAGCTTAAGCACTTAAGCTTCGAACGTTTTATAGAATGTAGTCGCTTAGCCATTGAAAATATTAAACAGTACTCAAATTTTGAGTTTACGGCCGTGTGGTTTTCATCAAGATAAAATTTCAATGTGGAAAAAACACCAATTAGCTTCTACTATTTGTGTATTTATAACTAGTTGTGTATACGGCATCGCTCCAAGGCAACATCAGACAGTGTAGGTGAAAGGTAAAGGTTACACTTCAAGGGCTGGAATTCCTTATATTTGGTTTGTCCGGGCTGAATTTCACCTTGGCTTCATTGGTTTCAAATTAATTGGTACTAATGTCCACAATGAGGAGAAATAAAACAGGATATAATACTTCATATTTATGTTTTTGTCCTTCAAACCTTCTTTTGCGTTTTGAGTAACTCTGAACTTGCATGGTTTTGTGTAGCACGTGGGAGACCATGTTGCCAGTACGATATTTTCATACGCGCCAGAATGACAAATAGAGTCTTTGTCGTTCTGGAAAACTTAGTCATTCTTGCGCTCGAACGCACCAGGACAATTTGAAACCACAATATTTTACCGATTTATATGTACGTAGATCGTAAAAGTTCTTAAATGTCAAATTAGCATATGCTTATATTTTTTATCATCCACAGGGGGACTCGGGAGGGCCATTTATGTGTCCCCTGGACCGCACAAATGACACATGGTATGTTGCGGGTATCGTATCGTGGGGCGTGGCCTGTGCCTACCCTAACGTCCCCGGGGTTTACACGAATGTGCCAGGTTATCTGGACTGGATAAGAAACATGACGGGCCTCGATTACCTCTAGAGCTCCCGAACATGTACTATCGCCTGACCGTAGAAGCTTACACGGTTTTATGGAAAGAAAAGATTGTCTGGATTAGTTGGTGAATAATCTTTGCGCAAATAAACAAAAAAATGAACAATGAGGCAAAAGGTTAATAGTGACATGAGATCCTTTAAATTACGCCAGTTTGATCGCCATCGACTTACTATGTATTGCATTTGCCTATGCGCAGGTAAATGGCATCATACAGACTTGTGAGGAATAGATGGAGACTTGAGTTCAACTTAACTACAGTTGTGCTTGTGTGGAGTACGATGTACGTGCGATTCTGTGACTCCTCCTGCGTATAGACTTGAGGATTGAATAAACGGGTTGTTAGAAAACTGTGTTTGTATATACACTGGGTAAATGCCCTATGCCATCGCATTTACTATTTTGCCATCGTGCAATTTCAGTTTTCTTACTGTTTTTAGTGATCTGAAATGCTTCAGCTGTAATTATAAATGATTCAGCTGTTAAACTCGTACTTGTGTATGTGTGTGATGAACTTGTTCACGATATTTCGTTCACTTTGTCAGTAAGTATTTATTGTGTTCATCAGAACTCCACATCATTGAATTTGTGTGTGTATTACATGAACGTACGTCCAGTAGATGGTACTGTACAATTTGAAGACCAACGTTATACAAATATATAACCAGTTAAAAACAAGATGGAAGTCATATAGATCCATTTTGTTCATGTTATGACCGGTACCTGTAATATTCGTAGATTAAAGTGATTTATTACATGTATATTTCGTACCGATTTTATACATCATAACTTTTTTTTTTTTTTTGTGTCGGATGTAAAAATAGTTCGTACTCAATTCATTTGAACTGTAATGTAATTTTTTAAACAAATATTCATACCGTAAATTTTGTTATTTAGTATGTCTCCATTAAGTATTTAAGATTTCTTTATTATTTATTTTACATTCATATTCAGCGCCATTGTATAGAAGTGAATTGAATTATTTGCGATCGTTAAGGATTTACTGTTCTTGTATAGTTTTTTTTTATTTATATAACTACATATAATCAGAAATATTAAAAGCGTTGTTGGACATCACTCAGATGATATTATGGATTTAACTTTGTTGTATCTTCATTATTGGTGAATAAAATTATAATTCATTTGTTATCAAGTGTTTGTATACAGAAGTTGATAATGGTTCGTATTTGCCTCTGTTGGAAGATACCTAAAGAACATAATATGAACTAGCAGGTCATCCCCCCCCCCCCGAAACACATACACACCTGAAATCGTCCAAGTTTATTACAATAACTTAAAAGGAGAGTAAATTACGCCCAGAATATACACTTTTAGAAATTTTTCATATTTTCTTTGGGGAATAACCCACGCCCGCTTACACTTTAAACCTAATCGATTTCTGTTCGGAGGGAGGGGCGCAGGTCGGGAGCCTACGCCCCCCTCTAACTCCAAGTCCTGGAACCGCTCCTGATATCCATCTTTTATATAGCACTGATCGATAATGCATTCAAACTTTCTTTCAACTGAAAAATGAATGAAATACCTGATACAATACAATTTATTTATTATATTTCGACTTTCAAAGCTTGGCATAGGTCATGCGAGGAAATTGTTTACATTTGCTGGTAAAAACTGTACGCATAGCCCAACTTTCATTGCTGTAGCTTCAAAGGTAAGAATGTAGGTCAAATTTCACATCAAGGTCATCCACTGAATTTACTGTTTATTGCAACTGAATAAATATTTGCAAACGGATCACGTGGTCTAAATTGCATAGTTATAATTCAAACAAAAAAGTATGTGAAAAGAGCAAGCTAGGTCAATGTCATCCAAGGCAACAGACCCGCAGCTCTGGTGATTTCTAAAAAGATAACCAGTGGACAACTTATAAAAGTTTTATACAATTGGCTGCTGTACATCATATAACAATTATCGTAAACATATCAATTTCGCATATTTACTTTAAGAAGCAAAAGAATAATCCATAAATTATCCATTAAGTGCAAGAAAAAATAAAATCAATACATAAATAATAATAAAAAAACTTTCGAAAGACATTAAACGAAGAAAAATATTTACAAATATTCTGTTGTGAATAGTTTGTCCACATAAAATTACTATGAACGACAAGTTTCAGATATTAAATTTAAAAATCCAGAGTTGTTGTCTCGATCAGCAGGCAAAAAACAAGCAAGTCAAACGTTAATCTTTTTGGTGTTGAAGCACATATAAAGAGTGACAGATGGATGAATAGTGGTTTGAAAAATAAATATCGGCGAGTCCTAAAGGTCTGACTATTGATATTACGTGTAGATCTAGATTCAGTTGTTGATACTAGAACATTTAACAGTGTAGAAAGTTTGTATAAACTTTGGAACGGCGAATTATTTTTAATTGAACAAGGCTTTAGAAAACTTATTACCCATTAAATGATATGTTATTAATCTTCAAATGACTAAAGCTATCACCAGTAGGTGCATACCACGTGATAAATTACGTCATATATGCTACGTCGGAAGGCAATATTTTGCTTAAAATGAAGACATAAAACAAAGATAACTTGACTATTTTTTCGCCATTTTAAATGCAACATAGCACAGTCTACGCCGCTTACAGAACACCGCCTTCGGTCTGTACTGTCAAAAATTTAGTTAGGGGCCGGGTTTGTCGAAGGGTTTGAGGAAATAATCACTTAAACAAACTCCGGTCACAATCACTGACACGGTAATGTTTAAATAAAGTTGTGGATTTAAGGTGTTAAATGTGAAAAGAAATGACAGAAATGAACAAAAACCTAGGTCAGAAAACAACGATTTTAGAGTAATATGCGACACATCATTTTTCAGCCCAAAGTGTACTACATGTAAGTCAATGGCCATACACTTGACAGTCCAGGTGAATTGTGACTAAAATACACAACAAACCATGCTGACCAAAATACCTATAAAGTGTCACGTATGGACGAATAAATTCGAATCTTACTGTCAGGACATGCTCAACACATTTGTAAAAAATAATTAAAATGTATAAACATTGCATTAGAACATAATCAATTAGTAGTGTCCAAACATGGCAATAACATAGGTTAATGATAACACATCGAGCAGATCCATTATCAAAAGTTAACGTATTAATTCGGATGTTGCTACATTCACATTGAGCCGTTCTCCTCTGCAGTGTCTCTCCTTCTGAGCTTCAGTGACTGAAAAAGTGAATTACATATTGACCAACTATAAAATACTGGAATAACAATTATATGTTGGGCTTAATGAATGGTAAACTATGTAATATACAATACATTTGTAGTATGACATCCTTTCAAATCACTGTTAAATGTACTGTTTGTAAAGGGATCTTGAAAGTAAATAGACACACTAAAGAATCATGATTAACGTTATGCTATACCTTTCTATATCACCCTCTGCTGTTGCTCCTTCAGGCATTCTAAAATGCTTCCAAGCTCTTCGGTAGAATTCTTGTGAACAGCGTGTATTTTACGTACAAGCTTGGACAGGGGTTCTTGTTTCGTTTTTTTCCATTCATACAGCATGTGGTAAATAAAAGTTTCCCTTGATACTTTAAAATGATCCCTTTTAAGAAGTTCCATCGTTACTTGTTTGATGCCCAGTTCTATACCTAGGAGCCAGAACTCTTTACTTTTTGCAAGACCCCGGCCAATGACAGACAGCTCATCATCTTCTGGAACCTTTTCCAAATCGATGCCTTCAAATAAATTCTCTAATTGAATTTCCTCCATTTCTTTCATGGCATCACTGAACCAGTATTTGAGAACTGACGACTTTTCAATCGGGTGTGCTTCATCCAAATCATGGCCTTCATCGCAGCTCATTTCGCCATCAATGATAAAATCGTTCACTCTGAATAGGCCGCAGTTGTGGTCTGTCAACTTCGGACATTGTATGTATTCTTCATAGGGCGCAGTCTTTGTGATATGCTTTGACCTTGGTAATAGACCTAGAATCGCCATCAGGTGTTTATACAGTGTTCTTCTTACATTCTGACAGAGCACCTTATCGATGGCTTTTTCTGGATCTTTGCATTGTGACATGAAGGCCATTCGACCATAAATTATGTGGTCGTGGTACCAAATACGAAGCTGTGAGCGTTTGCATGTTTTAAAAACGCCTATACCATTGAACAACAATGTCTGTTCGTTAGGCTTTTGCCGCTGTTCTGACCTAGTTTTGTCCTTCGCGATTTCCCAGCTTCGAATACAAGCAGCTAGTAGTCGATGAAACACTGCTGGGGGCATGAAATTATCGTTAAAGACAAAGCAAAGAGCGGGAGTCGTATGCCAGTTTGAGGGACTCTTTATTTTTTCAATGATTTCGTCATCGGGTTTTGCTTGAAGTTGACAGGGGACAATATGAAAGTCTAGCATCTTTGTGTTGTAGAACGAAAATTCAGGCTTATGGCTTTTGCTGTCCAAGCAGACCTTTCTGTTCTCGGCTACAGTTGATGTGTCATCATCATCATCATCTTCGTCGTCTAGTTCTTCTGTGCATAGTGGCTTTGCCATGACATTCAAATGCTCCATATATTGTATTACTGCCTTGCCATGAATTCTGATCCGTTCATTGCTACGTTGGATAATTTCTTCCAGAAGAGGAGGCTTGATAATTGCACATAGTTTGTACTCTTTCCAAAGATGTAGATGTTCTGGTTTTTTGTTGTGCGTGTGCTTGTGGGTAATGAAACATTTGAATGCTTCAATAATCCATTTAGGAGCCAGTATAACAAACTGTTTGAGCTCCGGTGTATCGAAGTGTAAAATATTTCCGAACATGTGTTGCAATTCAAGAAACAAACGTAGCTGTGGTTCGTCAACGGTCTTTATGTTGTTCCTGTTGGCTGCTTGAACATCTGTATAATTGATGAGTTCCTTGCCTTCTTCACGCATGGTATCAAACGATTTCTCCAATTCTATAAAACTAACTGGGCTTTTTTCATTCCAGTAATGTTGTTTTTCAGCTAGCATCTTTACTTCAGCTCTGAGTTCATTAAACACTGGATCTCTATCTTGGAGGTTGTTAACAAGAAACTTTTTTTCGTGTATGTGTTTTAGAATTGGGGTGTCTATGAACGATTCCAAAGCTTTGTCGAAGAATTCATTCATTTTGTCTTCTTTATCTTCTTCGCTGCATTTCATTTTATCTTTGTGTGTTCCAACAAGTATGACTGTTGGGTGAACCTCGTACTCCTGATCATGAATCGAACTATACATATGAATGGAATTGAGCCAGAATTTGAATGAATCCAAACATGTAAAGTGTTTGTGCAAAAGACCTGACAGTGAAGCACTTTCTGCAACATCTGTATCGAGCGATTTTGTCATATTCATCAAAAGCAAATATATGGAGCGCTTGTTCAAGAAGAAATGGTGAGTTGAATAGTACAGATTTTGTCCAGCAAAGTCCCAAACAGATACCAAAGGTTCCCTCCCAGTAATCGGAGGTTTTGCATCAACTGGCTTTTCATTCTCTTCATTGTTCTTTTCTTTAAATACCTCAAGGACTGCTTTTACATCGGGTTCATTTTTGCGTTGCTGTACATTTTGATATACCCTTTTAAAATCATTATTCGTTTCTAGCGTAGGTTGGTCTTCTTGATCATCAATGACATTTTTCATTGGTGTTTCTTCATCCTCCTCATAATAGTCTTCTGAACGCGAAAAGTCCATGTGTTCATCGTGTACGGTAGGGAGATCTTCAAATTGAGCCTGTGTCAATCTGTCCTCATAGAGTGGTTTTCTTGAAAGTTGCTGTTTTCTCCACTTGTTTTGTTGATCAATTATACACAAATGGACATCTATTCCTTCTGTACTTGGTGGAAACTGATCTTCTTCTAAAACTTCTGGTGGTTTCTTATTCGAAAGGTCTTCAACCAGGTTATTTACTAGCGAAGTTTTGCCTACAGAAAACATTCCAACAACCATCAAACGAATCCTCTGAACCTCTTCAAACCCTTGATTCAACGCTTTTGCATACAAAGCAATAGCACTATCCTCCATTCCTTGTATTTCAATCGGCATCTGTTCATCAACTTCAGGTGTTTCATCTTCATCTTCAGTATAAACCTCTTTTATGATCTTCTCTGCTAAACCTTGTTTGGTCCAGCACATGTTGAATATACTGACGATCTTCTTTGTCGTTTCAAGGTTAAAACCAAGAGTTACAGCCACAACGTTGACAAAATTTCTATTTATTTCTAACAAAATTTTCAAACTCAAGTCTCCCCTCTGTGTGCATTCCTCAGCAACCTCACGGATCTCTGGGTCAAGTTGCCCCCTCCCATTCTCATTGAGACTTGCCCTGACTTCTTTTAAAGTTTTGACAGCGTCGTTTGCCTCTTCATCTTCATTTTCATTCGTCTCTTGGATCTCTTGTCCTCCACTATCTTCCATTAGGAGTTTATGTATACATTCTCAGACTGTAAATACAACACATAAATACACATAAACATATTATCGTATGTAAGTGTTTTAATGCTCACGAAGGGTGGCATATAGTATTCGCACTTTCCGCCCCTCTATCCTTACGTGCATTCCGGGGAAAACTTTGTATGAACAATAACTTGAGAACGGTTTCACCCAAAACATCAAATGCCCTATTGTTTGAGGGGTGACTACATATAAAAATCATGGTCACTGTAACATTTTTAAGAAAACAGTCAGCATAAAAACCTGCGAACGGTTTGATCCAGCACCATCAGACTTCACTGGTAGGTTGCCCTTGACCAGTACATGGCCATTATTGTTTTAGGGGTCACCAGGCCAAAGATCAATGTCGCTGTCCGTAGTCTTACGAAAACTTTGTACACATAATAACTCGAGAACGGTTTGTAAATAATGAACACATTGTACGAACATGAAACCTCAGTAGGAGATGACACCTAGATTGATTTTGAGGTCCGTAAGTCAAAGATCAGGGTCACAGTCAATAATCATATGAACACTTTATCTGCACTATAACTTGACAATTGTCTGACCTACGACCGTCAAACATTAGTACATGTAGTAGGTTTCCTTTGACTAATGGATGAACCGTACTGTTGCTGGGTCAAAGTTCAAAATCGCGGTCAAAATTCGTATCAAAACTTTGTCTACACAGGTCAATTGGCTATCACTCTGACAATGCTAACTTGGGGGCATTTGTCTCGTTCCTGTGACAGGTCATGTTCTTGATTATAATACATTGTACTAAAATCAAATGTAAATCATTAAAATGAATTTTATTTTATTTTGAACTTTGGTCATTCTAATCCAAATAAGTTAAGAGAGGTAACCGTGTTTCCGTTGAAATGATATGTTTGCATTGGCACACTCCCTTGATTCAACTATCATGTACATATTTAAAAAAAAATAATGAACTAGAACGTTATGCATTTCGGTGGGCTTTGATTCCTACTTAAACAGTTGCGTTGTATGATAATACACTGTGTTTTATAGTTTTTCCTAAAATTAAATACAATTTGTTTAATAAAATTTATTATTAAGACAGTGACATTCGCCATGATTCGGTGCTGTGCACTTTATATAAAGTAGTGTAAATATTCGTTGAAATTAGCCTGATAATAACACAATATATTCTCATTCCCATTTGCAGATAGTGAAATAAGTTATATAATTATATAAGCGTTATATTAACGACCAAAATTATACTTACGGTAGGCTTGAGGAAATCAAATGAAGTTAAAACTTGTCTAGTTTCGATTTAGCCAAGCCGGATGTAAAATGACGATTTCAAGCAGCAGTCAACATAATATGTTAGGAATATTTCGCACACCTAGTGCGTGTTCTCTAGTTATTACAAAGCAGCAATTTTGCAATAAGAGGCAGTTTGTCTTCAAGGAGACAGGGTTGCAGTTTTTCAATCAACTTTACAATAATAATAATAATAATAATAATAATAATAATAATAATAATAATAACGGTCCGTGTTGTAGTTTTAAGACATGACATACTGGTCCTAAAGTGCATATATATACAAGAGCTGTGTGAAGTTAGCTAAACATACGACATTGGACATTGGTTATTCAAGATCGAATGTTGTGCTGGCACGACATTGGACATTGGACATTCAAAATTGAAAGTCGTGCTGGCACGACATTGGACATTGGACATTCAAAAATGAGTGTCGTGCCAGCACGACATTGGACATTGGACATTGGGATTTTAAAAATGAATGTCGTGCTGGCACGACATTGGACATTGGACATTCAAAATCGAATGTTATGCTGGCACGACATTGGACATTCAAAATCGAATGTTAAGCTGGCACGACATTGGACATTGGACATTCAAAAGTGAAAGTCGTGCCAGCAGGACATTGGACATTGGGATTTCAAAAATGAATGTCGTGCTAGCACGACATTGGACATTGGACATTCAAAATCGAATGTTGTGCTGGCACGATATTGGACATTGGACATTCAAAAGTGAAAGTCGTGCTAGCACGACATTGGACATTCAAAATCGAATGTTGTGCTGGCACGACATTGGACATTGGACATTCAAAAGTGAAAGTCGTGCTAGCACGACATTGGACATTGGACATTCAAAAGTGAAATCGTGCTAGCACGACATTGGACATTGGACATTCAAAAATGAATGTCGTACCAGCACGACATTGGACATTGGACATCAAAAATGAGTGTCGTGCCAGCACGACATTGGACATTGGGGTTTCAAAATCGAATGTTGTGCTGGCACGACATTGGAGATTCAAAAGTGAAAGTCAAGCTAGCACGACATTGGACTTTGGACATTCAAAATCGAATGTTGTGCTGGCACGACATTGGACATTCAAAAGTGACATTGGACATTCAAAATCGAATGTTGTGCTGGCACGACATTGGACATTGGACATTCAAAAGTGAAAGTCGTACTGGCACGACATTGGACATTCAAAAATGAATGTCGTGCCAGCACGACATTGGACATTGGGATTTCAAAAATGAATGTCGTGCTAGCACGGCATTGGACATTCAAAAATCGAATGTTGTGCTGGCACGACATTGGACATTCAAAAGTGAAAGTCGTGCTAGCACGACATTGGACATTGGACATTCAAAAATGAATGTCGTGCCAGCACGACATTGGACATTGGGATTTCAAAAATGAAAGTCGTGCTAGCACGACATTGGACATTGGACATTCAAAAATGAATGTCGTGCCAGCACGACATTGGACATTGGGATTTCAAAAATGAATGTCGTGCTAGCACGGCATTGGACATTGGACATTCAAAATCGAATGTTGTGCTGGCACGACATTGGACATTGGACATTCAATAGTGAAAGTCGTGCTAGCACGACATTGGACATTCAAAAATGAATGTCGTGCCAGCACGACATTGGACATTGATATTTCAAAAATGAATGTCGTGCTAGCACGACATTAGACATTCAAAATCGAATGTTGTGCTGGCACGACATTGGACATTGGACATTCAAAAAAGAATGTTGTGCTGGCACGACATTGGACATTGGAATTCAAAATCGAATTTTTTGCTGGCACAACATTGGACATGGGACATTCAAAATCGAATGTTGTGACTAATTGAGTCGATAAAAAATAGGTCGACAGGCAGTTATAGGTTACTTAATCGGCTAATTGACAATATTTCGTGTTATAATACGTAAACCAGATAAAGTAGATGTAGGAACGATTACATTTATATTTTTTGGAATCATCAATGCATGTGTATATTTTCCATATGTCATCATATACTGTGAATATAATTATCTTCACTTCGTTTATAAATGGTACTGTATGTGTAGCAGTGGTGTGTAAACAATTAAGCTTATTAAAAGTATGCCATTTCGAAAGCATTATCACTGTTTGTCTACATATAATCCACGACCATTCATAAGTATATTCATTTGAAACTTTCTCTGCATATGTGACATCATGTCTATCTGAATCATGCTTAAGTATCAAAAATTGCGATGGAATCGTAAAGACAATGCTCTCTTGGTGTTTATAAATTTATAATGAGTAATTGCTTTTGTGATCTCTAACCCTTTTCAAATAATATTAAGACAATATCTCAAAAAAATTAATTCCGAAAATTGCATGTCATCCGAATTAATTTAAAGTCGGTAGAAAACATTCATTCATAAAACATGTCATACATTAATTTGATTGTGCCAGCACGACTTTCAGTTTTGAATGTCCAATGTCCAATGTCGTGCCGGCACAACATTCGATTTTGAATGTCCAATGTCCAATGTCGTGCTAGCACGACATTTATTTTTGAATGTCCAATGTCCAATGTCGTGCCAGCACAACATTCGATTTTGAATGTCCAATGTCCAATGTCGTGCTAGCACGACATTCATTTTTGAAATTCCCATGTCCAATGTCGTGCTGGCACGACATTCATTTTTGAATGTCCAATGTCCAATGTCGTGCCAGCACAACATTCGATTTTGAATGTCCAATATCCAATGTCGTGCTAGCACGACTTTCACTTTTGAATGTCCAATGTTCAATGTCGTGCCAGCACAACATTCGATTTTGAATGTCCAATGTCCAATGTCGTGCTAGCACGACATTCACTTTTGAAATTCCCATGTCCAATGTCCAATGTCGTGCTGGCACGACATTCATTTTTGAATGTCCAATGTCCAATGTCGTGCTAGCACGACTTTCACTTTTAACTGTCCAATGTCCAATGTCGTGCCAGCACAACATTCTATTGTGAATGTCCAATGTCCAATGTCGTGCCAGCACCACATTCGATTTTGAATGTCCAATGTCCAATGTCGTGCTAGCACGACTTTCACTTTTGAATGTCCAATGTCCAATGTCGTGCCAGCACAACATTAGATGTTGAATGTCCAATGTCCAATGTCGTGCTAGCACGACATTCATTTTTGAAATAACAATGTCCAATGTCGTGCCAGCACAACATTCGATTTTGAATGTCCAATGTCCAATGTCGTGCCAGCACAACATTCGATGTTGAATGTCCAATGTCCAATGTCGTGCTAGCACGACATTCATTTTTGAAATACCAATGTCCAATGTCGTGCCAGCACAACATTCGATTTTGAATGTCCACGACATTGGACATTGGATATTGGAATTTCAAAAATGAATGTCGTGCTGGCACGACATTCATTTTTGAAATTCCAATATCCAATGTCCAATGTCGTGCTGGCACGACATTCATTTTGAATGTCCAATGTCCAATGTCGTGCTAGCACGACTTTCACTTTTGAATGTCCAATGTCCAATGTCGTGCCAGCACAACATTCGATTTTGAATGTCCAATGTCGTGCCAGCACAGCATTCGATTTTGAATGTCCAATGTCCAATGTCGTGCTGGCACGACATTGATTTTTGAATGTCCAATTTCGTGCCAGCACGACTTTCAATTTTGAATGTCCAATGTCCAATGACGTGCCAGCACAACATTCGATTTTGAATGTCCGATGTCCAATGTCTTGCCAGCACAACATTTGATATTGAATGTCCAATGTCCAATGTCGTATGTTTAGCTAACTTCACACAGCTTTTACAAGAGCTTTAATTTCACATACCAGTATGAGACGACCAACAGAGCAAGCGTTCAAATATGTGATCGGCATCAGATTGTTTTGCAATTTTTCTCATCATATCGATTACTTACAAATGTTTGTAAACATGTCAATTCAACTGAAAACGTAGATTGGGTCACAAAGTCGTCACCAAAAGCCATTGATAGAGCGAGATATAATTAACCATGGTGAATCTTGGGGCTATAAAAAAGCTACAGGGACTTTAAGTGTTATTCAACTTATTTGTCATCGCCAAGTAACTTTGAAATGTCTGCATTTCTATTGATTATATTTGTCATTTTGTTCAGCAAAAGGCAATATTAGTATTCAAAACCAAATTGCTCAATTAGTATTTATTATATCAACTATTTATCGCGGACAAGGTCCGCTTGAAAGTATGCCTAGAACAACTGTTCATCATGTTTGTTAATTCTATTTAGAACAAAACCTCCATTTTCAGCCAATGAAAGTGCAGAGATGCAGCCATTAAGAACTAGTCATTTATTACATTTCTCTAGAAAAACGCGCCAATTGTTATGCGCACGTAACGTCATTTCGGAAATGACGTCGTTGATTCTGTGTCCCAGCCCTGTGCGCATTGACGTTTGATTTGAAACCGAGAGCGGGCTTCAATTTCAAAACAGTAAAATATCAATTTTATTTCACTGATAAAATCTCTCTAAACCACCGAAAAGCATATATAATGAAATTTATTCACTCAAAAATAAAGTGAGTAAACGGTGTTTCTGCGTTTTCGCCGCCATCTTCAAAAAAGCCTTAAAACTTCGCTTAACCCGCAGTAGGCTTTAAGTGTATGCCGCTGAAGAGGGTATGAAGAGGGTATACCAGTACGATCAAGTCAGATAAGCCAGTATTAGGTCACTGTTTAGTTGAAATCCAACAAAGCATTATCCAAGCTAAACATTTCATTTAAATTTGAATCATAATTGATTGCTTTCAAAAATATATTTCTGTTGTATTTCCTCTCTTTTAGTCTAAATTAATACTAAGTGTACATTGACATCAATTAACAAGTCAATACATTGCTTTTAAGGCATATCGGTACATATTTGATTGCAGATTAAAGATGGAAACTAATAGCGATTATCAAAACATCTTTTACGGCATAAACCATGGAACATAATTACGGAAAAATGCACTTTTTCATGTTTTTTTCCGAATTGCATGCTGATTTATGACCATATAGTCTTTAAACCGTTGTGACATAAGAATGTAATTGATTTCAAAACTAGTTACATTGTGGTGCATGTGATCCGTACCCTACTTTCGCGATATTTATAGTCATTAATACAAGTTTTGCATAGAGTAAACTAAAACGTATAATTTCTAACGAGTATTGTTTTTGAATATAAATTGTCTGTGGTCACGCCATCGTATTATCTACGTAGTTGAAGTATATAACGGCGGGAATCATTGGAGCCACAACATTTTGGTGTGCGTTGGAAATGCTACAATGCGTCCTCCGCTATGGTGCCATTTTAATAGGTGTAAATGGAGAAAAACAGGTATAGTTTGTTGTTTTTCGCGTAAAATTAAAAAAGGGGGGAAAAGTTCCACATATGATAGACTGTGCTGTTTTAAATGTAATATAGTTCCGAACGAAAATCAAAATCTGGTCGTCGAGAGCTTGCATGACTTGCTAGAGCTTAATGTTGACCGAGTAAACATCTGGATTCTCATTAAAAGTATTCTCGTTCCGTAGGTTTTAGCAATATCCTCGCATATTTGTAGTTTTTTTTATTAAGGTTGCCTTTTTTGTAAACTTAGAACTTGAATTGCTTTACTTGTCGCCCTACGTTCGATTTGGTGAATGGTGTCTATTTCCAAATTATGCACATGATATAACAGAAACCCGGTTATAAATAAAATAAAGAGCTAAAAAAATGCATGAGCACCACAGCGGTATATGCTTTGGCAACACGACTGTATATGCTTTGGCAACACGACTGTATATGCATTGGCAACACGACCGTATATGCATGAGCACCACATCATTATATGCATGAGCACCACAATCGTATATGCATTGGCACCACAACCGTATATGCATGAGCACCACAACCGTATATGCATTGGCAACACGACCGTATATGCATTGGCAACACCTTCGTATATGCATGAGCACCACATCATTATATGCATGAGCACCATAATCGTATATGCATTGGCACCACAACCGTATATTCATGAGCACCACAACCGTATATGCATTGGCAACACGACCGTATATGCATTGGCAACACCACCGTATATGCATGAGCACCACAACCGTATAGGCATTGGCACCAAAATCGTATATGCATTGGCACCACAACCGTATATGCATGAGCACCACAACCGTATATGCATGAGCACCACAATCGTATATGCATTGGCACCACAACCGTATATGCATTGACACCACAATCGTATATGCATTAGCACCATAACCGTAAATGCATGAGCAACACAACCGTATATGCATTGGCACCACAATCGTATATGCATTGGCACCACAATCGTATATGCATTGGCACCACAACCGTATATGGCATCACAACCGTATAGAAACTTTAAAATGGGGGCTCTTCCGGCCGAGATCAGTTAAGAAACACTGCCGGCACGCAGTTCTACAAAACAGCCGTCATGCATTGGTTTGGATGAATAATTGTTAAACGGACAATCGCCGTGGACAATAGGAGCAAATTCGAAATTGAACAATACTATCCAGTGACCCTAAATTTGGCTTAAGGGTTACATTGACCTTAAACGGGTGTGACGGGAAACTGACCTAGATGCAGCACCGCTAGACCATTGTACCACAAAGACTATCCACTGTTGAATATCACACCATATTTGATAGCTACCCAGTCCATGTAAAATACATGTTTTACCATTAACCCATTATAAAGCCTTTGACGCTTGTTCCTCGGACCTATATGACTTGTAACACAGTTACACCGTTTTTTCTTGAAGTGGTAAAATGCATGATATTTCAACTCACTTTTAATCAACTTCAAAAATAATTCAAATACCAGTAAAACCAATATTACAGCATTCATCTTATTTGCTTTATTATAAATATTTTATTGGATATGAAATAGCGAAACCGCTAAAAAACCAAAGAAGTTTACGTCAAATACAGATCACAAAAGTATGGCTAGTCATACCGTAATATTTCTTAACAACATGGCTGATATAAACAGGTCTAAAATAGAAAAAAATGTTTTTTTACTAAAACAATGAGATTTGTTGTTATTTACTTCGTAAAATTATTATGATATTAGTTTGTATTATGTCAATGAAGTAAGTGTATTATTATATCATTTCTTATTATTTTCACTTATATATATGATTTATATAACATGAAACTCACAATTCATATGGAAAAGTGTTAACAATATCAAAGGCTGGTATGCCATGATAGCATCAAAATGTTTTTCTTTCCTTCTAAACTACAAACGTATTTTAGCCCAGCACGAACATATATACACTTTTTAACTAGCACCTAGTACCCTCATGATCGACGCTGCTGTTTTCCGGCTTTCCTTCACTGTTTTTCTGCAAACATATACCCGCCCTCTTGGAGTCGTTCCTCTGCAAGGCGCCCGGAAGTCCACCTGTCTCCTTGGCCTCCGTGACCATGGCTCCCAGCGGACATTCGGTTTCCCAGGGTTCATCATAGTCGTGCTTCCGTACAGAGCTCGTCAGAGGAATTTGCGGCTGTTGTAAATGGGAGAATCGTTGTTTCTGCCTGCTGCTGCCTGGAGATTGTTTTCCTAACATTGAATCCGTATTTGCGCGCACTATCCTGTGACCTGTCCTGTCATCAATGGTGGAGTAGCCGACTTCGGGTTGACGTTTGAAATGGCCGGAGTGACTACGGTGCTTTCCACTTTAAAAAATAAAAGCTAGATTGAGCGAGCAATTTAATATTGTATCTTTTCACCACCGGCACCGGATTTTCAAACTCAATCTAAGATTGTCTTTGATTTTTTTTTTTTAAATGATTGAGTTTGAAAATCCGGTTCCAGTGATTTTCACGTATAAAATCGTGATTGTAAAGTTCAGCTGAAATTATCATGATAAACAAAACGTGATATTCACTTAACATATATTTATGTTGGCCAACAGTTACTATTTATAAGATTATTCCAAATGTATTTTTATCAAATCGTGTCGATTGTGAAATGGTTAAGAGGTCCCTGGTTCGATTTCCGACCGGTGCTCTTTTTCACTAGGACTGTTATCCGGCATCCAACATGAACATAACACATTTTTAAATGATTGGTATAGATGAGCGCATTTATTAATGTAAAACAAACTGAATAAAAAAGATAGTGCTAAGCTTACCTGGCGCCAGACGTATTGACGCTGGAGTTCGGATACTGCTGTAAAAAGTCGAAAAAATGGATCAATTTTACAAAGTTAAGAATACCGAACTTGCATCACAGACCGAGAGTTTCAGGCCGGGATTCGATTACCGGCGGGTGCACAAATCTTGCGCTTCTCCGAGATTGAGTGATTCAATTCCATTATTATAACGCAAAAAAGTCTTTAAACTCACATAAGTATATGCCTATGGTGCAAAATAGATTCTTCATTATCAAAAATAGATTGACTTTCTTAATATGTTTACACAACCGGAAATGACATACGCATACCTCAGAACCGGTACTTCCGCCCTTCCCACTGTCCAAACTAAGGCGCTTTTGCGATGACGACCAGCTGCTGGCTGTAAAAAGTACACATTAATAACTGATTTTCTGTTAAATGTATACGAATATTGCTTGATTTAATGTATGCTAAGGAAACCTCGCTAGAATAGATTACATCGTTTGAAAAAACATAAAAGTGTCGGTAAATTATGTTTCCTTTGATCCAGTCTGTATAGTTTGAGCATACAATACTACTAGTTGTTCCATATTGATATTTTCTGAAAATAAACTGAATTGTTCACACTCCCCCCCCCACCCACACACACACGAAATTCTTAAAAACTAACGTAGCAATTAATTTTTTAAAACTCCTCCCAACTATTATGTTTTATGTAAACTAAAGCACCTTTTCCACACATTGATTAGCTCACTACTTTAATTTTTAGAGTGCCAATAATGAATTCCACTCTATCTTAACATTCTTGTATGTATTATTGGGCGTGTGTTTTAATGTGTTTTAATGCATTTTACATCATCATCTAGTCACAGGCAGTATCACATATCGGTGGAGCAAAGAAAATGAGCTGTCGACTTTTCCGTGGTGCGGCTGTGTCTTTCGTTTATTTGTGCACACGTTAGTATGACATATTTTATCTGATATTTTTATTAGATGAAAATATAAAATAAAAAAAACAACAACAAGAGACCCATGAGGGCCTATGCTCTACTGGCATGGCTCTTGTGGTCATTTTCAATGCAGAGCATGAATGTATGGGTAAAAGGCAACAAACAGTTCACGTTTTTTTGTTTGGGTTAGCTGAAAACGTTGCACGTTCAACATCTGAGGTCAGAAAGTGTTGTAAGCAGGTTAGTAGCATTTCTGAAGCTTTAAAAATAAAAAAGTTGGTCAAAAGGTCAAAGTCAAGGACATCCGAGGACAACATTGATGCTCGTTTGCAAAACTGTACACATGCTCCAAATTGCATTGCTGTAGCTTTAAAAATAAAAAGTGGGTCAAAAGGGGTAGGGCCAGCTTTTGCCAAAGGGGCATAATTTTAACTGTTTTGCTATACGGTTATCATATGATGCTCCACAACAAATATAAAAGGTATGAGCCTTGTGGTTTGAAACAAGAAGATTTTGAAAAAAATTCTTAAAAAAGTCTCTAGGAAACTTGTGACCTCCGGGGCTGTGCCAGTTTTGACCCCAGGGGCATAATTTGAACAACCATGGTAGCGAACCACTAAATTAAGCCTTATTCAAAATAGCAAGGGTCTGCATAGCTGTTTCAGACAAAAAGATTTTCAAAAATTCCCAATTTAAGAGACTTGACTTTACATGTAAACTTGGCAAAAATAGACTTCGCTCATGTAGATTTGGCTAAAAATAGACTTACCTAAAATAGTTTTTTTTTAATTTGAAGGTCCATAATCTAGGCATGCATGGGCGGATCTGGCTTGTTTTCGAAAGGAACCGAGCTCTGATGGATATCTAAACACTGTACAAGTTTCATCGAGATACAATCAAAACTGAAGACTGTATCGTGTTCACAAGCATTGTTTACGGACGCACACACATTACCATCGCATAAGCTCTTCTGGCCTTTGGCCAGTAGAGCTAAAAACCGCAGAAAATGGTACCGAGTAAGAACACTTTAACTACAGGTTGGCTACGATTTCGTTTCAATATTGTGCGAACTGTGGCGCCAGGAGCATTCTCCCGATTCGGAAATGAACTTTTTTGATATCTGCTTGCATTTCATCTACAATTCTGTACAAAGAAAAACAAAAGAACATTCTGGTGCATGCAAATGAAACCGTTAAGTTAATACTTACACCAGCACACATAACATCTTACAAGCTCTTCTTAAAAAGGAAATATGTTCATATTTATAACAGGTTTTTTTAATTAAATGTTGACTTTGTACATTTTATGCATTATTTTGCACCACCGATAAGTGGTGGAGCTAGCGTTTAGTATGCATGGGACGGGGGATTATAGCTACTTATACTGTACACGCATGCTTGACATTAGTTTAAGTAAGTGAACGGGTTTGAGACTATTAGCATGCATGGTATGAAGTTAAGGGGTAAAATCTAAAACACTAAATTAATTCCCAATATATTATTTATAAACAATGGGGAGAAAGTTCCTCGTGTGTACTTAACATTAAACATCGTAATCTCGTCTTAAATAGATCTAAGACATTCGTCTGATCGCTCCTTTAATCGAGTACAAATGTGTGCATAAGGCAAGATGGGCGTTCACATTTTAAAATCAAAGATGCAATTTATATTTATTATTATGGTTGCAGGTAGTATTTATAAGCAAATTACATGATGTTTAATATGGGAATTAAGAAGAGCAGTATCTAAATTGTTTACATGTTTCAGCCCTGGCGATGGTATTTTCTAGTATATTTGCCGGGCAGGAGTGTGTAGATGGTAGTCTTGAAGATCGGTCAGGAGCTGGTTATCACAATGGAATATGGCAATGAAAGTGTTTGGAATGTGTTAAAATTAGTTTATTTTAAAGGACATTTTCAAAACTGCATATTTAATGTAGACGACGGAGGTAAAGTTTCAGTTGCAAAGACAAGCAATCAGATGCGATTGATATAACTATGAAAACAACAACAGCTAAACATATATTTAAGCAAAGTTGGACTAGTTTTACAACTGTCATAGCCTAAATGCCATGTAGCCTATATATATGCTGATGAGTTCATCATGTAATCGTGTCGACTTGTTTGATGTCGATTTGACATGTCGTCAAAATTGTATCGACTTATTTACTGGCTATGTTGATTGAATTTCTGTCGACAAATAAGGTTAACTTGTGATGCTGACATAATAATAAACGTTTCACACTAGTTTTGACGACACAGTGAAGACGGCATTTCCAGCAAATAAGTGTACAAGTAGACACCATTTGACAACATGTCATCAAGTCGGCATTAACCAAGCCGACTCGTGGTCACCTCATCACCATATACGACCTACCCTTCCATACAAACGTACCTTTTCTACTCAATGGCGAGGCTAATTGAGTTTCTGAAATAATATTGTGCATTCATGGTGGGGATTTAACAACACAAAACGAGCAATACCAAAGCAAATTAGAACATACAGAACGTGACATACTCTTGAACTGAAGAAAGGGTTCATCAACATTACAATGCAGTTGTAAGAAAGCGTGTGCACATGGTTAAAAGCGTTACTAACGGTTTAAGAAAAATGCATAAAACATTTATATATGAACTTAAATATGAAAATCTGCGATCTGACTTTTGTCAGCAGTCATATATCATTGATTTCCATGCATTTCGCATAAATAAGCTCGTTCCAAGATAAAACATTTTTTTTTTAAAAATGTCAAAACGGTATATCTATGAGAGGGTAGCTTTTAAGGTACTCGCTCATGTTTTGGACCAACCATTTTGTAATTCATCATTATTTTACATTTTTATCATATCGAAACTGCAAAAAATACAATTATAGTATTAAAATGTGCTTTGGGTTTAGTGGGGTGCGAACCCGCCGGTAAAGTAAAACAAGAAACGCAGCAATGCGACGAAACCAGGTTTTCAATGATTGACAGAAGATCTTCAGCCTGTGTCTGTTTTTCTATTTTAAGTAACAGTGATCTTGACCCTAGGGACCCCAAACGCAATGAAGAGTATCCATAAACTCTTCCTTTATACCAAGTTGGGTCGAGATATGTCAACCCTAACTAAAGTTATTCAGTTTCAACCGTTTTTCTATTTTTAGTAAAGTGACCTTGGCCTTGACTCTAGGGACCCAAAACGCAATCCCATGAAAGGTATCAATAAACTCTTTCCATAGTCCAAGTTTGGTCAAGATATGTCAACCATAACTAAAAATATTAGTTTCAACTGTTTTTTCTATTTTAGTAACAGTGACCTTGACCTTGACCCTAGGGACCCCAAACGCAATCCCATGAAAGGTATCCATAAACTTTTCATATATACCAAGTTTGGTCAAGATATGTCAAACCTAACTAAAGTTATTCAGTTTCAACCGTTTTTCTATTTTTAGTAACAGTGACCTTGAACTTGACCCTAGGGACCCCAAACGCAATCCAATGAGAGGTATCCATAAATTCTTCCTATAGACCAAGTTTGGTCAAGATATGTTAACCCTTACTGAAATTATTCAGTTTCATCTGTGAGTTTGACGCCGCCCGGTCGCCCTGCCGCTTGCCCGACCGCCCGAACAACGACGTTTGTCATTCTAATAACCAGGTTTTACTTTGTGAAAACCTGGTTAAAAAGGGTAAACATACTAAACCACTTGGCCGCCAGAAGTTTTGCAAAAGTTAAGAAAACGTTGATAACATCACGTGATAATTTCATTTAACCAATCACGCAACAACAACAAAGCCGTAATTAATTGACCATTAGCCATAATGAAAAGTTTGGTCTTCAAAGACGATATTTGAGCTGAAGGTTTCAAGCTGTTGTTATCTTAGTTTTAACATTCTTACGATTTGCAACCCCTTATTTTGTCATACGATAAAGGGAATTTTACAAAAACATGAGCGAGTACCTGGTTAATTCCACAGGGGTGGTTAATTCTGCACATTTGTCGATGACGTTGCACTCAAATAGTTCATAAGTCGTTGTACACGTACACGTAACCTTTCACAACCACTCAGAGTACAACGGAAATAAACTATAAGCATACCAAATGCAATTTTTAGACTTCTGTTAAACCTGAATACAAGAAGGTGGAAAGCATCCATTGTACAGATATTAGGCGAATAACAAATTAAGTATTACACATTGATTTGGAAATACACGTGTACCTTCTGGGGACGATGGGTAGTCTGGCGTGTCAAACACGAGGTTGTCCGGACGGGCCTGATATAAAGGAACACAATAATTTGTACTGTCTGCAGACGGGGTTCTTCCTAAATGGGCCTCAATGTATACATGTATATCCGTTTAACTGTCATTCTCATGGACGTAACTTGTTATTAATTTTCGAAGGTTTCAAACATGCATCTCTTTGACTGCTGACTGAATTTTATAATTCAAGAAAAATATTGCATATTTTGCTTTACACGTATCTTATGGACTAGAGGCTTTCAACAAAGGAAAGCAAGCGTGTGATTTACAGTGACTTCCGAGAAATATTAAATTAAATGTTAATAAACTAAAAATGCCTTTTCAATTAATAGTTTGTCATTAATTGTAATGCACTTTAGTACAGCGGTTTTTTCTAAACAAGTGGCTTACCGTTGATTTATGACGGATTTTCTCCCGAAACCTTTCCAGTCTGTAGTTGGTACACAAGGCAAGAAGATCTGGAATAGAACAATGGTTCATAATATGTTTTATTCTATGATGCTTTTGAATTGCTACAGTTGTAAGCAAAACTTGATATATTTGGAATGGAAATAGTTAAAGTCTTCAATTCGTCTCTTGTGTGAAGTGCTTCAAATGGATATAGGAATGTCTTCCCTATTTCTGGCACTAACTGTAATCAAAGGTCATTATGATAAGTTGTTGAACCTAATTTTCAGAACTGCTATAATACAACTATTCCTATGATTTTATCGTGCACTCTGTTAAAGGAAGCTTATTTCTTGTTATATCACTTTTAATTGAAATGTGTTCAGTTAAATAAAAGAAACTGTTTGCCAAACAATATAAAATTAATAATTGCAATTTTATATTATTATATATTTCCGTTAGTTCCTATTTCATCAGGGTATTTTTCTACGTTATTTCTTGCATTATACCATGTTCATCGCAATAACTATCATAATTTCACGTCCATTTAAGCGTTTGTCATGGACATTTAAAAAAAATAATGTTTAAACACAAAACAGTTTTTACCGATATCAAGAATTCGAGAAACGATCTGCGACCATTCCATCCGTGCTAGGGCGTCGTCCAAGTCTTTCGAATGTATGTCAAACAATTCAGCCAATGTCTCCACCGGCCGCACAGTCAATGCAGCACGCAGCACTTCCGACCCCGCTGCGCATGCGCTTTGTACTTTCAGGTTATCCGAACCGATGTGACTTCCGTCACATGTCACGGACAGTTGCAGGTCGCCGATTGGCAGATCTGAAAGAATCGCTGCGTTATTTCAGCCTCCTTAAATTCGGATTTCAAAGTACAATCGCGGTCGTTTCATCAATTTCATAACAAAACATTATGTTTATTATTGGTTGACCTAATTTAAAAAAGTTTCTTTTTTCCATTATGTTTATTATTACATAATCCAGGATACGCATGTTATCCCGTGACTTCCGTAATATTAGAACCAGCTCAAAATTTCCCCATTAACTTATTCTTGGTTATTCTATATCACGAGTTACAAAACGAACGTTTATGCCCATTATATGGTTTTGAAATGTTACCATATTTTCTCATATTAAAATTCAGACTTGACCTGTAAAATATTAGTAATCACTAGCAGCTTTAGAGTGGGGCACACCCGGCGCGCGCCCGCTCCAAAATTGGTCAAGTTTACTGATACACGCTCAAAATGCAACATTTTCGACTTCATGCGACTACAAATTGTTAAAATTAGTTTCCAGAGGGAGTAACCCCAAAACGCCATGCAGTTTATGCCATATTCATTCGGTTCTGAAGGACAGATGCGTGCCAACTGGTTGTGCCTCTAAGTTACGCCCCCTATTACGTCAATTCCTGTCCCGCCCCTGGTAATGGGATATATTTGAAACCTTGCATATACTAACTAATTATTTAATCTTTTATATGCTGTTTTTGTTGTTGTTTGGCTTTTAGTAAATTCAATCTACTGCTCTACATGCATACAAATCAACGACACAATATCACGAAAACCCCACTTCCGCGCACATACATGTAAACCATTATGGGGCTGTCTGGAATGTAAGGGTTGACCTTTCCTTCAATACTGGGGATGAAAACCACATACCACATGGTGAGAATCCCCATACGTTATCTGCGATTCTCCGCGCCATTATCTCCCCGCCATCAGTAATGACCTTCACCTTTCCAAACCGGTGTCCATCCTTCTCCTCGTCCAACAACACGATGTGGACTTCCTCATTGGTCTGAAATAAACATCAACACTGATCATTCAAATCTAATACTAGTAAGGTAAACACATACCTGATGACTGCCATACATACTGGTGAATAGAAAAGTTGAGAAAATTACATTTGGTCATTTTCGTCTTGTTTTCGTACATGCAGATAACCCCTGTATCATGGTCAAGGAAACATAATGTATAGTCGAACACACACACTCCCTTGGATAAGTGTTTAGAAGTTGATAATTCGAGACAAAAGCTCCCCTCTCACCAAAGCTTTTGGTCATGGGTTCGATCACCAACAGGGATACCTTTTAATTGTATTTCAAAACGGACACCAGTCTTGATTTCTTTAGGCAGAAAGTGGACTCGAACGTTATTTATTAGGGATGGCAACGAGTAGTAAAATTAATACTCGAGTACTCGGACGATCGTTCGATCGAGTACTCGGGTACTCGATTACTCGGAAAAATTGAATATGTGTTCGCAAAGACAAGATTGTGTATACATGTATCGTTAATGACGTATATTGTGCGTTGGTCGTATTATTGGTCATTTTCACCTTTAAAGTAAACTTTCATTACGTATTTTAACAAAAAATGATATAAAAAGAAAACAAATGTTGTTTCAGGCTTTTAATTTGTCTTATTCGTTTCATTTTATACAAGTATGCACTGCAGAAATGAACAACAATCAGAATTACAATGAACGAAAATTAATAGCATACATAAAAATAGTGAACGAAATTCAATACGAAGTTCAGTTGTTCAGTTATCTACAATGTTTTGTGTAATTGTTGTTTACCTCATTAATATTCTTGATTTAAAATATCAACCAATCAATTGTGATAATCATTGCAAAAATAGCTAAAATACGCCCATTAAGAAATCAATTCTCGATACTCTTTCGCTCGTTAGCGTCCATTGTTTGGTGAAAGGTCTCTAATTGGTATACAACAGAATTGTGTAGGTGAAAGTACCGCTATCAGAACTTCGCTAATTGACATCAGTGCTAATTTGAAATAGGGGTCCTTTATTGACAGTTTGCAACTATCACAACAACTGTCAACTAATTGATTAAGGTTAATTGTGTACACAGCGGGGATTAGAGGGACCGTTAATTGTCCTCTTGGTAACTAACCAGATCTGATATTTTGTCTGTAAATCGTGTATATGGTGATTTTTATAGATTTTTTGATTTTTTTTCCGGGTACTCGAGTAGTGATTTGGTACTCGAGTACTCGGACGTTCGATCGAGTACTCGAGTACTCGGGTACTCGTTGCCATCCCTATTATTTATATAAACTTTAATTTTGCATCAGATATTGCAGACAGCTGTATTTGTTTTATAAAACTATTCTTGTAATGAAGCAAAGCTATCGGTTGATCGATTGGATTGTATCACTTTTTGTTGCTTTCATTGAGATACATCGCACTCAAACTCGGGTCGCATCTAACATTTCAACCGAGTAACCTAATATTTCCTAAATAGTAATCGTAACATATCAGAATTAAACAATCAAAGTAAACAGTATCAATTATTGTCATGTTAAGATAAACTAGTGTACGTTATAAAATGTAACCTACCGACATGACGATGTTCTTCGGGTTTAGCAGGAACCTGTTGACATGATGGTGGCCATGTTCCTCCTCGTCCACACACAGGCTTTTTACCTCGTACTCCAGCTTTAACAGGTCCTTGGAGACACTCGAGCTGAATTTAGAAACGTCCTTCCATCCTTCAACTTCCCTCTCACAAAGGCTCCCAAACTCCTTAGTTTTAGATGAGTCACAACAGAAGTAGATCAAAGCATTGGCTGGTTCCTGGAATAACCGATTGATGTACGATCGGCCGCCGCTGATCAGTCTTTGCACAGTTATTGGCGTCAACACGAACACTCGAATTTCCTTCACGTTTACAGTGTCTGCGTAACCGACAGGTATTTCTTTCACATCACAGAAAGAAAAGCTTTTCTTTAATTTAGCTGTGATATTTCGCCCGTCGTCCGCTGATATTATACACACAGAAACCATCTTGTCTCTTCAGAAGATCAGCAATAAGTATAACTAGCAGCTACATAAACAAGTATGTATTTATATAAAAGTGTGTCATTGGTGTATATTTCCAAAAATTGAAACATAATAATGCAATAAGAGTCGTTTGTAAATAGTACGTTTTTAAAATGTTCAACCCGGAAGAGACCAACATCACATCCATATATTATGCGAGATGACTGATATTTGATAACTCAAATTGTGTACGATATCATGATAGTTAGCAATAATTATCACTGGTCACATTGAGGTCAAATTGCAATGTGACGTAAGCATCCTGGAATGCAGAACATCGGAAGGTGATCGACCAATACAATCACGATACTTGGTAACTCATGTGACATTGGTATAGTATTTTATAGTATGTGTATTTTAGCTGTATCATGTAAACAAAAAATAGAAATATTGTTCTATAAAAGCATTATCCATAACCATATCTTATGTGTATACAGATAGAGCTTTAGTTAAAAGGTTAACATAAAAAAGAATGGCTGTGTCAAACCTGAGACCGCTTTCACATAAATTGCACATTGAAAACGCCTTTAATGACCGCTTTGTAACGCCGAATAGCAGCATCGTCGCATAAACGTGTGTTTTTTTTCGTTTATGCGGTAATTTTCAACGCATAATCAGGGCGACCACGTTTATGCGGCGACGCTCAACGCATAAAGCAGAAATTGTTTATATGGGGCGTAACTGTGCCCTTTTGCCACTTAAAGAGCATTAACTTCACCATTTATTATAAAGATAAATAATATAGTTCTAATATTTCACCAAAACGATGGTGATGACATTGATGATGATAATGATGATGATAATATATGGCATAATTATGGCCATTGATTCAGTCAAAATTGAGATATTCTCATCAGAATATTTTCAGTGCTCACATAGCTCCTTACCTACCACACATAGAGTCACCAAACCTTACACAAATGTTCACTTGCATGTGAAGATGTGTACACGAGTTTTCATTTATACATACATATATTAATGAGTGTTATAGTCCTTGACCTAGTGAGTAAAAAATTGTTTTATTGTTATTATGTGGCACACATTGCCCTTAAGCAACCATTGACGTTCTTCACAACTTTGTTTATTCTACGTCCTAAGTCCGATCTTGATGAAACTTATTGTACTAGTATGTGTTTTAATTATTTTTGATGCGGCGAATATGTCCTGTTTATGCGTTGAAAATCACCGTATAAACGTGGTCAATTTCGTTTATGCGGGGATGCTGTTATGCGTCATTACACCGCTTGTTAATTTTTTAAAATGTATCTTTCAGCACAGATTTAAAAATAAATAAAAAATAGTAATGCACTATATTTAAATACACAAAGAAAATCGCGAGTACAATTATAATAATTAAAATTACGTATTGTATGAATGCATTTGATGATTGCATAGGACTGATTATAACACATGTATAACAGTTAATGATCAAGCATTGCAGATACGGGTAACAATACACAACATACACTATTGTGGTATTGTCAAAGAAAGCAATTACGAATACGAGTACGATTAAAAACCGGCGGCCAAACAGTGTATTGTTAAAAAAGATATGTTCATCCACAGTTTAACAATACACAGTAGAACATAATTATATGAAAATATGTGATATTCACAAAAAGCAATTTGCCGTAATTTGCCATATAAACTAAAACAATATTGTTTATTTACCTAAGTCAGACCCTTAATAAACTCTTTCCTAACTTTGAATTAATTATACAAATGAGTTCCTTAATACAACGCTACTGATGTAAGGTCTATTGTTTTACTTCTTTGCATCAATTTAAAATAATTTATCATACTAGTGTGGGTGTAATACTATCTCGTCTACGATGTGCATATATTTGGCATTTGAGAACAAAATGGAATTAGTCCTTTATAGTATTCAGATTAATTACAGAATGTACATTTCCTTATAATGGTAAAATTTGGAGGTAGTTGGTACTTCGGGATTTGAATGTCAAACTATCTTCTAGTTGATAATTGTTTCTTCGACTATTCAACTAACTGTCAGTTGCCAGTTGGGGATTTGAAGAATCAACTATATAGTAATTAGATGTTGATATTTATCTACTCAACCATTTCCAGTCCGTTATTTCCGAATATTTAACTACAATCCAGTTGGTAGTTGAGGATTCAGATTCTGTCTTGTTTCATGACTGTACACCTGTAAAGAAATCACCTGCTAGATGTATTTTATGCATGACAAACACTGTTTTAAATCATTATTTTCAGTGCACTGGCCAGAGGGTTATTCAATCATTGCCAGTGATTTATTCCGAATATCAAAGTTACAACCAGTTTTGTTCAGACTTTGGCTTGTTTTATGGTTAAAAGGTACACATGAAAAGAAATCAAACATTTATTGTATTTTCATTCATGTACAAATGGGTTTTTGTGTGACATGCCACCCACCACCTCATCATGGTGAACCTTCGTGGCAAGTTTTATTTTGAAAATCTTATAATGCATGCTCTAGATACAGCCAAAACAATGATCATTTCAATCATGGATCTTGTCCACGGCACGCCACCTCATCGTGGTGAACCTTCATTGCAAGTTACATGCATGATCAAAATACAGCCTGGACAAAGATCATTTCAACCTTTGACCTCTAAGGGTGAACTTGACCTTTGTGGTGAACACCTGGGTCTTGAAAGCGACACGCCATTAATCTTGGCCAACCTTCATGGCAAGGTTTTTGAAAAACCTAAAATGTATGGCCTAGATACAGCCCTGACAAGTATCATTTCAGCCTTTGACCTCTAAGGGTGACCTTGACCCATGAGTCAGGACAAGGAAGTCATTAGAATGCAGAACAGGTACAAAGGTAATACAAGGAACTGGTACGAAAGCAGTACAAGGTACTGACTGGTACAGGATTCAATAATTGCCAATTTGAAAATAGATATGTAGAAAATGTTGTACCAGCAAAACATGACCTATTGACAACTAGACTTTTTTACTTAACCTTAACCATTTACTCTGTTATAAAGATATGCATTCTAAGCAAGTTCCAGGAAAATTAGTTACAACTGGTTAACAACGCAAGATCGACAACAACTTATATAAAAATACACATTCTCAGGTGAACTAAACAGACAACCATCATTATTTCAGCCAAAGTAATAGGTTTGGATAATTATAACTGTAGAATAAGAAAAGATTCAACATGCTTTTATTTTATTCTTATAACAATACAGCAGTAACATGAATTTAATAACAACATAGCAATAAAATGACCTATAAAATATTTTTCGTTAAAATCAAAAGTCAACTTATTGAAATGTTTCTAAGTAGAGAAAAAAAACATCAGACCATCACACCTCTGAAAAAATAAAATTGTTTACAGGTAAACTAATCAATCACATTGAGCCAATAAAGTGAATAACAACATGCTTGTATCAGGAATGGTGGAACAGGGATTCATCAGGATCAGCTTGGACAATGACTGGCTCAACACGGAACATGTCCTCATTACCCCAGCAAGTAGCTCTGCACGTATAAACAAGCACCGTTCCAAACTCCAGGGCACAACCTGGAAAGGAAAACAACACATGAATACATTGTTTGGACCGTATACTTTATAATCTAGGACTGCATCAACTACAAGTGTCACCTTGACATTTATGCTGAGATCATGAACATTTTAAGTAAAGTAGACTGTTGATTTTTGAAACAAAGCATGATTTTCTCATTCTGTCCCATGACATTTTACTTGGAAACTGCAGAAACACGCCTAGAAGACTAAAATAAAACCCAGATCCTGTTTAAAGGCAACAGGATGAAGGCTAAACACTAAACAAACACTACCAGCTAAACAAACACTACCAGCTAAACAAGCACTACCAGCTAAACAAGCACTACCAGCTAAACAAACACTACCAGCTAAACAAGCACTACCAGCTAAACAAACACTACCAGCTAAACAAACACTACCAGCTAAACAAGCACTACCAGCTAAACAAGCACTACCAGCTAAACAAGCACTACCAGCTAAACAAGCACTACCAGCTAAACAAGCACTACCAGCTAAACAAGCACTACCAGCTAAACAAGCACTACCAGCTAAACAAACACTACCAGCTAAACAAGCACTACCAGCTAAACAAGAACTACCAGCTAAACAAACACTACCAGCTAAACAAACACTACCAGCTAAACAAACACTACCAGCTAAACAAACACTACCAGTGGAGAGTCATACAACCTTCAAGAACAAACTGTAAACACAAATATGAAAATATTGTCATTTAGTAAAGAAAACTTCATGAGGGAACCAGGAGGAATGAAACTATAAACAAAATTTTACCGAAATGTCCTGGAAAATGCAGCTTGTTGACTAGGGCTGGCATGAGCTGTAACTCAAAGACCACAGGTCCCTGGCAGTGTGAACATTGGGAGGGTGGGGCAGTCACTGGGGTGCTAATATATAGGGGCTCCCCGGACCACTGGTACCTTATTTAAACACAATCATCTATAGCAGTAACAATTACTTAAAAGTCATTTGCAGTTTTTAGTCTGGAAACAAAATCCAAGAAGTTTTAGAAAATGAACTTACTGACCATCAGTAACTTTTACAATTTACGAAGACAATTCATTTTCTTTACATATATTTATACATTTCATAGGAATTTAGAAAATATTTTCTCTTTATGTACAAAATTTCAATTGTATATGTCTGATAAGTTCGACAACCAGCCATATTGCTTCAGCCATCAGAGACCTAAAATCAGTCTTGTCTTATCAATTGCTTTAGACGCCTTTGTCCAATCACTACCAAATTTGGTCAGAATGTGAATGGGCAAAATATCTTGGTCGGGTTTGATAACTAGCAAACTTGCTGTTGATATCCAAACTTGTCAAATTTTGTGCTCCATTTTAGCATGTTATTGTTAAAACAATCTGACATCAAAAATAAGTGCAATATTATTGCCTTTCTTGAAAAGAATACATTAAACTTTAATCAAATATCGAAAGAACAATTGTCAAAATCTTGATAAGTTATAAAGAAAGGCTACATATTCATTTAATCGCCTGCATACATATCAATATTTTCCTAAACCCATTAAATTCACAATAAATCTATTCATCTTGAAACAATCTATCTATATTTATATACCATAAACTTCATAGCTTTACAAATACCCACCTTATTGTCTGTTCTGGACAGATGGTGACCCTCTTCATGAAGGCGTGGAACACTGGGTCGCCCCGGGATATGGACGATTTCTCATACTTCTCCCTGCCCCCACCCCCTGCATTGCTGGAACAATTTATTTATTTTTAATTCTTTTTGTAACAACTTTTCCAAATGTATACTTAAGGCTTATTAGCTTATTGAGTTATTCAGCATAATCAGGTTGATAGGTTTGCTTTATCTCGAACTTCTCAGTGGTTTATTGAAAAAGAATGATGGTTTATATCCTTTTAAAGTTAAACTCACTGTTTCAAACAGTCAGTTTATCAAAACTTTATTTAACTCTTTTCTTTCAATCAAGCCTGTTTCACTTAAAAAAACAAAAAAAAACACGAACATAAATACACACAGTGCTGGGAAGAAAATCAATGAAAAATCTATGACATAGTTTCTGGTATGACATCATTTTGTTAGAATTTGTCTCAATTTCCTAATTAGATATCAATTCAATCTTATTTTGATTTATAAAAGTATTTAATAACAAGAGCTGTCACAGAGACAGCACGCTTCAATATTACGCCGCTTTTCAATGTAGGGATTGGAAAGTTTTGGCGAAACATGCATGGATCACTGTAATACAAGTTTAGAATGATGCCTGCGAAGATTTGTGTAAAATTAAAAAACATTCAGCCTTTAATAAAATACAGACTTAATGGAAATAGCATGCAATACATTAAAGGGTTAAGGGTTGTACATGTGTATGTATAATATACATTAATGCAAGAGTTACCATATTTTCCTCAATTACAGTGGAGCAGAATTTCTATGTCAAATAAATAAGGGCCAATATTTGAATTTTATGCAAACTATTAAAGTTATCTTACTTTGATATTTAAGTAGATTGGATGGTTGAGTACCATTGTATAGTCTCAATGCAATACATCAAGTAGTTGCTGAGATATTAACCTATGTGTGCTTACATGCAAAACCTTAACCAGAATTTCTAAGTGAAATAATAAAGGCCCATGATTTGCATTATATTCATACAAGTGTTATCTAACTTAATTAATTTAGTAGGTAAGATAGTTGGAAATACATATCCAAAGTTTCAATGCAATAAATGATGTATTTACTGAGATAATGACTTAAAGGTGCTTACATGCGAAACCTTTACAAAGGTGTGAAGCTGACGCCGAAGCTAGTGTGATAGAATAGCTCTCCGTATTCTTCAAAAAATCAAGCTAACAAGAAACTGTTTGTTTCAGCATTAGATTGCATTATATTGCTTATGCTAGTTGAAACAAACAATTTTCCTCTTCTTTACTTCACAAGCTACATAGTGATTTCATGATATGCGGAATGATTAAAATCCATGTAGTATAGAATCCCCAAACAATTTTTTACATATATAAGCAGGGTTCGAATTTAACTTTGAGGAGCACTCGCAAAATTTTGCGAGTGCATTTTGAGGCAACTCGCAAAATGACAAATCAACTTGCAGTTTTATTATTTGCTTATTCCCTTATAATATTGTCTAATTAAAGTAGAAATTAACACCTAAGACATATTATGAATATTAAAAAGTATCAATCTTGAGTGACTCGACTACTAGAACTTGTTGATGGCTTATTCTATTTGGGGGGTATGGAAAGACTCGTCTGATGCTGGCAGCTTTTTGATAACAAAGCTGTCCAATAATTTGACATTGTTCACTTTGTATATTTACCCACGCCATCGGGTAATTTAATACCCATTCGACAAGCACGCTACAGATTTTATTAAGTCTCTAAGTATTAAAAACAATAAAATAATAAATTTAAAATAAAAAAGCAACAGTAAATGTAGCGTGGATACTTTGGACCATGAAATATATCGATCAACGAAGTCTATTCCTTTTGACAGTTGGGCGGAAATATATTCAAAGGATGATGGGGTTTACATATAGTGCGCAAAAGCGCTAAATTTAGCCAATGATTGAGCTAGGTGATTACATCATTCGTATTTACTTTGTATTATGCACGCCTCGAAGCATCCCGGAAAGATTCGAGATAAAACTCGGCCTTTTCCGTATTTGTTCTATTTTTGAAAACCTACTAGAGCGTGACTCCGTACTGTCTTCTTTATACCGGCAGTGTAAACATGCCACTTATAGGCTGTTTACACTCGACTACATAGTGGAAGTAAGTTCATGTTTATTCTACTTTCCTTTTAACATTTTGTGGTCTAGAAAAAGCCACTCGCAGAATTTTGCGAGCTTGAATAAAAGTCACTCGCAATTTCCAAATGTCGCTCGCATTTTGCGAGTATGCGAGTCTAAATTCGAACCCTGATAAGGAGAACTATAAAGAACATGCACAAATCAGAAGTATATAATGAATTACCTGGAATTTTCAAGGATATCACTGACAGTGCAACCTTCACGTTTCTGGTATTCTTTCAACAGTTTGGCAACATGTTTATTATGAGTTTCAGTCTGCTCCGGCTCATCAAATACATCAATGTAGTACGATCTTAAGGTCACTGAGTTTTCTGCTGATGCCATGTCCTCTGACTGTTGTTGTAATGATTTTAAAGCTTCTATTTTATAATCATCTGATATTGCCAAACTGTTGTCTTCTGCTATGACATGAGAAGCAGTTTGTTTATTCTCTTGCTCGTCTTCATTTTCAACAATGTCATCAATGCACAGTTGTTGAAGTTGAAGCTTACTTATTCCATTGCTTTCATTTGGCTTTTCTGTATTGTTTCCATCCCCACCCTCATCTCCCCATCCCATATCCCCATTACCCCAATCATCATGCTTGATTTCCTCGTGTCCAACATGAGATGCATGGGAAGCACCACGGCGTATATCTGCAACAAGATCATCCATCCCATCTCCCTCCCGTCCCTTTGCAACCCTGTCCTCCCCATCAGTCCCCCAACTGTCGCCTCCTCCAACATTTTCATCTGCACCTCCCCAGTCATCTGCCTCACCCCAGTCATCTGCGACACATCCCCAGTCGTCCCCATGGCTTTGAGGCTTAAGTTTGTTGGCAGATGTAGTGCTGTCAGTGCTCTGTTCTGGCTTATCACTGTCCTGGACCAACTGCTGGCATCTATACACAATCCAGCTGAAAAATGAACCAGACACTAAGAGATGATACAGATCATCACTTTAACTTTAAGAATTAAGTTAAAGCATATTGGCTTTGCCTAATTTAACAGGTTTGGTCAGTGCTAAAAGATGGTCAACTGAAGCTCTTTAGCTGAGAGTGTACCCCTGTGTCTTGTTCCAACAAGGCTGACGTGGGCATGCAAAGATGTACAGGGTTCTGTGGTAGAGTGATCCTTCTAGGGGGCAGTAGAGCTGGACAACAAGCACAGTTCTCCCCCTGCACACCTCACAAGGTGGAACTTTTGGGCTGGTAGTAGTGAACCAGTCCTGAAATAGTGAAATTGTTTTGTAATATGTATACTTGGCTGCTTAGTTCCTAGTGTCAAAAACATGACTGAATTCATATCATTTTGGAGATGAGCGAGCCAGAATTATTGGCGCCATTTATTAAGAAAAAACTTAGGTCACTGCTTTATTGCATCTGTCTTACATGTTAGCTGAAGGTCAACAAAAGTTTGTGATTTTTATGTCATCCTGTAATTTTGATAATTCAAAATACTTTCATAAATAAATTCCTTACAAAAACCCAGTTTTTATTCATAAATTTGTTCAGTTTTCTTTAACACAACCAAAGAACTTTTGAAATACTGTGCATTGTAATTCTTTAGGTATATTAAAGGTCAGAGAAGTTTTTAGAATCCTTAATTCTATGATTCTGTCCATGCAAAGTAATACATAAACACAACTTTGCAAATAAATTTTGCAAGATTTAGATTTACATTTATATGAACGTAATTTAATAAATGCGTGTAAAGGTCTTGGAGTGGCTTGTTTCTAAACTTCAGTCCTGTATCAGTGTACTGTATAGCTATAACTAGTAAAATTAAGTTGTATTAGTATAGAGTACCCATTTTTATATTGCATACTAAATTAATTAAAAAGTAATTTTTGAATAAAATGATGAAAAATGGCTTCAATAATGCACCAGTCAGTTGTAACCACGCCCCCCCCCCCCAGGGAAATGGGACGTGTTTTAACATTTCAGGTGGCCCCGCTGTGCTGGGTGAATGCGGTGGTTTTGTCTTGGCACCAAAAATAGCAGGGAATAGGCCTTACCGAAGGTCCCTGGGGTGCGGGGGCATTTAGCAGGGATTTTACCAGCAGTTCGTCCATTTGGAGCTCCTCGGCCATTTTTATTGAAAACAACCTCAGATGTATTTGGACAATTTACATACTCAAAAAGTGGTATGTTTAAAATCTGTTGCAAGTAGATCCTGTACTGGCTAAGGTCACAAATCCGAACACTTTTTGAGGTTTTTCACAATTATCTTGGAGAGTTTTTGTTGTAGTAAGTTAAAATTGCGTATGAAACATCTTTGGTTAATGTGACAACATCTGTCAAAGTACAGATTCACGATCTCATCAATTTTATGTCGAAAATTGTTCATTTTATAGACAGTAAATCACCCTTAAATTTATGCTATGGAGGGCACAAATACCGAACACTTGAAAAGCGAAAATACGTGGTCATACAATTATAATTAATAAGTATGCTATATTAAATAAACACTTAGCTGCAAAGTTATTTATTGTTTCCGATGTTTTTCAAAACATGAAATTCAAATGTATTAGCGTGATTTCTGTTTATAAATATCTTGAATGTATGTCAACATAACTGCAAAACCTAGATGCGCGTGCGCCCTCTGACGTCATTCCCCCGTGTGCTACATTTTGATCTTTAAGCGTATAAACATTGAATGGCATTTTTTTAGAAAAATACTCATCAAAACAAGATAAAACTTCGCAAGTGTGACCAAGGCAAGCCTTTGTATTGATCTAGATCGTCGAATAATCGATCACGGTAACAAACGCGTGTTTTAGCTGGTGTTCGGGATTTGTGCCCTGTTCGGAAATGTACCGTCAACCAGTAGTAATTTTATTTAGCAGTTAAACTATATGACTTAACTCTTGGGAATCTTAATTATGTTTGCAATATTGAATAAAACACTTCACTGGCAATTAATTTAAACTTAGATCAATTAATACAATTCTTAAACACTACATTTAATTAATGATATAATTAAAAAGATTCTGAACTACTTCAACTGATAAACCGGTATACATCCGAGATTGTTTTCGATAAAAATGGCTGAGGAGTTCCGAATGCAGTACAGTACACTCAACGAGTTAGACCCACTTTCCTCGCTCACTCCGAGGGATAAAGTCGATGATCGCGGGTTTCCTCCGAGGGTAAAACTGTTGCCCTCGCTCAAATCCCCCCGAGTTCCTCCGAGTGGCTGGCTTACAGCCGAGTTTAATATGAACGATAGCGTTGAGAATCGTCCGATTTTATGATCCCGCGGCGGAACTCCGAGTCTAATCAGATAAGCAAGAAATCATTCTTGTTTAAAAGTTATTTATTTTTATGCTTATCCACATTGTTAAGCGTAAAAGATTCTTACATGTACCAACGTTTAATTTGTATTTATGTCCGTAAACGCCAATTGAATATTGTCTTGAATTATAAACATTGAATCGTTAAAGTATATCCACTAAGTTACTGCATCATAAAGCAGCCGACTATTTACACGATTCTGAACCATGACCTCTGACGTCAAGCGCGCGATCAATACAATGTAGAATATTCTATTTATTATTGGTGGTTAAAAATAGCTATGACGTTTCATGGAATTTTCCACAGAAAAAGAGGCAAGAAGGCCTTCAAAACCATGCGCTGTGAACTTTGAACGCGTGTTTGACCTCCTGATTTTCCGAAAATGTGTAACCTAGAATTTCTCGGAAGAAATGTGTTTATCAGTCATTAGCAAAAACACGTTTATAAGATACATGTGCAACTAGTGAAATACGACTGCATTCTTGTGGCAAGCTAACTTCATGCAAAACGGGCAGAGGAAAAATAATAAAAAGCAATTTACTGGAGCCGTCGTAATCGGTTGAAAATTTTAATAAAATAAATATAACTTTAGCGTAGATTCTTATCTAGTGTCCGCAGAGTTTCGCGGAGTTAACCCCTCCGAGGAACGCCGAGTTCGTTATTCTTCGGTCGACTGATCACCCTCCGAGGGCCTTAAATTCAAACTCCGAGGAAAGCGGACAGTCGATAAAATCATTGTGTTGGCCGCGATAGCAAAAATCCGCGGAGGGAAACGGAAAGTGGGTCTTACTCGTTGAGTGTACTGTACATCCCCACAGGATGGGGATTTAGTCCAAATAATTGTACGTTGACGGATTTTATTTAGATTTTTGATATGGCAAATCCTTCACGTACAAATTGTTTAGTATCAAAAGTGGGTAGTTGTTCCGATCAGGATTCCGGGTTAAAGCATATAGCGTCTATAAAATACCATAAAAACAAGAAATATTACCAGATAATGTTATTTTATATTAGTTCCGTACACAAAAAAATAAATATCCAACTTATAATTATGAGTTCGACGGTTTTTCTTCATTTCATTCTGTCAAAACATAACGATATATACATGAAGGGCACCTGCAAGGCTTTAGGGCACAGTTTTAAATCGCTCGGAACATTTCGGTCATGGCCGATTTGTTACGATTGTATAACGAGGTCTATCTCGAAGCTTTGTCGGAGGAGGCCGAGCTATTACGATTGTATCGAGTTGTTCCCCTTCGCATAATTGTTGTCTGTGTCAGTCAACTTTCGTTTTATTGGAATGTAAACAACTTGTTTTAATGCATTAAATGCTTGTTTAGTGCAAAATAACATTTCACTTGCATGGTAAAATATGAATATAACTCTTTATGATCAATTTCAACCATAAAATACTTCACTTAAAACAATTTCAATATTTTTAAAACACCCCCGTTTTTTGCACATTCCCGTTTAGACGTTAGGGATTGGAAGAATCCTGTATAACACGTCTATTATTTTAGACTAGACGGGGATTTTACCCGGGCTTTGCAGGACCGTAAGGCAAAGTCCCCGCTATTCCCAAGACCGTGGGGGGGGGGGCGTGGTTACAATTGACTGGTGCATTATGGTAACTACACATTTTTTGAAAATAATAACACTTAAAATTTTATTTCCAAAATTCCTCATCGCGAAATTACATGACACATTAGTATTTACCGGCTTTCCGCCAACTTTACTGACAGTCCATGAAGTGATGGTTTTAGCAGTGATATCAGCATCGACTAATCCAAGAAGGCAAGACATTGGAGTGATCGATGGAACCAAGAATAAAAAACAAACATGTATAACAATACATAAGTAAATGAACCGGTGTAATAGTCGATTAATAGATTACGCTACACTTTAAAATCTCAACCCATGTCTACGCAGCGATTACTTCCCTTTGAAGTGCGGTGCATGACAAAATAGGATCCCAGTGGATAACAGGATTCCCTTGTTACTCATTTATTTAAGACAATTTCTTTTTTATTGTTTGCATATTGTAGTATGGTTCATGAAGGGTATGAATTTCAATTTAAAAAAAATGACGAAGTTGTAGCAATTTAAATATTTTTTTAGATATGGTATAACAACCAGAGAAATCCAGTATGTTATTTCGATGGCAACTCCAATTTAAAAATGCAAGTAACTTAATAACTAAAAAATCAGCGAAAATTGAAATAACGTGCTCACCGGTGTAATTAAAGA
Source organism: Mya arenaria (assembly GCF_026914265.1). Taxonomy (NCBI): domain Eukaryota; kingdom Metazoa; phylum Mollusca; class Bivalvia; order Myida; family Myidae; genus Mya; species Mya arenaria. The sequence goes on along the minus strand of NC_069123.1, from coordinate 22,314,981 downwards.
AGACAGTAACTAATTTATGCTAAATAAGTATATATGCAATTATATGGTAAGTATAAAATCACTTGAAATGGAAATGATAGTCACTGATCTATTAGATTACTTACATGTTTTCTAAATAATGTTAGATATACGCAAAAGGTTATGGATATTTAAACGAATTCATCAGTGTTTGTGTCTAAAATAAACTTGTGTATGGTCCATTATCCATCATTTGCAGTGCTGTCATATTTATTATACATGTGCCATGATGATGATTTAAACGTGACATCGCTCAAAACCTGACTTTGTTCTTTCATTTCAATCAAATAAAGAAATACTACAGTTCCATGAATTCCACGCAATTAATGAAAATGTAAATAAGAAGTGTTACGAAAGCACCGTGGTGCGGTTTAAACTCATTTACATCCAGCAAAATCAACTCGCCCATTTGTAAACATTGCATGTCTGAAAATAGAAAAAAACATGCCCGTTTGTAAAAACACAATTTCAGCATATTTTGCCAAAGACGTACGTGGTGATTGTTTTAATGAAACACTCATATTTTATCTAGTATTGAATATACACGAATAAAGACTACGAACATTGATTAGAATCTCTCTCAATATAGCCAGCTTGAAACAGTCAGAAAGTTCCGAAGCTATTATCCGAAAATGGCACCATTTCACTTGTAGGCTAATTTGTGAATATTTTTCGTACAATGGCTGTTATGGTCTATTTGATAATATTTTTATTGCCGGTAACTTTGCTTAGAGATTTAATAATCATTTAAAAAAATCACATTTAGCAAAACCTGTGCGTCCGTTGATTTTGCTGGTTGCTACCAATGCTGGTCTCCCTGCGCTTATATGTAAAAAAGGCTGCAATTACACCGTGCCTGACCCTGGACGTAAATGAACTCATTTGACGAAATGGGGAAATGTAAATTATTTTACATCACGTTGCAAAAACAAGGAGGTATCACTCTGTACTATAGACCATACCCTCCCTCGCCGGGCTGAGTCAATATGCTCCCTTGGTTGACGACAATATATATGTCGACTTATCAGGGAGTAACATATCCTCTTTTGAGACGTGCACGCGTCAGTACGCGCTCGAAGGAGGCCAATATTTCCAAGGCAACACACGTAGCGTTTATGCGTTACTGAAAATTTGTTGTTAAACACAAAACATGTGTTGAAGTTGAAGGCTTTTAATGTAAAAGTCATAATTGGATAATTTATATTTTATTTGAATGAACACAAAACAGTAAGAGACCGCTTCACATTTGAACATTTTTTATTTTCAAATTAAAGCTTAAAATCCTTCGATTAACAAATGTACGTGAATAATGTTTTTTTGGCAATATTAAAAACTTTTCCTTCGCATTTTCCAATTTGAATGAGGAATAAAAGGTTTTCAAACGACTTACCTTGGATTGTTTCTAGTGATATTTTTCATATTGCGCGCAAAAGAAAGTAAGTTAATCACTTAGTGTTTGACCCTATACAACATGAGAACAAAATGATTTCCTGATGACAAAATTCCTGGAATGAGGGATAGAAAAAGTTATTATTCATTTCACGCGTTTTGTTATAATATTTGTCTTGGCGAAATGATAGTATTTTAATACAGTAGTGGTCAGTCTTGCACGAGGATTTCGTGCTTTATTGGTATATTAGCGTGTAGAGTCATTCTACCAGCCGACTTCACTCGGTTCACTTCGTAACCTAAATTTTCACTTCAATATTTTTAGAGATTTTGTTTCACTGTTTTATATCCATATTTGAAACCAGACAAATGAATGAGGTTTGACATTCATACTTTGTGGATCGACACTTGGCAAACGAACACAGGTTTCCAGAGTTAACCGTCTCTGGTTTTGCCTGGCCGGTCGGTTGCACTGCATAGGACTTTATTAGCCAGTGAATTTCATTGTGTTGTGCTCTACATAAATACATGTGCTCGTTTTATACTTACTTAACCTGGCTGCACGTCATCATCTTATAAACAACTCGTCTGGTTGTGATGTTGTTTTTATGGTAAAAACGAAGTATAGCAAAGACTGCAATTTCTTGTTTGTTAATTTGCAAGAACAATTGCCAAGCACAGATAGCTGAGCTTCATGTCAAAGATTTTTGCCGGCACCCATAATAAAATATTCCAGCCAAAAGATATATTGATTGTGGAAGTGCCGCTGAATGAGGACTCTCCACGTTCATGCCCGTCAGTAATTACGTTAATTGCTACGTCTAAAATTAATGTCGGCCATAGATAGTTGTAATTTCGTCATATAAAAGGGATTAAATTACACGCCTGGTCCGCCCGGTTAGCTCAATCGGTAGAGCGTTGGACTGTGAATCGGACAACCCTGGTTCGATTCCCGGGCGGACCAGGTTACTTCTGTTGTGATTAGTTATGAAATCCTTTCTAGAACTATTCGCACTGTACCACTGCCCCTGGCATGTACAGAAGTTGTCAGTTCCTTGCAGAGGTGAAGGCACCTAGTACTGGTTAACCGCCTGATAGTCTGCCCAGGATAGGTGTGCGGTGGTTGAACTGTCACTTCAATGTGCTCACGCCGGGACCCGGAGTATAAACTACTAACACCACCGCTTGCTCTAAGTTTTTTTGTGATGAAATTTGGGAGACAAGCCACCAAACAGCTTAAGGTGAAAAGGCTGCCACCGGAGAGCTAGTACTTAGCATGAAAACAATAAGTGTGTAGTGTAGTATATAGGTTGTTTCTATTGATAATAGGTCTAGGTCTCCAATTATGAATAATTTTGTTAGAGCCATGGCCTGTGAATGTGTTGATAGTAGGTTCGTGATTTCGCGTTTTAATCATCGTACTGTCTATCGAGTATTGCGTTTCAGATCAACAAATTCACAGGCGATGGCAATAACGAAGTTCCGTACAAGAATGAGTTTGGGCATATTTTGTATCACATGGCTATGAATAATGAAATATATGGCTAAACAGGCATTTTTGTTAATACTCGCTTTAGTTGAAAAATCAACTTAAAGTATATGTAGTTCTTCGTTACGAACAACATCACTTCATTTTTCGTTTTTCCATTTTAATGACCAGTTCTAAACTATCTTTATCTCGAAAAGGTACCATTTTGCCATTTATGCTTAATTATAAAATTGCCGACAGACTGGTCATTAATTTTAATTAACCGATGCTAAGAAGACAGAGTCAGGAGAAAAGCAGCAAACAAAAGTTTTGACTAGGGATGCAAACGAATATTCGATCAAACGTTTGGTATTCGAATGTCAAAATCGGTATTCGAATATTCGAAAAAAAATTAATAAAGAGAATAAAACACATTTTGCCTACAACACTGATGTTGTTTATAAAGTATGTTTGTCTTGTTTTTACAACGATTGGCCCCTAATGCCAGAGGTGTGAATGTGATGACTAGACACGCGTCATGTGTCATTTAGGGACATATCGCCGTGTACTATAAAAAGTCCCCCTACTTCTACAATCAAAGCACTGAAAGTGCTGAGGGACGGTGCCTCTGGTGTATGTGCAGAAAAATATACAGGGAGAGCTGCCTGGTTTCAAAATCGTCGTTGTTATCAACTATTGACAGTTTGATTATTTCAAGAGCCAACTTCCGTCATGCATAACTATTTTTTATGAATGCATGTTAAGCAAGCGATCACTTCGTACGAAGTTGCGTACGATGATTTCTGCGACCGTTTTATTAACGCTTTCAGACGTAATTACTCTTCAAAAGAGGGAAGAATCGGACTAAAAATGTAAACAAACCGTAGATGTGAGTATACTTAAAAAAAATCGCAAATAGTGATTTGATCTGCTTCGCTTTTCGAATAATCAAAATAGATATTTACTATTTATTTTAATAAATATAGTGGGTGGTAACCTTTTGTCGACTACGGTTGCTACGGCAAGGTTTGACCCGTTTAAACAGCTGTTTCTGTGTCACATTATAATGTTTTCTGGTTATGACACATTTCGATACCAACTATATTAATTTCTTATCGCTTGTACTGTGTATAATAATTGTTATGGCGTTAACATGTTAAATAATCACATCCCAAAAGGTAAATGTACTATTACGTTCGTTAATTCTTTGTTCTATTCGATTGAAAACCCCGGAAGTACAAATTTAAGAAAGAGTTTAGTTAGCGAATATTATTTGAACTGTATCTTAAGGTATGTAAGTTTACACACTCAAATATGTTTTAATATACAATTCTATATACTAACCAGTATACAAATGACATTTGTCATTACAAATAGGTATACCTATTGTCAATTACAGTATCCTCTTTGTTTGTTGTTGATTGCAATCTTTTGAAAGAAAAGCTCAGTCATCTGAGATGCAGTGTTGCATCACTGAAAAGCATTGGGTATGACTGTATATCTCAGCGTATGATTAAACTAACTATTGCAAAAACTATGCAAACAGTAATCGGGGAGTAGGATTATTATTAGATTTTTTTTTATTGTTATTAGACCCAGTCTTTCAAATACAGATGCAATTGCCATTAAAACATAGTATGGTATAAGAAAATACTTGCTACTGCTACTTGCAAACTACCGATTTTTTACCAATATATGTAATCATAATACAAAATATCACTGTCAAGGCAGGCATTTCATTTCAATTTGAGAAATGGCTTTTACAAAACAAATTTGTACTGTAGTGTTGTTTTTTTATCTCTTAAGATAAATGTGAACTTTAACAAGAAATATTATCAAGAATTGTATTTGAAAAAAATGGTAGACCATTTCTTTTTTATTTTACTAACAACTTTCACGTTTTGTGGATAATAGTAAAGATTTATGTACCTTCTATTTTACAGGTGCCCATCATAGAGTGTTTCTCTTTGCCTGCAATCAGGATACATCAACTGACCTATGAACTGTGTTTTCCAACTTGGGATTCAAACACATGCCCTCTTGGGTAGGAGAAAGTCAGACAAACACCTGTGGCTATATCACTATACTTCTTCAAGTCTCGCTCTATGAGTGATCATGATGTGAAATAAAACAAAATACAGTCATCTTTTTGTCATATTAAATAAGTTATGAACAAATAAAATATTTCAAACATTTTATTCATTCGTTATTTTGACAAACAGTATGAATAAACATACATGTATACCATTAGACAAACAAATAATTGGCAAAGAATGGGTACAAAAATATGTTGGAGATTTATTGTTAATATTGATTTTAATGTGACAGAAAATTCCCATATTTGCCAAAAAGCATTGAATATCAAATGACAATGCTTGGATTTACAAAATTCTGCCCAAATGAGCATAGATCTGTGAGTTGCTGTTTGGTATTTGTTCATAAAAGTCATGATATATAAATCAAAGTTTAAAACAAAAATGTTGCAAACATAAAACAGTGGAGGATCTGATGTTATGTTGAAACGATATACTTGTATAAGCTATTTAAACTGTATATGAGCAGATTTTTATGGAAATATGAGCTTTAAGTATTACTTTATTCCAAAATGGTAACCTAGAAGGTTTAGTTCCTTGTATTGGTCAATGTTATATTGTTCACTTAACAGCTTGAGGTAAATGCAAGATATAATACAGTCAAGTTCAGAAACTGCTCAACAGTTATAATAACAAACCCTTCCTCTTAATATGGTGAACATTTGTGGGAAGTTATATCAAATCCTTCAAAAGGTTAAAGAGACATGGAACAGACACAATTTGTTACAGACGGACAGACAGACAACTCGAGCTAAAAGAATTAGTCTATTTCAGGAGGAGACATATTTAGCCAAATGGTTCTTGAGAAAAAGTCATTGAAAATAATTTATAAAAAGTACAATAAACAGGCAGTCATAAAAGTTAACATGAACACTAACTTAAGCTTAGATGAGCTGGATGAAAAATGTCTTAAACAAAATAATTGAGAAGTTCCCCAAAATGTTACAGCTACATGTAAGAAATGAGCCAAGTATCAACAAGAGATGTTTGTCAAACATTATGCCCCCACCTGAGCGCCATGTTGTCAGGATTATATGAACAATTGAATGAAATAAACATGGACCGAAATGACAGCTGATTAGTCACAGACATTGGATGCCGTTGAGACAGTTTTAAGATTATGACCATTCAAAGTGTGAGGATAGAGTGTGTTATGACCATGACCTTTAACTCTATGACCTCAAAATCCATGAGTCATCAGCTGGTCTACAAAAATCTTAATGTCAAGTTTGAGGGACATTGGTTAAGGCATTGACAAGTTATCACACAGACAAGCTTTTTTCAAACAATGTCACTGTGACCTTGACGTTTGACCCGATGACCCCCAAAATGAAAAGGGGTCATCTACAGGTCAGACACAACTCCAAGTCAGGTTTGAGGGCCATGGGTACAGGCATTGTCAAGTTATCACTTGGACAACATTTTACCATTCAAGGTCACTGTGACCTTGATCTTTGGCTCGATGATCCCCAAAAACAATAGGGGTCATCTACTGGTGAGGCCCAACTTCCATACCAAGTTTAATGACCATAGGTCTAGGCATTGTTGAGTTATCACTCGGACAAGCTTTAAAATTAATTTACCATTCAAGGTCACTGTGACCTTGACCCGATGAGCCCTAAAATCATCTAATGGTCAGGCCCAACCTTCATGTCAAGTTTGATGACCATACATCCTGGAATTGTTGAGTTATCACTCGGACAAGCTTTGGTCTACAGACGGAAGACGGTACCGACCGACCGACATGTGCAAAGCAATATACCCCTCTTCTTCGAAGGGGGCATAATAAAAAATGTCTTATTATGCACAACAGTAATTACATTGACAGAGACATTTTTTTCCTTTGAAGTATTTATAAATTGAGCCAGTAGCTGAGTCCTTGGATGACATACCAGTACAGTATGTTGGTTATAAAATTTGTTTCCTTTTCAAATGATATGCCAGCATGTATAAAGATGGTCTCTTCTTCCTGTATAGAGTCAACATCAAAGTCCACAGTAAATAGATTCATGTGAGTTGCAAGAAGACAGAATTTTCAAGTTTAAACAATTTACAATGTTGAACTGATGTAAATAGTTGCTCAGATCACAGCAAGAGTAAACTGAATCAGAATGAATCAATTGAAGGTGTTGAAACAGTTTCTGTTTGAAGGCTGTTCAACTCAAGCACAATCCTTCGATATGAGATGGTGGCATAAACTGTTTTGTGAATTCTGTCCTTGAAAAGTCTTTGGTAGTCTCAAGTATCACCTTGAAGAACAGTTAAGATGAATGTTGTAGAGATTGGAAAGTCTATTGCTCTTTCGGTAACTTTCATTCTAGGTTCTGAAGTATTTGTGACATGGCGCTGAGTCTCTGAAACGAAAAACAAAAATTATTTAAGAGCAAAAAAAAAAAAACAATGATAAAAAAAATTGAGTACATATACAAGATATTTTAAATTTACACCTTTTAACAGTCACAGAATATTTCACAGAGCCACTTGTAAAATACGTATAATAAAACATCTGTTGTTTTCTCAGTTAGATAAAGGGCACAACTCAAAATCTCTTAAAGCAGGATTTATAGACCTAATAATTAGGACCTATACATCATATACAAATATAATACAATAACATTAGTGTATTGTCTCTGACATGACGCACAGCTATAATGATACCTTGAATTTGGTTCTTTGACAACAGACTTATCTGCTAGAAATCATTAAAAAAACCTTTTTATTTCTTTTGTTTTCTTTAAGGCTGCACTCTTACAGATTAACAGTTTTGATAATATTTTATCTTTTGTCCAGGAATGAGCCAATTTTGTGTAAACATCTGAAAACCAGCGATACAAGAATGCTGACAAAAGATTTTATCGCAGTTTTTCATATTTCTGTCGCAAATTAATGTTTTTGAAAAATGCATAAAACCTCAATTTTTGAAAATAAATATGAAAACTTGCAATGTGATTTTTTCAGCAGTCTTATATCACTTGTTGCTACGTCATGTATGCATTTTCACATGCAATGTTACATATATACAGTATCCAGTGATGTGGATCATTCCATATATATGCTGCACATCTTTAATATTATAATTATAGAATGTGCATCAAACTATATGCATGATAAGCTTAAAAGTTTGTATTAAATTGAGATTTGGTAAAAAAAAAATGCTACAAACTCACTGTAAATACATACATAACTTGATTTGCTCTTGTGGTGTATTAACTTTTATCTTGATTATAAATAACACAAGTAAACCGGAAATATGGAAATTTAGTTACCCATCCAGAAGCCTGCAGTTATGTGAAACAATCCGTTCCGCCTAGTTACCAGCAGCTTGGATCCATGTCAAGATCTGAAATAAAAAATGAATAATGTATTTATTTATAAACAGGCTGTTTTCTTTCTGAAGCTTAAAATATGGTTGACATTTTTCTTTAAATGCAAGGTGGTTTCTGTTTTAATAAAGCCATTGCTTGAGCTCAAGTATTCATCAGTCGTGGGGTTCAAGATCTGAACCTGTCCCACTTTTGCACCCAGGTTTACCGTACTAATATTTACGGTTCATGAGTGTGTCCCAGTACTAACCCACACAGGTCAGATTGTTTGCAAATCAAGTTATCAGGAACAGTTTGCAGAGCTGGTTGAACAATTCAACTGCAAGCTTTAAGTTATTTTAAGTTCGAAGGGCCTTTGAGCCAAGTTGATAGAGCACAAACTTGCAAACAGGGAGTCCCCAGTCCAAGTCCCATTACTAGCTGCACTGTTTTCAGAACCGCAAGAAAATTGAAAAAAATGTAGTTTGGGACAAACAAGTCTCCCAACTGTGACCAATAGAGCTTATGCTTACCTTCTGGATGCTCTGGATATTTTAAAAATACTTTTTGACTAGCTACAATAATGAGCAATCAACGATACTTTTTTTATTATTTTGACATTTCTCATGTATCCCTGTAACGCTACAACTCTCTACCATTTAGCACTGAGCGAAAGAATAAACACACTGAGCGAAAGAATAAATAGATATATTATGCATCGATGTTGAATAATAATGACAAAGTTGTTCAATATATACCCGACAGTGATCTAAACTGGATTTAGTTTGTCATTAGAGTCGTTATTTTCACATAAATATATTCTTGGTCACGAATACCGTTATACATGTACACAACCTGTCAGATTTGTCCCAGATTTACAGATATCGGGACACTTGATGAAAAAATAGACACATGTACTGGTTGGAGAGCAGTCGACGGCAGTTTTTGCATGTTTTTGAAGATTTTCTCGGTAGATCGAAATGTAACGGAAATAATACTTACATTTTATTAAACTAGGGGTCAAGGTCTACTAACTTTACAATATTAAAATTTGTGTCGTCACGAAGCGCGTGCCTACAACGTCAGAAACTGACGTTGGATAAACGTTGTATATTGGTTGAAAATGAAAGTTTTTTAGACGTCGAAATCACGACGTTGAAACAACATCGGAGTTACGACGTTGAAACAACGTCGGAGTTACGACGTTGAAACAACGTCGTGATAACGACCAAAATCCATATACATGTATAAATATGCATACCACACAGGTAACAGGTAGTTAGGAATTACCGCAGCATTCACCTACATTCATTAACAAACAACTCAGAGAATGTACAAGTTTTATTTTCACAACAAATCTGTACAGAAACTAAAAGTATTAAATGATAAAGGCACATTAAATTAAATGACACATGGTAAATTTATATGTTTAGAGATGTATGTTAATTAACTTGTTTAAACAGTTCGTCGTCCTCCACCTGCTTGTCTGTCTGGGGCGTACTTCAGAAAGGATCCAATTGCCCCATCAACCTCATGTTCAGCAGCAGTAAACACAGTGACACTTGCTGAAATACATAACGATCTTGTCAAAATAAAATTATATTGACTTGAAACTGCTGAAAATAAAGTTTTGATATCAAATTCCACACAACAAAAATTTTCCAGTTTTGGTACAATATTTGCTGTATTTTTTTCATTATCTATTATTTGTTTTACTTATTTCAGTGACTAGAATCGGTGATCAAAGCTATCGCGTATGAAATAATTTCCAGTTAATAATTGCTTTGTTTTCCTTGAGCGGGCACTAGTGCTATTTTTGGACGGTGCCCCTCAGGGCCCGTCCTAAGTAGGCACATCAGCCGATCAAACTACAAACCAAAGCACGCCAGTGCGCTCAGTAAATAGTTCGCATCATTGTGTTGAATACACAGCTGATTCAAAGTGGCTGTTACACAGTTTTTTTCTAAAATATCTGGGCGAATAGTGAGAGAAGTGGGTCATGTATAATTTATTGACAATTGGTACTGAAATCAAATATTTATATTGATAAATCATTTCGCCAATATTGACAACTTCATGGAAATAGTTCCACTACATTACTACAAAACTGCATTCGGAACTCCTCGGCCATTTTACTGTATCGATAAAAATAAATCCGTAAATGTTTGAAACTTTCGAACTGAATACTGAAGTACATTGTTGCTAAACATAATTAATTCAATACTTTGAACTATCGAAATATTTTAAAATATATATCAAACTGTTGACTCACGGTGGAGAACCCACGTGACTTATTTGGTAAAGTGCACGGCAACAAATGTCAACAAGTCTCGATTCAGGTAAGGTTTTTAAAGATAACTTTCTTAATATTTGGAGATTTTTTGTGAAATAAAGACCATAAACCCCGCATTTAAGAGCTCCATCCACGGTAATAAAGAACTTTCTCTAATATCCTAAAGTTTTCCTGGAAATCTTGACCAACTGATTTCTCAGAGTTGAAATCTAAGGCAGAGTACACGGCTTTTGACAAATCTATCGGTTTACCTCATTTAAGCCGTAAATAATTCATACAAAAATCTTATTTTAAAAAGTTTTTATGTATTTTATAGTTTTCAGCGTGTATTGTTTAACTTCTAGTTATTTCAAAGGTAAAAATTAACTAAAACCAAATTGATAAAGTACACGGACATTTTAGGATGATAAAGTACACGGTTATTTTAGTTTATGTTTGAAAGTAGAGTGCGGTTTACAAACTAATCGTTATATAAGCATTTTCTATTCGTGAAGTCAGAATGTATAGTGTTTAGTTTTTATCTAAGTTGTAACAATAAATTTTGCATTATAACGCACACCTAAATAACTAAATATTTAGCAATCATATTTAATGAGGAGTTGAAAGATAGTCTATGGAATAATTTAAGAGAAAGTCTGCCATTATAAGTTCGATTACTTTTAAATATGCAGATCAATACAGAATCATACATACATTTCTTCAAAAATCAGATAGTTTTACTTATAAATTACAATCTGGACTGACGGCGAATAAAACATCTCTGTAGAAATTACAATCTGGACTGACGGCGAATAAAACATCTCTGTAGTTAGCTGCCCGTTTGTGGTGATTATAAATTTCATGAATGTTCCTATTTTGATGTGTTTTGCACACCACAATTAGTTTATATATATTTCCACATTTAAAGCATATTGTTCATACCTTTCAGGTAACGCTGAATCTTTTATTTGGTTCAGTCTGAACAAATATTATCTGATGTACATCAGTAAAACTGCGGTCGTTCGAACAATACAGACAGGAACTCATTGTAAAGATGGAGGCTCAGAGTTAGATGGGAAACAGCAAGGAGGAATGAGAGCACACTATCTTACCAACTTACAGGCTTGGACTAAGACTTGAACATCTAGATAAGAGCTGAGCATGGAACATTAGAATGTTCTAGACTAAAGGCTGAAATGTGATTACAAAATAATTGTGTTTCAAAGCTTGCTGAATTATATAAGATACATGCAGTTAAGAGTTTATAGGGAATAAATGGGAAAATGACAACAATGCATCTCTAAGCCTTGTGAAAATGTTTTATGCTCAATCCGTTTTCATACTATTTTTACACTGCAATTTTTTCAGTACTGTAAGACAAACGAACATTTTGAAAGAGCACCATTTGGTAACAGTACGTTTTGCTATTTATCTTAATAAAATGTTAAACTCATGAAAACGTTATTTTAACTCGGCAACATACTGGAATGCACTTCTAACTAGACCATTGTAATCTTTCAATGTGTCATGATTAGGTGTGTTTCGCCCTAAATTGCCTGCTGAGTCCAGATTTGAACTTGAACGCTGAGCGACACTGTAGACATTTGTGACGTGTCATACCCCTGTGTCTAGTAGAAAACTGGTCACTGAGATTGGTCGTGTCACCCAATTGAACCCACACACACCACAGGTTAGCTTCAATTGGCCGCTTTCGCGTCTTTCGTGTATCTTCAAGTCTTGCAAGGGCAGTTTTGTCACACTATTTGCAAACGTGCAACTTTGTCTCGCCCTGATTGCTGCACCTATAAAAAAGACATGTACTGTCACAAGTTAGCGAAAATTGCTGGCAATGTCAGTACTTGAATATAATTTATAAAAAACACTATATTACTGCCACGCAATGAGTGTTTGATCGTGTAATCAGCACCATAAAACTGAACGACCCTGTCCACTGAAACATGGACCACATTATTACCCGGTATGTGAAAAACGCCACCCCTAAAAAACGTTGAAAACACAGTCAGACGATGGCAAATCTTAACCTCTACACGAGGGGAGTCGTAATAAAAGTCTAACTGTTAGTATATTCTTATTTCTCGGCGAAAAAAATAAAGCTAAAAACTAACCTGTGTCTGTGTAAACACTTTCCCGCAAAAACGATGGCAATCGACCAGAATGCCTTCTATCGTGGTCTACTAGATGTTGTTTTTTTTTGTTTGTTTTTTGAAATGCCATTCCGCATTCTTTGCATAAAGTCGGACTCTTCATATTCTGAAATGAAACAAATATCACAAAATTATAAGTCTTTCAAATCAGCTAGCAATCGAAGACATTAAAAGTACAAGAAGTCTTTTCTTTCTCAAAATTGACAAAATGAAGAGTTATTAAGCAGTTATGTGTAACTGTTTACCATGTATAATGAATACAAGCACGTTTTACATATACGATACGAAAAAGAAGTGGAACACCCTTTACAAAAAACTTCAAGCCCTTTATATGTCAATTGCGAATATATTGTTAAAATACGGGACTGAATTTTAGTGTGATAACACATGTTTCTATGATTCATGAAAATGAGCCCATCATTTAGGCGACTCTGTCGGTCTAACTGTTAAAACGCGTTCATTCTTCCCTTGCCACTCCATAACAATGCGTCTTTTCAAACATGGAGCAATGTTCAATAACTAATTTGAAGAATAGAAATAATAAATATATTTATAATAACTCGTTTTAGCACCAGTCAGTGAAATAATGAGTATATACACTGAAGGTTGTAAAAGACCGTGTACTTTATCAAACCTAAAATGTCCGTGTACTTTATCAATTTGGTGTTAGTTCATTTTCGCCTTTGAAATAACTATAAGAAGTTCAACAATACACGCTGAAAACTTTAAAATACATAAAATTTGCTTTAAATAAGATTTTTGTATGAGTTATTTACGGATAGCATGAAGTAAACCAATAGAATTGTCAAAAGCCGTGTATTTTGCCTTAGATTTCAACTCTGAGAAATCAGTTGGTCAAGATTTTCAGGAAAACTTTAGGATATTAGAGAACGTTCTTTATTACCGTGGATGGAGCTCTTAAATGCGGGGTTTATGGTCTTTATTTCACAAAAAATCTCCAAATATTAAGAAAGTTATCTTTAAAAACCTTACCTGAATCGAGACTTGTTGACATTTGTTGCCGTGCACTTTACCAAATACGTCACGTGGGTTCTCCACCGTGTTTAAGTAGAATCATCAAAATATGATGTGTTAATGGCATGACCCAAAATGACCCGGTTTATCCAAGATGGCGGATGAATCAACACATGTCCGTGGAATTTCCGATGTCAAATCGGATTTAAGGCATCACACTCGAGTTTTACAATGGATTGTTAGTGCTAAAAAGGAGAATTAAAAATAATTAATTGAATAACATCATAACGCAATACAATTAATGACTGATATACATCTGGTGAAAGGTCACCAACTACTAAAAGTAAGTTGCAGTAAAACACGGAAATACAAACTTAGTGAAAATCCAAAAAACAATGACGTCGTTTTGCTTCGTGCCATTAGTAGATGTTAATAATTGTTGCAAATATTGATGTGAAAAATAATGATAATATAAATAACTCGAAACAACTTGCATTTGCGTCACAGTTGTCATCTTTCTGCATAAAACATACATTACAGTACAGTAGGGTATTTCAGATTTTCTTTAAAATTGTGATATTAATGCACCAGTCAATTGTAACCACGGCCACCCCAGGTCCGGGATATACGGGGAATAGCCGGTGAAATGGGTCGTGTTTATGCTTGTCAGGTGGCCCCACATTGCCGGGTGAATGCGGTGGTTTTGTCTGTTTTGAATACAGCGGGTAATTGGCCTTGCCTAGAGTCCCCTGGGTGCAGGGACTTTGGTGGGGATTTTACCAACTGTTCGTCTCCGCATGGCATGGAATTTAGCCGGTGTTGGCTGTACTGAAAGTCCAAGTCCCCGCTATTCCCAAGATCTGGGGGCGGGGTGGGGGGGGGGGGTCGTGGTTACAATTGACTGACCAGTGCATAATTTGGTTCCCTTTATGCCATGTTGATCTGATTCATACCATAGTAAAATATTTTCTTCAACTGTAACAACATTTCAATATTAAACATTGCATTGCAAAATAGGAATACGAAAGTTTCACATAATTTATCTTGAGCCAATATCATTGTTTAATCACACAAGTGTGTATAATTACACAAGTGTTTCATTAAACACTTAAATTCGGATCAGCTTCTGTCAACATAGCATTGCCATTTTGGACCTATCTAGCTGATGCGCGTCATCTTGAAGCTCAATATACATCAAGTCGAATATTATAGATGTGTTCACTATGTGACGTGCCATATCAAAAATGGTAAAAAATCTTTCAATGTACAATTATTTGAACTTAATAAACTTAGTGCTTGAAATGTCATTCTAGGCTAGGAGAAAAAGTTGGATGTGGACATGAAGACTCGCCAAAACAAAACTTGTCCAAGACTCTGAAGTTGCTGTTTATTTGGACTAGTCAAGTATTAAACTTTTCAACAAGATAAAGTTACTATAAATGATCCTGTCATTAGGACACGGAGCTAGCCTGTCTGTATTATCTGGATGGTGCTAAGCCCCTGGTGAGCCTTAAATGCCTTGATTTGAAATCTGCCACTTATTATTCTCTATCATTTAAGGGCAGTAATGTCAGGTGCGTCCATGCTTCCCGGTTCATTGTTTTGAATGAAAAACGTCCTCGATTCGGTGAGTATTACCACTGTTTTCTATATGTTTCAACGATAACTTTTAGAAACGACCTTGTGCACCGAATGAAGAGCAATTGCTCGTTTACGAAGACGCTTGTTTTAGATCAAAATAATGTCTGTATTAAAATATCTCGTGAAAACAATGCACGTTCTTACTAGGCTTCCCGACTCACTCAATACATGTTTTGCTTCAAAACAACTATTTAATACCGTTCTCTTGCGTACAAACCCCACCCGATGCTTTGTTTTGGACAATAACAGTATTGCTATTGTTTTCCGAATGCAGACAGCCAATTTTGGAGTTAAATCGGCTCATTTACGAAAATGCTTGCTGGTTCATTCTGTACATTTTTAGAACCTAGGTTCATCCCAAATCTGGAAGATCTATGGCACACTGTATTTACCCGAATTACCAGTCGTTTTGTTTTAGTTTTTCAGATATATTGATTTTGTTAATTATTTAATTAAAGAAGAGGGTGTACAGATATATAATTTATATTTTCAAGGAATAAAAGATGAAACGAAAGAAGAGATCAGAGATCAAACCTGAATCTAAATAGACAAAAAAACAAAACGTTTTAAGGTAGTCCTTATAAACGACATAATAAATGAACTTTGCATACTTGATGATAAAATAAGAATAGAGGTTCTTTATATATATATTAAGGCACTATACACCAGATTGGCACCAAAAAAGATTTTCTTTCTGTAAAGAAATTCAGGACAAGTATTTAAGGAAATGTTTTACTCTTTCATATCATTAATGTAGAAAAAAATCGAGTTGGAGATCGGGTTGGAACCGGTGTCGCCAAAATTGCAGTCCAGTGTGGTATCCACTGTGCTACGAAGGCTTACCCTTAACGGTTGGAATATTTGAGCTATATACCTAACTTGGTTATATCACGTGATGGCATCGACTAGCGAATCACGCATTACGGGAATTAATTCCACTAGGAAGACATACCTAGTATTTTTTTTAATTGAAAAAAATACGAAAAAAAACAGCGAAAAATATTTAAATTTTGAACTATGTGGTACTTCAGTTAGTAAGTTTCATTGCATTGTACAAATCGATACGAAGTTTATGTCAGGTTTCGACAATTTTCTCTCTTTTTCGTTATTTCATCATACGGAGTACAGCCCCTTTAAAATTGCTAATGTAATAATGTAAGGTAAAATTGTGGATTATTTAAAACTACCTTTTCAGGAAATAGCAATGAAAAGGAACTAAGAGTTTACCTTAAAGAGTGTGCTATATGTTTACTCTGGAAATCGAAATAAAAAGGGAGACAACCTGCAGGAAACAGTCAACAATTTAAGGTCTTAAAACTGTTTTATGTAAAGATATAACCGTGTCTTGACTTACTATATAACCTCCAAAAATAATGTCAGTTCTACTTTAAGTAGAGAGCCCTGTCAGAGTTTGTATACCACGTGATAAATAATGTCATAAACGCTACGTCCGAAAAACAAAATTTTGCTTCGAATGAAAACTTTAAACAAAGATAACTTTCCTATTTCTTCACCATTTTAAATGAAATAAAGCGCAGTCTACGCCGCTAACGGAGCCCCGCCTTGGGTCGTTTACACGTGTTTGATTGAGAATTTAGTTTTTTAAAACACTTCGACAAAACTTTTCACAATACGGAGCACTGTCAAAACATTATTTTGGAAACAGGTTTGTCGAAGTGTTTGTTGATAATTACCTTATCAAACTCCGGTAAAACAATGAATGTGGGACTCCTTAGGTGGCATAGACTGTCCTTTGTTTCATTTAAAATGGTGTTGTGATTGAAAAGTTATCTTCGATTTAAGTCTTCATTTTAAGCAGAAAGTTGCCTTCCGATAATTACCTTCTCAAACTCCGGTAAAACAATGAAGGCGGGACTCCTTAGGTGGCATAGACTGTCCTTTGTTTCATTTAAAATGGTGTTGTGATTGAAAAGTTATCTTCGATTTAAGTCTTCATTTTGAGCAGAAAGTTGCCTTCCGACGTAGCATATAATTATGACGTAATTTATCACGAGGTATACACACACTGCATGAACAAAATTACCCTTCTTAGACGTGCTTTAGAACATATACATGAATTAAAAAAAATCGACGCCTTTTATTCGTTATTTTAATGTGCCATAGATCTTCCAGATTTGGGATGAACCTAGGTTCTAAAAATGTACAGAATGAACCAGCAAGCATTTTCGTAAATGAGCCGTTTTAACTCCAAAATTGGCTGTCTGCATTCGGAAAACAATAGCAATACTGTTATTGTCCAAAACAAAGCATCGGGTGGGGTTTGTACGCAAGAGAACGGTATTAAATAGTTGTTTTGAAGCAAAATATGTATTGAGTGAGTCGGGAAGCCTAGTAAGAACGTGCATTGTTTTCACGAGATATTTTAATACAGACATTATTTTGATCTAAAACAAGCGTCTTCGTAAACGAGCAATTGCTCTTCATTCGGTGCACAAGGTCGTTTCTAAAAGTTATCGTTGAAACATATAGAAAACAGTGGTAATACTCACCGAATCGAGGACGTTTTTCACTCAAAACAATGAACCGGGAAGCATGGACGCACCTGACATTACTGCCCTTGTCATTGACTACACATTTTTCAGCTAAGTGTAAATTACAGTATTTTCTTGTATGTTAAAATTAACAATGGTAAAAGATAATGCATAACTTAATTGTGCATGCTGGGGATATCAATATTGTATACATGCATATAGCTTTACGGATATTTACAGTGTTTAAATAGCTCAAAAGGGTCTTACTCAATGAAAAAAAAATATCAAAATACTAGAATGTAGACAGGATTTGGACATTTTTTGGCAATTAATTAAATTCAAGGGTGTAGCCAGGCTGTACTAAATGTGAGAGGCTATGGGATGGGGAATCCCTGTAACCGTAGGAGGTTAAGGGGGGGGGGGGGGCTGCTCCCCACGGAAATCTTTTGAGTGATTTTTAAGGCTGTGTTATCTATCTAGCACAGAGAAACAATGCTTTCTATAGCTGATCTTCCCTTTAAGGTTTTATTCTGATGTCAAAACATAACCCTCGACTTTGATGCCATGTTTGACCATTTTTTTCATTTTTCAAATTGATGTTACGCATGTGCGTAAGTGTGTAACACTGGCTACGCCCCTGAAATTGTTCTGTTGCAATTTTGGGCAAATCATTCTCATTGGTATGCCTATCAAGCATCAAACATGTATGTATAAAAAAGATCAATAACAACAAGCCATATTACTGAAATGGTTAAGGCCAACAGATCCCTTCAGAGAAAATCATGCATAAACCTTTTACATACATATATTCTCCCTCCAAACAGAGACCTGGTATGTTAATTTGCATATTTAATCCAGGACATCCACATACTATGAATGCACTTCCCCCTTTGGCAGAATGTTACATTACCCTTATTAGTTTATTTCAATTCTTATTCAATTTATTTCTGAAGACAGCATGAACTTTTATAGAAAAGGAGTGTCAGTAATTTTGTCTGACAGCCTGTGATTTTTTTTTCAATCAGAAGGAAATTTTGCAATTTTAACATGGCCATGTTTTGACATGCTTGCACAGTGTGTGAATTGTGATCAAAATTGTGCTTGGTTAATTTTGTGCTAATGCGTATATCTTGGACTTGACTTATTTCTTAGTTACCACATGGCTTGTTCCAAAGGGTAAAGCATTTGGAAATGTCAGTTCAAACCTGATAAATATGAAATTCTTTTCCTTAATTCAATTTCGATATTTTCAAAACACCCTCTTTTTTAAAAACTTGTTTTAATAGATGTTTATGGATAAGAAGTTTCTTAATTTGAACATCAACTTGT
The DNA here is from genome assembly GCF_026914265.1 of Mya arenaria. NCBI lineage: Eukaryota > Metazoa > Mollusca > Bivalvia > Myida > Myidae > Mya > Mya arenaria. Next base: position 22,295,837 of record NC_069123.1, on the reverse strand, counting down.
TTAGACAAAGAAATAATGAGCTCTTAAAGCTGCACTCCCACAGATTGACTATTTTAACAGCTTCTTTTATTTTTTGTTTTGGAAAGAGCAAATTATTGCGTAAATATATATGTGCAAACCAATAATAAGATATCTGACAAAATATCAGAACTTAGATTTTCATATTTATGTTCAAAAATTGATGCTTAATGGCTTAAACTGATACTAACGGTTAAAGAAAAAATGCATAAAACATCAATTTTTAAACTTAAGTATAAGAATCTATGATCTGATTTTTTGTCAGCAGTCTTATATTACTGGTTTCCATGGATTTTCGCAAAAAAATGGCTCGTTCGAAGACAAAAAATAAAGAAGTTGTCAATACTTTCAATTTGTGTGAGTGCAGCTTCAGCAACAAAAATAGAATAAACCTACAATTAAGCAAATGAAATCTCAGATAGGCATAAATGAAGTGCTATCCTTAATCATTAACAATTTCATTTTTCAAGTTTGGTTTTTCCTCAGCCTACTGTCACTCACCTGATGCACAATCCCTGCATAAGATTTTACGTCGACAATGAATTAGACAAAGGTTGTTTCTAAGTCAATTAAATGACCTAAAGTAACTAGCTTAATGATTAAGAAGGGCTCATTATCATCAATCACTCCACCCTTTTTTTTCGTGTTTTTTTATTTTCTTGTATACTTTATATCTAGTTAAATACAGCCATCACACATTTTTTCTCTCCTAAATACACATGGGGGGATATCAATATAACATTGGTCTATTTCTATTGGTCAAAAAAATGTCACGACTCCAATATTTATGAAACACCGCTGCTGGTCAAGGACAGGTCACGCGGTGACACCACATTTTTCCATTTTCCAAATTTAAATTACACCAAAATGGCGTCTTTATTCGGATTTGATGAATATTTCAATGAATAAATAAAACATTTAAACAGGATAACAGGTTGTCAACGTTATACTTACATTACGGGGTTAGTAGGTGACATAGTATTGGAAATATGGGGGGCAAGAATCCATATTTAGATTCGAGCTTCACTCCACCGCAATATGGTTTCCTTTACATTGAATATCCCATATCGCGGGTTACCTACTGACCATGGAACTTATTGTATCCTTCCACATGTTTTTAAACAAATTCATAGACAAGAATGTTTTTTCAAATGACAATTTGTCATTTTGTATTCATTGTGATGAAAAAATGTAAAATTAAATTTCCAACCAATTATTAAGAGGAAAATGTGATATTTATCTAATCTCCTGATAAAAACTTTCAATCAAGTTGGGTACTGAATGGGGTACTATATTGATTTAAATAGGAAATGACGTCATGAACACATAGTAATCTATGACTTCATCTTACCGGTGACCATTATGATGTCACAATTAAAAAGAGTTTAGTTTTTTGTTGTTATTCCATTCTGCTGTACTTGATATCACCTTTATATGTATTCTTCTTACAAACAGTGTGAGAATGATCGCATGATTCTTTGGTTTGAAATTTTTCCTAATACAAATTTTTGCAATGCATGCTTGTAGTGCAGAGAATAGCATCGCTTTAATGGTACATGTATCCTGTTTTTAGCTCGACTTTTCGAATTATAAGGAGAGCTATACTTTTCACTCTAGCATCGGCATCACACCTTGGTTAAGGTTTTGCATGTAGGCACCTTCAAGTCATTATTTTAGCAAATACATGATGTATTGCATTGAAATTTGAGATATAATATTCCCAACTATCTAACCTACTAAATTAATGAAGTTAGATAACACTGATTTGAATTTAATGCAAAAATGGGCCTTTATTATTTGACTTTGAAATTCTGGTTAAGGTTTTGCATGTAAGCACACATAGGTTGATATCTCAGCAACTACTTGATGTATTGCATTAAGATTTTATACAATGGTACTCAACCATCCAACCTTCCTAATTAACCAAGTAAGATAACTCTAGTTTGCATTTAATGCACAAAATGACCCTTTATTATTCGACTTAAAAATTCTGGTTAAGGTTTTGCTTTATTATTTGACATATAAATTCAAATACATCATGTATTGCATTGAAACTTTATACACAGGCTCCCAACTATTCAACCTTCTTAAATAATCAGGAAAGATAACTCTATCTTTTATATTTTATCATTTTTGCCCCTTTATTATGCAACTTAGAAATACTGTTTAAAGTTTCAAGTATTGGACTTAAAATTTTCCATGTAACCACATTCATGTTAATATCTTAACAAATACATAATGTATTGCATTGAAATCTAATCTAATTTTACAGTGATCCATGTTTCGCCAAAACTTTTCAATCCTTACACTGAACAGCTGCGTAATAGTCGAGCGCGCAGTCTCTGTGACAGCTCTTGTTTACTAGAGAAGTAAAACAGGTAAGTTGTTTTTGTTGTCTTTACTTAAAGAATATTTTGATAAAAAGATACTAAGACTCGTCATCATATAATAGACTGTATTATACAACTCGTCAAGGAAATATGTTAGTAAGATCGACAAAGGCTAAGTTATTTACACATTTCCTGAAGTTGTTGAAAACAAACATATATTTATATATGTCGTTCTCGGATGACCCTGACTGGGACCTTTTTGACCTAATTATTTTTTTAGAGCTTTAGCATTTTAGACAGTTTTGAAAACAATATTTAATGTTGTCTTTTGATGACCTAGATTGTGGCCTTTTGACACACATTAAAATTTGAAGCTTCAGCCATGAAATTAAGACCATTGATTCGAAATCAAAAATCAAAATTGTGCTTTGATAACGTTGTCATTTCGACATACTTTCCTATTTTTAAGCTACTTCAATGAAAGTTTTTTAAGTCCTCAGATCTTCTTTACTGTGACCTTTTGACCCTCTTTCATAAAATGTACTGCTTTAAGAATAATTATAAATGTTGTGTTTGGCTAACCATGATTGTGACATTTTCACTTACTTTTTTATTTTTGTGGCCTCTGCAATAAAATGTTGCTATGTTTGGAAAACAATTCATCATTGTTGTTCTCGGGTTACTTTAAAGGGACTGTACACCCGATTGGCACCATTTTTTTTCCTGTAACGCAACTCAGGACAATTATTTAATAGAATGTGTCAAGCTTTGAATCATAATTATAGAGAAAGGACCAAAATGTAAAAAATAGCAGTCCAGTGTTGTATCCACTGTGCTACAAAGGCTTACTCCAAACGGGTGGTATATTTAAGCTATATACCTTCGTAGACATACCCATTAATATGTGGTACTTCAGATAGTAAGATTCAATGCATTGTACACATTAATACCAAGTTTATGTCAGTTTTCGACAATTGTTTTTCTTGCAAATTGATCATCTTGTGCACAGTTGCTTCAGCTAAGGCCTACGTTTTTAATTTTAAGTACAACATTGAACTTTGGACCATGTATACTGTTTTAAAAAACATCTGTTAATGTTATGCTTCAGTTATCTTGATTGTGTCCTTTTGGCGTATTTGTTATGCAACTGGAATGAAATTTTGACTATGAAGTAGTTCTGCAAACAAACAATAACGATGATATTGCCAGGTGACCTTTTCATCAACTTTTCAAAGCTACAGCATTAAGATGAATAATTATGTTTGGAAAATAAATATCAAGCTTAGATATTTGGTTTGAAGCATTGTCTAATTGTCCTCACCTAAGAGTGTTCAAATTATGCTTCTATATTCAAGATTAGGTTCCGATGATGTTCTGTGTTTATAAGAGGAAGGACTTAGTTCTATACTTGCAGCAGACCGAACAATGTCACCGTCCATCAGCACTTTCAGTGCTTTGATTATAAGAGGCGTATGCACAAGACTATACCTGGTACTCACTTTAATAATAACATAATTAAATGATTACTGTCAAGAATGTGATTTGACTTGGCAAGTATTACCTTGAACATCTTGAAAAACTGCTTTTGGGAAGTCATTTTCTCCCTTTTCCCTTCACGGTAAAGCCAGACATCACATCATCCGTCATAAACCTGTCAAAAAGGAGTACACAATAATATGAATTTGATAACAATATATCATTTTGCTGGATGACATTGAATTTAACAAAAACAATGGTAAATAACATGGGCCTTTTGGATCCTGATCAAAGATCAAAATTACACAAAAACTACTAATATTTACAGACATAACTCAAGAGAATAATTAACATTGTTTTCTCATACATAAAAGTACAAATCGGCGCGATGTCAATTGAAGGTGAATCGGGTTGAATTACATGTATGCTAAAAATCATTGAAACAACCTTGTAAAACACCAGAAAGTTATTGCTATAAACCTTTAAACATGCATTGTATCAACTTACCTTGCTGTATTATTTAAAATATGAACCGTCGAGTCTCTAGAGGAGTAATTGACTCTTTCTCTCTCGTCAATATTCGTACAAATTGCGCGCGTCTATTTTAAGATAAGGAATTAAACAGGCATTTTTTTCGGAATTATCTAAGTGACATGATTAGAAGATATCGATATACTTATTTCTGCTTATTTTGAATTTTAACAACAACAAAAAAAAGAAAGAAAAAAAGTCTATAAACATGCGACACCATGCAAAAATTCCAATGACAGAAACACTTGAATTATAACATGATCGAATTTTAGTATTTATTTGCAACAGTATCATGATTTTTCGAGCAACTTCTTGATATATCATGTGTATATCATGTATTAACTTGAAAAATGCAACTTATTACAAACAATAACCAAATCACAACGTCGGTTCGATGTCTAATTGCGACCTATATCCGACGTTGATCCAACGTCATGTGTTTGCTGAGTACATATCATATCGTATGAGTATCATCTCCGAGCCCCAGAATCCAGGAATAAGCCTTAAGATAAGGGGATCTGTTTTATAGTCAGGATGGTACAGAATAATATAAAGGTATTTCTCCGGATATTTAGTATAATATAAGTTATGGTATAGATCTCATTGTAACCGTTACCTCGCTTACTAAGTGGTTCATGTCCGGATGATCCGGGGAATGAGGTTTTCGAGGATTGTAAATAGAAGGGTGGTTACAAGATTTTAGGAAGATTAACAAAGCGTCCCCGAATTTGGGGGAAATTATATACAAAAAGTAGAGGCTCCGGTGACCTCATCAATAAGATGACATACATCGGAGAAAAGAATCGAGCACAGCCATTTCCGTCATACGCGGACATTACCGATTACCACTTCGGCAATTCTCGGTTTTAACGGGGAATCCCGAGCATAGAAAATGGCGCTTGATAGGCTAAACTCTAGGTGGGAAAGGTGTGATGATTAAAAGGTGATTTTATTTGTTTGACCGAGAACTACGGACTTATCCTGAAGTAGGAAATACTGTACTTAGTTCTACGATATTTAGAACTAACTGATAACCTTTGTAAACTGGCTAAAGGGGATTTTAGAGAATATTGGATATGGGCCGGAGAAGATTGTTATTTTTAGACACAAATATAAACATAGTACATGTGTACATGTATAATACGATTTGATTAAGACAACATGACGAGCGCTGCCTAACATTGCACCCTCCCCGAAAAGGCATTCGGACCCAGAATGAGTATGAAAAGGTAAGCTTATAACGTTATAGCTAATTGGTAATAAATTTACAGATATCGGGATACTTGATAAACAAACGACACATGTAAGTGTTTTATGCTATCTGAACATGTTATTTGGCATACTGAGATGAATAACTGTGTTTAATAGTAGACAATAGTATTTTCGTAGAAATTTGAATTTATAACAAAGATAATTTCAAAATTGTGGCCGCGAGGAATCTCTGCGCAAGGACCGTTCGCTACTTTTTGCTGGGATGGTGGACGTCACGAGTCTGCTAAAGTAAAGAAATCGTCAAAAGACTCGTTGATGGCCATTTAGGTGGACTAATAAAGGGGGACTACTCGTCATACTGTTTACATAAACTTCTACTTCGTGAATCAATATCATTACTATATTGTAATTGATCAATGTCTGACCTCTTTTTATGCCCCCGAAGGTGGGCACAATAAAATCGCACCGTCTGTCCGTCCGTCCATCCGTCCTTCCGTCCGTCCGCCCGTCCTTCCGTCCGTCCGTGTGTCCGGCTCAATAACTCGTGTCCGGGCTGTAACTTTCCCTTGTATGGACAGATTTTAAAATAACTTGCCACATGTGTTCGACATACCAAGACGACGTGTCGCGTGCAAGACCCGTTTCCCTACCTCTAAGGTCAAGGTCACACTTAGTGTTTATTCACAATGGAGTGCTGCATAAAAGGACATAGAGTATAGGTTGTCGTGTCCGGGCTGTAACTTTCCCTTGTATGGACAGATTTTAAAATAACTTGCCACATGTGTTCGACATACCAAGACCATGTGTCGCATGCAAGACCCGTGTCCGTACCTCTAAGGTCAAGGTCACACTAAGGTGTTTATTCACAATGGATTGCTGCTTATAAGGACAAAGAGTATAGGTTATCGTGTCCGGGGTGTAACTTTCCGTTGTATGGACGGATTTTAAAATAACTTGCCACATGTGTTCCACATACCAAGACAACGTGTCATGTGCAAGACCCGTGTCCCTACCTCTAAGGTCAAGGTCACACTTAGGTGTTTATTCACAATGGAGTGCTGCTTATAAGGACATAGAGTATATGTTGTCGTGTCAGGGCTGTAACTTTCCCTTGTATCGACAGATTTTAAAATGACTTGCCACATGTGTTCGACATACCAAGACGACGTGTCGCGTGCAAGACCCGTTTCCCTATCTCTAAGGTCAAGGTCACACTTAGTGTTTATTCACAATGGAATGCTGCATATAAGGACATAGAGTATAGGTTGTCGTGTCCAGGCTGTAACTTTTTCTTGTATGGACAGATTTTAAAATGACTTGCCACATGTGTTTGACATACCAAGACGACGTGTCGCGTGCAAGACCCGTTTCCCTATCTCTAAGGTCAAGGTCATACTTAGTGTTTATTCACAATGGAATGCTGCATATAAGGACATAGAGTATAGGTTGTCAAATATGTTTTTTTTATGTTCAGAGGCAATTTAAAATAACTTGCCATATGTATTTGACACGTAAAGGCAAGATCAACTTTTCATGTACTGACCTTGTTCATAGGTCAATATCACATTCGGGGGCATTCATCGCATACTGTGACAGCTCTTGTTTTAACAACTTTCAACTTTAAATTAACTAACAGAGCAAATCAACGCTAAAGTCCAACTACACTTCATTCTGAACATACACATTTTAATGATGAATTTGCATTATCATGCTATATACATATTTGCATTTATAAATACCTAATGTTAGTTATAATGGGATAACGTTTGTCATCAATATTTGCAAAACATGATATCTCATTAATGATAATTATTCAACAATTTCAGACATATACATTTGCTCTATCCAGTCTTTCCATGGAGCCCCGGCCGGGAAGATTTCCATGACAAGTACTATCATAAATTATACAATATGCATGCACTCTATGAAATTAATATGTAACATAATATAGAACAAGGTGATTAATCTATTTACAATATTACATATTTCAGTTGACTGAAATTTTAAATGTGCTCATTGAATACCTAGAAGAATACTGCATTATTTACATCATTATTTATAATAGGCATATTTACAGTATCTGCTAGAAAAGGGGTATTGCCTTGTTCGTTGCCATCAGTACAGAAGCAGGAGTCAGGTATGTGTAAGTATCGGTAAATACTCTCATTAAAACTGTATTAACGTATCGGTGCACATATAAAATTTAGTCATACAAAAAGAGCTTGATAACGGTCCAATCTGTATCCTTAAAACCGTGGGGCTATCTACTCATAGTATAATATCGGTGGGGAATTCCCATCCCACAAAAATGCTTCGTATAAAATAGTAATGACAACATGAGTCTCAGACTGAGGGGACAATGTCAGCCCAAGCTACATGATTGTTATGATGCCTTTACAAATAATTCCATAATATCTCGTATCTATCTACCAGGGTGCCGAAACCATACAGAGATGTAATTAGTAAGAGGATTTTGTCCGGGTGGATGACACACGTCTGACCAGGAATCCTCAACAAAAGTGGCGGATGCAGTTGGTGTACAGAGCCAAAGCAAGAAACCAAATTAAATGGCGGATGCATAACAACTAAACAGGTGCGGTGACCTGGATGCAAGAAACCAACATAAACGAAATTTAGTGGCACACAAAACTTGCATGGGAGTTCAACTTACACAACTAGTCATGACTCGATTAACATCTTGTGACAAATCTTAGATCTACCAAACACTAACTATAACTAGTCCTAGGGGCAACAACTTCAACGAGGGGGGGGGCGGCATCTACCCCAGGCGCCTAATATAATAAAGAGACCTGCCGGGCCCTATATTTACCTAAAATGGTCGAGAACCTATTACATAAGGAGAACTAGGAGGTGACTGCTCCTAGCCCACCGGTCTCTAATGAACTATAAAATAGGGGGGTACCAAAAGTACCAAATATCTCAAAAAAAATGTAAGACCTCCAATCTCTGATCCAAAAGAAACCACACTCTGAGGAACTTACATGTGGATAGCTAGCAATTATAATCATGTATAAAAGAGGAAGGCCCAATCCCAGCACTAAAATAAACAAAATGTCTCTGTAGGTCAATCCAAAACCTCTTATCGAACCCAATTATCAGCCCCAAACGCCCCGTATAAAACACATAGCCCCAGCAACATCTCCGAAGAATAAATGTACTTCAGATTTATAAATCAATATAGTTTATAAACCCCATAAAATGTTTTCTACCTATTTACTATACTAGGTTAATAAATGGACCAACTACACTTAGTGATGCTCTTAAATTGCAAACAACAACAACAACAATATTTAGACAAAATAATATTCTTATTGTACCAGAAAGGAAAAGGAAAGTGACCTAATATTCCCCCCAACCTAACAATTTAGGTCAAAACCAGGCCAGTGTGGCAAGCTACATTAATACAACCAAAAGTGTACATGCTCAGGGCTCTCGCGAGGGGGCGACTTGGGCGAAGTGGTCGCCTAAAATTCCCAGACTTCGCCCATTTGTATCATCAAAGCGACATTGACTTCGCCGAAATTATAACACATTGTAAATCTGTCAATCAGCGAGTATTTGGCCACTGCCCCATTAGTCAAGACGTCGCAATTAGCCATTCATAAAATTTGGTAATCTCCTAATCCGATAATTGGGCGGTGTCATCCAATTACCAAAACATCGCCGGTAGGCGGAGCTATTGAATGCTTAACATATTTGATACTTGGTGCTATATTTCAATGAGTGAAAATTTAAGATATACTCTAGTCAACCCAGAAAATATTCTTAATATAAACAATGTAATTGTAAGCAATTATTGAAAGATTCTTAACAGTCCAATTTAATAATAAGATTAATAAAATCTATAAGGTAAAATAATTATTAATTTGAATGTCATTAATGTGTTGTCGTTGTCTTCAGGTCGTTGTTGTACGTTTTCTTCGTAATGGAGGCGTTCATGGGCATCATCAGCTCTCAGGTACTTTGGCAATAGATTTTGTTTTTGTTTATTATGTGAAACTGGGATATTACTTATGTTTTAGGATTTTTTCTTTGTACTCAATATTCTTGGTTAATTCTTTCAGATGGTAGAACATTGTTTCATTTCCAAAAGATCTTCCAGTGTGTTTGGCAGCAGTGATAACTGTATGGAAGCACCATTTCTAAGGTAGTTTAAAATGGTTGAGAAAAAATTTGGGCATCTGTCAATGAATATGTCGCCTCCTTCGTGATCTCGTGATATGTGGCTCAGTATGGAATAGGGGTCATTTTGTAGTGTGTGTTTAGAAGTATTATATATTCGACCTCCAATGTTTAGAATGATTTTGCTCTGGTTTTGCTGATTGATTGTGAACAACTTGTCCTTTAAAGCGTCATGGCTAAATGTGTCGTTGTCAATTGTGGGTTCAATTTCAAAAGTTGCTATTTCATCAGGGATGTCTTCAGGTGTTACGAAAATGTCAGAGTAATTCACTACTTTTCTGCGCTTGTCCAGATTTGAAATGATTGGAGTCACTATGTCTGTAGAGGCGTTCCTTTTTGTTATCTTATCAATTTTTTTTTATTCATTAGCTATTTTCTGGTTTAGTAATTTGAGTTAGCTCTTGGTTTATAACTATTCTTCTGTCTACTGCAACCAGCGGGGAGGTCATGAGAGAAGTTTGTTCATTATTGTTGCAGTGTATTTCTTTTGTTGCCAGTTTCGGAATTTTGGTGAACGTTGTGGGGGCTACCTCATTATGGCCTGCGGTCTTTTCTGTTTCTGGGATTAGGCTTTTGAATTTTGGTTAATGCTCTATTTCTGTGGAGATTTTGTTTTGTTGTTGGTTGTTTAACGTCTTAAGTTGTACTGTTTTGTGTTTATCACCCTTGTCATCGTGATTTTCTTTGCTTTTGTTTTCTTCATCTTCAGTGAAATTAAAATCTAGCTCTATGTTTTCGAAAGTGTTCAGGTCCCACATCTTATCAAAATAGTCACCCTCACTATCTTCTGATAGGTATAAATCGTCATGAAGTTGTGCCAGCATGCTTTCACTGTGAGATTTTGTTTTTCTTGGGGTTTTGGTTTGGCCTCCGTTTTTGAATCTTTTGATTGGAGTTTGGTTTTGTTGTTTGAATTATGCTCTTTAAGGGGAAGTTTAGTCATAGCATCTGATTTTGATTCTTTGGTTGTAGCTTTTATTTGGGTTTCCATCTTTGGTTCTTTGGTTTCTGATTTCTGGTGGTTAGATTTAATATATTTAATATTTGTTTGTTAATCCTGTTTTGATTCTTTGGTTTGAGATGTCTGGTTTACTATGTTAATTTGACTTTTGACGGTGTAAGATTTCCTTTCCTTTGAATTTTCTGCTTTCTGTTTAATTCTTGTTGTTAAAAAGTCGTTCATATCCAATTGTTTCAGAGCTTTCTCGGCTGCACTACCTTCAATGTTCGATATTGAGCTAAATAGGATGACATCTTCCAATCTCCCTCTCTGAGGGCACCTGTGGTCCTCTTTTCTGTTTATAATGGCTTGACATCTCATGCATTTATATCTAAAATTTAGATGTGTCGTCTGTACGTGCCTTTGGGCGTTGGCCTTCTTGGTAAACCCTTTATCAATGTGTGGGCACAGGGTACACTGCCACTGTCTAGCCTGAATAATATCAAATTTAAGCATGTGAAGTATTTTGTCCTTGAAGATATGCACAATAATATGTGAAAGTGATTTGTATATATATTTTTTTCTCTTTTTCAGAAAAACTGAAAATGGGCTTGCCAAATTAATGGAGATACATTCATGGATTCTGAGTCTGGAGCTGATTCATCAACAAATTTTATGGTTAAAGGTAACAACCTGGGATCATGGATGTAGCAACACGTCAATCAGCTTGTATTTATTTTTATACTACAGATAAAAAAAACAGCACAACATCGATACAATAATACATGGTACACTAGTACAACAGTTTTTCTTCTTTGGCCTAGTTATAAAATAGTATCAGTTGTTGTTGTTCTTGGACTAGGCTTGAAGCCAGTTAGCATAATCATCATCCCGATAGTGTTTTAGTTTGTCGTGATGAACAACAAGTCTGGGAGAACTCTGTTTCAATTGAATACCATATAGAACATCTCCCCATTTCTTTGTCACGATGTATGGTCCTGTCCAGTAGTTTTGGAGTTTGGGACTTTGGTACTACATCCCTTTTTCCGTTTTGTATTGTAGTACCACACTGGCTCACCAATTTCATAATTGGTATGGAATTTTCCTTTGTCATAATTTGTTTTCATGTTCACGGCTGAATTCCCTAAATTCGTTCGTGCTATGTCATGTATCTCAGTTAGAGTGTCTTCTAGTTCAAGAACATATGTTGTTGTAAAATGTGATTTTTCATTTACAGGTTTCCCCAGGGCAAGGTCGATAGGCAAATTCATCTCCCGACCAAACATCATCAGTGACGGGGTGAAACCAGTGCTGCTGTGTAGACTTGAGTTGTAGGCCATCACAAGTAAAGGTAAATGGGTACACCAGTCACGCTGGTCCTTCTGTACAAATGCTGATAACATGTTCTGTATCACCCGGTTGATTCTTTCGACTAGGCCATCTGAACTTGGGCGTCCAACTGTTGTTCGTGTTTTATGTATTCCTAAAAGGTCACACATTTCCTTGAAAAGTTCTGACTCGAAGTTTGACCCTCTGTCTGAGAATAATTCTAGGGGAGTACCAAAAATACTGATGAATTTATCAATCTATTTCTGTGCCACATATTTGGCATCTATTTGTTTCAGTGGTATGGCTTGTATCCATTTTGAATTATAGTCACAAACCACTAGTATGTACCTTTTTGTCGGTTCGAGACAGGGTACGGGCCCTGGATATCAATGGCTATTCTTTCCATAATTTGACCTACTTGGTATAATTGCAATGGGCCTTTGGCTTTTCTTTGGGGTTGTTTTCTGCAAGCACATGTGTCGCAAGTCATACACCATTTTTCAATATCTCTACATCCCATACCAATGAAATCTATTTTATTCGGTGATAGGACTTTTTGTATCCTAAATGTCCAGCTGACTGTGAACTATGAGGTTGTTCTAAAACACATTTTCTAAGACTTTCTGGGACCACAATCAACCTTATCAAAACATGTTTTTCATTGGGAATTTTTTGAAGGAGTTTCTCATTTTCTATTTCTAGTAAGTCAAAGTTGTGCCAGTAATGTTTGATGTTTTGCCCTTTCTTAGAAATATCCTGCCATTCTGGTTTGTTTCCACTCTCTACCCAGGAAATTACATCCCTCAATATGTCATCTTTCCTTTGTTCTTCAGCCATGTTCTCTAGTCTTTCCACTGCGGACAATTCCTACTCTTCATTTGTTTGGGAATTAGGTTGGGTTGTGATTGTGCGTACCAATGCAGTGCCGTTTTCCTGGTATTTCCTCTCTGTTCTCTCACAGTGTTGGCAGTCTGTTTCTTTGCATGGTCTTCTTGACAAGGCATCACAATTGTTATGCACCCTACCGGCTCTGTGTTCAATGTTGAAGTTGTAGTTGGCTAGCACTTCTAGCCACCTAGCTAACTGACCCTCGCAATTTCTGAAGTTCATGATCCATTTTAAACTACCATGGTCAGTGCGGATTGTGAACGTATGGCCATAGAGAAAATGGTGGTAATTCTTGATGGCCAATATTATTGCATACAATTATTTTCGGGTGGTGCAATAAAAAAAATTCTGTGTTGGAGAAGCATCGTGAAAAGTAGCTAATAACCTTCTCTTGTCCTTCTTGGATCTGGCTCAAAACTGCACCAGCTGCTACATTCGACGCATCAGTATCTAATATGAATGGTAAGGTTTCAATGAGAAAAGCAAGAATTGGAGCTGAGCTTAGTTTTTGTTTCAGTTCAGTAAAGGAAGCTTCTGCATAGTCATCCCATGTCTCGGTCAGTGTGTGCAATGGTTTGGCAATTGTGGCAAAATGTGGGACCATTTTACGATAATAACTGCATAAGTCTAGAAATGATCTCAGTTGTCTGACATTTTCAGGTCTGGGCCAGGAACGGATCTTCCCAGTTTTCATTGGGCAAGCCTCAATTCCAAATTCACTAATTTGATGTCCTAGGAAACTTAACTTTGTTTGGAAAAGATGGCATTTCTTTGGACATAGCTTTAAGTTTGCTTCTCTTAATCTTTGGAACATTACTTTCAGACTGGCAAGGTGTTCATGAAATGTTTTGGAGAAACAAAGATCATCCAGGTAGACAAGACATATTTTGTAGGTTAAACTTTTTCAATAAGCCTTTCAAAAACTGCTGGGCAAGTGGCCATACCAAACGGCATATCTTTCCACTGGTACGTTTCACCCCCTATGCTAAAGGCTGTTACTGGTCGGTCCTCCTTCGCTACTGAAATTTGATGGTACGCAGATCTGCAGTCCATCGAAGAGAAATACTTGTTCCCAGACAAAGATTCAAGTGACTGATCTATCCTTGGCAGAGGATGAGCATCATATTTTACTTTGGCATTTACTTTCCTGAAATCAATACATAGTCTAACAGACTTTTTGTCAGATTTTGGCACATCTACGACAGGTGACAGCCATGGGCTTTGCGAGGGCTCTATTAAATCTTTATCTAAAAATAGCCTGTTCGGCTAACTCCTTTTTCGCTAATGGTAGTCGATATGCAGGGGTGCGTACAGGTTTATTGTCGCCCGTGTCTATTTTAAACTCTACTAAATCAGTATGGCCCATGTCCTCATCTCAGGAGCAAAATACATCATGGTATTCTACAAGTACGTTAGTAATCTGTTTGGCTTCAGATTCTGTCATGTTTCTGGTACTTCTTTCTATTAACTCTGTGAGGTGATCTGGTAGGGAACAAGATGTAGTTTGTGGTTTAGTGCTTGGCACCCAATTCTCATCCATGTTTAGGCTTACTCTGTTCACTGGTTGAATATTTATCTATTTAAATTTCAAATCTGTCAAAGGATCTAATACAGCTATGACAGTGTCTTTTCTTAAGGTGACAGGAACAGACTCAAAATTGGCTATCTGTAAAGGAATAAGATCGTTTTCAGGCTTGACAAGTGCTTTGGAGAGCACAACACTGTGCTTTTCTATGAAGGGTGGGTGCATTTCTGTGACACCTAGAGTACCTAAAGTAAATGTGTCGAGAGTTCTTCCGGTAATAACCATTTCACTGTCAGGGGGTATTTCTATGTCTTCTGTTATAGCAAAACGGCAGGGGCTTATGTGTAATTCATTTGTATGGCAAACGAACTCCTCCTTATTCATTCTAAAGACCTTCACTAAGTATTATGTCACAGTTATGGGACAGCATGAAATCTCTACCAATGATGCATTCATTGGCTATATCGGCAAGAAATAATGAGTATAAAATCTTCTGTTTTCCTATTTGTACCTCCACTTCAATTTTTTCATGAAACCTAGCTGTGTTTCCAGTGATACCCAATAATATGTCAGAGGTAGGTTGAATTAAGGGCTTTTCGCTTTCTGCCCATGAATCGAAGCTATTTTTGCGGAGAAGAGTAATATTGGATCCAGCGTCTATCAAAGCTTTTATGTTTTGGGATTGTATTTGTATTGGGAGAAATAACCCCTCATGTATTGATTTTCCAGATACGTTTCTTACTGAGTTTGGTCCCTGTTCCATGTGAGTGGCTGTGGTCTCCTTATGGACCTCCAAGAAGACTGTTGAAGTTTCCCGAACTGTTTTGGTTCTGACTTTGGTAGTCTGAGAAACATATGTTGTTGTTTGGCGTGTTTGAGTAGTAATTACCATTTGGTATTGGTCTCTGTGACCTATTATTGTAGTCATTTCTTAGGTAGATCTTTCTCAGAGGACCTTGCCAAGCATTTGGCCTGTCTGGGTATCTAGGGCTGGTTCTGGTAACTTGCTCTTAGTTGTTAATTGGTCGGGAGTTCTGATTCTGTTGTGTAAAGTTATTCAGGGCTTTGGTCAGTTGCTCTATTGTATTATTTAAAGTTTTGAGGTTTTCCTCCCCTACTTTATTTTCAGTGGTAGGGTTTGTCGAGGAGTATTGACGGGTACTGTTTGTGTTACAGTTTTGTGGATACTGGCCCTCAGAATTTCTCTGGTCATGTGTCCTAAGTCCAGCTGTTACTGGGATTGTCTCGTATCTTTGCTTGTCTGCTATTTTATAGGCCTCTAGTCTTGTTGCCATTTGCTCTGCTTGGGAAAGTGTTTTTGGGTCGGCTTCTCTCAGTTTCAATCTCATCTCTTGCTCATTGAATGAATCAATGAAGTGGTTTTTGGCAATGGTCTCCAGAAACTCAATGTGTGCATTTGGATAAGCTAAGATTGTCATCTTTTTGATGTCTTGGGCAAGGTCTGAAATACTTTCTCCTACTTTTCTGGCTCGTCCCCTTAGCTTAGCTCTGAAAACTTCTTTCTGGTTAACAGTTCCATATCTTTCTCTCAGTTTCTGTGTAAGGACATTAATGCCTGTTCTTTCATTTCTCTGGAGTTCAGTCAGAATCCCTCTAGTACTGCCTGTTAGGCTGCTAGCTAGGTACAGTCCTTGTAAATATGGTGACCAACCATTTATTTGACTGCATATTTCAAAGGAATTGAGGTACTCATATACGTCATCTTTCCCGTCATATCTTGGGGGTTTTACTCTAAAATGTGGGTCAGGCTGTTCAGGGTTGTTGCCTCTGTTTTGGGGGTTATCTCCCCTTGCCCTGTAAGGGTAGGCAACTCTACATGCTGTGTCACCTCTATCATAGTGATTCCTTTAGGAAAGTCTATCTCTAGGTCAGGGGACGGGTTATGATATGTGGTGTTGGCTCTCTCTGGGAGGTGGGTACCAAAACTCGGATCCTTATTGACATTTCGTGACTCTGATGGGTTCTGCAACTGGGTAACTGGGCTTCGGTTAGGTTGGGGTGGAATGTTCGGGTCATCAAGGGAGATAACACCGTCACGCATGTTTTGATCGCTTAATGGTCTGATACTAAAAGGAGTAGTCTCCCTTTGATCAGAGCAGCTGCTTAAATCAAGGTTCATGTTTCTGGTATTGTCAGGATCTTCCTCTCTACACTGGTCATTCATGGTATTACTCGACTGGAAGATGCAGCAATAATCATTGCTTCATGAACAAGAGAAATATGATTAATATAGTCTTTTAAATAATTCCTTATGGCTCAACCCACCATTAGAGTAACAAACACATGTTACCGGTTTTATTGGACGGTACTGCGAAGCAGTGCCGTTCATAGGTATCATGCTACTTTTCGACAGGCATGCATCATTTGGTCCCCGGCTTCATACCTCAAACAGAAGCGTCCAGGAACCAGTTTTAAACGGAAGTGCACGGCCAAATATAATAAACCTTTTGTCCGCTATTCATAAGTACGCGAGTCAAGTAGCGCCCAAAGGCGGCTGATTCATATTGTAAAATATATTCTTCGACTGTAACTCCACAATATTCACAGTGCATTGTTAAATAAAAACACAATGGTTACACATGAATTGCTTGTAGGTTATACCTTTCTCTTATGACACTAGTATCATGCTACTTTTCGACAGGCATGCATCATTTGGTCCCCTGCTTCATACCTCAAACAGAAGCGTCCAGGAACCAGTTTTAATCGGAAGTGCACGGCCAAATAAAATAGACCTTTTGTCCGCTATTCATAAGTACGCGAGTCAAGTAGCGCCCAAAGGCGGCTGATTCATATTGTAAAATATATTCTTCGACTGTAATTCCACAATATTTAACAGTGCATTGTTAAATAAAAACACAATGGTTACACATGAATTGTTGGTAGGTTATACCTTTCTCTTATGACACTAGTGTTTCATGAAAAACTTATTCAGATCGGCTTCTTTCAACAAAACATCGCCATTTGGAACTATCTTAGCAGGTGCGCGTTGTCTAGTGCTAAAAGGCTGACCCGAGAGCTGACCATATATAAATGAAGAGGGAAAACGCTGGTCAGAAAATTGAATTATTTCTGTTGAATTAATTTTAATGGGTTATTTTGATTTCCTTGTACTATTGAATGTATTATACCTGATTTATTATAAATATTTGTATAATTTATAAGAGCGTTTAGTTAAAGATGGATGACTTTGTAATCATTTGTAGATATAGAAGTATCAATCTAGATCTAGACCATACCACGTACATTAAATAAATTTCAAAACTCGGCGACCCATATAACTTAAAAAAAATATCAAAATATTTTCATTCATTTTTTGGTCAGCCTTTTTCTTTATATCCATTGTTCAGCCCTTAGGTCTGCCTTTTAGTATTCAAGGAATTTGATTGATATGTTTCAAATGATGTATGAATTCACATCGTTCCAATCATCAGCCGGCAAGTTTCGGTGAGTGACTCCTTACAATAGAGTTTTCGAACGAATTTAGTTTGTTCTTTATTTTGGTATCTTTTTCTGATATTTTGAAAATAATATGTAGGACCACATACAGTTGAAAAATTAGTTCGGTCAGTGATTAAACTACAGATATCTTACTTTGTAGGAAATTAGAAGTTTTGTTGCTGTTATTATTTTCGTTCACGGTTCAGTTAAAATTCTTCATATTGACAGGAGTCCTACACACGCTGTCACAGAACAAAACAAGGACTATGAATGCGACTGACTCTAACACAGGGGCCAGAAACAAATTATTTAGGTTTGATTTGTGTATTAACTGTTTTTATTGCAAATGCTAAAATTTCATGGTGTTGCAAGTATCGAGTGTGCACTTTCAAATAATTCAGTTCTTTTCCAAGAACTCAAAAAAGCTATTACAGGTCAAGATCGCTTTATTGGGAGATTTCAATTATGCTCAAAAAGAAAGGGCTTCTATTGCACACTTATATCATACCAATTTCAATCTACGCCAGTTAATAGATTCAGTTACAACTGATTATGGCTCATATTAATACCATATATACACAAACTTGGATTAAACTTGTTTTAAGATCTTACGGCACTCTAGAGTCATACTACTCTGATCACATACCATTGTACCTTGTACTGAAAGTAGACTAAATTTTAGTTAAATGCTATAATATGATTGACAGTAAGTTACGAACTATGCTTCTTTGACTGAAAAAGTGCTCACAAAAGCAACAATGCACCTCGACCTGCCTGACTAATATAATAACTAGGTGTTTACACAATACCATATTAAGAAGACTCTGAAGTCTGTATGAATGAATATTTAACACCCCTGACATTGAAAGTTCCTCCTTTAAACATGACTAATAAATAGAGTAATACTTTCTTCTTATCAAAACTGATATTGTGCAAAACAATGTTAGATGTTTTTGTGTATCAATGACTCGGTAAAGCCCTCACTGGGGGCTGTATTTATTAAGCAACTTTGATTGAAGATTATTATAAGTGAAGCCAGTGGTCGAAATTAGCACCAGCCCACAAGCTCTGCACTGGTAAAATGACTTCCGGGCTTGCTCAAATTCTGAATTTTATATAGCACGGCTTGTTCAAAAATATGATTCCATGCAATAGCATAAGAATTCGGGCTTGTTCATCCAAAAGTCTTATTTCGATTACAAGGATAAGGCTAAGATCAATACTGAATACTGGCCCTGGTCTCAACATTTATCACTGTATAGCAACACTATTAATTCAACCGTTACTTTATCATTTTGAATTATCATTTTGAATTATTGATTGGAGTTGTTTTAATTTAAGTCCAATACCCTACATTCAATTGACTTAATACTTCATGAAGTTGTTCAGGGCCATCACAGGATGAGGTTAGTTAACACCGTATTATTCTTTAAACAGATTATGACCCCTGATTGACTATGGAACTTAGGTTAAAGTTTTAGGGCAAGTTGGAATATTAATTAATAACTTCTATATCCTTTGTTCAATTGACTTAATACTTCACACAGTTGTTCAGGACCATCACACAATGAGGTTACATAACTCCATTTTCTTAATACAAGTTATGGCCCCTGATTGACTTAGGTAAAAGTTTTAAGGCCAGGTTAAAGTTTTAGGGCAAGTTGGGATTTTCACTGAAAACTCCAATACCATTCATTCAATTGACTTAATACTTCACACAGTTGTTCAGAGCCATCACATAATGAGGATAGATAACTCCATATTATTCTTTACAAAGATTATGGCCCCTGATTGACTATGGAACTTAGGTTAAAGTTTTAGGGCAGTTTGGGATATTGTTTAATAACTTCTATACCCTTTATTCAATTGACTTAATACTTCACACAATTGTTCAGGACCATCACCCAATGAGGTTACATATCTCCATATCCTAAATACAAGTTATGGCCCCTGATTGACTTAGGTTAAAGTTTTAGGCAAGTAAGAGTTAAGGGCAAGTTGGGATTTTAATAAAAAACTTCTATACCGTTCATTAAATGCACTTAATAAAATTCAAAATTATTTACGACCATCTTACAACAAGAAACATAACTCCATTTTAAGCCTTAATACAAATTATGGCCCTTGATTTTTTTTTTTATTTCCTTCTTAACCACATTTTCAAAATGGGAAATCAAGTTATTTAAATGACTTGCGTCATTGTTTGAGCGGGCTGGTGGGAGGGCAGCATCAAAGTCACCTTATGTATCGAACAATTTTAGTTAGGTTTGACATAAAGATACCAAACTTGGTATTATTACATCGTTATTGTATTCTAAGTCAAAGCGGCGTAGTCGAGCGCGCTGTCTTACGACGGCTTTTGTTGATATATTGTAATCATTTTCACTCATTGCATATTCTTTCTGCTACAATGTTATAGCGTTTCATGTGTATCATTTAGATTCATCGTTTTTACATTATTACATTTTGTACTTCACTCATGATTCAGTGCTTATCTCATTTTATGTAAATTTCTTCTTGTTCAATCGTAAATAATGACAAATGCTGCTCAAAAGAGTGTGATAATGGATATACTCTTCCTGTCATTCATGTTATTTGATAACTGTCAGCTGCGTCATCTTCCATGAATTGCATTACTTTCACTTTGCCTCAGATTTAATAGTATGTGTGGTGGTTTTATGTTGTTGCTATTAGAACAGGGGTTATTTTGATAAGCCAAATATCCTGTACATTATAATTTTACCAAAGTAGTTCATTATAGATTCATATTACACTACAGACTGGTTAATTGTAATGGTAAACATTTTTTCAATTCTTTTAAAAGAAATCCATCCTTTGATATAGCCTTCTTATTACACCATTGTTTCCTAGAGCTTTACCTTGCATTTTTGTCATTCAGGCATGGTTCAGTCTGTTTTAAGGAAAAATTGAACTTGCTGATTTTGGTACTTTTGGTTCACCCCCAATTGATCTAATAAACCCTGGTTTAATATTGGTAATTATGGAGAAATAAAGACATACTTTATAAGTAATATTAATTGGACTCAACTTCAGACCTATTCAAATTATGAAATAAAATACTGCATAATAACTTTTATTAAATCATAGACCAACTATAAAAACGCACAAAAGGGAATGTTTCCTTTACATATACCTTGTTCTTTTTTTCTGAAATTGAACTGCTGGTGTTGAGGCATTGGTCTAAAACAGGTGTTGTTGACTGTTGATATGTAAATTTAACCAGCTACGATAACAACATCATATGCATACACCACTGTCAGCATTTTAACTGCTACAGCTAATGAAGAACCTCCAATAGCTATACTCTTATATAAGCTGCCATTTATAAATCATATTCAACATTTTATTGTTTTAATCTATTTTGGATTACATTTTTCCTTTGAAATTCATTAAAAACATTTACAACCTATCAATAAAATTTATATCCGTATGCACTTCAGTGTTCGTGTTTTGTGGTTTCCTTCTTACCAAAGCCAAAATAGTTGTTGTCATAGCCTATTAGTTGTTACCCAATTTTTCAACATTGCCGTGCTTAAGCTAGGCCTAAAAAGCAGAAGGCAGTGACCTGCTTCCCTTTCCCGACTCCTTGCTGTATTACTATTCCCCACTGTGCCCTTTTGTTAGACAGAACTTCCATCAATACTTATGAATTATATTTGATATTCAAAATGTCAATTAAAAAAAAAATATAATAATACAGACACATAATTGTGATACTTATTTGAGATAAAAGCAACCCTTACCATTTGTATTGGTATTGAGAGTAGTAACAACACATGCACAATATCTTTTGAACATTGACCCTTGCAAATGCTCCATTAGCGCTCTTTCAATGCACATCAAAAGATCACAGTCTGACCTTGCACCCTGCCCTTTTTTTCCTGAATTCCCACTTAAGAAACTTTCTTCTACAAAACAATACCAGACTAGGAGTGATGTACTGTCTGATTCAATCTCCTCTTTCCTTACATATGATATTCATATAACCAGTTGTAACTCTCCTGCTGCCAGCTTTAGGCAGTACCGTCCCTCAGCACTTTCAGTGCTTTGATTATATAAAACATTCAATAATCGAAACTGTACAAATCTGGATAAAATTCACATCATGTCATGGCTGTGCAGTAAAGTAACAATATATGTACATTTTTTTTTTTTGGCAGGTCAATTTGACGGAATGCGGTCCAAGAATAAAGATCATAACTATCCGGATAAAGGTCATTGGGTTCAAAGTATTGAATCCCGTGGAGCGATCCCGTCACAAGTTTTGGGCCCGTTGTGACAAGATGGTCAGTCCTACCCGGGGGAAAAAATCAAAGACCGCACGGGTGACCCGCCTTCCGTTTTATATAATTATATATTATAAATGAATAAAACAAATGTAGTTTCACTTTATTCTTCCTGTACTGTAAGGTATACATGTACAGTATATAATAACAACATTTGCAGAGAAAAGTGGTTTGCTTCGGCGACAATCCATCCCGCATCGTCCGAGTTTTATTTTAAATCTGTTCTATTTTAGGTATTTAAGAAACCATTCTCTTTCGTATGTTGTTATGAGTGATATACAGTATCGGTTTTTCCGGATAGTGTATTTGGTAAACGTCGATTTCGTCATCAAGTTTCTAATATCTCGGTGAATTGATGACGTCATAAGATAAAAGATTAAATGCGCTTGTAGAGATTCTTAGAATCGAAGTGCTCCCACAGGAATTTGACTCAGTGTGGTCAAAAATGATATATTAAGTCATTATATGACCAAAAAACAACAATTTCGGACAAAAACCTGGTCACTTATACTATCAATAGAGAAAGGACCGGCACTCCGGACGTGCCAAAAATCAGGTAAGTCAATTTTGATCTCCGTTTTCTTTTTTCCCACCGTCGGAATCTAAACATTCTGTACATTTTTGAAAAGCCCTATCCATAACCTTTGTGATGATATACAACACTTGACACTTCTATCGGAAATAAAAAAGAAATCGAGCAAACAATCATTCCTGACAGTGCGATCTTCCCAGGTCGGAAAAGTTTATAGAACCCAATGTAAAACAGTGTGATCAGAGTCAAGATCATGTAACGGTGGCATATAGCGACTATTCATCGACTGTTCCTAACATATACAAACAAAGTTTGGTAAATGCATCAATAAAAACCCTTTCTTGTGTTTATCATCCAAACTCAGTGAAAAACAACTTTCCGCGAATTACTTTCTGTCAATATCGGCCATTTATGTTTGCAAGCGCCTGGCTGATGGCCTTGAAGTTGACCTTGTTTTCGATTGGTCGGGCCCAGCGAAAATCCAATCGAAAACAAGGTCAACTTCAAGGCCATCAGAATGAACGGTGGCACGAACAGTGGTAATACAAGAAACAGTCATACGCCTAGTGGTCACATAAGAATGTACAGGAATACCACTAGTGGTCACATATAAATGTGCAGTTGTACGACAAATTGTCACATAAGAACAAACAGTGGTCACATAAGATTAAACAGTAAAACGACCAGTGGTCACATCAGAATGTACAGTGGTAAGACCAGTGGCCACATTAGAATGAACAGTAATACGACCTTGGACACATACAAATGTATAGTGGTCACATAAGAATGTACGGAAGTACGACCAGTGGTCAACTAAGAATGTACAGTTTTACGACCAGTGGTCACATGAATGAACAGAGATACGACAAGTGGCCACATAATTATGTACAGTCGTACGACCAGTAGCACATAAGAAACAGTAATACGACCAGTGGCTAAATAAGAAGGAACAGTGGTACGTCCAGTGGCAACACAAGAAGCAGTAATACTTCTAGTGGTCACATAAGAATGTACAGTAATACGACTAGTGGTCACATATGAATGTACAGTTGTACGACCAGTCGTCACATATGAATGAAC
This sequence comes from Mya arenaria, assembly GCF_026914265.1. Lineage (NCBI taxonomy): Eukaryota > Metazoa > Mollusca > Bivalvia > Myida > Myidae > Mya > Mya arenaria. The sequence continues at coordinate 22,272,007 of NC_069123.1, read as the reverse complement.
AGTGGTACGACCAGTGGTCACATATGAATGAACAGTAATACGACCAGTGGTCAAATAAGAATGAACAGTAATACGACCAGTGGTCACATAAAACTATACAGTGGTACGACCAGTGGTCACATAAGAATGGACAGTGGTACGACCAGTGGTCACACTAGAATGTACAGTGGTACAACCAGTGGCCACACTAGAATGAACAGTAAAACGACATGTGGCCACATCATAATGTACAGTTGTGCGACCAGTGGCCACATACGAATGTATAGTTATACGCCCAGTGGTCACATAAGAATGTACAGAAGTACGACTAGTGGTCAACTAAGAATGTACAGTTTTACGACCAGTGGTCATATATGAATTAACAGTGGTACGACAAATGGCCACATAAAAATGTACAGTAATACGACCAGTGGTAACATAAGAATGTACAGTAATACGACCAGTGGTAACATAAGCATGTATATATATATAGTAATACGACCAGTGGTCGCATAAAAATGAACAGTGGAAAGAACAGTGGTCACATGATATATAGAGTCGTACGACCAGTAGCCACACTATTAAACCGTAATACGACCAGTAGTCAAATAAAAATAAACAGTAGTTCGACCAGTGGCAACATACAAAACAGTAATACGACTAGTGGTAACATACGAATGTACAGTAATACGACCAGTGATCACATAAGAAGGAACAGTGGTACGACCAGTGACCACACTATTATTAACTGTAATACGACCAGTGGTTACATAATAATGTACAGTGGTACGAACGTAGGCCATATGAGAATGTTCATTTGTACAACCAGTAGTCACATAAGAATATACAGTGGTACGACTAGTGACCACGCTATAATTAACTGTAATACAACAAGTGGTCACATAAGACTGTCGATTGTACGACAAGTGGTCACATAAGAATATACAATGGTACGACCAGTGACCACACTATTACTAACTGTAATACGACCAGTGGTTACATAATAATATACACTGGTACGACCACAGGCCACATAAAAATGTACAGTTGTACGACCAGTGGTCACATAACAATATACAGTGGTACGACCACTAGTCGCACTATAATGAACTGTAATACGACCAGTGGTCACATAAGAATGAACAGTGGAACGACCAGTGGTCACATCAAAATGTACAGTGGTACGACCAGTGGCTTCACTACAAACAATAATACGACCAGTGGTAAGATAAGAAACAGTAATACGACCAGTGGTCACATAATAATGTACAGTGGTACGACCAGTGGTCACATAAGAATGTACAGTTGTAGGACCAGTGGTCACATAAGAATGAACAGTCGTACGACCACTAGTCGCACTATAATGAACTTTAATACGACCAGTGGTTACATAATAATGTACAATGGTACGACCAATGGCCACAAAAGTATGTACAGTTGTACGACAAGTGCCCACACTACAAACAGTAATACGACCAGTGTTCACATCAGAATGTACAGTGGTACGACCAGTAGCCACATAATAATGTACAATGGTACGACCAATTGCCACATAATAATGTACAGTTGTACGACAACTGGCCACACTACAAACAGTAATACGACCAGTGTTCACATCAGAATGTACAGTGGTTCGACCAGTGGCCACATAATAATGTACAATGGTACGACCAATTGCCACATAATAATGTACAGTTGTACGACAACTGGCCACACTACAAACAGTAATACGAACAGTGTTCACATCAGAATGTACAGTGGTACGACCAGTGGCCACATAATAATGTACAATGGTACGACCAATTGCCACATAATAATGTACAGTTGTACGACAACTGGCCACACTACAAACAGTAATACGACCAGTGTTCACATCAGAATGTACAGTGGTTCGACCAGTGGCCACATAATAATGTACAGTGGTACGACCAATTGCCACATAATAATGTACAGTGGTACGACCAATGGTCACATAAGAATTAACAGTGGTACGACCAGCGACCACACTATAAACAGTCATACGACCAGTGTTCATATGAGAATGTACAGTGGTACGACCAGTGACACACTAGAATGAACAGTGGTACGACCGGTGACCAGACTAGAATGGACAGTAATACGACCAGTGGCTACATCGAATTTACAGTGGAACGACCAGTGGTCACACTAGAATGAACCGTAATGCGACCAGTGGTCACATAATAATGTGCAGTGGTACGACCATTGGCCATAACTGAATGTACAGTCATGTGTCCAGTGGCCACAGAAGACTGTATGGTGGTACGACCTGTGACTTCAATAGGATTAACAGTGGAAGGACCAGTGCCTACAACAGTATCTTTAGTGGAACAGCAGTATTCACAGTGGAACGACCAGTGCCTACAAAGTGCCTACAATAGTATTTACACTGGAACGACCAGTGGCTACAACAGTATTTACACGGGAACGCCAGTGGCTACAAAGTGCCTACAGCAGTATTTACACTGGAACGCCAGTTGCTACAACAGTATTTACACTGGAACGCCATTGGCTACAACAGTATTTACACTGGAACGCCAGTGGCTACAAAGTGCCTACAACAGTATTTACACTGGAACGCCAGTGGCTACAACAGTATTTACACTGGAACGCCAGTGGCTACAAAGTGCCTACAACAGTATTTACACTGGAACGCCATAGGCTACAACAGCATTTACACTGGAACGCCAGTGGCTACAACAGTATTTATACTGGAACGCCAGTGGCTACAACAGTATTTACACTGGAACACCTATGGCTACATCGAGTTTACAGTGGAACGACCAGTGGCTACATCGAGATTACAGAGGAACGAACAGTGGCTACATCGAGTTTACAGTGGAACGACCAGTGGCTACATCGAGTGAACAGTGGAACGACCAGTGGCTACATCGAATTTACAGTGGAACGACCAGTGGCTACATCGAGTGTACAGTGGAACGACCAGTGGCTACATCGAGTTTAAAGTTGAACGACCAGTGGCTACTACAGTATTTGCAGTGGAAAGACCCGTGGCTACAACAAATTTTACATTGGAACGACCAGTGGCTAATACGGAGTTTACAGTGGAAAGACCAGTGGCTACATCGAGTTTACAGTGGAACGACCAGTGGCTTCAACAGTATTTGCAGTGGAACGATCAGTGACTACAAAAATATTTGCAGTGGAACGACCAGTGGCTACAACAAATTTTACAGTGGAACGACCAGTGACTACAACAGTATTTGCAGTGGAACGACCAGTGACTACAACAATATTTGCAGTGGAACGACCAGTGGCTACAACAGTATTTACAGTGGAACGACCAGTGGCTACAACAGTATTTGCAGTGGAACGACCAGTGACTACAACAGTATTTACAGTGGAACGACCAGTGGCTACAACAGTATTAACATTGGAAAGACCAGTGGCTACAACAGTATTTGCAGTGGAACGACCAGTGGCTACAACAGTATTAATATTGGAAAGACCAGTGGCTACAACAGTATTTGCAGTGGAACGACCAGTGGCTACAACAGTATTAACATTGGAAAGACCAGTGGCCATAACAGTATTTGCAATGGAATGACCAGTGGCTACAACAGTATTAACATTGGAAAGACCAGTTGCTACAACAGTATTGACAGAGGAACGACCAGTGGCTACAACAGTATTTGCAGTTGAACGACCAGTGGCTTCAACAGTATTTACAGTGGAACGATCAGTGGCTACAACAGTATTTGCAGTGGAACGACCAGTGGCTACAACAGTATTTACCGTGGAACGACCAATGGCTACCACAGTATTAACATTTGAAAGACCAGTGGCTACAACAGTATTGGCAGTGGAACGACCAGTGGCTACAACAATATTTGCAATGGAACGACCAGTGGCTACAACAGTATTTACAGTGGAACGACCAGTGGCTACAACAGTATTTGCAGTGGATCGACCAGTGACTACAACAGTATTTACAGCGGAACGACCAGTGGCTACAACAGTATTTGCACTGGAACGACCAGTGGCTACCCCAGTATTTGCAGTGGAACGACCAGTGGCTACAACAGTATTAACATTGGAAAGACTAGTTGCTACAACAGTATTTGCAGTGGAACGACCAGTGGCTACAACAGTATTAACATTGGAAAGACCAGTGGCTACAACAGTATTTGCAATGGAACGACCAGTGGCTACAACAGTATTTGCACTGGAACGACCAGTGGCTACCACAGTATTTGCAGTGGAACGACCAGTGGCTACAACAGTATTAACATTGGAAAGACTAGTTGCTACAACAGTATTTGCATTGGAACGACCAGTGGCTACAACAGTATTAACATTGGAAAGACCAGTGGCTACAACAGTATTTGCAATGGAACGACCAGTGGCTACAACAGTATTAACATTGGAAAGACCAGTGGCTACAACAGTATTTCCAGTGGAACGACTAGTGGCTACAACCGTATTTGAAGTTGAACGACCAGTGGCTTCAACAGTATTTACAGTGGAACGACCAATGGCTACAACAGTATTACATTTGAAAGACCAGTGGCTACAACAGTATTTGCAGTGAAACGACCAGTGGCTACAACAGTATTAACATTGGAAAGACCAGTGGCTACAACAGTATTTGCAGTGGAACGACCAGTGGCTACAACAGTATTAATATTGGAAAGACCAGTGGCTACAACAGTATTAACATTGGAAAGACCAGTGGCTACAACAGTATTTGCAATGGAACGACCAGTGGCTACAACAGTATTTGCAGTAGAACGACCAGTGGCCACAACAGTATTTGCAGTGGAACGACCAGTGACTTCGGTAGTATTTACAGTGGAACGACCAGTGACTACAACAGTATGTACAGTGGAACGACCAGTGGCTACAGCAGTATTTGCAGTGGCTACAACCAGTGGCTACAACACAATGTGTCGTAGTGCGAACAGTTACTTCAACATTATTTACAGTGGTACGACCAATGGACACAACAAAATGTACGGTGACCAGTAGCCACAACAGAAAGTATGGTGGAAAGATGTACAGTGAAACGACCAGTGACCACAGCAGAACGCACAGTGGCACGACCAAGAGCCACAAATTGATATACATGTAGCGCTGTATGACCAATGATCACAATAAAATGGACAGTGTAACGACCAGTGGCTACAAAAAGAAGTTCAATGGTACGACCATTGACTAGAACAGAATGCGCTATGGTACGAGCAGTGGCCACCACAAAATGTACAACATTTCATGTACAGTAGGTTCAAGGCAAAGAAGGAAAACAAAACAAGACCGTGTTGCATCAAAAACAATCAAGTCCGAAAACAATGTATACTATTTTTAGCGTTTTACTCGTTGCATTTTCCGCCTTACTTTTCTGGAAAAGTAGTTCGCGGAGAAATACAATTCTCAAACTTTTAAATAATCAGAGATCTAAAAGGCTTATTTGACGAATATTACCATGATCAATGTGTTTAAATTTGTAATGACCAATGAATTTTTTATTTTTTCAGTTCATTTCTGTTAATTTGTTAGGAAGTCAGCGTGATTTCAAAGGGCCTTATCGCAGAAATGGCCAACAAGTTTCACACACTGAATCGCCTTGGGTTAAGTTATTATCTGAAAACAAATGGGCTTCATGACACTAGTAGGCTATTCGTTTTCATACGCACAAGGGTTTCTGTTTGGTTCAATTTGATAATACTTTCGTTGCCGGTAAATTTATTTAAAAACATTCACGTTCACTGTGTGTTCTATCAATTTTCCTGTTGCGTTGCTTTTTCAGTTGATAATGATCTACCCGCGCTTACAAGTGAATAAAGCTGCATTATTGCTTAAAGCAGTACCAAACCTCTCCTAAAATGCATACCGTTGACGAAAAGGGGAAATAAATCCCCCGGTGGTTGGTGTAGTATACACCGTAATTTGGCGGCCAACTACGAGTCGTAGCTTCCATGACTCTGACTTGATTGACCATACAAAGTCATTGGTCACTGCTCTTTGAAAACCTACGCGCGGTTCATATTTGTTTAAACAGTGGGGCTAAGATCGCTTACCTTAGCTATTAAAACCTATTATGTTAAAAGTTGAGATATTAGTATAACATAAACTTAAGTAAAAACGTTATACCGCCAGTTTCTTGTATGTTCGTCTCAATTTCAGACACGGCTATGTTTAGTTTCGCTTTAGATTTGTTTTAGATTTATTTTAAGACATAATTTGTGAGAACGCTCCCGATACGCAACATGGATTGTACAAAGCCCTAGTTAGAGGACAATGGTTATATCTGAATTATTTCAAATGCCGAAATTGCAAAAAGAATGAGACACCCCAGTGTATTTGAGCCCAACCCAATCCCCGCCGGGCTGAGTCGATGCTCCCTCGGCTGATGTAGTGTTGGAAATCGGACAGAAAAAATACTATCGATAATCGGTTTATGAAACCGATCAATGATCGATTATTAATCGGTTTAATCATTATTTAATTATCTTTGGTCATCATTTTTATTAAAGGCATACAGATACAGTAAATGCACCAGTTTTAAGCACCAATGTTCCCTTACAATATTGTCTGTATATTTCTATGTATAAATTACATTATCTATTCAGAACGCAACTATCCTTTAGTGTTTACAAGTTACTATTACAGAAGTTGAGATCACCGGCTCTATTTTTGTCTTAAATCTAGTATTGTATACATGTGTAAAATAAAAATAAAAATATGAATTTCTTTTTAATAATCAGTCAGTAACAAATACAACAGTTTAATATGATTCACAAGAACATATTTTCTTTCATACAACTGAGAAAACTAAATTCTTACATGGTAAGAAGTAAACGGTAATATGTTTTAAAAATCACTTTCAAACCACAAACATGAGAGGTTGAGAACAAATCCTTTAGCCGTTAAATTGCAAAGAAAATTTGTAATAAGGCACTGACTTGATAACATTTCAGCATTAAAAAGCATTGAGCAGAAAAAGAAAATTAGTCGGTAGCGGCTACGTTTCTATACTCGATTGTTCAAATTTCACTATCGATTGTCGCCGACGTAGGCCTTTTCGATCAATTGTCGATTATAATCGATCATCGGCACAACACTCGGCTGATGACAATAAACATATTTTATCGACTTATAAGGGAGCAAACTTCCCTCTTTAAGGCGCGTGGAAGACGCTTGAATTCATATTCAACATTTATTTAAGTCCATTGTGTGCATATATACATTGGTATACTAAGAGGCATAATTGAATAAATTTGAGTTTTGTATTTTAATGATCACATAACGGTGAGAGGCTGCTACTCATTTGAACACTTGTTTTCACCATGTTCACGTTCAAGCTTAAAGTCATACTATTTACAAAATTGTGTTATTACGTTTTTCAACAATATTGTATTCTTTCTGTCGCTTTTTCAAATACGAATGTCTCTTATCCAAACCTGACGAATTAGCAATGCCACTGTTATTTAATTGCCCTATAAACATTAGAACAGAATTATTGCCTGATTACAAAGTTCCTGGTATGCGGGACAGAAAAGTAATTTCTGGTTTGTTGATTTGCAAGAACAATAACCAAGCACAGGTAGCTGAGCTTGATTAAAGTTCATCTCATAAGTTTTCTTCTTGTGCCTATAGCAACATCTTCGAGCCAAAAATATATTGATTGTGGAAGTGCCGCTGAATGAGGACTCTCCACGTTCATGCCCGTCAGTAATTACGTTAATTGCTACGTCTGAACTTTATGTCGGCCATAAATAGTTGTAATTTCATCATATAAAAGGGATTAAATTACACGCTTGCTCTTTTAAGGTTTTTGTGATGATATTTAGGAGACAAGCCACCAGACAGAGTCAAAGGGGCCTGCGATGATGACTTTGGGAGGAATCAGATCTATTCCAGTTGCTTTTCCATCTAACTTTTTAATATATTTTCCAATATCTTTATCGGTGACCGGGGTGAAATGAAAATCAGCTGACTATCAGCTGACATTTGGCAATTTTGTCTATACTACAATGTAGGGTGTTTATTTTTAATCTGAGTTCCAAATATTCAAATATTTTCCGCTATATCGATGTAAAATGAGTTAATTCTATTTGCCAGCAGTTTTTGGTCAGAAACCAATTTTCCTATGTTGTCTTTGAGAATTATTGGGTTATGCGATTTATATATATATATATATATATATATATATATATATATATATATATAGAGAGAGAGAGAGAGAGAGAGAGAGAGAACGGTACATGTGAAAGCATAGAATTAGCAATATGATGTCAAATTCATATTCTAGCAGACCAACAGTTTTACATAAATCGTAATGTAAATTCATACTGTTTTGTCACCACTTATATTTGCATGTAATAACTAGGCAGAGCATTTGTATCCATATATATGAGCAAAAACAACAAACTAACTGATTTTGAGTGAGAACTGTAAGTTGCCACTGACAGAGCCAATGATAAGTATTATTTTGGTTGATGGACCAACTCTTGCTTATTATACTTTTACTGCTTTATAAGTTAACATTGACTTTTATCTTGTGTTGTTCTAGTTTATAATTTCTTTTGCCCGAAACCGTTACAGTGGCGGTTGACGGAGCAGGAATGAGAGTAGGCCTATTGTTTCACATGGTCATGAATAATGAAATATATGGCTGTACAATCCTGTTTCTTATTATGAAATTATCACTGAGTTCAAAAAGCACCAATTTAATTTTATAAATAAAGTTCATCTTTGTAACAACAACGTCATGTAATGATGTTATTTTCTCTCTAGTTTAATGAACGGTCATAAATTATCATTATCTTAAACCGTGATAACATTTTGCAATTCCTGCTTAATTTGTAATATTGCAGACAAATTGGTACAACAACCATATCTATTGGATCGTTTGATGTTTTATTTTTGATTTTTGATTTCTCCTTTGTGCATTCCGTCATTTATAGATAATTGTGCTTGAGCTAGGTCGATCACAAGCTGCTTCTAATACATCTTTTACTCCTTATGGGATAACAATGTTACCTCTACAAATTGAGAACATGATCATTATTAAAGTATTACTAATTCGGAGTTATCATTAACAGAAGAAGTACGATTGTGAATTAGAGATATAAATCGATGATACCAGTTAAAAAGTGGATCATGGAATCTCTACATGTATCTCATTAAAGGGTTACCTTAGCAATATTCTTATTTTAATGACACTAGTCTCTCGAGGACTGATCGTAAAAGGTATTTATATCTCTTGTTATTGCTTAATAAAGAATACGAAGAAGAAAATCGCAATGAAGAGGTGTGGCCATTTAAATTGGTTTAATACCGTTACCCGATGCTTCCACAAAATAATGATTTGTTTAAGATCCCTGTATATTACTATGACCATGGTCATGGACATACATGTGTATGCAGACCTGATTTTGTTTATTTTCGCAAAAGCAATTATAGAACACATGTAGAAGGAGTTCTAAATTCCAACACAAACGTTATTTTTGACCAAACACCCAAGAAGCAAAAGACGTATCGATTTTGGAATTGGGAAGTTTCAGCGTTCATGATAGTCAGTAATTACTTTAATTGCTACGTTTGAACTTAATATGGCCATAACTACTTGTACTTCCACCTTATTAAGGCGATTGAATTAAATACTATAGCTATCCTTCTTGTGGTGATATTGAGGATGTTGCACCAGAAACAAGTCAAGAGACACGCTTTTAAGGAAACTCAATAAGCATTAAGAAAGTTTTTTGTAAGGCTTCATTTCGGCAATGTTTCTTTTAGGGATATGAATCGTTTTCGGTCATGTAATTATGAAAACAATGTACTCTGAGCACTAGGAGGAACAATAATACGACCAGTGGTCTCTTCAGAATGTAAAGTGGTACGACCAGTGGTCACACTAGAAACAATAATACGACCAGCGGTCACTATAGAATGAACAGTTATACAACCAGTCGTCATATAAGAATGTAAAGTGGCACGACCAGTGGCTACAAAATAATTTAGAGTGACCTGTGGCCACAACAGAATGAACAGTGGTACGACCGGTGGCCACAGCAGAATGCACAGTGGTACGACAAGTGACCACAATATAATGCACAGCGGAAGGACCAGTGACCACGATGGAATGCACAGTGGTAGGTACGACTAGGGACCACAATATAATATACAGTGGTACGACCAGTGACCACAACACAATGCACAGTGGACGACCAGTGACAACAACATACTGCACAGTGGACGACCAGTGACCACAATATAATGCTCAGTGGTACGACCAGTGACCACAATGTAATGCACAGTGGTACGACCAGTGACCACAATATAATGCACAGCGGTAGGACCAGTGACCACGATGGAATGCACTGTGGTATGACTAGGGACCACAATATAATATACAGTGGTACGACCAGTGACCACAACACAATGCACAGTGGTACGCCCAGTGGCCACAACAGAATGAACGGTGGTACGACCGGTGGCCACAGCAGAATGCACAGTGGTACGACCAGTGACCACAATATAATGCACAGCGGTAGGACCAGTGACCACGATGGAATGCACTGTGGTACGACTAGGGACCACAATGTAATACACAGTGGTGCGACCAGTAACATCAACGTACTGCACAGTGGTACGACCAATGACCACAATATAATGCACAGTGGTACGACCAGTGACCACAATATAATGCACAGTGGTACGACCAGTGACAACAATATGATGCACAGCGGTCGGACCAGTGACCACGATGGAATGCAAAGTGGTACGACTAGGGACCACAATATAATATACAGTGGTACGACCAGTGACCACAACACAATGCACAGTGGTACGACTAGTGACCACAACACAATGCACAGTGGTACGACCAGTGACCACAATATAATGCACAGTGGTACGACCAGTGACCACAATATAATGCACAGTGGTACGACCAGTGACAACAACATAATGCATAGTGATACGACCAGTGACAACAACATAATGCACAGTGGTACGTCCAGTGACCACAATATAATGCACAGTGGTACGTCCAGTGACCACAACACACTGCACAATGGTACGACCAGTGACCACAATATAATGCACAGTGGTACGACTAGTGACCACAATATAATGCACAGTGGTACGACCAGTGACCACAATATAATATACCGTGGTACGACTAGTGACCACAATATAATATACAGTGGTACGACTAATGACCACAATATAATGCACAGTGGTACGACCAGTGACCACAGTATAATGCACAGAGGTAGGACCAGTGACCACAATATAATGCACAGTGGTACGACCAGTGACCACAATATAATGCACAGTGGTACGACCAGTGACCACAATATAATATACTGTGATACGACCAGTGACAACAACAGAATACACAGTGATACGACCAGTGAACACAACATTGTGTACAGTGGTATGACCAGGGACCACAATATAATAAACCGTAGTACGACCAGTGACCACAATATAATGCACAGTGGTACGACTAGTAACCACAATATATCATACCGTGGGACAACCAGTGACCACAATATAATGCACAGTGGTAGGACCAGTGAGCACAATAGAATATACAGTGGTACGACCAGTGACCACAAGACAATGGACAGTGGTACGACTAGGGACCACAATATAATATAGCGTGGTAAGACCAGTGACCACAATATAATGCACAGTGGTACGACCAGTGACCACAATATAATGTACAGTGGTACGACCAGTGACCACAATCGAATATACAGTGATACGTCCATAGACAACAAAAGAATGTACAGTAGTACGACATGTGACCACAATAGAATGTACATTGGTACGAACAGTGACCACTATAGTATGGACAGCGGTACGACCAGTGACCACAGCAGAATGCACAGTGGTACGACCAGTTACCACAATAGAATGTACAGTGGTACGAACAGTGACTACAGTTGAATGCACAGTGGTACGACCAGTGACCACAGCAGAATATACAGTGGTACGACCAGTGACCACAGCAGAATGCACAGTGGTACGACCAGGGGCCTAACTGTTATATTGCGTGGTACTGCCAATAGTCACAAAATAATATACACTAGTACAACCATTGACCACAACATTATGCACAGTGGTACGACCAGTGATCACAACATAATGCACAGTGGTACGACCAGGGACCTCAACAAAGTGCACAGTGGTACGACCAGTGGTCACAACATAATGCGCAGTGGTAGGACCAGTGACCACAATATAATATATCGTGGTACGACAAGTGACAACAACATAATGCACAGTGGTACGACCAGTCACCACAACATAGTGCACAGTGGTACAACTAGTGACCCCAACACAATGCACAGTGGTACGACTAGTGACCACAACATAATGCACAGTGGTACGACAAGTGACCACAACATAATGCACAGTGGTACGACCAGTGACCACAGCATAATGCACAGTGGTTCGACCAGTGACCCTAACATAATGCACAGTGGTACGACTAGTGACCACAACATAATGCACAGTGGTACGACCAGTGACCACAACATATTGTACAGTGGTACGACCAGTGACCAGAACATAATGCACAGTGGTACGATCATTGACCACAACAAAAATGCAAATGGAACGACCAGGGACAACAACGTTATGCGCAGTTGTACGACCAGGGACCACAATATAATATACTATAATATACGGTGGAACGGCCAGTGACTACAACATAATGCATAGTGGTACGACCAGTGACCACAATATAATATACCGTGGTACGACCAGTGACCACAACATAATGCACAGTGGTACGACCAGTGACTATTTAAGAAATATTACACACTGGTCACTGAGGGTCATTTGACATTATACGGACCGGCCGGTCAGCCACCAAAGGTGTATATAGACCGAGGCGTTAGCCGAGGTCCATTCACCTTCGGGGGGCTGACTGACCGGTCCTTATAAAGCCATATTGCCCGAAGTGGTGTGTTATATTTCTTATATTATACCGAACACTTTTCATTACAAGACAATATTTTTAAAGAGATTTAAATGTGTTTTATTTAACAAACCTGATAATGTTTACTTGCGACAAATTTCGCCGTTGTGAAAATAGCAAGCTGCACTTACCAATCGTATGAAGTCAGCGGTCCATATTACATTTTTGGCGAGGTCCGGACCGGCCAAAAATATAATATGGACCGCTGACGTCATAAAACTGGATTTTCATCAAAAATACCGTGGTACGACCAGTGACCACAATAGTATGTACAATGGTACGACTAGGGACCACAATATAATATACCGTTGTATGACCAGTGACCACAATATAATGCACAGTGGTACGACCAGTGACCACAACACAATGTACAGTGATGCGAATATGGACCACAATATAATATACCGTGTTACGACCAGTGACCACAATATAATGTACAGTGCTTCGACCAGTGACCACAACATAATGAACAGTGGTACGACCAGTGACCACAACATAATGTACATTGGTACGACAAGTAACCACAACATAATGTACATAGGTACGACCAGTGACCACAACATAATGTACAGTGGTGCGACCAGTAACCACAACACAATGTACATAGGTGCGACCAGTGACCACAACATACTGTACAGTGGTACGACCAGTAACCACAATATAATGTACATAGGTACGACCAGTGACCACAACATAATGTACAGTGGTACGACTACTGACCACAACACAATGCACAGTGGTACGCCCAGGGACCACAATATTATGTACGTACATTAGTACGACCAGTGGCCACCACGCAATATTAACACCTCAACACATATTCTTTAAATGAACTTCCTTTCGGCAATTGCGGTTATCATCCGACGAAACCAAAGTCTTCGGATATGTTCGGATCGCAATTTATCGCATAACAATAAACATAAAAAATGTTGATCTTATTATTGTTTGTATTGTATAAGCAGGTCGCGTAAAATATAAATCAACATTTTAGAAAGTGTTAATTTATGATATGTTAAATGTATATTTGCCATAAGTGTTTCTTAATTAGTGGTTGATCTTTTCGTCATTTGAAAAGTGTTTCCGGCTACGGTCAGGTCGTTCTATTTACAGAATGGGTAAGCAAGGACTACTGAAAGGTTTTCTTAAATGAAATTAAGTATTTTTTAACAATTCTTGAATGAAATAATGAACTATTGTTGTAAATATAAGTAATGCATTGCGGGAGTGATGTCATTATCAGGGATATGAACGCAATTGGGCTGGTCAAAGTACGCGTTCGGACTCCACATACTTTGACCAGCCCAGTTGCGTTCATACCCCGATAATGTCATCAATCACGCAGTTCATTCCTTATATGTACAAATGAACGACCAATGATCACAATATGATGTACAGACGCACGCCCTGTGGCCACAATTTAATGTACAGTGATACGGCCAGTGGCTACGACTGTACGTACAGTTGTAAGTTCAGAAGCTACAAAAGAATGTATAGCGAACAGTCGCCACCACAGTATGTGCAGCGGACCGACCAGTGACTTCAACATATACGGTGGTACGACCAGTGGCCACATAAGCTTACGACGGTCTTGCTTATCAAAGTCAAATGATAAACAAAACGAATTTAAGTATTGGTAAAGTTGTTAATTATAACTGTTTTAAACACAGAAACGTTTCGATATACATGTAGTTCAACGGTCGATCAGTAAGCCGAACTTTAAGACCCCTAATATGAAAATGACCATCTCGGTATAATGCACCAGTCAATTGTACCCCCCCCCCCCAGGTCCGGTCCGGTGAATAGCGGGGACTTTGACTTTCGGTCCAGCCAACCCCGGCTAAAATCCCCGTCCTGCGGGGAAGAACTGATGGTAAAATCCCCGCCAAATGCCCCTGCACCCCAGGGACCCTAGGTAAGACCCATTCCCCGCTATATTTAAAGCGCAGACAAAAGCACCGCATTCACCCGGCACTGTGGGGCCACCTGAAAGGTAAAAACACGGCCCATTCCCCGGCTATCCCCGGACCTGGGGGCCGTGGTTACAATTGACTGGTGCATAAGTGTTACTCTGTCGACGCCACCTATCACCATTTGCATTTACAAGAATTAATCTCGCGAGGGAACAGAAAACTTATGTAAACTTCACTCAGGGAAAGTTGTATGACTCTCATATTTTAATATACACACAAATATATATATTCTCCCAAATTGATGAAGGTTACACGGTACTATTACAATATGTTTCGAAAACTCCTACGCAGTAATCTCCCTTGGCGAGCAGCAACAATTGAATAAACGATTTTTGAAAAATCAACATTGAGCTTAATTGTTTGTTTTGAAAATGTCATTCGAAATACTTTTTTTATCGTCGTTCTATTTACTCATAAGAGTAAAATGTGTTCACAAAAACAAATACAATATATAAAGCCCGGAATTCACATAACACGCCGGTACCAATAAAAGGTGAATTTCATGCTATTGAAATTATGTATTAGACCATTGACTCTATTGTTTCCGAAATAACGTGTGTGTATTTTTGGTATGATTTTGTTTGTACCGGAAGATTAGCTTGGGAAAACCAGAATATCTATAATTGTTACAATATTATCAAACATAATGTCCTTCGGACATACCAAACATGTTATCATTGAAAAAATAAACCTTTTTCTGGTTAGCTACAAGCACGTTTTTCTTCTAGTTTTATTGCGCCGACTTGATGCTATGCATCGTTTTTTATGCCCCCGAAGGTGGGCATATTAAATCGTACCGTCCGTCCATCTGTCCGTCCGTCCGTCCGTCCGTCCGACGCAATAACTCAGAATACTATGGACATATTTTAAAATAACTTGCAACATGTGTTCGGCATACCAAGACGACGTGTCGCGTGCAAGAACCGTGTCCCTACCTCAAAGGTCAAGGTCACACTTAGGTGTTTATTCACAATGGAATGCTGCATATAAGGACATAGAGTATAGGTTGTCGTGTCCGGGCTGTAACTTTCCCTTGTATGGACAGATTTTAAAATAACTTGCCACATGTGTTCGGCATACCAAGACGACGTGTCGCGTGCAAGAATCGTGTCCCTACCTCTAAGGTCAAGGTCACACGTAGGTGTTTATTCACAATGGAATGCTGCATATAACGACATAGAGTATAGGTTGTCGTGTCCGGGCTGTAACTTTCCCTTGTATAGACAGATTTTAAAATAACTTGCCACATGTGTTCGGCATACCAAGACGACGTGTCGCGTGCAAGAACCGTGTCCCTACCTCTAAGGTCAAGGTCACACTTAGTGTTTATTCACAATGGAATGCTGCATATAAGGACATAGAGTATAGGTTGTCGTGTCCGGGCTGTAACTTTCCCTTGTATGGACAGATTTTAAAATAACTTGCCACATGTGTTCGGCATACCAAGACGACGTGTCGCGTGCAAGAACCGTGTCCCTACCTCTAAGGTCAAGGTCACACTTAGGTGTTTATTCACAATGGAATGCTGCATATAAGAACATAGAGTATAGGTTGTCGTGTCCGGGCTGTAACTTTCCCTTGTATGGACAGATTTTAAAATAATTTGCCACATGTGTTCGGCATACCAAGACGACGTGTCGCGTGCAAGACCCGTGTCCCTACCTCTAAGGTCAAGGTCACACTTAGGTGTTTATTCACAATGGAATGCTGCATATAAGGACATAGAGTATAGGTTGTCGTGTCTGGGCTGTAACTTTCCCTTGTATGGACAGATTTTAAAATAATTTACCACATGTGTTCGGCATACCAAGACGAAGTGCCGCGTGCAAGACCCGTGTTCCTACCTCTTAGGTCAAGGTCACACTTAGTGTTGATTCACAATGGAATGCTGCATATAAGGACATAGAGTATAGGTTGTCGTGTCCGGGTTGTAACTTTCCCTTGTATGGACAGATTTTAAAATAACTTATTACATGTGTTCGGCATACCAAGATGATGTGTCGCGTGCAAGAACCGTGTCCCTACTTCTAAGGTCAAGGTCACACTTAGGTGTTTATTCACAATGGAATGCTGCATATAAGGACATAGAGTATAGGTTGTCGTGTCCGGGCTGTAACTTTCCCTTGTATGGACAGATTTTAAAATAACTTGCCACATGTGTTCGGCATATCAAGAAGACGTGTCGTGTGCAAAACTTGTGTCCCTACCTCTTAGGTCAAGGTCACACTTAGTGTTTATTCTCAATGGCATGCTGCATATAAGGACATAGAGTATAGGTTGTCGTGTCCGGGCTGTAACTTTCCCTTGTATGGACAGATTTTAAAATAACTTGCCACATGTGTTCGACATACCAAGACGCCGTATCGCGTGCAATAACCGTGTCCCTACCTCTAAGGTCAAGGTCACACCTAGGTGTTTATTCACAATGGAATGCTGCATATAACGACATAGAGTATAGGTTGTCGTGTCCGGGCTGTAGCTTTCCCTTGTATGGACAGATTATAAAATAACTTGGCACATGTGTTTGAATTACCAAGATGATGTGTCGGGTTCAAGACCCGTGTCCC
This sequence comes from Mya arenaria, assembly GCF_026914265.1. Lineage (NCBI taxonomy): Eukaryota > Metazoa > Mollusca > Bivalvia > Myida > Myidae > Mya > Mya arenaria. The sequence continues at coordinate 22,254,515 of NC_069123.1, read as the reverse complement.
TACCTCTAAGGTCAAGGTCACACTTAGTGTTTATTTACAATGGAATGCTGCATATAAGGCCATAGAGTATAGGTTGTCGTGTCCGGGCTGTAACTTTCCCTTGTATGGACAGAATCTAAAATAACTTGCCACATGTGTTCGACATACCAAGACAACGTGTCGCGTGCAAGAACCGTGTCCCTACCTCTAAGGTCAAGGTCACACTTAGTGTTTATTCACAATGGAGTGCTGCATATAAGGATACAGAGTATTGATTGTTATGTCAGGGCTGTAACTTTTTCTTGTATGGGCAGATTTTAAAATTACATGCCACATGTGTTCGACATACCAAGACGACGTGTCACGTGCAAGACCCATGTCCCTACCTCTAAGGTGAAAGATACACTTTGTGTTTATTCACAATGGAATGCTGAATATAAGGACATGAGAATGTAGGTTGTGAAGTATGGGTGGTATTTTTTATGTTCAGAGGCAATTTAAAATAACTTGCCATATGTATTTGTTTGATCTTTAACTTTTCATGTACTGACCTTGTTCATAGGTCAATGTCACATTCGGGGGGCATTCGTCACATACTGTGACAGCTCTTGTTCCTTGTTACTAACGACACGCGAAACATATGTCAGTAACAGTTATGATAAATAACTGACTAATGGGAACAGATTGAACGCTTTGTCTTGGAATGAGCCAATTTTTGCGTTATTATATGGACAGAAGAAATAAGAAGGCTGACTAACGATTAGATCGTCTTCATGTTTATATTTATGGTAAAAAATGTCTTATGGCGACCAAATTGAAGGCGTTGATGCCAAATCTGTAAATTCTAAGACAAAAAATATAAATGGCAAAACTGGCAATCTGTGAGAGTGCAGCTTTAAGGTTTTTCTGTAAGAAAAAAAGCTTAAAAAATTACAGGATGGTTGTAAAATTTCGACAATCAAAGACGTTAACGTTGTAATGTCAATACAAAAGTGCAAACACTTACACATTCACAAAGGGATTCGAAAGATATGCTTTGACTGTTTAAATGCATGATGGGGATGCCTTTTTTGGCGCCGCATAAAAGCCTTTTCGACACAAGAAACAATATTAAATGGTTACTATGTAGACACTTAGTCTTTTTTCTCTACAGGATCACAATTTGATTACATGGTATCCGCTATTGTTTTCATTAAATATTGCGTCAACACGACTTATACACACAAACAAACCTCGCATGAGAGCAGCTTGTTTGCATGTTGGACAATATCCACTGTGATTAATTAAACCACACATGCAAAGATAATTACATGTCTATAAACTAGCATGATACTAGCTGATCATGAAACCTGATACTACTCTGACGTCATGACGCTGAAAGAGTTGCACCCAGCATTTGATGCCAATACTGTCTCAAACAAAGCCGACAGTCATGTTTTCATTCATTCGTTGTTCTCTCATGCTTTTTCTAGCACGACGGATAGGCATTTTCGGTGAATCCAGCCGTGCTGGAAAACTATCTGGCACATTGGATAGGCCGCATTTCCGGAAAATTTAGCCGTACTGGAAAACTCTATCTGGCACCCCCCTCCCGTGCTAGATAGGTCACGCACTGTGACGCAATAGTTTTTCAAGCACACCGGATAGGCCTATCCAGAGAAATTAGCCGTATTGGAAAACTCTTTCTACCACACCGGATAAGCATTTCCGGAGAATTGAGCCGTACTGGAAAACTCTTTCTAGCACACCGGATAAGCATTTCCGGAGAATTGAGCCGTACTGGAAAACTCTTTCTTCCACACCGGATAAGCATTTCCGGAGAATTGAGCCGTACTGGAAAACTCTTTCTAGCACACCGGATAAGCATTTCCGGAGAATTGAGCCGTACTGGAAAACTCTTTCTACCACACCGGATAAGCATTTCCGGAGAATTGAGCCGTACTGGAAAACTCTTTCTACCACACCGGATAAGCATTTCCGGAGAATTGAGCCGTACTGGAAAACTCTTTCTAGCACGACGGATAAGCATTTCCGGAGAATTGAGCCGTACTGGAAAACTCTTTCTAGCACGACGGATAGGCATTTTCGGTGAATTCAGCAGTGCTGGAAATTTCCATCTGGCACCCCACATCATTTTATTTATTTTATTGTACACTTTATGTAAACCTAGTTATGAAATTTCAATAGGTTAGTTCGATAAACATAAGCTTTACACAATTATATCTTCAAAACCAACCAAAATAACCCATTAAAGACGTGATACTGAAGGAACTTCTTGACATATGCAGTGAGTAATAATTACTGCGCGCCATGACCTCAGTAAACATCATCGCATACGCTTTTTCATGAAATATTAATAAATGCTTTAAAAATGTACTTTTTCATAAACAAATACAATAATTTAAGGTAAGCTAGAAAAAATATCAATCAAGTGTATAAGTATTATTTAGTTCTTCATTTGAATCCCTACATAGGGCTTATAATGTTGAATAGTTTCTAATCGCAAGCTACTTATACCGGAAATGCCTTACACGTGGCTTATAATGTTGAATAGTTTCCAATGGCAAGCCACTTATACCGGAAATGCCTTACACGTGGCTTATAATGTTGAATAGTTTCCAATGGCAAGCCACTTATACCGGAATATGCCTTACACGTGGCTTATAATGTTGAATAGTTTCCAATGGCAAGCCACTTATACCGGAAATGCCTTACACGTGGCTTATAATGTTGAATAGTTTCCAATGGCAAGCCACTTATACCGGAATATGCCTTACACGTGGCTTATAATGTTGAATAGTTTCCAATGGCAAGCCACTTATACCGGAATATGCCTTACACGTGGCTTATAATGTTGAATAGTTTCCAATGACAAGCCACTTATACCGGAATATGCCTTACACGTGGCTTATAATGTTGAATAGTTTCCAATGGCAAGCCACTTATACCGGAATATGCCTTACACGTGGCTTGAAATGTTGAATAGCTTCCAATGGCAAGCCACTTATAACGGAATATGCCTTACACGGGGCTTATAATGTTGAATAGTTTCCAATGGCAAGCCACTTGTTGAATAGTTACCAATGGCAAGCCACTTATACCGGAATATGCCTTACACATGGCTTATAATGTTGAATAGTTACCAATGGCAAGCCACTTATACCGGAATATGCCTTACACAAGGCTTATAATGTTGAATAGTTACCAATGGCAAGCCACTTGTAACGGAATATGCCTTACACAAGGCTTATAATGTTGAATAGCTCCCAAAGGCAAGCCACTTATACCGGAATATGCCTTGCACAAGGCTTATAATGTTGAATAGCTCCCAATGGCAAGCCACTTGTAACGGAATATGCCTTACACAAGGCTTATAATGTTGAATAGCTCCCAATGGCAAGCCACTTATAACGGAATAAGCCTTACACAAGGCTTATAATGTTGAATAGCTTCCAATGGCAAGCCACTTATACTGGAATATGCCTTACACGTGGCTTATAATGTTGAATAGTTTCCAATGGCAAGCCACTTATACCGTAATATACCTTACACAAGGCTTATAATGTTGAATAGTTACCAATGGCAAGCCACTTATACCGGAATATGCCTTACACAAGGCTTATAATGTTGAATAGTTTCCAATAGAAAGCCAGTTATACTGGAATGTGCCTTACACAAGGCTTATAATGTTGAAAAGTTACCAATAGAAAGCCACTTATACTGGAATGTTCCTTACACAAGGCTTATAATGTTCAATAGTTACCAATGGCAAGCCACTTATACCGGAATATGCCTTACACAAGGCTTATAATGTTGAATAGTTACCAATAGAAAGCCACTTATACTGGAATGTGCCTTACACAAGGCTTATAATGTTGAATAGTTCCCAATGGCTGCTCATAGAGTTTTTCATCGGTCACATGAGCGGTTGGTTCATCGGGTTTCTCTTTTTAATTGAATTGCTTTAATTCTCCAATATTTGCTTCATGTCATTGATTTGTTTTATATATTAGCATTTCGTGCGCATTGCTGAATGTGGAATTCGGTTTAATTGAACATTGGTAATTTGCGCAAATTTGTCCGCCATTATTTGTCTTGGCTGTCAGACGTGTATTTGATATATATGTTTGCGTATTCGCGCTATTATAGAAAGCAAAAAGCCGTCTACTCGTGCAGCATGAGTTGTGATTACTATTACTAAAGTAACAATTGATCTAAAACAATCAGTGAAAATTCTCATTCAAACATGTGTCAAATGATATGTTTATTCCGTTTTATATCCGAAATAAGCTTTAGCGCGGAATAAATACCCAGACTGCCTGCCTCGAATGGGTAAGGGTGAGGGTGAACTTTCCGTCTAGAAGAAACTACAAGCAAATCTATTAATTTGACGTTTAAATTAATCTTATCTGCATTTCACAGAAATTTCCATTGAAAAGAGAGCAACAAATACAAACAACACAAATATATCTCATGAACAACAACAGTATGATGTTTTATGGAAGGGGACAGACAACAGTAATTGCCGTTTCGCCAACTAGCGGCGTAGGGTCCGAACACGACAAGAAATGCTACTCATCTAAGGAATGGAACATGTTCAACCAGGCTGTGGTTTTACAAAAATGCTGAAAAGATTTGCATTGCTGACAGAGTCTGTCGTGAAAGCAAAGAAATAGGAACTTGCAGAGCTGTGGCTTTTAAATGTTTTTAAAAAGGGGAAAGTACATTTAGGATAAATTAGTCAAATTTTACATTCTTAATCCAACGGTGTTCAAGCCGAGTCGAAAATTGAATTTAGAGCTGTGCCCGACACAGTTTCGACCAAAAATATGCAAAAATGTAAACTTTAAGCCTATACGTGCCCTTTCAGCTGAAAACGAGGGTTCCGTACTTGCACAATGTACGTGAAATTAGCGGCCTAGCGGTGTGATGTTAGCGGCCTAGCGGCCTAGCGACCTAGTGGCCTAATATGGTATCTTATTTCAAAGCATGAATACATGCCTTTTCTTCTTAAAAAATGATATTTTAACTGTTTTTATGCACAAAGTATCAATTTGAAGCGATTTACAATATATTTTTTTCAAAGAAGTCGATCAAACATTTATCTATTTTAAAGCATGCAAACATGCATGCTCTTCTAAAACAATGATATATTTGCTGTTTTTATTAATAAATTATCAATTTTCAACATTTTTTCAAAAAAGTCGATCCAGCGATTCAGCGGCCTAGCGGCTTATCGGCGTGAAAATTACATAAAAATAGTTAATACATCATTGTTTAAGAAGAAAAGGCTTGTATTCATGCTTTGAAATAAGATGCCATATTAGGCCGCAGGGCCGCTAGGCCGCTTACTTGACGCCGCTACGTGCACAAGATAATAATCAACATCCATTGCTTGAAATATTTCCTTCTTTTTCTAATATCCATGTTAGATGTGCTGTCTTAAGGTGATTTTACCGCCATGAAACATTGACCTCGTGACCCGATTACATGGGTTTAGACCTTGTTTTTATCGCTGAATTTGATAATGCTAACTATGGAATAGCTTAATGCACACGAAAAAAAAAGGTTAACTGAATTCGACAAAGAAGTTTAATTCAGCATTATTACTCCACTGCAATATCTGGCTGTTTTGAGATCAACAATCAATGAACCACACCGAGGCATTAACTAATGTGCAGTGGCCAGTTTTTTTTCAAACCATTAAACTCGTTTGATGTTGGGGTAATTACTAATCTATACGCAAACGTTTCCTGCTTTTTGACGGATCTTTTCAACTGAAACAAATTATATTTCGTATTCTTTTTTTGCCGCACAATCTAACATGAAATGAGCTGAATAATTATATTTCTTCAGTCCAGCGTTAAATGACCACTTCAAATAAGAATGACCACTTTCATGAAATGAACTACATACTCTGCGATGTTAAAGCACGCCAAAGGAAAAGATAAATGCTTCAAGTGATCAAAATGGCTGAATTGTGAAGATTGTGGAGGATGACAACAGTGATATATTGTACTCTTTCAATGATGCATGCATTGAACCGTGGTTCTGTGGTTTTTTCTACGCGTAATAATTGTGTATAACATACGGAATTCATGATGCAAATATATGTAAAAGCCAGAACGTAGGTGTTTTCAGCAGTAAGATAACATAATGACGTCATGTCTTTTAAATTGTAAAACTGCAATCCTTAATAACTAGTTAATACCGATTAAGCATAGTGCTTATATTGAGGCCTATAGGCAATCCTGATGGTTGTACGATTTAGTTGAGGCCTATAGACAATTCCGATGTATGTAAGATATAGTTGAGGCCTATAGGCAATCCCGATGGCTCTATGATATACCTGAGGCCTATAGGCAATCCAGATGGCTGTAAGATATAGTTGAGGCCCATAGGCAATTCCGATGTATGTAAGATATAGTTGAGGCCTATAGGCAATCCCGATGGCTCTATGATATAGCTGAGGCCTATAGGCAATCCCGATGGCTCTATGATATAGCTGAGGCCTATAGGCAATCCAGATGGCTGTAAGATATAGTTGAGGCCCATAGGCAATTCCGATGTATGTAAGATATGGTTGAGGCCTATAGGCAATCCCGATGGCTCTATGATATAGCTGAGGCCTATAGGCAATCCAGATGGCTGTAAGATATAGTTGAGGCCTATAGGCAATCCCGATGGCTCTATGATATACCTGAGGCCTATAGGCAATCCAGATGACTGTAAGATATGGTTGAGGCCTATAGGCAATCCCGATGGCTCTATGATATACCTGAGGCCTATAGGCAATCCAGATGACTGTAAGATATGGTTGAGGCCTATAGGCAATCCCGATGGCTCTATGATATAGCTGAGGCCCATAGGCAATTCCGATGGCTGTAAGATATAGTTGAGGCCTATAGGCAATTCCGATGTATGTAAGATATAGTTGAGGCCTATAGGCAATCCCGATGGCTCTATGATATAGCTGAGGCCTATAGGCAATCCCGATGGCTGTAAGATATAGTTGAGGCCTATAGGCAATCCCGATGGCTCTATGATATACCTGAGGCCTATAGGCAATCCAGATGACTGTAAGATATGGTTGAGGCCTATAGGCAATCCCGATGGCTCTATGATATAGCTGAGGCCTATAGGCAATCCAGATGGCTGTAAGATATAGTTGAGGCCCATAGGCAATTCCGATGTATGTAAGATATAGTTGAGGCTTATAGGCAATCCCGATGGCTCTATGATATAGCTGAGGCCTATAGGCAATTCCGATGTATGTAAGATATAGTTGAGGCCTATAGGCAATCCCGATGGCTCTATGATATAGCTGAGGCCTATAGGCAATTCCGATGTATGTAAGATATAGTTGAGGCCTATAGGCAATCCCGATGGCTCTATGATATAGCTGAGGCCTATAGGCAATCCAGATGGCTGTAAGATATAGTTGAGGCCTATAGGCAATCCCGATGGCTCTATGATATACCTGAGGCCTATAGGCAATCCAGATGACTGTAAGATATGGTTGAGGCCTATAGGCAATCCCGATGGCTCTATGATATACCTGAGGCCTATAGGCAATCCAGATGACTGTAAGATATGGTTGAGGCCTATAGGCAATCCCGATGGCTCTATGATATAGCTGAGGCCCATAGGCAATTCCGATGTATGTAAGATATAGTTGTGGCCTATAAGCAATCCCGATGTATGTAAGATATAGTTGTGGGCTATAGGCAATCCCGATGGCTGAAGGATATACTGTTGAGGCCTATATGCCACCCCGATGGCTGTAAGATATAGTTATGGGCTATAGGCAATCCCGATGGCTGAAGGATATACTGTTGAGGCCTATATGCCACCCCGATGGCTGTAAGATATAGTTGTGGGCTATAGGCAATCCCGATGCCTATTAGATATAGTTGTGGCCTATAGGCAATCCCGATGTATGTAAGATATAGTAGTGGGCTATAGGCAATCCCGATGGCTGAAGGATATACTGTTGAGGCCTATATGCCACCCCGATGGCTGTAAGATATAGTTGTGGGCTATAGGCAATCCCGATGGCTGAAGGATATACTGTTGAGGCCTATATGCCACCCCGATGGCTGTAAGATATAGTTGAGGCCTATAGGCAATCCCGATGCCTATTAGATATAGTTGTGGCCTATAGGCAATCCCGATGCCTGTAAAATATTGTTGAGGCCTATAGGCAATTCCGATGGCTGTAAGATAAAGTTTATGCACCTTTTCGCCATTACTCTTAAATATTGAATGTTGAAAAATCATGGAAATGTATGTAGGAAACACTAAATAACAGTATTTTTCCTTGTAAAAGGCTTTAAATCGTCAGAAAGTTATATATTTGCTTGCTCTGGCGAAATGAAAACGCAAAATAATAGACAGCTGGCGTTTTATATGTTTAAGCTATGGAAATTGTTTCAAATGTCAACCTTCTCCCGACAATGATTTATTAAAGAACTATAGTCGTGCAGGAAATTAGTTTATCATCATGTAACTAAGTGTATTTATTAATTAATCGGCTAGAATTTGAGTAGCATCTCAATTTTATTTTGAAAATGCCTGACTTGATATTTCAGTTAAAACACAGTTTATTGCAGTAAATAGCTTTATGATTAAATTGTACAATGGAAGCATCAAAAGCAGTATTTGCAATTTGTTTACGTGTGCTTTCGGTTCGAATTGAACAACGATGCTATATGAAAGTTGACCGCCCAGTTATTATCCCCCGCCGAATCGAAGGTTTCGGGGGGGGGGGGGATATGGGGATATGGTTTTGGCGTTGTCCGTCCGTCCGCCATTCCGTCCGTCCGGTACCATATCTTGGTAGGAATTGATCAATAAATGTTCAAACTTGGTCAGAATGTTCCCCTTGATTAAATAAGGACCACTTAAAAAAGTGGGTCACATAAGGGTCAAAATCTAGGTCATTATGTCAAATCTTAGAAAAATCTTTGGGACATATTAGAGGCATTATACATGGTCAAATATTCAAGAAACTTAATCAGAACGTTTTCTTTTATGAAATCTTGGCATTATTTCAAACTGGGTCACATATGATCGAAAATTAGGTCACTAGGTCAAATCTTATATTTTTTTGTCCGGAATGGAAATGATTGGTCGGACTATGTTCAAACTTGGTCATGATGTACCCCTTGTAAAAGTGGAATGTTTTCCTTGATGAACTCTTGGACATGTTTTCAACTGGGTCACATGTGATAAAAAATTAGGTCAAATCTTGTCCGAAACAATGTATGGTGGTGATTGGTCGGATAATGTTCAAACATGGTTAGATTGTTCTCTTGGGTTAAATTTCGACTGCGTTTTAAAAGTGGGTCATATGGGTCAAAAACGAGGTCAATAGGTCAAATCTTAGAACAAAATATTGGGAACACACTAGAGGCAATCTAATATTCATGAAACTTAATCAGACTGTTTTCCTTGATTGTTGTTGAATAGTTCGAAACTGGGTCACATGGGGTCAGAAACCAGGTCAGTAGGTGAACTCTTTGAAAAATTGTGTCCGAACGAAACATTGGTATTGAATAGTCAGTTATGTTCAAATTTGGTCAGAATGTTTGCCTTAATGAAATCTTACAAGAGTCTTAAAATTGATCACATGGGGTCAAAATGTTTGCGTCGATGAAATCTTGGAATAGTTTGAAACTAGTAGGTCATGTGGGGTCAAAAAAAGGTCACTTTTTAATCTTTAAAAAACCTTGTGGACACTCTAGAGGCTATATTTTTTGCAATATATCTGGACCAATCTTCATGAAATTGATCAGAATGTTTGCCTTGATGAACTCTTAATTTAATTTGGTAATGGGTAACATGGAGTCATAAACTAGGTTTCTTGGTCAATTCTAAATGCTACATAATATACAATATTTTTTTTATTTCAAACAGTTGCAATCAAACTCAAACTCATATATATATATTTCATCAACAATTGATTTCCATTCCTTGACTAAGCCCAGTCAGGCGGGGAATATCAATACAACGAATTTGCTTGTTGGTACGTTTGTTGTGTGTATTTTTATCTCAACAAAAACATATCCAAATAGGTTACGATTATAACTGTTCGTACCTTATCACATCATGGACATTTTCCTGTCACAATTCATGTTTTCAGCTTTAGAAAAACAGGCTAAACTATAAATGAAGAAAACATGCCGCTGTCCGACCGATGATGCAGACAACGTTTACGTACGTTTGAATGACGTATGATTTGATAATAGGGAAATTGCCTTTTTTCATTTCCGTCAACGCTTTCGCCCATTTTATTAAACACACAATCCTTTATTGTCAAATACATGAACAGTTCGTCCCTACGGACCGTTCTGAGACAAACGGTAAAGAATGTCAAGTGTTCGGATAACCAGAAATGACTTGAGCCGTTGTAATTGAGTGATGCCAGTAGTTATGATGGTCAACGGCAATCGTCAACTTAATGACATATACATGTAGGCTTAACGTTTACTATTTATAACTAGTGCATACAATTTTAAATCACAATGGTAAGAATTAAAGCACAAAAACATGAAGTTTGGATTCACGTGTATTTTCCCTTAATTACTGCCATTAGAAAATCCAATTTGAAATCCCGGAGCCTTAGCATAAAACAATGTTGTGACCCCTGTAAAGTAGATGACACGTGAATATGATCAGCAAGAAAATAACGAAAATGTCGTGCCTTTTCCACCGAAAGCAACAAACTGTTTCAAACGTCCTCGTTCATTTCCACTTATAGACGCCTGCACCGGCTACTCAATAGATAGTAATATATTAGCCAATGTCTAGCATGCATTCACTACATAAAGTCTATAATAATATAATGAGAGATACATAGACACGCTCAATAGCCATTTATTTAAAACGTGCGTGCTAAAAGGTCTGACTGGCACTCAACAAGAGACACACAGCGTCACAAGCCAACATATTCACTCAACAAGATACACACAGCGTCACAAGACAACATATCCACTCAACAAGAGACACACAGCGTCACAAGACAACATATCCACCCAACGAGAGACAAACAGCGTCACAAGACAACATATCCACCCAACGAGAGACAAACAGCGTCACAAGACAACATATCCTCCCAACGAAAGACACACAGCGTCACAAGACAACATATCATCCAAACGAGTGACACACAGCGTCACAAGACAACATATCCACCCAACGAGAGACACACAGCGTCACACGACAACATATCCTCCCAACGAGAGACACACAGCGTCACAAGACAACATATCCTCCCATCGAGTGACACACAGCGTCACAACACAACATATTCACCCAACGAGAGACACACAGCGTCACAAGACAACATATCCACCCAACGAGAGACACACAGCGTCACAAGACAACATATCCACCCAACGAGAGACACACAGCGTCAAAAGACAACATATCATCCAAACGAGTGACACACAGCGTCACAAGACAACATATCCACCCAACGAGAGACACACAGCGTCACACGACAACATATCCACCCAACGAAAGACACACAGCGTCACAAGACAACATATCCACCCAACGAGAGACACACAGCGTCACAAGACAACATATCCAACCAACGAATGACACACAGCGTCACACGACAACATATCCACCCAACGAGAGACACACAGCGTCACAAGACAACATATCCACCCAACGAGAGACACACAGCGTCACAAGACAACATATCCAACCAACGAATGACACACAGCGTCACACGACAACATATCCACCCAACGAGAGACACACAGCGTCACAAGACAACATATCCAACCAACGAATGACACACAGCGTCATATGACAACATATCCTCCCAACGAGTGACACACAGCGTCACAAGACAACATATCCACCCAACGAGAGACACACAGCGTCACAAGACAACATTTCTACCCAACGAGAGACACACAGCGTCACACGACAACATATCCTCCCAACGAGAGACACACAGCGTCAAAAGACAACATATCCACCCAACGAGAGACACACAGCGTCACAAGACAACATATCCACCCAACGAGAGACACACAGCGTCACAAGACAACATATCCACCCAACGAGAGACACACAGCGTCACAAGACAACATATCCTCCCATCGAGTGACACACAGCGTCACAACACAACATATTCACCCAACGAGAGACACACAGCGTCACAAGACAACATATCCTCCTAACAAGAGACACACAGCGTCACAAGACAACATATCTACCCAACCAGAGACACACAGCAAAACAATACAACATATCCACCCAACAAGAGACACACAGCGTCACAAGACAACATATCCACTAAACGAGAGACACACAGCGTCACAAGACAACATATCCACCCAACGAGTGAAACACAACGTCACAAGACAACATATCCACACAACGAGAGTCACACAGCGTCACAAGAAAATATATCCACTTAACGAGAGACACACAACGTCACAAGACAACATATCCACCCAACGAGTGAAACACAACGTCACAAGACAGCATATTCACCCAACGAGAGACACACAGCGTCGCAAGACAACATATCCACCCAACGTGAGACACACTGCTTCACAAGACAACATATCCACTCAACGAGAGACAAACAGCGTCATAAGACAACATATCCATCCAACGAGAGACATACAGCGTCACAAGAAAACATATCCACCCAACAAGAGACACACAGCGTCACAAGACAACATATCCACCTAACGAGAGACACACAACGTCACAAGACAACATATCCACCCTACGAGAAACACACAGCGCCACAAGAAAACATATCCAACCAACAAGAGACACACAGCGTCACAAGACAACATAATCCTCCCAACAAAAGACACACAGCGTCACAAGACAACATATCCACCCAACAAGAGACACACAGCGTCACAAGACAACATATCCATCAAACGAGAGACACACAGCGTCACAAGAAAACATATCCACCCAACAAGAGACACACAGCGTCACAAGACAACATATCCACCTAACGAGAGAAACACAACGTCACAAGACAACATATCAACATAACGACAAACACACAGCGTCACAAGACAAAATATCCACTCAACAAGAAACACACAGCGTCACAAGACAACATATCCACCCAACGAGAGACACACAACGTCACAAGACAACATATCCACCCAACGAGAGACACACAGCGTCACAAGACAACATATCCACCCAACGAGAGACAAACAGCGTCACAAGACAACATATCAACCCAAAGAGTGACACACACACACAGCGTCACAAGACAACATATCCTCCCAACACGTGACACACAGCGTCACAAGACAACATATCCACTTAACGAGAGACACACAGCGTCACACGACAACATATCCTTCCAACGAGAGACACACAGCGTCACAAGTCAACATATCCACCCAACGAGAGACACACAGCGTAACAAGACAACATATCCTCCCAACGAGAGACACCCAGCGTCACAAGACAACATATCCACCCAACAAGAGACAAACATCGTCACAAGACAACATATTCACCCAACGAGAGACTCACAGCGTCACAAGACAACATATCCACCCAACAAGAGACAAACATCGTCACAAGACAACATATCCTCCCAACGAGAGACACCCAGCGTCACAAGACAACATATCCACCCAACAAGAGACAAACATCGTCACAAGACAACATATCCTCCCAACGAGAGACACACAGCGTCACAAGACAACATATCCACCCAACAAGAGACAAACATCGTCACAAGACAACATATCCACCCAACGAGAGACACACAGCGTCACAAGACAACATATCCACCTAACGAGAGACACACAGCGTCACAAGACAACATATCCAACCAACAAGAGACACACAGCGTCACAAGACAACATATCCACCCAACGAGTGACACGTCACAAGACAACATATCTACCCAACGAGAGACACACAGCGTCACAAGACAAAATATCCACCCAACAAGAAACACACAGCGTCACAAGACAACATATCAACTCAACGACAAACACACAGCGTCACAAGACAAAATATCCACTCAACAAGAAACACACAGCGTCACAAGACAACATATCCACCCAACGAGAGACACACAGCGTCACAAGACAACATATCCACCCAACGAGAGACACACAGCGTCACAAGACAACATATCCACCCAACGACAGACACACAGCGTCACAAGACAATATATCCACCCAAAGAGTGACACACACACACAGCGTCACAAGACAACTTATCCTCCCAACACGTGACACACAGCGTCACAAGACAACATATCCACTTAACGAGAGACACACAGCGTCACACGACAACATATCCTTCCAACGAGAGACACACAGCGTCACAATACAACATATCGACCCAACCAGAAAGACACAGCGACACAAGACAACATATTCTACCAACAAGAGACACACAGCGTCACAAGACAACATATCCTCCCAACGAGAGACACACAGCATCACAAGACAACATATCCAGCCAACGAGAGACACACAGCGTCACAAGACAACATGAACTCAAGGAGAGACACACAGCGTCACAAGACAACATATCCTCCCAACAAGTGACACACAGCGTCGCAAGTCAACATATCCACCCAACGAGAGACACACAGCGTCACAAGACAACATATCCACCCACCAAGAAACACACAGCGTCACAAGACAACATATCCTCCCAACGAGAAACACACAGCGTCACAAGACAACATATCCACCCAACGAAAGACACACAGCGTTACAAGAAAACATATCCACTCAACGAGAGACACACAGCGTCACAAGACAACATATCTATCCAACGAGAGAAAAACAGCGTAATAAGACAACATATCCACCCAATGAGAGACACACAACGTCACAAGACAACATATCCACCCAACGAGAGACACACAGCGTCATAAGACAACATATCCACCCAACGAGAGACACTCAGCGTCAAAAGACAACATATCCACCCAACGAGAGACACACAGCGTCATAAGACAACATATCCACCCAACGAGAGACACTCAGCGTCATAAGACAACATATCCACCCAACGAGAGACACACAGCGTCACAAGACAACATATCCACCCAACGAGAGACACTCAGCGTCATAAGACAACATATCCACCCAACGA
The DNA here is from genome assembly GCF_026914265.1 of Mya arenaria. Lineage (NCBI taxonomy): Eukaryota > Metazoa > Mollusca > Bivalvia > Myida > Myidae > Mya > Mya arenaria. Next base: position 22,239,407 of record NC_069123.1, on the reverse strand, counting down.
GAGACACACAGCGTCACAAGACAACATATACACCCAACGAGTGACACACAGCGTCACAAGACAACATATCCACCCAACGAGAGACACACAGCATCACAAGACAACATATCCACCCAACGAGTGACACACAGCGTCACAAGACAACATATCCACCCAACGAGAGACACACAGCGTCACAAGACAACATATACACCCAAAGAGTGACACACACACACACAGCGTCACAAGACAACATATCCTCCCAACACGTGACACACAGCGTCACAAGACAACATATCCACTTAACGAGAGACACACAGCGTCATAAGACAACATATCCTTCCAACGAGAGACACACAGCGTCACAATACAACATATCTACCCAACCAGAAAGACACAGCGACACAAGACAACATATCCACCCAACAAGAGACACACAGCGTCACAAGACAACATATCCTCCCAAATAGAGACACACAGCATCACAAGACAACATATCCAGCCAACGAGAGACACACAGCGTCAAAAGACAACATGAACTCAAGGAGAGACACACAGCGTCACAAGACAACATATCCACCCAACGAGAGACACACAGCGTCACAAGACAACATATCCACCCAACGAGAGACACACAGCGTCACAAGACAACATATCCACCCACCAAGAAACACACAGCGTCACAAGACAACATATCCTCCCAACGAGAGACACACAGCGTCACAAGACAACATATCCACCCAACGAGAGACACACAGCGTCACAAGACAACATATCCACTCAACGAGAGACACACAGCGTCACAAGACAACATATCCACCCAACGAGAGACACACAGCGTCACACGACAACATGAACTCACGGAGAGACACACAGCGTCACAAGACAACATATCCACCCAACGAGAGACACACAGCGTCACAAGGCAACATATCCACTTAACGAGAGACACACAGCGTCACAAGACAACATATCCACCCAACGAGAGACACACAGCGTCACAAGACAACATATCCACCCAACGAGAAACACACCGCGTCACAAGACAACATATTCACCCAACGAAAGACACACAGCGTCACAAGACAACATATCCACCCAACGAGAGACACACAACGTCACAAGACAACATATCCACCCAACGAGAGACTTACAGCGTCACAAGACAACAAATCCACCTAACGAGTGACACACAGCGTCACAAGACAACATATCCACCCAACGAGTGACACGTCACAAGACAACATATCTACCCAACGAGAGACACACAGCGTCACAAGACAAAATATCTACCCAACTATAGACACACAGCGTCAAAAGACAACATATCCACCCTACGAGAAACACACAGCGCCACAAGAAAACATATCCAACCAACAAGAGACACACAGCGTCACAAGACAACATATCAACCCAACAAAAGACACACAGCGTCACAAGACCACATATCCACCAAACAAGAGACACACAGCGTCAAAAGACAACATAATCCTTCCAACGAGAGACACACAGCGTCACAAGACAACATATCCACCCAACTAGAGACACACAGCGTCACAAGACAACATATCCATCCAACGAGAGACATAAAGCGTCACAAGAAAACATATCCACCCAACAAGAGACACACAGCGTAACAAGACAACATATCCACCTAACGAGAGACACACAACGTCACAAGACAACATATCCACTCAACGACAAACACACAGCGTCACAAGACAACATATCCACTCAACAAGAAATACACAGCGTCACAAGACAACATATCCACCCAACGAGAGACACACAGCGTCACAAGACAACATATCCACCCAACGAGAGACACACAGCGTCACAAGACAACATATCCACCCACCAAGAAACACACAGCGTCACAAGACAACATATCCTCCCAACGAGAGACACACAGCGTCACAAGACAACATATCCACCCAACGAGAGACACACAGCGTCACAAGACAACATATCCACTCAACGAGAGACACACAGCGTCACAAGACAACATATCCACCCAACGAGAGACACACAGCGTCACACGACAACATGAACTCACGGAGAGACACACAGCGTCACAAGACAACATATCCACCCAACGAGAGACACACAGCGTCACAAGGCAACATATCCACTTAACGAGAGACACACAGCGTCACACGACAACATATCCACCCAACGAGAGACACACAGCGTCACAAGACAACATATCCACCCAACGAGAAACACACCGCGTCACAAGACAACATATTCACCCAACGAAAGACACACAGCGTCACAAGACAACATATCCACCCAACTAGAGACACACAGCGTCACAAGACAACATATCAACCCAACAAAAGACACACAGCGTCACAAGACAACATATCCACCAAACAAGAGACACACAGCGTCAAAAGACAACATAATCCTCCCAACGAGAGACACACAGCGTCACAAGACAACATATCCACCCAACAAGAGACACACAGCGTCACAAGACAACATATCCATCCAACGAGAGACATAAAGCGTCACAAGAAAACATATCCACCCAACAAGAGACACACAGCGTAACAAGAGAACATATCCACCTAACGAGAGACACACAACGTCACAAGACAACATATCCACTCAACGACAAACACACAGCGTCACAAGACAACATATCCACTCAACAAGAAATACACAGCGTCACAAGACAACATATCCACCCAACGAGAGACACACAGCGTCACAAGACAACATATCCACCCAACGAGAGACACACAACGTCACAAGACAACATATCCACCCAACGAGAGACTTACAGCGTCACAAGACAACAAATCCACCTAACGAGTGACACACAGCGTCACAAGACAACATATCCACCCAACGAGTGACACGTCACAAGACAACATATCTACCCAACGAGAGACACACAGCGTCACAAGACAAAATATCTACCCAACTATAGACACACAGCGTCAAAAGACAAGATATCCACCCACCAAGAGACACACAGCGTCACAAGACAACATATCCACCCAACAAGAAACACACAGCGTCACAAGACAACATATCCACCCAACGAAAGACACACAGCGTTACAAGACAACATATCCACTCAACGAGAGACACACAGCGTCACAAGACAACATATCTATCCAACGAGAGAAAAACAGCGTAATAAGACAACATATCCACCCAATGAGAGACACAAAACGTCAAAAGACAACATATCCACCCAACGAGAGACACAGCGTCATAAGACAACATATCCACCCAACGAGAGACACACAGCGTCACAAGACAACATATTCACCCAACGAGAGACACACAGCGTCACAAGACAACATATCCACCCAACGAGAGACACACAACGTCATAAGACAACATATCCACTCAACGAGAGATACACAGTGTCACAAGAAAACATATCCACCCAACGAGAAATACACAGCGTCACAAGAAAACATATCCACTCAACAAGAAACACACAGCGTCACAAGACAACATATCCACCCAACGAGAGACACACAGCGTCACAAGACAACATATCCACCCAACGAGAGACACACAGCGTCACAAGACAACATATCCTCCCAACAAGTGACACACAGCGTCACAAGGCAATATATCCACTTAACGAGAGACACACAGCGTCACACGACAACATATCCACCCAACGAGAGACACACAGCGTCACAAGACAACATATCCATCCAACGAGAGACATAAAGCGTCACAAGAAAACATATCCACCCAACAAGAGACACACAGCGTAACAAGACAACATATCCACCTAACGAGAGACACACAACGTCACAAGACAACATATCCACTCAACGACAAACACACAGCGTCACAAGACAACATATCCACTCAACAAGAAATACACAGCGTCACAAGACAACATATCCACCCAACGAGAGACACACAGCGTCACAAGACAACATATCCACCCAACGAGAGACACACAACGTCACAAGACAACATATCCACCCAACGAGAGACTTACAGCGTCACAAGACAACAAAAATCCATCCAACGAGTGACACACAGCGTCACAAGACAACATATCCACCCAACGAGTGACACGTCACAAGACAAAATATCTACCCAACGAGAGACACACAGCGTCACAAGACAAAATATCTACCCAACTATAGACACACAGCGTCACAAGACAAGATATCCACCCACCAAGAGACACACAGCGTCACAAGACAACATATCCACCCAACGAGAGACACACAGCGTCACAAGACAACATATCCACCCAACGAAAGACACACAGCGTCACAAGACAACATATCCACCCAACGAGAGACACACAGCGTCACAAGACAACATATCCACCCAACGAAAGACACACAGCGTTACAAGACAACATATCCACTCAACGAGAGACACACAGCGTCACAAGACAACATATCTATCCAACGAGAGAAAAACAGCGTAATAAGACAACATATCCACCCAACGAGAGACACACAACGTCAAAAGACAACATATCCACCCAACGAGAGACACACAGCGTCACAAGACAACATATTCACCCAACGAGAGACACACAGCGTCACAAGAGAACATATCCACCCAACGAGAGACACACAACGTCATAAGACAACATATCCACCCAACGAGAGACACACAGCGTCACAAGACAACATATCCACCCAACGAGAAACACACAGCGTCACAAGACAACATATCCACTCAACAAGAAACACACAGCGTCACAAGACAGCATATCCACCCAACGAGAGACTCACAACGTCACAAGACAACATATCCACCCAACGAGAGACACACAGCGTCACAAGACAACATGAATTCACGGAGAGACACACAGCGTCACAAGACAAAATATCCTCCCAACAAGTGACACACAGCGTCACACGACAACATATCCACCCAACGAGAGACACACAGCGTCACAAGACAACATATCCACCCAACGAGAGACACACCGCGTCACAAGACAACATATTCACCCAACGAAAGACACACAGCGTCACAAGACAACATATCCACCCAACTAGAGACACACAGCGTCACAAGACAACATATCAACCCAACAAAAGACACACAGCGTCACAAGACAACATATCCACCCAACAAGAGACACACAGCGTCACAAGACAACATAATCCTCCCAACGAGAGACACACAGCGCCACAAGACAACATATCCACCCAACAAGAGACACACAGCGTCACAAGACAACATATCCTTCCAACGAGAGACATAAAGCGTCACAAGAAAACATATCCACCCAACAAGAGACACACAGCGTAACAAGACAACATATCCACCTAACGAGAGACACACAACGTCACAAGCCAACATATCCACTCAACGACAAACACACAGCGTCACAAGACAACATATCCACTCAACAAGAAATACACAGCGTCAAAAGACAACATATCCACCCAACGAGAGACACACAGCGTCACAAGACAACATATCCACCCAACGAGAGACACACAACGTCACAAGACAACATATCCACCCAACGAGAGACTTACAGCGTCACAAGACAACAAATCCACCTAACGAGTGACACACAGCGTCACAAGACAACATATCCACCCAACGAGTGACACGTCACAAGACAACATATCTACCCAACGAGAGACACACAGCGTCACAAGACAACATATCTACCCAACTATAGACACACAGCGTCACAAGACAAGATATCCACCCACCAAGAGACACACAGCGTCACAAGACAACATATCCACCCAACGAGAAACACACAGCGTCACAAGACAACATATACACCCAACGAAAGACACACAGCGTTACAAGACAACATATCCACTCAACGAGAGACACACAGCGTCACAAGACAACATATCTATCCAACGAGAGAAAAACATCGTAATAAGACAACATATCAACCCAACGAGAGACACACAACGTCAAAAAGAAAACATATCCACCCAACGAGAGACACACAGCGTCATAAGACAACATATCCACTCAACGAGAGACACACAGCGTCACAAGACAACATATCTATCCAACGAGAGAAAAATAGCGTAATAAGACAACATATCAACCCAACGAGAGACACACAACGTCAAAAAGAAAACATATCCACCCAACGAGAGACACACAGCGTCATAAGACAACATATCCACCCAACGAGAGACACACAGCGTCACAAGACAACATATCCACCCAACGAGAGACACACAGCGTCACAAGACAACATATCCATCCAACGAGAGACATAAAGCGTCACAAGAAAACATATCCACCCAACAAGAGACACACAGCGTAACAAGACAACATATCCACCTAACGAGAGACACACAACGTCACAAGACAACATATCCACTCAACGACAAACACACAGTGTCACAAGACAACATATCCACTCAACAAGAAATACACAGCGTCACAAGACAACATATCCACCCAACGAGAGACACACAGCGTCACAAGACAACATATCCACCCAACGAGAGACACACAACGTCACAAGACAACATATCCACCCAACGAGAGACTTACAGCGTCACAAGACAACATATCCACCCAACGAGTGACACACACACACAGCGTCACAAGACAACATATCCACCCAACGAGTGACACACAGCGTCACAAGACAACATATCCACCCAACGAGAAACACACAGCGTCACAAGACAACATATCCACCCAACGAGTGACACACAGCGTCACAAGACAACATATCCACTCAACGACAAACACACAGAGTCACAAGACAACATATCCACTCAACAAGAAACACACAGCGTCACAAGACAACATATCCACCCAACGAGAGACACACAGCGTCACAAGACAACATATCCACCCAACGAGAGACACACAGCGTCACAAGACAACATATCCACCAAACGAGAGACAAACAGCGTCACAAGACAACATATCCACCCAACGCGTGACACACACACACACAGCGTCACAAGACAACATATCCACCCAACGAGTGACACACAGCGTCACAAGACAACATATCCACCCAACGAGAGACACACAACGTCACAAGACAACATATCCACCCAACGAGTGACACACAACGTCACAAGACAACATATCCACCCAACGAGAGACACACAGCGTCATGAGACAACATATCCACCCAACGAGAGACACACAGCGTCATAAGACAACATATCCACCCAACGAGAGACACACAGCGTCACAAGACAACATATCCACTCAACGAGAGACACACAGCGTCACAAGACAACATATTCACTCAACGAGAGACACACAGCGTCACAAGACAACATATTCACCCAACGAGAGACACACAGCGTCACAAGACAACATATCCACCCAACGAGAGACACACAGCGTCACAAGACAACATATCCACTCAACGAGAGACACACAGCGTCACAAGACAACATATCCACCCAACGAGAGACAAACAGCGTCACAAGACAACATATCCACCCAACGAGAGACTTACAGCGTCACAAGACAACATATCCACCCAACGAGAACACACACAGCGTTACAAGACAACATATCAACTCAACGAGAGACACATAGCGTCACAAGACAACATATCTACCCAACGAGAGAAAAACAGCGTCACAAGACAACATATCCACCCAACGAGAGACACACAGCGTCACAAGACAACATATCCACCCAACGAGAGACACACAGCGTCACAAGACAACATATCCACCCAACGAGAGACACACAGCGTCACAAGACAACATATCCACCCAACGAGAGACACACAGCGTCACAAGACAACATATCCACCCAACGAGAGACACACAGCGTCACAAGACAACATATCTACCCAACAAGAGAAAAACAGCGTCACAAGACATTGTATGTACAAGACAATTTGTATTACCTCCTATAACAAATAAACAACTTGATTTCTAGCATGCCTCATTCAACTGTTATAGCTTTACCAATTTGATTTTCAGAATAGGCGAACATTAGCCGTTATAACATTCCTTGACATAATCACTATCATAAACTTTCAGCTGAGCTATGTTTTCAATCTTTAGTTCAAACATTTGCTATATACTATCACATTAACCCTTAACTTCGATAAATGCTGCATGCCAGACTCAACAGTTACATGTTGGCGAATCTGAATGCTAAAGAGATATAAAGACAGTAAGTATATTTTTCTGAACAAATCTGTATCATGCGGCAGCAGATTTATTCCCTTAATGCATTTCTTGCATATTTCAACAACCAATGACTCCGTTGATTAAGCAGCATTTTGTCTTTATAATGACATTGTCCTCTGAGGTAATCGGGAACGTCATGCAGCCAATGAGACATACTACCAAATGTCTACTTTTTATCTTGACATTAAGTCTAATGGCCATGAACACATACACTAAACTTTTACAATATTCACAATCAGTGAATTGATACTGTATCCAGCCTCCCAACAACGACCAACTTGGGATTGGAAACATACCATAAACGAAATCTAATTAATGCATTCTGATTGTGTTCAGTCTGGTTTCAAAGCGCTCTGTTATAATGATTGGGATTTAGAGACGAAACATATACTTTTAATTTCAATCTGAAATGTTGACATATATAGTTTTTATTTAGGTAAGGTTAAAACAGCAGTGTTATTGAATACCTTACTTTGTAAGAGACTGAATAAAAAAGACTTTATAATTATACTCAATTAAGGACTTGCATAACACCAGTCTTGGGCGTCCCCCATGTGGTGTTCTTATACTATTTAACATCTTGCATTTGGTAAGGATGGCTGTCTTTCAAATGACTGCATCGTACCTTAAAGCAGTAAGCACCTTTGGCCTGGTCTGATTCATTCGTTTGCAGGTTTTGTCTGATCCGGTGGTTGAGTACTTGAAATTCCTTTATCAGTCTATATGTGAGTGAAACTTTATCCTTCAATGTTTTCAAATTGATGCTTGTTCAGATGAGTTCTCTGACTTTGTACTTATTGTAAAGTGTTGGGACTAGTTATTTTGATGAGTATGAGGTCTGTATGTGGTGTATGTACATGCGTATGTGGTGTTTGTATATGTGTATGTGGTGTTTGTATATGTGTCTGTGGTGTTTGTATATGTGGCTGTGGTGTTTGTATATGTGTATATGGTGTTTGGACGTGAGTCTGTGGTGTTTGTATATGTGTTTGTGGTGTTTGTATATGTATATGTAGTGTTTGTACATGTGGTTGTGGTGTTTGTATATGTGTCTGTGGTGTTTGTATATGTGGCTGTGGTGTTTGTACATGTGTATGTGGTGTTTGTATATGTGTGTATGGTGTTTGTATATGTGTTTGTGGTGTTTGGACGTGTGTCTGTGGTGTTTGTTTATGTGTTTGTGGTGTTTGTATATATGTATGTGGTGTTTGTACGTCTGTTTGTTGTGTATTAACATGTGTATGTGGTGTTTGAACGACTGCATGTGGTGTTAGTACATGTGTATGAAGTGTATGCACATGTGTATGTGGTGTATGTATATGTGTATGTGGTGTATATACATGTGTATGTGGTGTAATTACATGTGTATGTGGTGTATGTACATGTGTATGTGGTGTATGTACATGTGTATGTGGTGTATGTACATGTGTATGTGGTGTATGTACATGTGTATGTACATGTGTATGTGGTGTATGCACATGTGTATGTGGTGTATGTACATGTGTACATGTGTATGTACATGTGTATATGTGTATGTGGTGTATGTACATGTGTACATGTGTATGTGGTGTATGTACATGTGTACATGTGTATGTAGTGTATGTACATGTGCTTGTGGTGTAAGTACGTGTGTATGTAGTGTATGTACATGTGTATGGGGTGTTAGTACATGTGTATGCTTGTTTGTACGTGTGTATGTGGTGTAAGTACATGTGTATGTGGTGTAAATACATGTGTATGTGGTGTTTATACTTGTGTATGTGGTGTTTGTACGTGTGTATGTGGTGTAAATACATGTGTATGTGATGTAAGTACATGTGTATGTGGTGTAAGTACATGTGTATGTGGTGTTTGTACTTTTGTATGTGGTGTTTGTACATGTGTATGTGGTGTAAGTACATGTGAATGTGGTGTAAGTACATGTGTATGTGGTGTAAGTACATGTGTATGTGGTGTTTGTACTTGTGTATGTGGTGTTTGTACGTGTGTATGTGGTGTAAGTACATGTGTATGTGGTTTAAGTACATGTGTCTGTGTTGTAAGTACGTGTGTATGTGGTGTAAGTACGTGTGTATGTGGTGTAAGTACATGTGTATGTGGTGTAAGTACATGTGTATGTGGTGTACGTACGTGTGTATGTGGTGTAAGTACGTGTGTATGTGGTGTAATTACATGTGTATGTGGTGTTAGCACATGTGTATGTGGTGTAAGTACGTGTGTATATGGTGTAAGTACATGTGTATGTGGTGTTTGTACATGTGTATGTGATGTAAGTACATGTGTATGTGGTGTAAGTACGTGTGTATGTGGTGTTTGTACATGTGTATGTGGTGTTTGTACGTGTGTATGCGGTTTTTGTACATGTGTATGTGGTGTTTGTACATGTGTATGTGGTGTTTGTACGTGTGAGAGTGGTGTTTGTACATGTGTATGTGGTGTTTGTACATGTGTATGTGGTGTTTGTACGTGTGTACGTGGTGTTTGCACGTGTGTACGTGGTGTTTGCACGTGTGTATTTGGTGTTTGCACGTTGTACGTGGTGTTTGCACGTTGTACATGGTGTTTGCACGTGTGTACGTGGTGTTTGCACGTGTGTACTTGGTGTTTGCACGTTGTACGTGGTGTTTGCACGTGTGTAAGTGTGTTTGCACGTGTGTATTTGGTGTTTGCACGTGTGTACGTGGTGTTTGCACGTGTGTACGTGGTGTTTGCACGTTGTACGTGGTGTTTGCACGTTGTATGTGGTGTTTGCACGTGTGTATGTGGTGTGTGTAGTTGTGTACATGGTGTTTGCACGTGTGTACGTGGTGTTTGCACGTGTGTACGTGGTGTTTGCACGTTTGTACCTATCGTTCAGAGTTTGTTAGGCCTTAGCCTCTTGTACAATAGACGTTTAGCGCCCGTTGGATTGGTACAATACCTGCTTTTATAAAACATTGACAGACAGTCGCATCTAGAAATCACAAATATCTTATAAAAGTTTCATTACGATATATTTGTTTAAGACATCGCAGCAATGCAAACACTTTCCTCTCTCTCTCTCATTGACCATTACTTCAGACAAACTAAAAACACAATCAATCATGTGAGGAGCGATATTTAAACACGGGGAGAAAGTGGCTGCCAAGGTGAATACCACGCGGGCACGTTCTGCTGGACAGCCGGATATTGCATGTTCCACATCCATCAAACACTCATGAATCAGGAGACAGCGTTGTACCGCTGCTAATTAACTGGAAAATTGCTTAAAACGAAGAAGAGATAGATTCTTGTTATTTGCTTTTCGCTTAATGTGACTGGATGGGTGGGTCTTCCAATCAGAGAAAAGCGTACACTGTGCATCTAATAGGTTAATTACTGGAAGTTTTTCAGTCAAAATGAATATTTTTTAAACGAGTCATACTGTGTACGTGAGTGAATAATTTTATTTCGATTTAGAAAAACAAGACACACACTCGAGACGTCAAACCGAATACAAATTATACAATAATCTAGCAAAACGTTTCTTATATCGCATGTAAATCTTCAAATAAAAGAGGGTTGCGTAACACTACTTGTTTTGGGGGTAATCTTGGGTGTGATACGCATTAGAGGTGTGAATACTTTGTGACAAGCCTTCTAGGTCTTTATACTTAAATTATGATACGCCTTCCAGATCTGTATACTTTGTGATACGCCCTCCAGATATGTATACTTTGTGATATGCCTTCCACATCTGTATAATTTGTGATACGCCTTCCAGGTGTGTATACGTTGTGATACGCCTTCCAGATCTGTATACTTTGTGATACGCCTTCTAGATCTGTATACTTTGTAATACGCCTTCCAGGTGTGTATACTTTGTGATACGCCTTCCAGATCTGTATACTTTATGATACGCCTTCCAGGTGTGTATACTTTGTGATACGTCTTCCAGGTGTGTATACTTTGTGATACGCCTTTCAGATGTGTATACTTTGTGATACGCCTTCCAGGTGTGTAAACTATGTGATACGCCTTCCAGATCTATATACGTTGTGAGACGCCTTCCAGATTTGTATACTTTGTGATATGCCTTCCAAGTGTGTATACTTTGTGATACGCCTTCTAGTAGTGTGTACTTTGTGATACGCCTTCAAGGTGTGTATACTTTGTGATGCGCCTTCCAGGTGTGTATACATTGTGATACGCCTTCCAGGTGTGTATACTTTGTGATGCGCCTTCCAGGTGTGTATACGTTGTGATGCGCCCTCCAGGTGTGTATATCTTGTGATGCGCCTTCAAGGTGTGTATACGTTGTGATGCGACTTCCAGGTGTGTATACATTGTGATACGCCTTCCAGGTGTGTATACTTTGTGATACGCCTTCCAGATCTGTATACTTTGTGATACGCCTTCCAGGTGTGTATTCTTTGTGATACGCCTTCCAGATCTGTATACTTTATGATATGCCTTCCAGGTGTGTATACTTTGTGATACGCCTTTTAGTAGTGTGTACTTTGTGATATGCATTGCAGGTGTGTATACGTTGTGATACGCCTTCCAGGTGTGTATACCTTGTGATACGCCTTCCAGATCTGTATACTTTGTGATATGCCTTCCAGGTATGAATACTTTGTGATACGCCTTCCAGGTGTGTATACTTTGTGATACGCCTTTCATGTGTGTATACTTTGTGATACGCCTTTCAGGTGTGTAAACTATGTGATACGCCTTCCAGATCTGTATACTTTGTGATACGCCTTCCAGATCTGTATACTTTGTGATACGCATTCCAGGTGTGTAAACTTTGTGATACGCCTTCCAGATCTGTATACTTTGTGATACGCCTTCAAGGTGCGTATACTTTGTGATACGCCTTCCAGATCTGTATACTTTATGATACGCCTTCCAGGTGTGTATACTTTGTGATGCGCCTTCCAGATCTGTATACTTTGTAATACGCCTTCCAGGTGTGTATACTTTATGATACGTAATGCAGGTGTGTATACTTTGTGATACGCTTTGCAGGTGTATAAACTTTGTAATACGCCTTCCAGATGTCTATATCTTGTGATACGCATTCCAGGTCTGTATACTTTGTGATACGCCTTCCGGGTGTCTATCCTTTGTGAAACGTCTTCCAGATCTGTATATTTGTGATACGCCTTCCAGGTGTGTATACTTTGTGATATGCCTTCCAGGTGTGTATACTTTGTGATACGCATTCCAGGTGTGAAAACTTTGTGATAAGCATTCCAGGTGTGTATACTTTGTGATACGCATTCCAGGTTTGTATAATTTGTGATGCGCCTTCCAGGTGTGTGATCTTTGTGATTTGCCTTCTAGGTCTTTATACTTAGATTAACGTCTTCAAGGTCTGTATACTTTTTGATACGCCTTCCAGGTATGTATACTGCTAGGTGTGTATACTTTGTGATACGCCTTCCAGGTGTGTGTACTTTCTGATACGCCTTCCCTGTGTGTAAACTGTGTGATACGCCTTCCAGGTGTGTATACTTTGTGATGCGCCTTCCAGGTGTGTATACATTGTGATACGCCTTCCAGGTGTGTATACTTTGTGATGCGCCTTCCAGGTGTGTATACATTGTGATACGCCTTCCAGGTGTGTATACTTTGTGATACGCCTTCCAGGTGTGTATACGTTGTGATGCGCCTTCCAGGTGTGTATTTGTTGTGATGCGCCTTCAAGGTGTGTATACGTTGTGATGCGCCTTCCAGGTGTGTATACATTGTGATACGCCTTCCAGGTGTGTATACTTTGTGATATGCCTTCCAGGTGTGTATACATTGTGATACGCCTTCCAGGTGTGTATACATTGTGATACGCCTTCCAGGTGTGTATACTTTGTGATACGCCTTCCAGGTGTGTATACATTGTGATGCGCCTTCCAGGTGTGTATACGTTGTGATGCGCCTTCCAGGTGTGTATACATTGTGATACGCATTGCAGGTGTGTATACTTTGTGATTCGCCTTCAAGGTGTCTATACATTGTGATACGCATTCCAGGTGTGTATACATTGTGATACGTCTTCCAGGTGTGTATACTTTGTGATGCGCCTTCCAGATCTGTATACTTTGTGATACGCCTTTCAGGTGTGTATACTTTGTGAAACGCCTTCCAGGTGGGTTTACTTTGTGATACGTCTTTTAGGTGTGTATACTTTGTGATGCGCCTTCCAGGTTGGTTTACTTTGTGATACGTCTTCTAGGAGTGTATTTTTTGTGATATGCCTTTCAGGTGTATATACGTAGTGTTTATATAGTGCGTAGTCTGTAAATTCCGGAAATGATTGAACGCTTCTTGATGGCCGTTTCAACCATACAATCTATTCCGTATCTTTAAACTCACAATCTAATATATGAAGAGTTAATTAATTATTTATTCAGATGGGTGTAAAATAGCCACTCAAAATGTAAATGACCGCTGTCATGAAATAAACGGTGAAGGAAAATAGAAGTCTATAAACACTGAACATTGCAATGACCGATATTTCAATACATTACTTTTCGTTTGATAAGATGGAGTTCTTTAATTAAGTTTATGCCCACATTCTTGTGATTACAGTCGATGCACTTTGTTGCTACATGTAACTTTCAAAATTAACGAACGAATGGCATTATGGTTGTACTTGTAAAAGGCTGGTAGTCTGCTGAATATATAATGTTGCTTGCACTGGTTGACCTTTTAAGGCGCACTGACTCTTTCCTGAATGACTAGGTGCATTTCTTAATTAATCGCCGGACATTTGAGCAGCATCTTAATTTAACATTGAAATTGCCTGATTAAAATAAGAAGTGTGCCATACATGCTTTGTAAGACCTTATTTTTCCCAGATCATATTCTTCCCACCTTGGAAAAATAGGATCCTATTCTTCACAGCTGGGAAAATTAAGTCTCATTTGTCACACATTTCGAACATTTCCTGGGAAATTTGTGATCGAAGTCGGTTTTTTATGTACCATGAAATCACATTCCTCACAGGTCAAAAATTGCATAAAAAAGTAAATTTTACAACTGAGTCACATTTGTCACAGATTGCTATTTCCAGTATTGCAGATAAATTTTGTTGATAAACATGTATGCGTATATATTCTAGTCAAAAAGAATCGTTGATTATGTTGTTGTCGTTTCTGTTGTTGTTGTTGCTGTTAGTTGGCTGCAGTTGAAGGCGCAGTGGCGGTTGATGTAGAGATAGTTGTTTTGTTTTTTTTTATTGTTTTTTTGTTTTATGTTGTTGCTGAACGCCAGTGTAAGGGTATTAGTGATATAAGTAGGAATAGTATTGGTTCTTGTTGGCACCGTAATAGTTGGTGTATGCCTAGTCAAGGTAGATGACATATTGTGTTTGTTGTCGTGAGTTGTGTTGGAATAGACAGATGTACTGGAAAAGGTATTTTCAGCGCTTTCAACGGCTAAATTTCGGTTAAGCAGTCAATACCGCAGTGCTAGAAAAGCTTTCATTGGTTTAAAGATATTATTATTATTGTTATTATTATTATTATTATTATTATTATTATTATTATTATTATTATTATTATTATTTTTATCATGCTATTATTATTATTATTATTATTATTATTATTATTATTATTATTATTGTTTTTTTATTGTTTTTATTATTACATTTTATCAAATTTATCAAACAGCAATGTTATCGACACAATCTGTGAAGAATATGATTCTCTTGCTTACCACCTTTTTGGTCAATCATATATGTCACACAGTTTGAAACTGTGAAGAATAAGATCCTACTTTTCCCAGACCTGTGAAGAATATGATCTGGGAATAATTAGGTCCTACAATGCTTAATGTAATTATTTTACAGATATCGAATGCAGCAGTTGAGTGTCCGTGTGAGTTTAACTGTACAACTATACTACTACCCTCGAGTATGTATCATGTATTCGTCCTCTGCTACGCGAGCATTTTTGACATCTGTTTCCAGAAAAAAATGGAAAAAAAAATATTTTAAATTTTATTGTTTTACCACACACGTATTCTGGTGAGAATGTTGTCTTAGTTAGATGAGGCAATGGGCCGAATGTTTAAACCTTTGTTAAAGTTTACATCGTGATTAAAGACATCGTTGCTAACTTTTAAATCTTTACTGCTCTGAAAGTATATTAGTCGTATCACTTGTGAACTGCAGCGTTCCCAACAAGTGTTGTTACTGTTTTAGCTGTACTTGTTTTATTTGAATATATTTGTACATCACCAAATAAATCACGTTAAAAAGTTAACAACGATGTCACTAATTAACCTTATAAAACTCCCCCCCCCCCCATTAACAATTTGTAATAGTATTACACTGACGCTTCAATTTATTAAGGACAAACCTAGCACAAACAGTCGAGAGGGATAGGTTGTCATACGTGCCCTTCGCATTTGGGGTTACCTTTATTTTCTCCGACAACAAGTAATAGTTCTCTCGGAGGACCAGCGGACCGGTGTCACCTATCTGTTTTGATATATATGTACATGTACATCCGTATCCTTGTGTCAGAAACTGGAGACAATTGTTCATAACCAACCGTTGACTCTTCTAGTATGTTTAATGCAGTAGGAAAAATATCTGCACAAACACTGCCAGGGAACGCAAGTTTCCAACATTTCTATTAAACTCAACAAACATTAGAACCATTGCATTGCAAACGACTTATGAAAATGGCATGTGACACATTGCGGTACGGAAGATAAAGATAGTAAACAGTATCGCTACAAGGGTTAGGGTAAGATATCACCAAACACAAAAACAAAAACAATATTATATGGCTGGTAGTCTTGGTTGTTAATCGACTTTGTTCTTCGAGAAACAAGTAATGAAACAGTAGGTTATCAGAATACCAAACCCTGACACGTAATTGAATGTTTATACTTCAGATTTCATTGTCCACGAAACTGTTTCAACTACAAGGGTCCTTATCTCTGTCTGACCCATAACACAGACGGCGCTAGTACTTTAGGATTTATTACTTCTTATTAAATATATGTATATCAATACACATGTATATCAAACAGCAGTTAAAGACAACATATGTGTTTTGTTCAAATATGGACATTCCTTCATGTCAAAGCTTTAATAATACACTGGCGAGGAGTAGCTACATTGTACCTATCAGCACAAGACTCAACCGTAGTCCTAATGTTGGGGTTACCGCCTTGTTACGGGCAATGGAAAATTGAACACTCCGGGGGTTAACCGGTGAAGGATTACTCTTCAATGCCTAGCTAGCCTTAGGGATAAGGTGCGACACTGCTTATTATATGTGAGTTTCCATTCAAATGTTCAACCCCCTACCGGGACTACTTTTTTTAGGTTAGGTTTTGCTTTTGTTACATGGTAAAGGTACATGTGAGGTATTGATGGTAAACATTCGTGATTTTCATCAAAATGCTTAAAGATCACAAAAGTGCAACTAATATTCTATTCATTCAAATGGCAGATTGGTTGATTGTTCAATCCCATTTAATCCCCCGGATACTAGAAAACAGCATTCTACTCATAACTGATCACAATAAATTATATATTGATAAAACTGTCCTTTCAAGAAATCACCATGTCAATGAACGTAATTCACCGGAAAATGTGAGATGGAAATGATAATTTTAGAGGCCCCTGTCAATTAGGGATCGTATTCCATGATAGGAAAAATAACTCATAGTAGCGTTTCAAATGCATATAAGGACAGATGCTTTTTGTGTTCTAGCATTCGTCTGGTGTATATATTAGATACATTACTTTACAAAATCAAAATTCCTATATAAGTGTCCTCCTTATGTCTTTTTAAATGGTTAAAACAATTTCCTATCCTGTTTTATGACTAGCAAACTGAGGCAGAAGTGAATTAGATATGCTGTCATTTTAAGCTGACAATAATTTGTATCGTTGAATAATCATCCTATCATCTGAGTCACCATGCACCCAAATATGTCATTAAGCTGCGCTGTCAGAGAAGTTTAGTTTCATTACGTCAGCGAAGATATTCCCCTAAAGAAGTTCTTGTAAGATTATATCAAGCAGCCTTTATAAAAATCTCATTATACATGTAGTTTAAGACGCTTTTCTAGCGGAATTGAGGACATGGATTTTGACGTAGAACGCCGTCATTGCCTTTAAGATACATATCTGCACGTGAACGACACTAACTTGTTACTTGAAACTATGAAATGTTCATGTTTTTTTCTATGTTAAAGAAATGAATCCTGAATGGATTCTTTTTTAATGTAACGTTAAGACATAATTACGCGAAAGAAAGTATCGGTTTCAGCTGATATTTCCTGTTTCGCCAGAGAATAATCTAGTGCATGACTATAACATCTTTTTTTGTAGCATGGTAAACTCCACATTATAACTCTGAACAAAAAAATGAAACCCATAGTGGTCATTTAGCACTTGTTGTTATAATGTGGTGTTGTGTCTAATCTACGACCCTTGTGCTCCACTAGACCACTGTCAGAGCTACGGTGCAGACACTCCATGCTTGACGGCTTAGCCGCTACTTCTACAATATGACGAGCTGTCTGACGAAAATTCGCCGCTATAACATCAGTATTATTTTGTCTATTGTCTAAATATGTTTTTAATCTTCGTGTTTACTCCGGTAACTGCAGCGTATAAACTTTTATTACGAATTACGTTTAATATAATGACATTGAGCAGACTTTTCTTAACCTATCCTGTTATAGAAGATGTATTCCCAAAACGTATTTTTTTGCAGCTTGTCACAACGAATGTTTATCTTTATCTCGGTAACAACTTTCATGGAATCAACCCAAAGTCTTTATTGTCCCCCGGACATAGGACCATGTTCGTTTGACAATAAATCTAAGCGCGAAACACATGCTGTAGGATGATAATTATGTTTTAATGGAAATGCTCGTAAACTAAACTATAGCAAATATGCAAGTGACATGTTTAGGACCAAATCGGTAGCCCCGTTTTTAAAACACCGATGATACAACTCTTGCGGAAAAGAATTCGGTCATTATATTATAAGTCTAACGTTTATTCTTCCTTTTCTTTCGGGTTGGCGCATGCGCGCTGAAATGTAATGAGACATTCGCGACAGCACTAAGATATAACTTTTTGTTTTGTTTACTTAACGATTTTATCGGCAGTAGACTTTCCACGGCAAACTGCGATACGATAGCTAAGTAAAGTAAAAATAAACAATAATTATTACCGAGTAATTAATCGTGATTGTATCTAATGATTTTAGAATTTAATCTAAATATTCCTAGCTATAGAAACTGTATATATATAGTCATGAACTGTTGTTGTTTGGAAAACAACAGTCTTTTATTTTACATGTGTGAATCAATACGTTATTCGGTAGGTCATTCATAAACTATGAGTATCGACTTCTAATTTTATCTAGTTTAGTGAATTTAGATATGCAAATCGATGAAACTAAACAACATGTTTGTATATCATACAATAACTATGAACAATGCGCAATCTGTGAATATGACAGGTTAAAGAACAATTATTAATAGTTGAGTATTTCTATTTCTTAATTCAAAAGCCTTGTACACAAAGATAGATACGTTATGCAGTATGCGTTTATGTTCTGACTACAAAGGTTTTGTAGCTTTTAACATAGAGGTCGTTGATGTTAATATCTAGGTATATACACATTTGTGATGTCAACGTACATCTGACATTTTAAAACAAACTACATTAAGCAAAAGACAGTGTCTTTTATACAAACGAGTTTTATTCCACCTAACCACGTCGAAGTTCAATCTTTATGAGCTCATTCCTAATTTGCTATTTGCAATTGTATATTATTGGAATATCAATGCAATTCAAATATCATATAAAGATAGTTGTGGGTTTGTGCATTGATTACATTAAATAAAACCATATTTATTATAGCATATGAAAAACGTTCGGCCTACCATGCAGTTTCGGCAAAAAGAAAATCTTTCTTATTTTGACACCAAGCACAGATATAACATAAAGAGTACGATGGCAATCATTTTTCAGGAACACCAGGTTTACAATAATATAGGTTTAATAAGTTGATCAAAGAGCTCCTATCTTTGACCGGGTGATATATTTGTAAATTTATTAAAATAGTTTTTTAAACGAGATAATTCTTTTTTGCTTGTCCAGAATTTGTTGTTGTTGCTTGCAGGAATGAAACACCTGTTGTAAAAACTACTTTGAGATACGTAAAATTGTTGACTATATCTATAATATCACCATAATAATAGAAACGTAATTATCTGGAAATCCCCATCTTTTCGGAAGATCAAAGACTTTGTTTTGTCTCCATCGACGTCTAATTTCCATTCGGTACAGTACTCACTGTACCTGACACAGTATATATGACTTTGTCGTTGGCCTACTTAAGCATGAACATTCATAACATGTCTGTTTCAGTGCCTTTAGCGTCGCGTAAATGAAAACCCTCGTATAAGTCATTTACATACATGAAAAAGGCGATGACGAGATGCGTTCGCCTTGCCGTACGCCATGACAACTTTCAAACAGTTGAGTCTAAACTTTTGGTTTTACATGACCATGCATTTATTTTATTACGTTAAACTGCCTCTGATTTCAAGCCTACATGTTGTATATTTTTAAACCAAGGATTCTCCGGTACAATGTTATCAAAGCTTTGGAAAGAAATATCACACCAACACAATGTAGCTTTTCGTTTTGGTCAATAATATGATTAATCAACCTATGTGATGTAAATGAATTATCAATAGTTCCCATTTTGGTCTTAAACCCTCCTGTGAATTAATGTACACATGCTAGAACACTGCCCAGTATGACAAGTTCGTGACGGACATCAGAAGTACGACTCAGATGTTATCCAAGGCCTGCTTTTCACAATTCAGTCCAGGAGTTGCAAATAAACAACTTTAATTTGGGAACCGAACGGGTTTATACTCTAGTGAATCTCGTCTCTTAGTGTTCAGTCCGTATAGTTGTCTTGTGGCCATAGTAGTGTTTAGTTATTTGTTATTACATGTTAAACAGAGTGTCTTTTGAAAAAATAACATTACACACCTTTCAACATCGCATGTAATATGTGTATTCCTGATGCGTGTTAAAGCACGTTTGTACATATTTAATAACTAAACCCAGACACTTGGCATGAATGAGGGTCGATGTAGAAGGTGTTTCAAATTCATCACTGTTGTGTCACATCACTGGTCTTTGATCCAAAGCTGGAAGATTCGATTTCGAAAAACACAGTGCTGATCACAGAATAATTTTATTTATCGTATTGTGTCATTAACTTTCTATGGAAGCCTTGGAGGGCCACTTTTGAGTTTCGACTTACGGGTACTTTGACTTTTGACTTTTGACTTTTGACTTTCGACTTATGACTTATGACTTTTGACTTATTACGTTTGAGATGCATGCCTCATCTCATGATGGCGGACAAGGAATATTCAGAAGAAGTAAGTTCATTTGTCTTAGTTTTTTCTTGTATTATTTGCGAAATAATTGAAAACAAAACATATATACACACGTCCGCGAACAGTGTGTTATTAATTTGCAATTAATTCGGAAAGAAGAGTCGAAAACACTTTGTTTGCATGGCACCGTTCATGCAAAACACCGGCACAAATGGTGTTTGGTTTTTATTTCTAATGTACTAGAAAGGAACACTTGGGATCCTTTTCCACAACGCTATTTGGGCAGAATTCAAAGTTCACTGAATACTTTGACTTGTATGCACTGTCACTCCATATAGAGCTTCCCTCGAATAGAGCTCCCCGTGTTTTTCTTCTGTCACAAAGTGCACAATGTAGGCCTTTCTGTAACATATTCATTTCAGGAACAGGGAATCTTTGCTACATGTGTAAGCTCAATCTGACATATCTATAAATGAAAAGCCTAAATATTGGATCGGGTTTTAAACCCACTTAGATCAGCATTGTTTGTTGCCGTTTGCAGTTTCAAATTTGTAATTTAAACTATCGCATTTCATCCGTGGTTCATCCGTCCGTCCGTCCGTCCTTCAGTCCTTTCTTTAACAAATTATTGGTATCGCAACCCGCAAGTCGCAAGAAACTACTGAGTATAATTCAATGAAGCGTGACCACCATCATACAGTACCATATTAGTTGCTAGAATAGCGTTGCTAGGTCAATGGTCAAGGTCACATTGACCTACCTTTGAAATCGTCGTATATTCACTGGAAATAATGTATTGATTTCAATGACACTTGGTCCTAATTGAAAATGGGTCACTGAGTCAAAGGTCATCGTGAGCTGATTTTGAAATCGGGTTCTGCTCAATAACTGGTAAAAATGTTCACCTGAAGCGCCTGTAAAGAAAGCTCTACATAAGGAACTAGATAGATTTAATTATAGCGCACTCGATTGTTTTTGGACTGGGTTCCTAAGGCCGCGTTTGGTCCCCTAAGCCCTTTGATCCAAAAAATATATGATAATAACACGAACACTGTCAACGGTTCCGGCCATTATTTCACACTTAATGCTGTATAAACACGTCCTTGCTAAATTATGTACGTCCCAGCCATATGTGACAACTATCAAATAAGCTGTATGTGGGCTTTCAAATGTTTTTAACGAATAGAGCTCCCTTTTAAAGACAGCACTATTCGTTGAAGTTCATCGAGATCCCGTGTAACTCGTTTCGATGGGACCTCTATAGGGTGTGACAATGCACACTTAATCAAGTTGATGAGGAATGAAATAAAGCTAAAGGGGGAACAGTTTAGCATTGTTTCGAAATAGTATTGGGGCGGTTTAATCTTTTGTCCGAGGTCTTTCGCTCTTTGTGAAGGTAAATTTCCGATTGTTCGCTTTCAAAAGGCCATAGATGTGAGAATTTCTATGTTTTGTAGTCCCTTATATATGAATATGATGTAAATTTATATGCTTCTTCAAGAGTCTACACTTAAATTTTCAGTACTTGTTAAAAGTCTGCTACTTGTAAGGAAATAGTTTCGTCCTCGTCAGTTTCGTAACCAGAATGCAATATTCGTATCCTCGACCTTTCGTTCGCGATTCATATTTTGCTGTTTCGTCCTAGATGTTGTTAGTACCCTTTTATTTAGGTGGATTACAGTGGTGTACTAGTGTACAATGCTTTTTTCATGTGAACTGAGTATAATTTGGTTCCTTAAGTCCTGTTTATAGATCTATGAAACTATTGATACTATCAATAGATAAATACCTCTATGTACTTGACTTATTTAGTCATTTGATATGCTTAAACACCATTTTAATTGGATTATTACAGCATATTGAGCTTCGGGCATTGGGGATTATGCGCCCTTATAGTATATATTTAATAGGTTATCGGGCTTTCTGGTAAATGTGCATTTCTTTCTTTTTTAAGCTTTACGACAAATAAACCTCGGACTAACCGTTCTCGTTATTACCTTCCTCGTCAGGTTAAAGCATTATGATGCGGTGCACAACGTTTACCTATGTTGTTTTAGGAAAACCGTGGCTGGTCTGTAGCATATGCCTTTAATAGTTCGAATAGTTTACTCTTTTTTTTATATTTCCGAAGAAACCGAAAGGAGCGTGTTGTGTAATAAAATAATAATTTATATATACGTGTAACTGGTCGTTTCTTTCAGAATTCAGATTCTTGTTGAATGTCAGATGTACAGCTAATACACTTCATACTTTGCAGGAAAGAGGAGAGCGGATTAAAGCAGTAATTGAAAATATTCGTACTCGTAGTAAAAAGCTGAAGAAGAAAGCTCTGGTGCCTGCTACTAAAAAAGTCAGTGAGCCAAAAGAAAAGGAAAAAAATGGTAAATATGTCTAAAAATAGATTTGTCTTGGTACTGGCAGGGGAACGACTTACAATAACAAGGTATTCTTTATTGGAAACCACTTTATTAGCTCCATTTTTTGATGAAAAAGCGGAGCAATTGTTAACACTGCAACTTTTAATGAATGTCGTTCGTTAGCAAAGTCAGGTAGAAACATGCACTATCTCCTTATCTAAACAGAAGATTGTAAGCGGTGCAAATATATATAACATATTTCATAACTTGAAAACCACTGGATGGAATTTGATATAACTTCATACAATGGTAGAGCTCATGAGAGGAAGTGAAGTGTACAAGAACCATAACTTATTTGCTTAATTACTGAGTTATTTTCCTTTGTTACTTTTTCTTGTCCGGAGCATAACTTGAAAACTACTGGATGGAATTTCATATAACTTTATACATGGCGGTGGGGAATATAGTTGTCCTTCAGACTGCAATCTTGTTAATTTCTGTTTTGTAGAACTTTGCATACAATTGATCTATAATAGAAGTTATTATAACACATATATAATATGCCATTTCTTAGGATTTTTCACTACAACTGCTAATACTACTACTACTGTTATTGATGCTGCTATCGCTCTGCTACTGCTACTACATCTACTACTTCTACTACTACTAGAACTACTACTACCAATACTACTACTGCTTATACTACTTTTACTACTACTGCTTCAACTACTTCTACTACTACTGCTGCGGCTTCTACTTCTAATACTTCTTCTATTACTACTAGTACTACTACTACCGCTAATACTACAACTACTACTATTTGTACTACTACTGCTTCTACTACTACTACTACTGCGGCGGCTTCTACTTCTACTACTACTATAACCTTTACTCCTCCTACTACTTCTACTACTACTACTACTACTACTACTACTACAGCTGATACTACTACTACTACAACTACTTCTACTACTTCTAATAATACTGCTTCTGCTACTACTACTACTTCTACTACTAGTACTACTACAACTTCACTTCTAGTACTACTAATACCACTACTACTACTACTACTACTACTACTACTACTACTACTACTACAATTATACTACTACTACTACTACTACTATTGCTGCTGCTAACTACTACTACATGTACTACTACTACTGTTGCTACTGCTGCTGTTGCTGCTACTACTACTACTACTACTACTACTACTTCCATTACTACTACTACTACTACTTCCACCGTCTACCGTTACTAGCCCTACTAGCGCTATTACTTCTAATACTACTACTACTACTACTACTACTACAACAACAACACAACAACAACTACTACTACTACTCATACTACAACTGCTACTGCTTCTACTACTTCTACTACTACTACTACTACTACTACTACTACTTTTTCGTTTAGGACTACATGTTCTACTTATTTCATTTAGGATGCTGCAGGACAGGAAAAGAGAAAACAGAAACCTAGCGGCCGTCATACTATGTACAAGCTACATATCGGATGGCGCCATTACTGTCAAGGTGACTTTAGACAAATTACATCAAGACGAGGTGGGGGCATTCGGAAGATGGAATATAATATAACGGAGCCTCAGTCAGTGGAATCAATAATTGAAGTCGGCAAACGTTTATTTTTTCCGAATGGAAGAAATTCTTTTGGAAATTTAAATGATATGGAAGTGAATTTAACTAATTACAGCGGTGAGAAAATTGAACGCTTCTGCAATATAGATGAACAACCGTGTACATTTCAAGAATTTTTGAAGTCAACAGGAAGGTACTCGTCTCAATTCCATGTTTATCTTTCGACGAAAAGCATTACCTATGATAAAATAAAGCCACTGGAAGAAACAAGTGAAACGAGTTATCTTGCCAACAGGAAGACAATACAAGGACTGCATGTACAGTATACTAAGAATGAAACATCAGAATATTCAGGAGACACCTCAATTATCACATGTCATAGCACAAAACAATGCAGGGAATTATCAGGTATTCCTGATGACATAGACGATTACGACCCTCTTGAAGATGGTTATAATGTAACGTATCTGGCTGTAAATGATAAGGTTTACATGGAGCGAACTTCGTCTGGCCTCAGTTTTCCACAAGACGTCGCTGGACAAGACAGTGCATATATATTTCATGGACCTAATGAGATATGTGGAATGAATGAAGGCAAAGTTGTTTTAGGCGTAGTAACAAACTGTTCTGAAAACGTTAATTACACATGGTATAAGGATCAAAGCATATATGCAGCAGGGATTAATCTCATGTTGATACATACAAATGACACTGGTGTCTATAATGTAAAATGCCAAGTAGGCGAAACGTTGTACACCTTTGAAGAGAGTGTTGAAATAGCTTTGCCCGCAACTACAGATAGATATGACATGGATATGCGAATCGACAGCGAGGTTACTGAAAATCTGAACACCACACACTTTGGCATAACTGCTGATTTGAAAGATTGCGTTTCTAATACAGCAGCTACAGATTCTAGCCTAGACATGGTTACACAAACGTTTATTGAAACAAGTGATTTGGGTGAAAATGATGGTAAAGGTACACACAGTTTAACAACAACAACTTTTATCTGTGACAAAGATGGCACATGTGCAAATGCTGTATCAGCAGCTTGTGAAACAAGTGTATTCTGTGAAAAAGACGGCATAGGTGCAAACGCTGTTTCAACATTTCTTGAAACAAGTGTAATCCATGAAAGAGATGCCACAGGTGCAAACGCTGTTCTTACATTTCCTGAAACAAGTGTAATCCATGAAAAAGATGGCACAGGGGCAACTGCTATTCCAACAATTCCTGAAACAATTCCTGAAACAAGTGCAATGTGTGTAAACAATGGTACAGGAACAAATACTATTTCGACAATTCCTAAAGTAGATGTAATCTGTGAAAAAGATGGCAAATGTTCAAAGACTGTTCAGACAATTCCTGCAACAAGTGTAATCTTTGAAAAAGATGGTTCAGATGCAAACACCGTTTCAACAGGTTATTTCTGTGAAAAATATGGTGCAGCAGTAAACAAAGCACCAACAGTTACCGAAACAAGTATTTTGATCGAAAATGAGTGTACATGTTCAAATGCTATTTCAACAGTTACAGAAACAAGTTTTTTGGGTGATGTTACAACTGAATTCTTAGATATTTCAACAGGATTTGTGGATTCTGTGGAAACCAGACTGGACAAGGATGAAAATGAAAATGATATTAAAGCTAAGCTTACTGGAAAAAACTCAAGAAAGAGTATGGGTTCTTCTGATAATTTAGTTGCAGAGCAACCACCAGTTAAAAAAGGGTTTACACAGTTGGATGCTAATACTGACAACTTAAATGTAAGGTTTGGAGACTTCAAATTATTGGAAAAAATAGGGGAGGGTGGTTTTGGTGAGGTTTACAAAGGTGAATATTTGGGAACAGATATTGCAGTGAAGAAAGTTAAGATAAAACGCATGAAAGTTGTGAAACAGTCAGTGTTGCAAGAAGTTGTCACAAACAGTCATCTTAGGCATCCAAACATTGTTCTACTGATGGGTTACTCAATCAATACTGACTGTCTCTATCTTCTCACAGAGTTCATTGCAGGTCCAAATTTGGATGATGTGCTTTTTGCTGACAATGAGTACGAATTTACTGTGCCTCAAAAACATGCAGTGGCATTGCAAGTATGTCAGGGTGTAGCATATTTACATAATCATAATCCAATAGTTATTCACAGAGACATTAAGCCTGAAAACATTTTGCTGACGAGAAATTTGGAAACGGCATAACTTTGTGACATGGGATTGTCTAAGGTGAAGGTAATGAATACCATGACCAAAACAGTTGCAGATCGCAGAGAGACACAGCCAGGAACTCCAGCTTATCAAGCTCCAGAGATTCTTCTGCAAGCTAGGAGAGGCAGAACACAAGCAGATGTTTGGAGCCTCTGTTGTTCATTAGTTGAGCTCTTTACTGCCAAAACCATATGGGACTTGACCAGTGAGGATGATGAAAATGACGACTCTGTCCAGGATATAATCCGGGCAATGCAAAGAAAGGATATGCCACATGGGTTAAGTAATTTAGACAGGGAGCATACCCTTTCAGTGCAGCTGAAGGCTGTTATTCAGAAGGGCTTATCATACCAGATTGAGGACAGACCGACAGCATTAGACTTTGTAGTTGCGCTAAAACATGAACTTTAAAGAAATGTGATGAGCAGCTCAGGACCATCATGGCCCTCTTTATCAGATTGACGATTGTTTAGAATGCCCTGTGCAATTAGTAATGTACATGTAGCCTCATTTGGCTATTAAATTGGAGGTTATTTTCCCTAACACACCTCATATATCGCATAATACTGGTAAGGATTTATATAGATCTTTGTGTTTTGTGTTAAAGATAATTAACGTTTGAGACAAGTGACCTTTATGTTATTCAGTAGAAAGACAAAAGGGTCCATTTTCTCATGACGGCAGGTATTTGTTAAAATGAGGTTTCACACAATCCGTTTACACAAAGTTATATCTTTTAACATTATAGATCTGATTTAAAGTGCACTTGTTACATTTGCACACAGTGTAAAACAAGACCAGTTGGCTCTTATAGGAGCCCTTTGATTCAGGTATACAGTGTTTGAAATGTTACCGTTAAAATCGTTAAAATACATGTATACATAGAAATCGTTAAAATACATGTATACAAAATACAACAGTAGACTTGTTCATTAGTTTGTTGCAGATAAATAAAAAGGACCATTAAAAGTTCATAAAAGTTATTACGAGTTATATCCATACATACCTTAGAGACAACCTGTATAAATACCTACTTTTGGAAATCATTTGAACACTATTGAGACTATTCCATGAGAGCTTTTAAAAGTTGTTCTGCAGTCAAAGTCATCGGCATTATTGTAGATGTTGTCAAAGTCTGCATTAGCAATACTCAAACTCTTTGGCTTACATGTATATTGTTTTGTATATTTGATCCTTTCCTCAACACCAGCGCCTTTGGACGCCTCTGAAATATCAGATTTTCGAAAATGAAGCATTTGACTATATGGAGCCTATGCTTGAATTCAAATCATTACTTAAGTTTTAACTTAACTTTAAAAATTGTAAAAGTAGAGACAATGATGAAATGATCTAAAATAAAGCCTGTTGTGGAAAGGGTTCATTTGTACAAAATGCCATTAATTTGTGAAATTCATTGTAGCAATTTGAAACAATTCATGGTAGCAATTTGAAACAATTGAGTTACATTAGTTAAACAAGAGTTTGTGAAACACAAATGCCCCCCTAAAAGCAGATATTTCTTTTCTAATGTATGTCAAAGATGGCCAAGATTAAACTTATAAAAAGTAGGTCAAATGTCAAGGTCACAGGTCAAAAAAGTTGGTATGTTTGCATATATCATGTCACAAGCAATATATACCTATAAAACATGAAAAGCCTTGCCATCAAATCACAGTACTGAATGACCTTCACCTTTGACCTACTGACCTCAAAAGAAATAGAGGCCATCTACTCATCATCAAGTACCTCCCTAGCAAATATTAGGACTGTAAGGATGGATGAGTTATTGATCGGAAATCATTTGGTCAGAATTACAGTAATGAATGACCTTGATGACATTGACCTTTGACGTACTGACCTCAAAAGAAATAGGAGTCATCTACTCATCATCCCGAACCTCCCTACCAAATATGAGGACTGTAGGTTTAAGGGCTATGTCATAATTCGAAAATTATATTCCCTGGCCTAAACTGTCTATTCTAATTTGTCAGCCTAGTTCTACGATATCGATAGTAAATATCCAAAACAGTGTTTCTGCAACCTGACAATGTTGAATGGAAGGTATCTGCATAATGTTAGCCTCCAATTACGACTAATTACTACCGGACAAGCTAAAACAATAGCTTCCGGCAGTTGCAGGACATCTACCTCACCCCAGTGGTATCAATAAAAAACTCACTAGATAATATAAGACAGATACACTATCTAGAGTCAACGAGAGTTAGATTTTGTAAAAGAAACTGATATAACCTAGAATCGCACAAAACGACTTTGTAAACAACCAATTTTCTCTTGAAATGTTTGAACTTGACCAAATTTGTTTATTTACAAAGTTGTTACAAAATATAATAAGGGTATTCTACTCATTACCACAAACCTCCCTAGCAAATATGATGACTGGAGATGAAAGAATGGACGAGTTATTGATCGGAAACCATTTGGTCAGAATTACAGTATTAAATGACCTTGATGACCTTGACCTTTGACTTATTGACCCAATAAAAATAGGGGTCAGACCGACCGACAGACCGACCGACATGTGCAAAGCAATATACCCCACATTTTTCAGAAGGGGGCATAATAAAGTTTTTATACCCCCACAATAGAAATTTGGGGGGGGGGGTATATAGGAGTCACCCTTTCGGTCGGTCGGTCGGTCTGGCGGTCGGTCTACAAAAGTTTGTCCGGAGCATAACTTTAATACTACTGTAGCTATGTTGATAAAACTTCATATGTATATAGACCTTGATGAGGGGGTAGTGCAGTGCACAAGAACCATCACTATGCTTGCTCTTTTAAAGGAGTTATTCCCCTTTGTTGTTTTTGGTATTTTGATTTTGTCCGGAGCATAACTCTTATACTTAAGCTGCTAGTTTGATGAAATTTCGTCTGAAGATAGACCTTGATGAGAGGAAGTGCAGTACTTGAGAACCATAACTCTAATTTGCTTAATTACGGAGTTATTGTCCTTTCTATATTTGTTATGTTTATTGTTAAACCTTGCCCTTATCTACTTAAGGATGCTGTGGGGGTATTAATCAAATTTAGTGATATTTCTAGTTCATTTAAGAATAAAATCTTAAGTTGTAACTCACAAGTCACAACTCATAACTCACAACTCATAAACTCACTTGTGTATAAAGTACCAAGTAAATGTAGTATTGGAAGTTTAAGAGTGTGATTTAAATGCTGTGTGTTGAAGATCGGGTCATATTTACAACCGCTAGAGTGTTCATAAGCATTTTTTAATTTTTTTAAATGACCTAGTGATCTAGATTTTACGGTGGCACTGAGGTGACATGTGCAATATATTTTAAAAGATTAACCTCGGGAAAACGAAATGGACTTTATGACATCCCGAGTGGGGGTTGACGATATACCGGCAATATACCGGAATATCCCCCGCACAGTCCCCACCCACTCATTCTCCCATTCATTCCGTATGCAACTTGCATACGGAATGAATGGGAGAATGAGTGGGTGGGGACTGTGCGGGGGATATACCAAAAACATAACTCTGGAAAACGAACTTTCTTTTCTCGAATTAAAAATAACCTCGGGAAAACGATCCCGATTTTCTTTTTTAACTCGGGGGAAAACGAAAGTGTTTTTTTATCTCGTTCCCACGACATAAACAGCCAATCAAATTCAAACGAGACTTTTGCTATACATACAATTGCTTTGACCCTTATTTGTCATCTGGTAATCTCGTCTACTTCAACGTCGTCCAGTTCGCTTCCAATTTAAAAGAACTGTTGGCCGAGTATCAAGCAGCTTGAATCCTGATCAGAATCCGAATTACACGGCGTCTGATATCTATCCAAACTGTTAACATACTTATTTTACATTATTGTGGCCGCGGTTAGCATGAAAGGAGTTGAACTCTTTCGTGATATAGGATAAGGACCACGAGACTTTCGCTTTAGACATACTGTTGTTTTAACCTTAACCCTTTACTCCATATGTACTATTTCTATTCATTTGCAAACAGGGTATACCCAGATCACGCCGCTCCTACAGAGGCTGCCTAATCAGGTTATATCCTGTTTGCAAATATGCAATATCCTAGAAATAATTCATCACAATTGGCTATAACAAGTACGTACCATTATAGAGATATATTAAATTATATAGTCATGGTGGGCGGAGTCTTTCTTGAATATTCAAGGAGTAAAGACTGACCCAATTCATTCACAGACTGAACAAATGCGATTCCCGGCGCACTCGCAGTGATCTGCATGCGTTTTTATGGAGGCAACTATGATTGAACTCTTTATTATATGAATATTCAAGCAAGTCTCCACCTACCATGAGTATATAATTGAATATATCTTTATAGTAGCACATAAACTAATGAATATTATTGTCATAGCCGAATCTGAAGATTTAATTTCTATGATATTCCATATTTGCAAACAAGATGTATCCTGACCAGAAAGCAGGCGTAGACAGGAGTATAATGCATATATGGAGTAAAGGGTTAATGTAACTACAGTGCACCTACCATATAAGAAGCCGCATAAGCAGTTTCTGAGACACGTTACAGCTTTATTTATGCCTTAAAACAACTATATAAGCAAGTCAAATGGTAGAACTTTCAAAGACCTTTTCTTGTTTAGAACAATTTTCTGATTTTTAATCGCCATTTTTCGAAACTGATATGCAGTACCCTTAAAGTAGTTTTATCAATAACGTACGCCCATGCAATATTCATTAGTACAATGGGTATTTATGTTTAATCAATTCTAGAAATTAAATTGTTCAACTCAGTATACAGTCGTAGTGCTGACTCAGCGTCCAATGGCATCTGTAGATCTGGCTTCAAAAGATGTGCTAATTCTTTGAATTCCTCACAGTGTCTTTTTGGACGCGAATACATGTCTTTGCAAACATTTACGTCATTCAAGTTCGCTGCATTACCGAAGTCGTGAGTTTCAAACAGACCTGGTATAAAGAACAGTGTGTCAGGTTTTCCACCAATAACCGAAGAATTGGTTTGTTCCCTTATCTCATGAACGTTCCATTGCTGTGCAATCCGGTCTAACTCGGTTTGTATGAGATCCATAAAGCAAAATTTTAAGTTCTCACATTGTATTGCGTCCAGCTCATTAAACGTCCCTGTATCGCGTAAGTCTTTGAAAAAGTTAATCCACCAATGTATTCCATTTTGTCGTAATGTACCCCACCACCTCTCAATGCGCTGGTTCGATGTGCTTTTTCCAACTACAACGCTTCGAGCCCCAGCAAACGGATCAGTAGCATCGTGCCGGAAGTATTGCTGCAAAAGTAAAGCAATGCAGTTTTCCGTGCCACCATCAGAACGTAGTATTCGAGGGACTTTTTTATGCTCATTCAATGCATCTTAAAAGTATCTTGCAATTAAGCGTGGGTCATTATTTGAGTCCGAAACCTCTAACCATATTATTTTCCTACTAAACCCATCCACCGCACCATGAATACAAAATCCATATGGCTTTAATTTGTCGTAACCGTCTATATGCCATACAAAATTGGGTCCTTTGGCAAAGTATACTCGCCGGCGGAGACGATGTGCTTTTCGCAGCTCTACACCAACTGGATCCAGCGCTCTCATTATTTCCATGACGTCGTCCCTTTTGACGTACATGTTGTAATCCAGCATTAACCGACGCCACATTGTACGGTAACCTATGCATTGTCCACTTGTTTGTATTTCTCTGTTTATAACATCAGACACAATCTCCAAAGGTGTATATATTATATTACGTCGTTTCAAATTTAAGCGTTTAAGTATCCTCTTTACTGTCCTCAATGACGTTATAATGCCATGTCGTGTCAGTAAAAATGCAACAATTTCATAAATCTTAAAGCCTTTCTGAAAGTACTCTACTGTGAGCAGAGTTTTGTCTGTTATAGATATTGGTGGTAGGTACCTTGGCACAGTAGCTTGGGCAATACCGATCAGTATTATGAAACAGACACAGAACACTATCTAAGTTGTCATCTTCATATTTTTCAGTCGAGTAGTTGTGTCTGAAAAACATGTTTATATATATGATATTATTCTCTACATTGTACAACATAGGTAACACTATTGAGTCCAAAGTACTCCATATGTCTTCAAAAAGGAAGTACTCATTAATGGTATATTTCTTACCTAGCTAAACATTTTTAAAACTGGCTCTGTGCTTGCTTGGTAAAGTTACCTACCTATACATGTTTAATGCTGGTTCTGTGTTTGCCCGGTAAAAATGCAGTCTATTTCTTACCTAGCTATACATGTTTAATACTGGCTCTGTGAACGTCTTAAAAGTGATATAACTTGTCAGATCAGAGTTTGTGTTGAGAAAGATAGAACATGTATAACCACTAAAAACATGAAAACATTAACAACATAGTCAACAGATTACTGAACTCATTCACACACACACACACACACACACACACACACACACACACACACACACACACAAAATCCTCCGTCACAACCCACAATTAAATATATGCGATATTAAGTATTTGAGCAAGAATAATTAAAATCATTTTAATTCACAGTGTGTGTGCCAGAGAAAACGTTTAAAATAGGGGTTACATACCTGAAATCAACGTAGTTCCCTTCAGCTTCTGGAGCACGTGTATAATGCATAGCCTAAGTCAAAAGTCAAAAGTCATAAGTCGAAAGTCGAAAGTCAAAAGTCAAAAGTCAAAAGTACCCGTAAGTCGAAACTCAAAAGTGGCCCTCCAAGGCTTCCATAACTTTCTTTCGCCAAAAAGTTTCTTTAGAAAAAACACCACTTTTCTCGATGCATCTCTTGTTGGGATCTCTTGTTTGCTCTTGGCCGCAATACACAGACACCAATGACAGACATGATAAGATGGCTAAGATTTCAGACACAAGCACTGCATTGTCAAAGCCAAAACTATGGAAGCCTTGGAGGGCCACTTTTGAGTTTCGACTTACGGGTACTTTTGACTTTTGACTTTTTACTTTTGACTTTCGACTTTCGACTTATGACTTTTGACTTTTGACTTAGGTTATGCATTATACACGTGCTCCAGAAGCTGAAGGGAACTACGTTGATTTCAGGTATGTAACCCCTATTTTAAACGTTTTCTCTGGCACATACACTGTGAATTAAAATGATTTTAATTATTCTTGCTCAAATACTTAATATCGCATATATTTAATTGTGGGTTGTGACGGAGGATTTTGTGTGTGTGTGTGTGTGTGTGTGTGTGTGTGTGTGTGTGCGTGTGTGTGTGTGTGTGTATGAGAATGAGTTCAGTAATCTGTTGACTATGTTGTTAATGTTTTCATGTTTTTATGGGTTATACATGTTCTATCTTTCTCAACACAAACTCTGATCTGACAAGTTATATCACTTTTAAGACGTTCACAGAGCCAGTATTAAACATGTATAGCTAGGTAAGAAATAGACTGCATTTTTACCGGGCAAACACAGAACCAGCATTAAACATGTATAGGTAGGTTACTTTACCAAGCAAGCACAGAGCCAGTTTTAAAAATGTTTAGCTAGGTAAGAAATATACCATTAATGAGTACTTCCTTTTTGAAGACATATGGAGTACTTTGGACTCAATAGTGTTACCTATGTTGTACAATGTAGAGAATAATATCATATATATAAACATGTTTTTCAGACACAACTACTCGACTGAAAAATATGAAGATGACAACTTGGATAGTGTTCTGTGTCTGTTTCATAATACTGCTCGGTATTGCCCAAGCTACTGTGCCAAGGTACCTACCACCAACATCTATAACAGACAAAACTCTGCTCACAGTAGAGTACTTTCAGAAAGGCTTTAAGATCTATGAAATTGTTGCATTTTTACTGACACGACATGGCATTATAACGTCATTGAGGACAGTAAAGAGGATACTTAAACGCTTAAATTTGAAACGACGTAATATAATATATACACCTTTGGAGATTGTGTCTGATGTTATAAACAGAGAAATACAAACAAGTGGACAATGCATAGGTTACCGTACAATGTGGCGTCGGTTAATGCTGGATTACAACATGTACGTCAAAAGGGACGACGTCATGGAAATAATGAGAGCGCTGGATCCAGTTGGTGTAGAGCTGCGAAAAGCACATCGTCTCCGCCGGCGAGTATACTTTGCCAAAGGACCCAATTTTGTATGGCATATAGACGGTTACGACAAATTAAAGCCATATGGATTTTGTATTCATGGTGCGGTGGATGGGTTTAGTAGGAAAATAATATGGTTAGAGGTTTCGGACTCAAATAATGACCCACGCTTAATTGCAAGATACTTTTTAGATGCATTGAATGAGCATAAAAAAGTCCCTCGAATACTACGTTCTGATGGTGGCACGGAAAACTGCATTGCTTTACTTTTGCAGCAATACTTCCGGCACGATGCTACTGATCCGTTTGCTGGGGCTCGAAGCGTTGTAGTTGGAAAAAGCACATCGAACCAGCGCATTGAGAGGTGGTGGGGTACATTACGACAAAATGGAATACATTGGTGGATTAACTTTTTCAAAGACTTACGCGATACAGGGACGTTTAATGAGCTGGACGCAATACAATGTGAGAACTTAAAATTTTGCTTTATGGATCTCATACAAACCGAGTTAGACCGGATTGCACAGCAATGGAACGTTCATGAGATAAGGGAACAAACCAATTCTTCGGTTATTGGTGGAAAACCTGACACACTGTTCTTTATACCAGGTCTGTTTGAAACTCACGACTTCGGTAATGCAGCGAACTTGAATGACGTAAATGTTTGCAAAGACATGTATTCGCGTCCAAAAAGACACTGTGAGGAATTCAAAGAATTAGCACATCTTTTGAAGCCAGATCTACAGATGCCATTGGACGCTGAGTCAGCACTACGACTGTATACTGAGTTGAACAATTTAATTTCGAGAATTGATTAAACATAAATACCCATTGTACTAATGAATATTGCATGGGCGTACGTTATTGATAAAACTACTTTAAGGGTACTGCATATCAGTTTCGAAAAATGGCGATTAAAAATCAGAAAATTGTTCTAAACAAGAAAAGGTCTTTGAAAGTTCTACCATTTGACTTGCTTATATAGTTGTTTTAAGGCATAAATAAAGCTGTAACGTGTCTCAGAAACTGCTTATGCGGCTTCTTATATGGTAGGTGCACTGTAGTTACATTAACCCTTTACTCCATATATGCATTATACTCATGTCTACGCCTGCTTTCTGGTCAGGATACATCTTGTTTGCAAATATGGAATATCATAGAAATTAAATCTTCAGATTCGGCTATGACAATAATATTCATTAGTTTATGTGCTACTATAAAGATATATTCAATTATATACTCATGGTAGGTGGAGACTTGCTTGAATATTCATATAATAAAGAGTTCAATCATAGTTGCCTCCATAAAAACGCATGCAGATCACTGCGAGTGCGCCGGGAATCGCATTTGTTCAGTCTGTGAATGAATTGGGTCAGTCTTTACTCCTTGAATATTCAAGAAAGACTCCGCCCACCATGACTATATAATTTAATATATCTCTATAATGGTACGTACTTGTTATAGCCAATTGTGATGAATTATTTCTAGGATATTGCATATTTGCAAACAGGATATAACCTGATTAGGCAGCCTCTGTAGGAGCGGCGTGATCTGGGTATACCCTGTTTGCAAATGAATAGAAATAGTACATATGGAGTAAAGGGTTAAGGTTAAAACAACAGTATGTCTAAAGCGAAAGTCTCGTGGTCCTTATCCTATATCACGAAAGAGTTCAACTCCTTTCATGCTAACCGCGGCCACAATAATGTAAAATAAGTATGTAAACAGTTTGGATCGATATCAGACGCCGTGTAATTCGGATTCTGATCAGGATTCAAGCTGCTTGATACTCGGCCAACAGTTCTTTTAAATTGGAAGCGAACTGGACGACGTTGAAGTAGACGAGATTACCAGATGACAAATAAGGGTCAAAGCAATTGTATGTATAGCAAAAGTCTCGTTTGAATTTGATTGGCTGTTTATGTCGTGGGAACGAGATAAAAAAACACTTTCGTTTTCCCCCGAGTTAAAAAAGAAAATCGGGATCGTTTTCCCGAGGTTATTTTTAATTCGAGAAAAGAAAGTTCGTTTTCCAGAGTTATGTTTTTGGTATATCCCCCGCACAGTCCCCACCCACTCATTCTCCCATTCATTCCGTATGCAACTTGCATACGGAATGAACGGAATAATGAGTGGGTGGGGACTGTGCGGGGGATATTCCGGTATATTGCCGGTATATCGTCAACCCCCCCTCGGGATGTCATTAAGTCCATTTCGTTTTCCCGAGGTTAATCTTTTAAAATATATTGCACATGTCACCTCAGTGCCACCGTAAAATCTAGATCACTAGGTCATTTAAAAAATTTAAAAAATGCTTATGAACACTCTAGCGGTTGTAAATATGACCCGATCTTCAACACACAGCATTTAAATCACACTCTTAAACTTCCAATACTACATTTACTTGGTACTTTATACACAAGTGAGTTATGAGTTGTGAGTTATGAGTTGTGACTTGTGAGTTACAAC
Source organism: Mya arenaria (assembly GCF_026914265.1). Classification (NCBI taxonomy): domain Eukaryota; kingdom Metazoa; phylum Mollusca; class Bivalvia; order Myida; family Myidae; genus Mya; species Mya arenaria. The sequence goes on along the minus strand of NC_069123.1, from coordinate 22,201,206 downwards.
TTAAGATTTTATTCTTAAATGAACTAGAAATATCACTAAATTTGATTAATACCCCCCACAGCATCCTTAAGTAGATAAGGGCAAGGTTTAACAATAAACATAACAAATATAGAAAGGACAATAACTCCGTAATTAAGCAAATTAGAGTTATGGTTCTCAAGTACTGCACTTCCTCTCATCAAGGTCTATCTTCAGACGAAATTTCATCAAACTAGCAGCTTAAGTATAAGAGTTATGCTCCGGACAAAATCAAAAGACCAAAAACAACAAAGGGGAATAACTCCTTTAAAAGAGCAAGCATAGTGATGGTTCTTGTGCACTGCACTACCCCCTCATCAAGGTCTATCTACATATGAAGTTTCATCAACATAGCTACAGTAGTATTAAAGTTATGCTCCGGACAAACTTTTGTAGACCGACCGCCAGACCGACCGACCGACCGAAAGGGTGACTCCTATATACCCCCCCCCCAAATTTCTATTGTGGGGGTATAAAAACTTTATTATGCCCCCTTCTGAAAAAAGTGGGGTATATTGCTTTGCACATGTCGGTCGGTCTGTCGGTCGGTCTGACCCCTATTTTTATTGGGTCAATAAGTCAAAGGTCAAGGTCATCAAGGTCATTTAATACTGTAATTCTGACCAAATGGTTTCCGATCAATAACTCGTCCATTCTTTCATCTCCAGTCATCATATTTGCTAGGGAGGTTCGTGGTAATGAGTAGAATACCCTTATTATATTTTGTAACAACTTTGTAAATAAACAAATTTGGTCAAGTTCAAACATTTCAAGAGAAAATTGGTTGTTTACAAAGTCGTTTTGTGCGATTCTAGGTTATATCAGTTTCTTTTACAAAATCTAACTCTCGTTGACTCTAGATAGTGTATCTGTCTTATATTATCTAGTGAGTTTTTTATTGATACCACTGGGGTGAGGTAGATGTCCTGCAACTGCCGGAAGCTATTGTTTTAGCTTGTCCGGTAGTAATTAGTCGTAATTGGAGGCTAACATTATGCAGATACCTTCCATTCAACATTGTCAGGTTGCAGAAACACTGTTTTGGATATTTACTATCGATATCGTAGAACTAGGCTGACAAATTAGAATAGACAGTTTAGGCCAGGGAATATAATTTTCGAATTATGACATAGCCCTTAAACCTACAGTCCTCATATTTGGTAGGGAGGTTCGGGATGATGAGTAGATGACTCCTATTTCTTTTGAGGTCAGTACGTCAAAGGTCAATGTCATCAAGGTCATTCATTACTGTAATTCTGACCAAATGATTTCCGATCAATAACTCATCCATCCTTACAGTCCTAATATTTGCTAGGGAGGTACTTGATGATGAGTAGATGGCCTCTATTTCTTTTGAGGTCAGTAGGTCAAAGGTGAAGGTCATTCAGTACTGTGATTTGATGGCAAGGCTTTTCATGTTTTATAGGTATATATTGCTTGTGACATGATATATGCAAACATACCAACTTTTTTGACCTGTGACCTTGACATTTGACCTACTTTTTATAAGTTTAATCTTGGCCATCTTTGACATACATTAGAAAAGAAATATCTGCTTTTAGGGGGGCATTTGTGTTTCACAAACTCTTGTTTAACTAATGTAACTCAATTGTTTCAAATTGCTACAATGAATTGTTTCAAATTGCTACAATGAATTTCACAAATTAATGGCATTTTGTACAAATGAACCCTTTCCACAACAGGCTTTATTTTAGATCATTTCATCATTGTCTCTACTTTTACAATTTTTAAAGTTAAGTTAAAACTTAAGTAATGATTTGAATTCAAGCATAGGCTCCATATAGTCAAATGCTTCATTTTCGAAAATCTGATATTTCAGAGGCGTCCAGAGGCGCTGGTGTTGAGGAAAGGATCAAATATACAAAACAATATACATGTAAGCCAAAGAGTTTGAGTATTGCTAATGCAGACTTTGACAACATCTACAATAATGCCGATGACTTTGACTGCAGAACAACTTTTAAAAGCTCTCATGGAATAGTCTCAATAGTGTTCAAATGATTTCCAAAAGTAGGTATTTATACAGGTTGTCTCTAAGGTATGTATGGATATAACTCGTAATAACTTTTATGAACTTTTAATGGTCCTTTTTATTTATCTGCAACAAACTAATGAACAAGTCTACTGTTGTATTTTGTATACATGTATTTTAACGATTTCTATGTATACATGTATTTTAACGATTTTAACGGTAACATTTCAAACACTGTATACCTGAATCAAAGGGCTCCTATAAGAGCCAACTGGTCTTGTTTTACACTGTGTGCAAATGTAACAAGTGCACTTTAAATCAGATCTATAATGTTAAAAGATATAACTTTGTGTAAACGGATTGTGTGAAACCTCATTTTAACAAATACCTGCCGTCATGAGAAAATGGACCCTTTTGTCTTTCTACTGAATAACATAAAGGTCACTTGTCTCAAACGTTAATTATCTTTAACACAAAACACAAAGATCTATATAAATCCTTACCAGTATTATGCGATATATGAGGTGTGTTAGGGAAAATAACCTCCAATATAATAGCCAAATGAGGCTACATGTACATTACTAATTGCACAGGGCATTCTAAACAATCGTCAATCTGATAAAGAGGGCCATGATGGTCCTGAGCTGCTCATCACATTTCTTTAAAGTTCATGTTTTAGCGCAACTACAAAGTCTAATGCTGTCGGTCTGTCCTCAATCTGGTATGATAAGCCCTTCTGAATAACAGCCTTCAGCTGCACTGAAAGGGTATGCTCCCTGTCTAAATTACTTAACCCATGTGGCATATCCTTTCTTTGCATTGCCCGGATTATAACCTGGACAGAGTCGTCATTTTCATCATCCTCACTGGTCAAGTCCCATATGGTTTTGGCAGTAAAGAGCTCAACTAATGAACAACAGAGGCTCCAAACATCTGCTTGTGTTCTGCCTCTCCTAGCTTGCAGAAGAATCTCTGGAGCTTGATAAGCTGGAGTTCCTGGCTGTGTCTCTCTGCGATCTGCAACTGTTTTGGTCATGGTATTCATTACCTTCACCTTAGACAATCCCATGTCACAAAGTTTTGCCGTTTCCAAATTTCTCGTCAGCAAAATGTTTTCAGGCTTAATGTCTCTGTGAATAACTATTGGATTATGATTATGTAAATATGCTACACCCTGACATACTTGCAATGCCACTGCATGTTTTTGAGGCACAGTAAATTCGTACTCATTGTCAGCAAAAAGCACATCATCCAAATTTGGACCTGCAATGAACTCTGTGAGAAGATAGAGACAGTCAGTATTGATTGAGTAACCCATCAGTAGAACAATGTTTGGATGCCTAAGATGACTGTTTGTGACAACTTCTTGCAACACTGACTGTTTCACAACTTTCATGCGTTTTATCTTAACTTTCTTCACTGCAATATCTGTTCCCAAATATTCACCTTTGTAAACCTCACCAAAACCACCCTCCCCTATTTTTTCCAATAATTTGAAGTCTCCAAACCTTACATTTAAGTTGTCAGTATTAGCATCCAACTGTGTAAACCCTTTTTTAACTGGTGGTTGCTCTGCAACTAAATTATCAGAAGAACCCATACTCTTTCTTGAGTTTTTTCCAGTAAGCTTAGCTTTAATATCATTTTCATTTTCATCCTTGTCCAGTCTGGTTTCCACAGAATCCACAAATCCTGTTGAAATATCTAAGAATTCAGTTGTAACATCACCCAAAAAACTTGTTTCTGTAACTGTTGAAATAGCATTTGAACATGTACACTCATTTTCGATCAAAATACTTGTTTCGGTAACTGTTGGTGCTTTGTTTACTGCTGCACCATATTTTTCACAGAAATAACCTGTTGAAACGGTGTTTGCATCTGAACCATCTTTTTCAAAGATTACACTTGTTGCAGGAATTGTCTGAACAGTCTTTGAACATTTGCCATCTTTTTCACAGATTACATCTACTTTAGGAATTGTCGAAATAGTATTTGTTCCTGTACCATTGTTTACACACATTGCACTTGTTTCAGGAATTGTTGGAATAGCAGTTGCCCCTGTGCCATCTTTTTCATGGATTACACTTGTTTCAGGAAATGTAAGAACAGCGTTTGCACCTGTGGCATCTCTTTCATGGATTACACTTGTTTCAAGAAATGTTGAAACAGCGTTTGCACCTATGCCGTCTTTTTCACAGAATACACTTGTTTCACAAGCTGCTGATACAGCATTTGCACATGTGCCATCTTTGTCACAGATAAAAGTTGTTGTTGTTAAACTGTGTGTACCTTTACCATCATTTTCACCCAAATCACTTGTTTCAATAAACGTTTGTGTAACCATGTCTAGGCTAGAATCTGTAGCTGCTGTATTAGAAACGCAATCTTTCAAATCAGCAGTTATGCCAAAGTGTGTGGTGTTCAGATTTTCAGTAACCTCGCTGTCGATTCGCATATCCATGTCATATCTATCTGTAGTTGCGGGCAAAGCTATTTCAACACTCTCTTCAAAGGTGTACAACGTTTCGCCTACTTGGCATTTTACATTATAGACACCAGTGTCATTTGTATGTATCAACATGAGATTAATCCCTGCTGCATATATGCTTTGATCCTTATACCATGTGTAATTAACGTTTTCAGAACAGTTTGTTACTACGCCTAAAACAACTTTGCCTTCATTCATTCCACATATCTCATTAGGTCCATGAAATATATATGCACTGTCTTGTCCAGCGACGTCTTGTGGAAAACTGAGGCCAGACGAAGTTCGCTCCATGTAAACCTTATCATTTACAGCCAGATACGTTACATTATAACCATCTTCAAGAGGGTCGTAATCGTCTATGTCATCAGGAATACCTGATAATTCCCTGCATTGTTTTGTGCTATGACATGTGATAATTGAGGTGTCTCCTAAATATTCTGATGTTTCATTCTTAGTATACTGTACATGCAGTCCTTGTATTGTCTTCCTGTTGGCAAGATAACTCGTTTCACTTGTTTCTTCCAGTGGCTTTATTTTATCATAGGTAATGCTTTTCGTCGAAAGATAAACATGGAATTGAGACGAGTACCTTCCTGTTGACTTCAAAAATTCTTGAAATGTACACGGTTGTTCATCTATATTGCAGAAGCGTTCAATTTTCTCACCGCTGTAATTAGTTAAATTCACTTCCATATCATTTAAATTTCCAAAAGAATTTCTTCCATTCGGAAAAAATAAACGTTTGCCGACTTCAATTATTGATTCCACTGACTGAGGCTCCGTTATATTATATTCCATCTTCCGAATGCCCCCACCTCGTCTTGATGTAATTTGTCTAAAGTCACCTTGACAGTAATGGCGCCATCCGATATGTAGCTTGTACATAGTATGACGGCCGCTAGGTTTCTGTTTTCTCTTTTCCTGTCCTGCAGCATCCTAAATGAAATAAGTAGAACATGTAGTCCTAAATGAAAAAGTAGTAGTAGTAGTAGTAGTAGTAGTAGTAGTAGTAGTAGTAGTAGTAGTAGTAGTAGTAGTAGTAGTAGTAGAAGTAGTAGAAGCAGTAGCAGTTGTAGTATGAGTAGTAGTAGTAGTTGTTGTTGTGTTGTTGTTGTAGTAGTAGTAGTAGTAGTAGTACTAGAAGTAATAGCGCTAGTAGGGCTAGTAACGGTAGACGGTGGAAGTAGTAGTAGTAGTAGTAGTAATGGAAGTAGTAGTAGTAGTAGTAGTAGTAGCAGCAACAGCAGAAGTAGCAACAGTAGTAGTAGTACATGTAGTAGTAGTTAGCAGCAGCAATAGTAGTAGTAGTAGTAGTAGTATAATTGTAGTAGTAGTAGTAGTAGTAGTAGTAGTAGTAGTAGTAGTAGTGGTATAAGTAGTACTAGAAGTGAAGTTGTAGTAGTACTAGTAGTAGAAGTAGTAGTAGTAGCAGAAGCAGTATTATTAGAAGTAGTAGAAGTAGTTGTAGTAGTAGTAGTATCAGCTGTAGTAGTAGTAGCAGTAGTAGTAGAAGTAGTAGTAGGAGTAAAGGTTATAGTAGTAGTAGAAGTAGAAGCCGCCGCAGTAGTAGTAGTAGTAGAAGCAGTAGTAGTACAAACAGTAGTAGTTGTAGTATTAGCGGTAGTAGTAGTACTAGTAGTAATAGAAGAAGTATTAGAAGTAGAAGCCGCAGCAGTAGTAGTAGAAGTAGTTGAAGCAGTAGTAGTAAAAGTAGTATAAGCAGTAGTAGTATTGGTAGTAGTAGTTCTAGTAGTAGTAGAAGTAGTAGATGTAGTAGCAGTAGCAGAGCGATAGCAGCATCAATAACAGTAGTAGTAGTATTAGCAGTTGTAGTGAAAAATCCTAAGAAATGGCATATTATATATGTGTTATAATAACTTCTATTATAGATCAATTGTATGCAAAGTTCTACAAAACAGAAATTAACAAGATTGCAGTCTGAAGGACAACTATATTCCCCACCGCCATGTATAAAGTTATATGAAATTCCATCCAGTAGTTTTCAAGTTATGCTCCGGACAAGAAAAAGTAACAAAGGAAAATAACTCAGTAATTAAGCAAATAAGTTATGGTTCTTGTACACTTCACTTCCTCTCAAGAGCTCTACCATTGTATGAAGTTATATCAAATTCCATCCAGTGGTTTTCAAGTTATGAAATATGTTATATATATTTGCACCGCTTACAATCTTCTGTTTAGATAAGGAGATAGTGCATGTTTCTACCTGACTTTGCCAACGAACGACATTCATTAAAAGTTGCAGTGTTAACAATTGCTCCGCTTTTTCATCAAAAAATGGAGCTAATAAAGTGGTTTCCAATAAAGAATACCTTGTTATTGTAAGTCGTTCCCCTGCCAGTACCAAGACAAATCTATTTTTAGACATATTTACCATTTTTTTCCTTTTCTTTTGGCTCACTGACTTTTTTAGTAGCAGGCACCAGAGCTTTCTTCTTCAGCTTTTTACTACGAGTACGAATATTTTCAATTACTGCTTTAATCCGCTCTCCTCTTTCCTGCAAAGTATGAAGTGTATTAGCTGTACATCTGACATTCAACAAGAATCTGAATTTTGAAAGAAACGACCAGTTACATGTATATATAAATTATTATTTTATTACACAACACGCTCCTTTCGGTTTCTTCGGAAATATAAAAAAAAGAGTAAACTATTCGAACTATTAAAGGCATATGCTACAGACCAGCCACGGTTTTCCTAAAACAACATAGGTAAACGTTGTGCACCGCATCATAATGCTTTAACCTGACGAGGAAGGTAATAACGAGAACGGTTAGTCCGAGGTTTATTTGTCGTAAAGCTTAAAAAAGAAAGAAATGCACATTTACCAGAAAGCCCGATAACCTATTAAATATATACTATAAGGGCGCATAATCCCCAATGCCCGAAGCTCAATATGCTGTAATAATCCAATTAAAATGGTGTTTAAGCATATCAAATGACTAAATAAGTCAAGTACATAGAGGTATTTATCTATTGATAGTATCAATAGTTTCATAGATCTATAAACAGGACTTAAGGAACCAAATTATACTCAGTTCACATGAAAAAGCATAGTACACTAGTACACCACTGTAATCCACCTAAATAAAAGGGTACTAACAACATCTAGGACGAAACAGCAAAATATGAATCGCGAACGAAAGGTCGAGGATACGAATATTGCATTCTGGTTACGAAACTGACGAGGACGAAACTATTTCCTTACAAGTAGCAGACTTATAACAAGTACTGAAAATTTAAGTGTAGACTCTTGAAGAAGCATATAAATTTACATCATATTCATATATAAGGGACTACAAAACATAGAAATTCTCACATCTATGGCCTTTTGAAAGCGAACAATCGGAAAGTTACCTTCACAAAGAGCGAAAGACCTCGGACAAAAGATTAAAACCGCCCCAAATACTATTTCGAAACAATGCTAAACTGTTCCCCCTTTAGCTTTATTTCATTCCTCATCAACTTGATTAAGTGTGCATTGTCACACCCTATAGAGGTCCCATCGAAACGAGTTACACGGGATCTCGATGAACTTCAACGAATAGTGCTGTCTTTAAAAGGGAGCTCCATTCGTTAAAAACATTTGAAAGCCCACATACAGCTTATTTGATAGTTGTCATATATGGCTGGGACGTACATAATTTAGCAAGGACGTGTTTATACAGCATTAAGTGTGAAATAATGGACGGAACCGTTGACAGTGTTCGTGTTATTATCATATATTTTTTTGGATCAAAGGGCTTAGGGGACCAAACGCGGCCTTAGGAACCCAGTCCAAAAACAATTGAGTGCGCTATAATTAAATCTATCTAGTTCCTTATGTAGAGCTTTCTTTACAGGCGCTTCAGGTGAACATTTTTACCAGTTATTGAGCAGAACCCGATTTCAAAATCAGCTCACGATGACCTTTGACTCAGTGACCCATTTTCAATTAGGACCAAGTGTCATTGAAATCAATACATTATTTCCAGTGAATATACGACGATTTCAAAGGTAGGTCAATGTGACCTTGACCATTGACCTAGCAACGCTATTCTAGCAACTAATATGGTACTGTATGATGGTGGTCACGCTTCATTGAATTATACTCAGTAGTTTCTTGCGACTTGCGGGTTGCGATACCAATAATTTGTTAAAGAAAGGACTGAAGGACGGACGGACGGACGGATGAACCACGGATGAAATGCGATAGTTTAAATTACAAATTTGAAACTGCAAACGGCAACAAACAATGCTGATCTAAGTGGGTTTAAAACCCGATCCAATATTTAGGCTTTTCATTTATAGATATGTCAGATTGAGCTTACACATGTAGCAAAGATTCCCTGTTCCTGAAATGAATATGTTACAGAAAGGCCTACATTGTGCACATTGTGACAGAAGAAAAACACGGGGAGCTCTATTCGAGGGAAGCTCTATATGGAGTGACAGTGCATACAAGTCAAAGTATTCAGTGAACTTTGAATTCTGCCCAAATAGCGTTGTGGAAAAGGATCCCAAGTGTTCCTTTCTAGTACATTAGAAATAAAAACCAAACACCATTTGTGCCGGTGTTTTGCATGAACGGTGCCATGCAAACAAAGTGTTTTCGACTCTTCTTTCCGAATTAATTGCAAATTAATAACACAATGTTCGCGGACGTGTGTATATATGTTTTGTTTTCAATTATTTCGCAAATAATACAAGAAAAAACTAAGACAAATGAACTTACTTCTTCTGAATATTCCTTGTCCGCCATCATGAGATGAGGCATGCATCTCAAACGTAATAAGTCAAAAGTCATAAGTCATAAGTCGAAAGTCAAAAGTCAAAAGTCAAAGTACCCGTAAGTCGAAACTCAAAAGTGGCCCTCCAAGGCTTCCATACAAAACAATACAGCTTGCATTAAAACACATTATGTATGGTATGGAACAAACGCGCGTTCTGATCCGCAAGGATAGTTAGATTTATTTCAACATAAAATTTTCAATTTACATGGCAATCTAAAATTAAGATATACGGTTGTAAAAACAATATGTATGAATCAATAATGTCATATCAATCAAAGTTATATGTTAAGGATATCACAAAAAAACTAAGAGTTAAAATAAAACTCTTATTTACTTTGTGATCCTTAAAATATAGTTTTATGTGACACAGGAATACTTTTAACAAGATGTTAAATTAGCACCCTGTGGTTACCAAAGAACGTTAAGTAGCATAAATATATATATCACTAAATAACTAAATGATAAAATAATATGTAAGGCGAGAAAAGTAGATTAGGTGACCAATTAAAGATCCTTGTAAAATAAATGAATTAGTTAGTACAACCTTACTATAATATGTATTTGATAAAAAAAACATATATACGACAGTTAAACTTGAATATCGATTTTCTTCGCCAGCACATGCGCATGGTTCTGATTGTCGCTTTTAAAATGAATTGGTAGTATATAACCGATGAATAACCATGAAACATTAACCTGTTTCAACGTAAAACTAGTCTGATACATTTCTGACTGCATATATGGAAAATCAGGATATATATATATATTTCATAGTAGAACCTGTATATCTTAGTATGAATGCTACCAAAGCAACTAATATGGTTTTATGTTTGCCGACTTATCTGTGCGAAAAATTCCGGCAATAGCTGAAAAGTGAGATAACCACATCATTTTAGTTGAAATAAGATCTACAATAGAAAGCAGGGTTTTGAAAGTAAGGAAACATGTAATATATCTGACTCAGAGTTTCTTAAAGACAAATTAAAAAAGGAAAGAAAAACAGAAACAGAATTTGATTTCAAGGAAATATGATAATGAAATGAACGTTATGTGGAACTTAGCATTTTTGGGTTTCATGGAAAGACGTTCATGTCACATGGAATATATTATTTATTCATTGTGTATTGAATTGGTGGTAGTAAAGTATATACCCTGCAACCGTTTTCATTTTTGTTGTTGAAAATCTGCACAGTCGATAAGAAAACTTTTACAAGTGTAGTTTGATTTATTTCCTAGAATGTTCTCTAATTACGTCTGATTTATGCACTGGCAGGGAATAAACATAACTGGTTCTAGCGCAACAAACCCAGAAAGTCGGTTGCATTTTTATGTTCTGTCCTTGAAATTTATTTAGCAGCGTCTTTGGTCCAGACTGAATAAATCGTCTGCATGACGTCTCTTCCAATTAAAGAATAGGCATCGTATTGTGTTTTTGTGGTATACTGGTATTTTTAATTCGTTCGAAAAGAAATGTTATCGTCTGGCGGTATATCTTGAAAGAATGATTATTCTAACTAAATATGTAATGTTAGAACAATAACATACCTAATAAAGTGTTCGTTATATAACATTAATCTCGAAAAAGTCAACCAGGGTGTCTGCCTTCTGAACCTAAAAGCAATAGCACAGTGAAATCTACAGGGACAAGCCCAGTAGCCAACATTTCAACGAAGCCCTACAGAGAGGCACAATGTTTAGGCTTTACATAGACTAATACAGAGACACACACTGTCACAAAATAACAGACTAAAAGAAAATACATTTACTTATAAGTGTTGGGATTTTTACAGGTAAGAATTTAGCGCAAGCCAACGCGAACATTTCATCATCCTGTCAAAAATTGCAATTATCGTAAACTATCACCAATTTCACATTTCCATCGAAGTATGTTCAGTTTCTTGAACTTTACTAATGATAGTTTGTTATACATTAAGATACATGGAACATGGTTTATGGTTTGGGTATGGGGAGGGGGGGGGGGGGCACCGACCTACAATGTTCTTTAGTAAGCGGATAAAGATGGACCATGTGTTATAGGATCACGTTATCTAAATTAACATTTCAGGTTACCTGATATACTGGAATTGACGAGACTATACATTAATAATTATTTCACTGTTGGACCTATGACACCGCGATTACTTAGGTTTGTATAACTTCGTGTTTGATTAATCTCATTTGATATGCTCCACAAAAAGCTGTCTTGTTTTGATTAGATAATATGTATTGTTTTTATTAATCGTTGTTCAATTCTGCATTTTAGTGGACATTTCAGCGTCTCGGGTACATCTTGAATGTTGAGTAAACGCTACTACGTGTTATATGCACACATACACGTACCAAGGCTGATACAAAGTACTAACATAGGATATAACTTGTCGCTAATAGAACAACGAAACAAAACAAAATAATGAAGCTGTCGCGAATATGCTGACATTTCAAGCTGAGAACCATCATATTGCTCGAGTTATCGTGCGATGGAAATATATCGTGAAGCTGCGTTGTCAAAGAAGTTCAGTTTCAACTCCTCAAAGAAGGTATTCCGCTTAAAAAGCCTGAAGTAAAATCCCATTATAGTATCAAATGTTTCTCTAACAGCATTGCAACCATCGATTTTGATATGAAACGCTGTCAGAGTTTTATAGATATAGGTTAACTGCTATACATGAGATTAGATTATTTATAACTTATCTGCTGGCACAACAGAATAGCTTATGCTCAGTTTCTTCTAGCTGTTTTAAGCAAGTTGAATAGTAAAGCCTTTTAAAAATGTCGTGTTTCTTTGACTTTGTGATTTGAGTTCATGCTCTGAAGTAATTGAATATTCACAACAAGTATGATCTCGTCGATATCATCATGTCTTTGCTCAAAAACAGCTGAAATTTTAAAATTTAAAATCAGACTGTTTAGCTGTGTTATAAAACTGCAGGAAGTCATTATCAGTGAATGCTTTGAAAGAATGAAATGATGTAAATACATATGAAAATATTTCTCTCTTTTCTTCCTTTTTAACGAAGTCCATGTGTTATCATTGATGTTGACATTGTTGACCATATACTTTTGTCATCAGATTTTGTTATAGCTTAAAAAGACTTGTCTCTTCTCTGTTTTTTATCAAAGAAGTTGGTGATTCGATACAGCTTTAACTTCAGTTTACCTTAAAGCGCGTAAACAGCGTTTTTTGCGTACATCTCATGTGTGCTAATTTCTAAAAAGCTGGAATTGGTACATCTGAAAGCTGGAATTGGTACATCTGAAAGCTGGAATAGGTACACCTGAAAGCTGGAATTGGTACATCTGAAAGCTGGAATTGGTACACATGAAAGCTGGAATCCGTACACATGAAAAAGCTGGAATTGGTACACATGAAAGCTGGAATTGGTACACCTAAAAGCTGGAATTGGTACACTTGAAAGCTGGAATTGGTACACATAATTGCTGTAATTGGTACACATGAAAGCTGGAATTGGTACACATGAAAGCTGGAATCCGTACACATGAAAGCTGGAATTGGTACACATGAAAGCTGGAATTGGTACACATGAAAGCTTGAATTGGTACACATGAAAGCTGGAATTGGTACACTTGAAAGCTGGAATTGGTACACATGAAAGCTGGAATCCGTACACATGAAAGCTGGAATTGGTACACATGAAAGCTGAAATCCGTACACATGAAAGCTTGAATCCGGACACATGAAAGCTGGAATTGGTACACATGAAAACTGGAATTGATACACATGAAAGCTGGAATTGGTACACATGAAAGCTGGAATTGATACACATGAAAGCTGAAATTGGTACACACGAAAGCTGGAATCCGTACACATGAAAGCTGGAATTGGTACACATGAAAACTGGAATTGGTACACATGAAAGCTGGAATCCGTACACATGAAAGCTGGAATTGGTACACATGAAAGCTGGAATTGGTACACATGAAAGCTGGAATTGGTACACATGAAAGCTGGAATTGGTACACATGAAAGCTGGAATTGGTACACCTAAAAGCTGGAATTAGTTGTGGAAGGGTTTGATATAATGATGGATGTGTGCCTTATTTCTTGTAATTAGCACATGACAGTTTACCGAAGCATGGTTATACCATCTCAGACCTTTTGCACCCTTCCGTATTTATAGGTTTCGAAACTGAATGGTTTGTGATTTCAAAAACAGGATGAAATTGCTGGATCTATTTGATCTTCTTTCTTTGCTTACATGTTCACCGTATTGTATGTACTAGTACACCGGATATGGTAATGTTCCCGAATAAACAGTGGTAACGTTCAACCAATTTAATTTTCTTATGTGAAACGTTTTTTTTCTAACGTTGTATATTGTTCACAAGTGAAGCTTCTACCCAGATAAAAATGATGATGTTTGGGGTCGTGAAGGATTAGAAATCAGTGTCATCTTGCTCGCAAATTGGTAAATTGACTAAAGAATATATAGAAAAATCATTAAATGGTGTCTGACCTGTAGGTAGTGAATCCTGGACCACAGCCGGGTACATTAAATTAAGTAATAACATACCTGAAAACTGGAATTGGTACACCTGAAAGATGGTATTTTATAACTTGCTATAGCTATTTGAAAAAATGTAGCATCTGTCTTACTTTGTTAGAGGAAGTTCCATGTTTTAGTTATAGTTTTATGCGGGGTTGGTATTATTTCGTCAAGAAGAGGCTACAATTATTCAAGCAGCGTAACGTAGTCAATAAAATAATGCCAGGATTTTCAACACAGTAACTGTTGAATTTAAAACTGCGCAATATTATATCCGCTCTTATAATACAACCTTAAAAACAACGCTTTTAAACATACTTCAAGTCCATCCCATTCCAATATCTAAAATAATGTTCTTTTTATAAAGATGAACTCGGATTTCAACACTTCCTGTTCCATTCGGTATTGATTTCTCAGTTATAGTCAATGCTGATAAATCGTAGCAGACCGAAAGCCCGCCAACGCTTTAATCGCTTTGATTTTAATTGTTAATGTATATAATATGCATTTAGTAGTGATTTAAGGTTGTAAGTACGTACCTAGACAAATAAATGGTTTGATGAGACACAGTCGCAAAACCATTTCTTTTGTATAAGTACATACTAACAATTGTAATAAATACTGTCAAGTAAGAGCCGATTTAAAGCTAATCAAACATAGAAAAACTATTAATGAATTAATAACAATCAACAACAAAACTGATTACCGGATAAAATGAAATATTGTATCTTCGTTTAAATCATTTTGGTTAACATCTTACGCCAAGTGAGCATTTAATTGTATCTTCAATGCAATTCATGTTCTCCGGGTTTCACCGAGTTTTCCGGGTTAATTTTCGGGGAAAAACCTGTCCGAAACCGATGACCCAGATTCTATTTTTAACCGATAGAATATAGATATCTGACCGCGGCCAAAATGTAAACACAGATTTAAACATATTTTTATTTTTATTCAGTACCCGTTTATTTTGAAACTATTAGCGTATTTTACTTTTCATATAATGCGTTTTGTAACTCGTCGATTCGAGCAGATTGATTATGTAAATTCAGTGGTTGACCATCGCAATTCTAAAGACGCTGGGATTTATACGCCCGTACGTGCATATACGTGCATATATTCGTCAAATGTTAAAAATGTTATGTCGATCTGCCGATAATCGATTCCGATTTGCGGCTTACATATCTACAGATGGTGGATTCTAGCCGTCTACAGTCTGAACAGAGACACACAACGTCACAAAAAACAAAGACAGACTACACATAGTTACATCAACAACACAAGTGTTGGTCGTCGGCTAAAATACATCAAATTGCCTTCAATCAAAAGGCAAACTAATTAAAATTGGAAAGATTTAATGATGAACAAAGCGTATCATCTTACGTTTCCCTCGCGTTAATCGTGCAGACAATCAGTCAATCATCCTGTAACTAAGTGCATTTTCTAATTACTCGCTCGTTATTGGAGAAGCACACTTTACATTGCGTGACTTTATATTTCAGCTAATAGTTTCACTGGATGCATTAATTATGTAACATGTTCATAACAGTTCGTCGTTACAAGAATACCGTTTCGAGAGTATATAAACAGACTCTTTCAAAAGCATTTAAGCCCCACCCGAAATTATCTAATTGTCATAGTTTAATTATTTGCTACATAGTTCAGTGTATTAATGAAAGCGCTGAAAGGCTGTAGGCTGGACAAGCGTGATTTGATTTTATTTACAATTCTGTTCTCATGCAGGATAAATCGATTCCAAAAAATAGTAAAAGTTGCCTCAAACTGTAACGATAAATGCCCGTAAATACCTAAAAATAGGTGATGATTAGTGATTTTAATACATTTAGCTAGATTCATGACAGTAATTGACAAGTACAAAATTGCTGTAGAAGACAGCAAAAAAGGCTCGCTCTAAATCGATCCATAGCAATGTACAGTTAGTGTTTTGTGAGGAAAAGTGAATTGCCCCTGTGGGAAGTATTTGTTAACAAAACTCGCAAGTTCAAATACTAAGGTAAGCAAACGTTACAATGTCAATTTGCACCTGTGGAAAGTATTTGTTAGCAAAAATCGAAAGTTAAAGTACAAAGGTTTGCAAAAGTTGCAATGTCAATAGCTGTAAGGAGTGATTTGCTCCTGTGGGAAACATTTGTAAACAAAAAGCAAAAGTTCAAATACAAAGGTTTGCAAAAGCTGCAATATCAAAAGCCGTAAGAAGTGATTTGCACCTGTATGAAGCATTTGTAAACAAAAAGCAAAAGTTCAAATACTAAGGTTTGCAAAAGGTGCAATGTCAATAGCTGTAATGAGTGATTTGCACCTGTGGAAAGCATTTGTCAACAGAAAGCAAAAGTTCAAATACAAAGGTTTGCAAAAGTTGCAATGTCAATAGCTGTAAGGAGTGATTTGCACCTGTATGAAGCATTTGTAAACAGAAAGCAAAAGTTCAAATACAAAGGTTTGCAAAAGTTGCAATATCAATAGCCGTAAGAAGTGATTTGCACCTGTGGGAAGTATTTGTAAACAGAAAGCAAAAGTTCAAATACTAAGGTTTGCAAAAGTTGCAATGTCAATAGCTGTAAGAAGTGATTTGCACCTGTGGGAAGTATTTGTAAACAGAAAGCAAAAGTTCAAAGACAAAGGTTTGCAAAAGTTGCAATGTCAATAGCTGTAAGGAGTGATTTGCACCTGTATGAAGCATTTGTAAACAGAAAGCAAAAGTTCAAATACAAAGGTTTGCAAAAGTTGCAATGTCAATAGCCGTAAGAAGTGATCTCCACCTGTGGGAAGCATTTGTTAACATAAAGCAAAAGTTCAAATACAAAGTTTTGCAAAAGCTGCAATATCAATAGCCGTTAGAAGTGATTTGCACCTGTGGGAAGCGTTTGTAAACAGAGAGCAAAAGTTCAAATACTTAGGTGCAAAAGTTGCAATGCCAATAGCTGTAATGAGTGATTTGCACCTGTGGGAAGTATTTGTTATATAAAAGGGAAAGTTCAAATACAAAGGTTTGCAAAAGTTGCAATGTCAATAGCCGTAAGAAGTGTAGGCACCTGTGTGAAGCATTTGTAAACAAAAAGCAAAAGTTCAAATACTAAGGTTTGCAAAAGCTGCAATATCAATAGCCGTAAGAAGTGATTTGCACCTGTGGGAAGCATTTGTAAACAAAAAGCGAAAGTTCAATTACTAAGGTTTGCAAAGGTTGCAATGTCAATAGCCGTAAGAAGTGATTTGCACCTGTGGGAAGCATTTGTAAACAAAAAGCGAAAGTTCAAATACTAAGGTTTGCAAAAGTTGCAATTTCAATAGCCGTAAGAAGTGATTTGCATCTGTGGGAAGTATTTGTTAACAAAAAGCAAAAGTTCAAATACTAAGGTTTGCAAAAGTTGCAATGTCAATAGCCGTAAGAAGTGATTTGCACCTGTGGAAAGTATGTGTAAACAAAAAGCAAAAGTTCAAATAATTAGGTGTGCAAAAGTTGCAATGTTAATAGCCGTAAGGAGTGATTTGCACCTGTGGGATGTATTTGTGAGCAAAAACTGAAAGTTCAAATACTAAGGTTTACAAAAGTTGCAATGTCAATAGCCGTAAGAAGTGAATTGCAACTATTAAAGATTTTGTTTTTTTAAAAATCAAAAGTACAAATACTAATGTTGTTTCATAATGGAAGAAAATTATTTAACTGATGTAGTTAAAAAAATCCGTATTTTTTTTGAAAATTTCTTCACTTTTTCGACCAATTTCAATAAAATTTGAAATATGAACCCTTTATGAGGCATTTTCCAATATGTATATGATAAATTTTATTTATTAATTAAAATGAATGTGTTTTGAGTGGATTTAACGTGTTTAGTGGATTTCGAGTGGATTCCTGTATCACCCCGCACCGCATGCGTAGAATTGCTTTGCGCATGCTCAAAAATTGAAAGGAGTTATGGACCTCCGGGCCTTTGTTTATACGCCTCGAAATCGACAAATTACATTATTTCTATACACTTTTTGCCAATTAGGTAAAAGAAAAACATTTTCACAAAAGATAAGTCCAAATCACTTTAACAGTAGTCAAAATAGTATCATTCTCTAATTCTAAATTTTCAACAACACTTTTCTGTGCATACACATACAATCGAAAGGCTAAAATTAATTATTTCCGTCTCCAGTACGATCTCATAAACCAATCACTAAAAAAGGCTCGCGCTGTGGAGCGAGCCTTATAAACCTATATGTACTAGGATATATGAATATTGCTTTCAATTCAATTGCTAGTGTAATGAATCCCGTTTTTTTGGCTGAGGACGTTTTAACTATTTGTTGTAGATAAAGGCAGGGTCTTTTAATTAATACATTTCCATTTTCTGCGTAATTATCTTGTATTATCTATTCCCCTCCGTTCCTCGCCAAGATTTTTTTAAGATTCTGCCGCTGACATTCAAATTCACATTAAAGTTGCAATATTATAAACGTATTTAGATAAAGTGTTCTTTCAACTCGCACTATTTTAAACTGCATTACACCATTTGTTCCATTGTATAACCCCGACGCAAATATTTTAACATGTCATGTCAAAAAATAGATCTCACGATACATGATTTCGATTTGCGGTACTTATGCCTTCAGCCTGAAGTATGAAAATAAACACAAAGTTAAGAAAATAAAAATAATCAATGTACTGCCATTTGTAACATTTATAGAGATTAAAGACTTTTGAACTTCCGACTTAAATCCTTTATTGAAACCGGGCCGACCTGCTTCAGAATGATATTTTGGAGCAAATTAATGACAACACTAACTGCAATCTTCTAAATAGAATCTGGAGAAAAACCAAGAGGTAGTTGTTGTAACCAGTTGTAAACAAGACTAACTTCGATGCAAAGCATCAAAGACGCCGCGAATGTTTTATAAACGTGACTAAAAAGAAGCAAGTACAGTTCACCAGATTCCAATTTTGAGGTAGTTGGATAAAAACATTATTCAGTTATTGAACGAAATCGGCATTGCAGCTCAAGGTCAACACGACCTTGACTTTTGACCAACTGAGGTCAAAAGCAGTAGGCTTCATCTGCTGGTTATGACTAACCTGCCTACATAGTGACTGAAGGTCACCACGACCTTGACATTTGACCCTCTGACCTTAAAATGAAAATTTCGCAAGTCATATTAGAACTTCAAGACAATCTAACTGCTTTAGCATATACATAATAGTAATATTCATGTATTTATGTTAATTTAATCACACATTTTATATAGGTTTAAAGTCCCAGTCCCAGTATCTTTTAGTAATGAAAACTTATCCTTTACCTTTTTGAAATTGTTAAACCCCAGTTTGTTCAAATATATTGCATTTATTGCAATAACAAACATGAGATAAAAACCGAAAGTTAAGTGTTAATATAGCGCACACAACGTCACTACGAAATTTGCATATCACGTAAACTTTCAGCAAAAAATACCATATTGCTTTATATTGTAATAATTGACATATTTTAAGTAAGAAGTTATTCGTTAAAATACTTTGAACAAAATCATTATACTTACACTGTTATTTTGATAAAATATTTCAAGTGATGTAAATTCGAAGAAAAGGTAGGTAACTAGACAATGACACGGCCATGCTAACCGTATTGTTGGGTTACGTACAGTTCCTTTATTCTATCATTCATTTTCTTATACGTAGGGAATTATCATTGAATTTTCAAGTTCTCCCATGTTTTAAAAATCGGATTATTTTAAATGAGCAAAACATCGTCCAAAACCCTTTTTTCAGAGTTTCGATGAATCGGGTCCTAAGGTGTGTAAACCAAGCTATAAAAACGTAGCCTACTAGTTTGGAGGCAGGTTATGATATACCCATTAAATGTGTCCAAATGTGTGTGATAACGGAATAAGACATTCCTTGTTTGTACAATGTATACCATAGTTTATCCATAAAGTTTTTTATCATACGTACTTAAAAAATTGCTATACAAAAAATAATATTATTGATCTCGTGATCTTCCGTGTTACAAAAATGAAACCTATTCAAAATTGACGTTTCCACACGACGTCAATAAGATACGTGGAAACATTGTATATGGTTGATATCATAGTTCTCTCTGAAAGTAGAGTCCGCCGACCTACACACGGGTAATGGTAAATAAGTTCTTAAGGAAACATAAATTCAATTCAGTCATTCGAAAATTATTTTTCAGGTTTCCTGCATTCTCATTCATCATAGGTTTGATAATGATCACCATCAGTCTGGTGTACGAGAATGGTTTCCTGGTATATCAGAATTTCGAGTGTAGTTCAAAAGATCCCTACCGATAGCTATATATAAGTTGAGTTTGAATGTCATGTGTTTGATGATGACGTATTATGTGCTTCCTATAAAGGAAACAGACAGTTCAAAAGAACTTACAAGAAAGACCATTGATGCAAAGCATCAAAGGGCGCCGTTTAATAGTTTATGCACTTGTTATATGTTGAAAAACAAGAAATGTCAAGGCCAACAAGCATATTATGGTGCATTGAACCGCATCTATGAAATTCTCAAAATGTTTGTAGTTTTCTGCATGACAACATAGGCAAAAGCATTGAAATGGAAGATTTTCAAGTTGAACATTTCATTAGGGGTGGGGTACATTAATGAACAAGACAGAATTAGGGTGCTTGTGCACTGTACTTTTTGTCATTGCCACGTACCCATATACCAAGTTTTATTTCAATACCATAAGTAGTTTTAAAGTAATGCTCTGGTCAAGAAAAAGCGGCAAAGGGCAATAATCATGTAATTAGCTTAAAAACAGCTATAGTCATTGTGCACTGCACTTCCTCTCGTTGTGCTAAATACCATTGAATGATGTTTAATGAAATTCCAAAAAAGTAGTTTTCTAGTTATGCTCCGGACAGGAAAAGATACAAAGGGAATAACTCTTGCAATACGCTGAAATAGAGTTATTGTTCATGTACACTGCAGTTCTAATCATATAGGGGGAGGGGGCAACGTCACCGTGCTGGAATGACAACTTGTAGGGAAGAATAAGTTACCTCATTCATCATGAAGAAGTGATATGAAATAACAATTTAACAATTGGTGTAGTACTTTAATAAATATTATCATTTCGTCCGAAAGTTGCAAACATAAATAGAACATAATTATTGAACTGTAAAGTTGCAAACATAAATAGAACATAATTATTGAACTGTTATATAAAAAGTGAACATTGTTTACTAGATAAAATGCATTTATAACATAACATGCCTTGTTTTTAGCTGTTTAATAATACTAATGTTAACTTCTTCATTTACATAGTAAAGAAGAGTAGAAAATGGATGTTTTAGTTGATATTAACACAAAAACAGCATGTGTCTTATTGGACAATGGCATTTTTTTCAAATATGATAAAAATAACGCATTCAAACTGAATATGTATCAGACTATGTATGAAGGAAATAATACTGTTTCTATTTTTCACAAAGGTTTTGAAATACAACAATGCACATATAAGCATAAATAGGCCAAATATGCAAAAAAAATAATAGTAGACAATGTGTGAAAGTGATACTGAACACTTAAAATAATTTTTTTGTGCATTAAATGAATATATACCAGAAAAGCAATACTAAATCAAGTCCAAAATGTATAATAACATGAAGAACCCCTTTATGAATATCTTCATAACAAATCAGAGTACATGTAAACAATAATCATTTATATCATTAGTATCAAATGTGTCCAGTTTAAAGTGTGTTTTCATTTGCATTAAATTACATTGTAATATATATACCAGAAAAGCAATTATAAAAATCCTTAAATGTATAAGAAACTGAAGACAATAAAGAATAACACCCATTTATGAATATCTCCAAAACAAATCAGAGGTCACCTATATATAAAAACAATAATCATTCGTATAATTAGTATCAAATGTGTCTAGTTTTTGTGTGTCTGTTCATTATCTTTAAATGAGCATCTTTAAAGTGAAACTCTTATTTGAAATCAATACATATAATTGTATATATAACACACATCAAATTGAATAAAAAACAATAACTACTTACTAAATAATGCATTTACTGAAATATCGTTTACTGATAACAAGCTTGTCACCCTGTTTATAATAGCAGAATGCATGACAAATATTAAATGATCAATTGGTGATTGCTAAAAGATTTACTGTGGTCTACTATAGTATCACAAGGCAGAAATACCATGTTTTAAGTTCATTCTTATTAGCAAATTGAACTCAAGATCCTTCATTAGAAACATTGTTGTTGACATCTATCAACCCATTTTGAAAAATGAAAACAATAATATTAATTATCATAAGTCTTATTGGGGAGTAATAGTGCATCTTTAAAAATAGTGTGTGTGTTTTTTCACTTAAATATGTAACAATTCAATTTGACAAATGAGACAAAAGTTAGGAAATAGAAGTAGTAATTGTACATAAAACAAAACATCAACACAAACTGACAAAGCTCAATATAACAGGAAATCTATATTATGAAAACACAAATCCTTAAAGGCCATAATTATTGAATTAGCTGAATTAAGGTATAAGTAATACACACTTTTATAAAGCTTTTATGGACAACATAGTCATTATCATGGTACGTTATGGGACTTTTATCCAAATTTTGAAGATTTTTTACTGTTAATTAAAAATATTTTGTATTTATTTGGTTTTTGTTTCACATTATCAGAGATTTTGAAATAAACACAACAGTTTCTGGTAAAATAAACTTCAGTTAACAGAAAAATTACGTTCAACCGAACATATTATTGATACACATGGAAACAAATCATTTTGATTGATCTTGTGAGTCTTCGGAACAGAGCAGTATTTCGATGTTTGAAAATATATAGCAGTTTTATAAATTCATAAAAAATAGTTAATAATAAGACAACCTGCTGAAATCATTTAAATATTTTCTATGATGTCTAATGAACAATTCAAAAGACAATTTATGATAGTTTACCGTTCAGTTTTGAAGAAAATATACATAATGTCATGTAACTATACATTTTTATAACTAATAAAATGCTTAAAAATCAACCTTTTTCTTGTAAAAAGCTCAATTGGACTTATTCATAAAATGTAATCATTCAAATAAATGAATTTTACTTATGATACTAACTCAGAATTCAGATTTAAAAACAATGAATGTACTTTTAAATTAAAATATGTAAAGAAACAAGAACACTAAGTAGGCGGTAATGCCCCTCCAAAAATGTCAGAGTGAAAGTTCTCAACTAATGTCTTTTGAATATTATAACATGTAAACAGTCTCTGTTGGTAATCGATGTCTATTTGTTTTATTTAGTCCATGGTATTCTAACATTTAGAACTTTTCACAATAATTCTTCACTCTTCAACATTTGAAGTTTGGTTTGTTCCCATGCATTTGTACTTGTAGTGTCTGCACAGATGAAAATTACTCAATGCTGAGTCAATGCTGATTTAACAGGTCTTTACCCATCTAGAATGTTTAGTGCTGTAAAAGAAAAAAAAGTACTTTCTAACTTATTTGTATAGATAATAATACTGCCATACATATACAAAATAAAATATAAACAGTTTAATATTTCTCAACATTATCTAAAAACAACAACAATAAGCTGATACATACATGTATATAATATAAAGAAAATTACTAAATTTATCAATATAATTCATCATCACCACCACCATCACCACCACCACAACCACTGGATTATTGAAAACAGTGAGTTTATAAAACAACAAACACCAACTCAAATATGTTTTATATGAAATACTCACATCATCTCTATCAGATGTGGATAGACATGGATGTCAAATCTGTCTCAATGATCCAACAAAGTATTTAATGCAGGCTGGAATTCTTCATATAATAAGTCATATTCAGTCCTTTTCCTGCCTGAAAGAAATTAGACTTCTGATTATCAACCAACAGAAACTACAACCGTAAAATACAAATGCACATGTATTAATTATACATTCTGCACTAATATCCGTTTTAGCCAAGAGTAAGGGTTGGTAGGCACAAATGTGTAGATGTTGTGCATATGGTTGATAATGATTCACAACAGTATGGCGTTCAACGAGACCTACACCAAGCAAATGAATGTCGCTTGTGTCCAAGCTGTTGTGGCTTCCAGCCCGAAACCATGTACATCTTTTAATACAGGTTTATTTTGAAAATATGCAGTTTGTAAACAAATAATGGGTATTTTTAAGTCTAATATTTTTCTTTGTAAACAAATAATGGGTATTTTTAAGTCTAATATTTTTCTAAGATAAAACAATCAAATAAAAGATAACATACTCATATCATATACATAAATGATGTACATAAGTACATTTAAAAATATGTAACATGTACATAATGCACCAGTCAATTGTAACCACGGCCCTCCAGGTCTGGGGATAAGCCGGGGAAATGGGCTGTGTTTTTAACTTTCAGGTGGCCTCGCAGTACCGGGTGAATACGGTGGTTTTGTCTTTGAGCCAGATATAGCAGGGAATATGCCTTACCTAGGCTCCCTGGGGTACGGGGCATATGGCGAGGATTTGACCATCAGTTCGTCCGACGAGGATTTTACACGGGGTTGGCTGGACAGAAAGTCAAAGTCCCAGAGCTCTATTCCTCGGACCTGGTGGGGCTTTGGTTACAATTGACTGGTGCATAAGTAGATGTAAAGTATGTAACATGTATATTTATAGTACATGTAGAAATATTAAAACGCTGTCTTAACGTTTAGCATATAAAAATGATTTAAGAATTCGAAAGAAATTAAAAACAAACATTTTTGAACACATAAACTTACACAACTACTCAAGGATACTTACATGAATAGCCCTTTGATACGAATATCCCAATTCCATGCTGATTGTTGACATTAGTTTTTTCGACAGAAAATCTTCTCTTACGCGTATAATTCACTTATAATCCATGTTTTACTGTAATGACTCAAATTGTTAGATGTATCGTAATCAACTGTCAGTGTGCACTTTTAGTGTTTACTTATTTTAAACGTATATTCATGACAAAACCGAGTTTCCAACTATTAATCGACGATGTAGAAATTCCATTATTGACCTATGGATAGCGGGGAAATACCTTCTGGTTCTAAAAATAGCAACATCCGGATATGTGTAGTGTTCTAAAAATAAAACAACTCGGGGGCAATCGTAATACAATTTTACTAATGTCACCTTCAACACATTAAAAAATAAAGTTAGGTGATGATTTAATCCAATATCGATTAAATTAAAGAAAACAGCTTAACTCATTGTTTATTAATGCAGTAAACATAACAAAACAACATAAAACATAATTATTCCCATTCACATAATTACCGGTCCACACATTTTACATTTCATTCGGAACTCCTCCGAATATTTACATTTCCGGCACATGATATTACAGTTAACCAATCGGAAAACGTAAACAAAACGGGAACAGTTATTAAACTTATTTGTCGTTCTTCAAATATAATGTTTTGAAGATAAATTGAAGACAATCTATTCAACCACAAATAGCATTTTTAACACCTATGCAATCGCCATCCATTTGCATTTTTTAATCATAATAAAATAACAGTAAGTCACAACTGTCAATCAACTTAAAAACCGCTCCTACCACTAACTTAAATAAAGTCCCATTCCATAATAGGCGCGCTCTTCAGAGCGGCGCCAAAAAATGGAAAATATGGGTATTTTAAGTTTCTGTTAGAATTCATGGATTTTAATGAACTAGTCGCGGCTTTCCGCCGTTTTTTATATTGACATTTTAACTCAAATTACAAACTTGTTTGCAACCTAATTTTCCACAGAGAAAACTATCGTAAAGAATAAAAGGTTTACGTGTTGATTAATAAAAGAAAAAATCATGCATGTTAGCAAGAGACGTTATGACTCGTAGTAAGTTTAAATGGCCGCCTCACCCAGGAGATACTTGATTCCATTTCCAGAAGATTTTCACTAATGAATTTATTAATTTTACACTTTAAATTGAGGTTGCCATTTCTGTTAACCTTGATTGATTAATATCATTTAGATGCTTCCAATCAAAACACAGTTACATTGTGCAAACAAGCGTCAAGGCTGATACCAACAACTTACACGGGGTATTAATTGTCGTCCATAGAACAACGGAACAACAAAATTCAGCTGATATGAATTAACTATGCTGACATTATCTGTACGGTATTAAAAACTTTCCTTTTGCTTGAGTCATCGTGCGGCGCAAATATGTCGTGAAGTTGAGCTGCCAGAGAAGTTTAATTCCAATTTGTCAAAGAAGGTATTTCACTTAAGAAGTTCTAGTGTGATTACGTCGAGTTAGCCGTAAGGAAAATCCCCGCATAGTCTTAAATGTTTCTCTAACAGAATTGCAACCATCGATTTTGATGTGGAACGCTGTCAGAGTCTCTTATAGATGTATCACTGCACGTGAATGACACTTGCTTTATTCGTTATGAAATATTGATGTTATCGTTTTGCTATAAGGAAGACTTCAATTGTGTTTTTATAAAGTCTTCTTCAAGCAATACCGAACGCATCGATTTCAGCTTTACCGAACACGATGAACTTAACACTGATTTTTTATCAATATCAAACAGGATAATAGGTAATTTATAACATGTCTGCTGATTTTCCACCCACTTTTTAAGACAGTTTAATAGCTAAGCCTCCTTAAAACATCATGTTGCTTTGGCTTTGTGATTGGAGTTCATGCTCCGGCGAAAATTAATATTCTCTGCAAATTTTATACCGTTGACTCTGTTAAAAAATGCTGATAGCCGATATTTATAAAAAAATCAAACTATTTAGATGTGTTTGGAAAACAAATTACACACGCACTTATATTTATCCTTAAAGTTCACTTATGCATACTCAGGTGATATGAAGGAGGAAATCCTAACGATATCCAAGGGCATAAAGCAGGTTTGTTTTTGTAAAACCTATCTTAGCCATGCGTTCAAAAGATATTTTCCCACTATGCATTACTTGTCAATATTCGCCCTTAAAGGGGCTGTCTCACATATGATAAAATAGCGAAAAAAACAAAGAAAATTGTCGAAAACTGACATAAACTTGGCATCGATGTGTACAATGCATTGAAACTTACTAACTGAAGTACCACATAGTTTACAATTTATTTAAGTTTAGCAGTTATTTCGTATTTTTCCATTAAAAAATATTACTGTGTATGTCTACCAGGTAGAATTCATTCCTTATGCGTGATTGGCTAGTCGGTGTTATCACGTGATATTACCGAGGTAGGTGTAAAGCTTAATTATGTCACCCGATTAGATTAAGCCTTTGTAGCTCAATGAGTAAGACACTGGACTGCAATTTTGGCGACGCTGGTTCGAACCCGGTCTCCGACACAATTTTTTTTTTACATTTTGATACTTTTTCCACAATTATGATATCAAAGCGTAACACATTCTATTAGATAATTGTACTGAGATTCGTTACAGAAAAACACTTTTTTGGTGCCAATCTGTGACACAGTCCCTTTAACTTTGCCATTGACTAAGAGCGATACATGTAATTTTCAAGGTCTCTGTAATAGCATTGTTCTCAGAGGTTATAAACAATTAATGTGCATTGTAACGCCGCATAACAGCATCGCCGCATAAACGTGTTGTTTTTTTCGTTTATGCGGTGATTTTCAACGCATTTACGTTTATGCGGCGGCGCTCAACGCATAAAGCAGAAATTGCTTATATGGGGCACAACTGTGCCTTTTTGCCACATAAAGAGGATTAACTTAACCATTTATTCTAAAGCTAAAAATTATTTCAGCAAAAACGATGGTGATGACGTTGATGTTGATGATGATGATGATGATGATGATGATGATGATGATGATGATGATGATGATGGTGATGATGGTTGTGGAGATGATGATGGTGGTCTGTGGTTGTGATTGTGGTGATGATGATGGTGGTTGTGATGATGTTGTTGATTATGGTGATGATTAAGATTAGGGCGTTGCATATTACTGTCATTTTAAAAAAATATGGGAAAAGTAGGCAAACTGAGCCAAAATGGAAGTTGAAAATAAACCCTTGGAGTGTTCAAATGACTAGTGCATAAAAACACATTCAATGAAAGAAAGAAGTCCATGATGACCCTATTATCAGTTTGAAATGACGTTGAAAGTATGTACGTGAAGTTAGCGGCCTAGCGGCCCAGCGGCGTGAAGTTAGCGGCCTAGCGTCTTAGCGGCCTAGCGGCGTGAAGTAAGCGGCCTAGCGGCGTGAAGTAAGCGGCCTAGCGGCCTGGTGGCCTAAAATGCTATCCTATTTCAAAGCATGTATACATGCATTTTTCTTAAAAAACAAAGAAATATTAACTGATTTTTAGTTAGGCCGCTAGGCTGCTAGGCCGCTAACTTCACGTACATGTTGAAAGCGCGCATTGTCAAGAGTACATGCCCGTCAGTCTGACAATAAGGCGAGAATATATGTTAAGTCATACGACGATTCAGTTTTCACTAAACACACACCTTCCCTACATACAGTGAACACTTCATGGACAAACCCACTAACCACAACCCTTCCCTACATACAGTGCACACTTCATGGACAAACCCACTAAACACACACCTTCCCTACAAAAAGTGTACACTTCATGGACAAACCCAATAAACACACAACTTCCCTACATACTTTGTACACTTCATGGACAAACCCACTAAACACACACCTACCCTACATACAGTGCACACTTCATGGACAAACCCACTAAACACACACCTTCCCTACATACAGTGCACACTTCATGGACAAACCCACTAAACACACACCTTCCCTACATACAGTGCACACTTCATGGACAAACCCACTAAACACACACCTTCCCTACATACAGTGTACACTTCATGGACAAACCCACTAACCACACACCTACCCTACATACAGTGCACACTTCATGGACAAACCCACTAAACACACACCTTCCCTACATACAGTGCACACTTCATGGACAAACCCACTAAACACACACACCTTCCCTACATACAGTGTACACTTCATTGACAAACCCACTAAACACACACCTTCCCTACATACAGTGCAAATTTCAGGGACAAACCAACTAACCACACACCTTCCCTACATACAGTGCACATTTCACGGAAAAACCCACTAACCACACACCTTCCCTACATACAGTGCACACTTCATGGACAAACCCACTAAACACACACCTACCCTACATACAGTGTACACTTCATGGACAAACCCACTAACCACAACCCTTCCCTACATACAGTGCACACTTCATGGACAAACCCAGTAACCACAAACCTACCCTACATACAGTGCACACTTCAGGGACAAGGCCAGTAACCACAAACCTACCCTAAATACAGTGCACATTTCACGGACAAACCCACTAAACACACACCTTTCCTACATACAGTGCACACTTCATGGACAAAGCCACTAACCACACAACTACCCTACATACAGTGCACACTTCATGGACAAACCCACTAAACACACACCTTCCCTACATACAGTGCACACTTCATGGACAAACCCACTAAACACACACCTACCCTACATACAGTGCACACTTCACGTACAAACCCAAAACACACACCTACCCTACATACAGTGCACACTTCACGGACAAACCCACTAAACACACACCTTCCCTACATACAGTGTACACTTCATGGACAAACTCACTAAACACAAACCTTCCCTACATACAGTGCACACTTCACGGACAAACCCACAAACCACAAACCTACCCTTCATACAGTGCACACTTCATGGACAAACCCACTAACCACACACCTTCCCTACTTACAGTGCACACTTCACGGACAAACCCACTAAACACATACCTTCCCTACATAGAGTGCACACTTCATGGACAAACCCACTAAACACACACCTACCCTACATACAGTGCACACTTCACGGACAAACCCACTAAACACACACCTTCCCTACATACAGTGCACACTTCACGGACAAACCCACTAAACACACACCTTCCCCACATACAGTGCACACTTCATGGACAAACCCACTAAACACACACCTTCCCTACATACAGTGCACACTTCATGGACAAACCCACTAAACACACACCTACCCTACATACAGTGCACACTTCACGGACAAACCCACTAAACACACACCTACCCTACATACAGTGCACACTTTACGGACAAACCCACTAAACACACACCTTCCCTACATACAGTGCACACTTCAGGGACAAACCCACTAACCACACACCTTCCCTTCATACAGTGTACACTTCATGGACAAACCCACTAACCACAACCCTTCCCTACATACAGTGCACACTTCAGGGACAAACCCACTAACCACAACCCTTTCCTACATAAAGTCCACACTTCATGGACAAACCCACTAACCACAAACCTACCGTACATACAGTGCACACTTCAGGGATAAACCCACTTACCACAAACCTACCGTATATACAGTGCACACATCAGAGACAAACCCACTAACCAGAAATCTACCCTACATGCAGTGCACACTTCAGGGACTAACCCACTAACCACCTACCTTCCCTACATACAGTGCACATTTCAGGGATAAACCCATTAAACACACACCTTCCCTACATACAGTGCACACTTCATGGACAAACCCACTAACCACACACCTACCCTACATAGAGTGCACACTTCATGGAAAAAACCCACTAAACACACACCATCTCTACATACAGTGCACACTTTAGGGACAAACCCACTAAACACACACCTTCCCTACATACAGTGCACACTTCAGGGACAAACCCACTAACCACACATCTTCCCTACATACAGTGCACACTTCATGGACAAACCCACTAAACACACACCTACCCTACATACAGTGCACACTTCATGGACAAACCCACTAAACACACACCTACCCTACATACAGTGCACACTTCACGGACAAACCCACTAAACACACACCTTCCCTACATACAGTGTACACTTCATGGACAAACTCACTAAACACAAACCTTCCCTACATACAGTGCACACTTCACGGACAAACCCATAAACCACAAACCTACCCTTCATACAGTGCACACTTCATGGACAAACCCACTAACCACACACCTTCCCTACTTACAGTGCACACTTCATGGACAAACCCACTAAACACATACCTTCCCTACATAGAGTGCACACTTCATGGACAAACCCACTAAACACACACCTTCCTTACATACAGTGCACACTTCACGGACAAACCCACTAAACACACACCTACCCTACATACAGTGCACACTTCACGGACAAACCCACTAAACCCACACCTTCCCCCATACAGTGCACACTTCATGGACAAACCCACTAAACACACACCTTCCCTACATTCAGTGCACACTTCACGGACAAACCCACTAAACACACACCTACCCTACATACAGTGCACACTTCACGGACAAACCCACTAAACACACACCTACCCTACATAGAGTGCACACTTTACGGACAAACCCACTAAACACACACCTTCCCTACATACAGTGCACACCTCAGGGACAAACCCACTAACCACACACCTTCCCTTCATACAGTGCACACTTCAGGGACAAACCCACTAAGCACACACCTTCCCTACATACAGTGTACACTTCATGGACAAACCCACTAACCACAACTCTTCCCTACATACAGTGCACACTTCAGGGACAAACCCACTAACCACAACCATTTCCTACATAAAGTGCACACTTCATGGACAAACCCACTAACCACAAACCTACCGTACATACAGTGCACACTTCAGGGATAAACCCACTAAACACAAACCTACCGTACATACAGTGCACACTTCAGGGATAAACCCACTTACCACAAACCTACCGTATATACAGTGCACACTTCAGAGACAAACCCACTAACCAGAAATCTACCCTACATGCAGTGCACACTTCAGGGACTAACCCACTAACCACCTACCTTCCCTACATACAGTGCACATTTCAGGGATAAACCCAATAACCACACACCTACCCTACATAGAGTGCACACTTCATGGAAAAAAACCACTAAACACACACCATCTCTACATACAGTGCACACTTTAGGGACAAACCCACTAAACACACACCTTCCCTACATACAGTGCACACTTCAGGGACAAACCCACTAACCACACACCTTCCCTACATACAGTGCACACTTTATGGACAAACCCACTAAATACACACCTACCCTACATACAGTGCACACTTTATGGACAAACCCACTAACCACACACCTACCCTACATACAGTGCACACTCCATGGACATACCCACTAACCACACACCTACCCTACATACAGTGCACACTTCAGGGACAAGGCCAGTAACCACAAACCTACCCTAAATACAGTGCACACATTAGGGACAAGGCCAGTAACCACAAACCTACCCTATATACAGTGCACACTTCACGGACAAACCCACTAATCACACACCTTCCCTACATACAGTGCACACTTCAGGGACAAACCCACTAAACACACACCTTCCCTACATACAATGCACACTTCAGGGACAAACCCACTAACCACACACCTACCCTACATACAGTGCACACTTCAGGGACAAACCCACTAACCACACACCTTCCCTTCATACAGTGCACACTTCAGGGACAAACCCACTAACCACACACCTTCCCTACATACAGTGTACACTTCATGGACAAACCAACTAACCACAACCCTATCGTACATACAGTGCAAACTTCAGGGACAAACCCAATAACCACAAACCTACCGTATATACAGTGCACACTTCAGAGACAAACCCACTAAATACAAACCTACCCTACATGAAGTGCACACTTAAGGGACTAACCCACTAACCACCTACCTTCCCTACATACAGTGCACATTTCAGGGACAAACCCACTAACAACACACCTTCCCTACATTCAGTGCACACTTCATGGACAAACCCACTAAATACACACCTACCCTACATACAGTGTACACTTCATGGACAAACCCACTAACCACACACCTTCCCTATATACAGTGCACACTTCAGGGACAAACCCACTAAGCACACACCTTCCCTACATACAGTGTACACATCATTGACAAACTCTCTAACCACACGCCTTCCCTACATACAGTGCACACTTCATGGACAAACCCACTAACCACAACCCTATCGTACATACAGTGCAAACTTCAGGGAAAAACCCAATAACCACAAACCTACCGTATATACAGTGCACACTTCACGGACAAACCCACTTAACACATACCTTCCCTACATTCAGTGCACACTTCAGAGACAAACCCACTAAACACAAACCTACCCTACATACAGTGCACACTTCATGGACAAACCCACTAGCCACACACCTACCCTTCATACAGTGCACACTTCATGGACAAACCCACTAAACACACACCTTCCCTACATACAGTGCACACTTCAGGGACAAACCCACTAACCACACACCTACCCTACATACATCGCACACTTTATGGACAAACCCACTAACCACAAACCTACCCTACATACAGTGCACATTTCAGGGACAAACCCACTAAACACACACCTTTCCTACATACAGTGCACACTTCATGGACAAACCCACTAACCACAACCCTTCCCTACATACAGTGCACACTTCATGCACAAACCCACTAACAACACACCTTCCCTACATACAGTGCACACTTCATGGACAAACCCACTAACAACACACCTTCCCTACATACAGTGCACACTTCATGGACAAACCCACTAGCACAACCCTTCCTTACATACAGTGCACACTTCACGGACAAACGCACTAACCACACACCTACCCTACATACAGTGCACACTTCATGGACAAACCCACTAACAACACACCTTCCCTACATACAGTGCACACTTCATGGACAAACCCACTAACAACACACCTTCCCTACATACAGTGCACACTTCATGGACAAACCCACTAACCACAACCCTTCCTTACATACAGTGCACACTTCATGGACAAATCCACTAACCACACACCTTCCCTACATACAGTGCACACTTCAGGGACAAACCCACTAAACACACACCTTCCTACATACAGTGCACATTTCAGGGACAAACCCACTAACCACACACCTACCCTACATACAGTGCACACTTCATGGACAAACCCACTAACCACACACCTTTCCTACATACAGTGCACATTTCAGGGACAAACCCACTAACCACACACCTTCCCTACATACAGTGTACACTTCATGGACAAACCCACTAACCACACACCTACCCTACATACAGTGCACACTTCATGGACAAACCCACTAAACACACACCTACCCTACATTCAGTGCACACTTAAGGGACAAACCCACTAAACACACACCTTCCCTACATTCAGTGCACACTTCATGGACAAACCCACTAACCACACACCTACCCTACATACAGTGCACACTTCAGGGACAAGGCCAGTAACCACACACCTACCCTACATACAGTGTTTATTTCCCCTTGGCCTACGAATGTCAGATGACGATGGTCGCGTTTATAGTCTTAAATAAGATAGAATAAATTTGAACTTTTTATATGAAGGACTCATTTTAGACTTCATAAAGAATAAAGCAATGAAATGAAATAAAATTATCTTTAAAAAAAATATATCTAAAATCGAGCTAGTTTTCGTACGTGATAGCTTATGAGATTTTTATTGCCTTTGAGCAGAACACCCCAATAGTCACGAACCTGATCTGGCTTATTCAAGATGGTTGTATAAGTTAAAAACATCAATACTAATTAATTAATCTAGTGCATCGTTTATTCATTGATTAGTACTTTTCAATAAATTCGGAATAAGCGATCGGCCTAAATGACAAACTTCATCCAGATAACTACCATGACAGTAATTTATGGTATGTGCACTGTTTGCGCCGTTATTCAAAGCCGTATTCTACTTGGCATTTGCAAAACTTAAACAAAAACATATTCTAGCCGAGCAAAGTTATAGCAACCGATTTGTGGATCTTACTAGATATTGAAATCACATTTACTGGTAGTTTAAGGAATAGGAATACAAAAAATCACAAACGTGCATACAGCATGTGACTTTAAAGAACAAAAGCAGACGAAAGTACGCCCATGCGAAGGGTACGCCCTGTTGAAGGATACGCCCTGACCAAGTGTACACCTTGACGAAAGGTACGCCCTGACGAAGGGTACAACCTGACGAAGGGTACGCCCTGACGAAGGGTACGCCCTGACGAAGGGTGCGTGTACCCTGACAAAGTGCATGCCCTGACGAAGTGTACGCCCTGGCGAAGGGTACGCCCTGACGAAGTGCACGCCCTGACGAAGGGTACGTGTACTCTGACAAAGTGTATGCCCTGACGTAGTGTACGCCATGGCGAAGGGTACGCCCTGACGAAGGGTACACCCTGACGAAGGGAACGCCCTGGCGAAGGGTACGCCCTGACGAAGGGTACGCCCTGACGAAGGGTACGTGTACCCTGACAAAGTGTATGCCCTGACGAAGTGTACGCCATGGCGAAGGGTACGCCCTGACGAAGTGTACGCCCTGACAAAAGGTACGCCCTGAAAGTGTGATATTTTCGTTACACTGTATTTATACAAATTAGTCGTTTTCTTGCAGGGTCATTCTTTTCCTCACCGTTCTATAGAAACGATGTGTTAGCTACCACAGTCAAATTACATCGCATCTGATGTTGCTTTTATTTTAGTTTTGTGTCATACACGGCATTTAAACAGAAACACATACTTATGGGATTAGTTTTAGTTTGACGTGTGGACAACATTAACTGTGATTAATCAAATCATACACACAAAGACAAATCAACTACCACCCTTGCAAAACAAATTGTACCATGTACATTTGAACTTTGCAGTTTTTTGTATTTTTAATTAGGAACTGTAGGAAATTGGAAGAAAGACGATTATCCTGTTTGAATACAAGAAAATACTACAGTGTAGATCCATGTATTGCCTGACTTGTGCTTTATGAATTACTTCTTTTCATTCTTATCGTGATTTTAACGCCAGCATCTGAGACCAGACAGTTGAAATGTTTAATTCGCCTTCCCGGGAACATTCCATGAGCAGTGCTATAAGTTTGGTCGTGTTTCAATGAGGGACGATTTTACGACATCGGTTACACGTCCGTAGCCATTTGTCTTTCCTGTCACACGAAATGTATTGTCAATAAGTGTGCGTGTATTCGCGGTATTATAGATGAATATTAAATGTTCTCATGCAATCGAAGTTTCTACACAACCACTGGTGTTTTCTCAATCAGACGACAGTAACATATGTAATCTGATCCATTTATTCCCGCCAATAGCGTATGGTTTATGGCTAAATAAACTTTTAGCACGGAATACATGAAAAGACGTTCACAACAATGGTGAAGCATGTGTGGACATTATTTGACATACTTCAAAGAAAGACGGTGGCATTCTTATCATTTATAACTGTGTTCGTGAAAAACATGTATGTTTTTGAAAATGTTTTTAGATACAAGATTTTGCAAATGTTTAGCGCTGTTGAAACCTCTTTAAAGACTTTTAAAACTTTAATTTCAACTTTCATTTTACCTAAGACCCCAAATCAGAGGCGTTTGCCCTTACATACATAATGAAAAAGTCTAGTAAATTCTTAAAATAGGAACTAACTCTCAAATTCTATAAGAATCTTGTTTATTCTAAAACTTCTATACATGGAATAGCACATTCTAGAACAGTCTAAACAAATCTCGACAGTACATGCGCACATATCGTACGGGGAACATAATATAGACAGTACATGCGCACATATCGTACGGGGAACATAATATAGACAGTACATGCGCACATATCGTACGGGGAACATAATATAGACAGTACATGCGCACATATCGTACGGGGAACATAATCTAGACAGTACATGCGCACATATCGTACGGGGAACATAATATAGACAGTACATGCGCACATATCGTACGGGGAACATAATCTAGACAATACATACGCACATATCGTACGGGGAACATAATATAGACAGTACATGCGCACATATCGTACGGGGAACATAATATAGACAGTGCATGCGCACATATCGTACGGGGAACATAATCTCGACAGTACATGCGCACATATCGTACGGGGAACATAATATAGACAGTACATGCGCACATATCGTACGGGGAACATAATATATTTTTTATGAATCTAGGTCAACATGTAGATCAAACTTGATTATTACTCAATAAAATACTGAGCTTAAAATACATATACACGTAACAATAAAATTATTATATTCTGAAGTGAATCATCAATTGCAGAATCATTCCCACCATTTAGTTTCCAATCTGAAACGTGTTAGCTTGAAGAAATCATTTCACTGTCATGCTTAACTAAATCGTGTTTCTGGGATCATTGTGTACAACACAGATGTCATGACTCTGTCCAAGAAGTTTAGTACCAACACGTCAAAAAGGTATCCCTCAAAGAATTGCTTGTGTGATTATATCGACAATATAAGGACTATCCCATTAATGTCTTAGATGTTTCTCATGGAATGCTGTCAGGGCGATTCAGATAATTATATATGTATATATATATCATGATCACTTTAATTATAAAAAGATAGCATGAATATTTCATAAAAAATAAAGTCGAATGGAAATGGTTTTATACACGTGGAGTTTAGCCATGTTCGAGCCGAACTGAAAACATCAATTTAAGCTCATAGCGACCGTTATTAAGTGAATAATGATATAAACCCACAGTGTCTTGACTAATCTGCAATGGAATGGGTAGTATAAACCTCAATTAAGGGTGTGTTTTTGTCTTTGATGCAGACTTTAATTTAAACAGCTAAAATCTTAACAATTAGCTTCATGATATCAAGACTGGTGTACATGGTATACATATGACCGATGAGTGTCTTTTTTCAAATTTGATTCAAATATTTAAAATTTAAGTTACATTTTCAACACAATATATAAACATCTGTCGTTTTTGCTAATGGCAAACATTTGAAATGTGTATTCAAAGCTGTTTTGTTCAGAACACAAACTTACCTTCGAGTGTACTTTACATACTTCAGCATCGCATGTTGGGGAAATATTTACCATTTGCTTAATACTTATATTTTATAAAGGGTTCGTCCCAAATGTGTCGTGCAACAACAGATGAGTTCCCTTAACGAATTTGTTATATAGTATTGCCACCAACTGTTCCATTGATTCGATTTTGTCTTTGCAATAACATTGTTCTCTGAGGTAATAACATTTATATTGCATTTTCCGAGAAACAGAGCCAATGTCTTTATTGTCTCGTATACATGGTAATGTTTTTTCTCTTGTCAAGCTAAGCCTAATGGTAGCAAAAACCGCGCTGCTGGTGACAAAGGCACAAAAAGATATCACCAAGGACTACCACAGTATGTACATTGTGTATTTATTATTCTCCTTTATATCACAAAATCATAAATTATTCGATATAATACATTTAAAAATACGAGTACTGCTACAAAAGCACGTGTACGTCTCACTAACGACCTCGTTCAGCGTGTCCCATGTTCATAGTTTTGCAATATCAAAAACGGTTAACATTATGTTTGTTATGCGATTAATTCTGGACTCCATTAAAACTAAAGTTTACAATTATTGCTTAATCCAACAAGTAAGAATAAAATAATTCACTGTGGACTTACTCTGGATACTGAGTTACTGATCCTATGTTCTAGGTGTGTGCTCTAGACTATTCTTTTCAATTATACTCTACAAGTAAACCTTGGATCTTCCTTTGTAATTCAACGTTATTACACTGTACAATGTACATATTGTGGTGCAACTATGTTTGGACCTCTAAAACCCGTACACAATGCATTGCCCCGCGCCCTTATTACATATGGATGGAGGTCTAAAACCGGTAGACAATGTATTTACCCGCGCCCTTATTACATATGGTTGGACCTCTGAAACCGGTACACAATGTATTTACCCGCGCCCTTATTACATATGGTTGGACCTCTGAAACCGGTACACAATGTATTTACCCGAGCCCTTATTACACATTGTTGGACCTCTGAAACCGGTACACAATGTATTGACCCGCGCCCTTATTACATATGGTTGGACCTCTGAAACCGGTACACAATGTATTTACCCGCGCCCTTATTACATATGATTGGACCTCTGAAACCGGTACACAATGTATTTACCCGCGCCCTTATTACATATGGTTGGACCTCTGAAACCGGTACAAAATGTATTGACCCGTACCCTTATTACATATGGTTGGAGATCTAAAACCGGTACAGAATGCATTGACCCGCCCTCTCATTACATATGGTTGGACCTCTGAAACCGATGGACAATGCATTTACCCGTGCCCTTATTGAATATGGTAGGACCTCTGAAACCGTTAGACAATGCATTGACCCGCCCCCTTATTACATATGGCTGAACCTCTGAAACTGATACCGGTAGACAATGTATTGACCCGCGCCCTTTTTACATATGGATGGAGGTCTTAAACCGGTAGACAATGCATTGACCCGCGCCCTTATTACATATGGATGGAGGTCTAAAACCGGTAGACAATGCATTGACCCGCGCCCTTATTACATATGGTTAGACCTCTGAAACCGGCAGACAATGTATTGACCCGCGCCCTTATTACATATGGTTGGACCTCTGAAACCGGTAGACAATGTATTGACCCGCGCCCTTATTAAATATGGTTGGACCTCTGAAACCGGTAGACAATGCAATGACCCGCCCCCTTATTACATATGGTTAGACCTCAGAAACCGGCAGACAATGCATTGACCCGCGTCCTTATTACATATGGTTGGAGATCTAAAACCGGTAGACAATGTATTGACCAGCGCCCTTATTACATATGGTTGGAGATCTAAAACCGGTAGACAATGTATGACCCGCGCCCTTATTACATATGGTTGGAGATCTAAAACCGGTAGACAATGCATTGACCCGCGCCCTCATTTCATATGGTTGGAGATCTAAAACCGGTAGACAATGTATTGACCCGCGCCCTTATTTCATATGGTTGGAGATCTAAAACCGGTAGACAATGTATTGACCCGCGCCCTTATTTCATATGGTTGGAGATCTAAAACCGGTAGACAATGTATTGACCCGCGCCCTTATTACATATGGTTGGACCTCTGAAACCGGTAGACAATGTATTGACCCGCGCCCTTATTACATATGGATGGAGGTCTAAAACCGGTAGACAATGTATTGAACCTCGCCCTTATTTCATATGGATGGACATCTGATACCGACAGACAATGCATTGACCCGCGCCCTTATTACATATGGTTGGAGATCTAAAACCGGTACACAATGCATTGACCCGCGCCATTATTACATATGGTTGGAGATCTAAAACCGGTAGACAATGTATTGACCCGCGCCCTTATTACATATGTTTGGACCTTTGATACCGGTAGACAATGTATTGACCCGCGCCCTTATTACATATGGTTGGAGATCTAAAACCGGTACACAATGCATTGACCCGCGTCCTTATTACATATGGTTGGAGATCTAAAACCGGTAGACAATGTATTGACCCGCGCCCTTATTACATATGGTTGGAGATCTAAAACCGGTACACAATGTATTGACCCGCGCCCTTATTACATATGGTTGGAGATCTAAAACCGGTACACAATGTATTGACCCGCGCCCTTATTACATATGGTTGGAGATCTAAAACCGGTACACAATGCATTGACCCGCGTCCTTATTACATATGGTTGGAGATCTAAAACCGGTAGACAATGTATTGACCCGCGCCCTTATTACATATGGTTGGAGATCTAAAACCGGTACACAATGCATTGACCCGCGCTCTTATTACATATGGTTGGAGATCTAAAACCGGTAGACAATGTATTGACCCGCGCCCTTATTACATATGGTTGGAGATCTAAAACCGGTAGACAATGTATTGACCCGCGCCCTTATTTCATATGGTTGGAGATCTAAAACCGGTAGACAATGTATTGACCCGCGCCCTTATTTCATATGGTTGGAGATCTAAAACCGGTACACAATGTATTGACCCGCGCCCTTATTTCATATGGTTGGAGATCTAAAACCGGTAGACAATGTATTGACCCGCGCCCTTATTACATATGGTTGGACCTCTGATACCGGTAGACAATGTATTGACCCGCGCCCTTATTTCATGTGGTTGGAGATCTAAAACCGGTAGACAATGCATTGACCCGCGCCCTTATTACATATGATTGGACCTCTGAAACCGGTAGACAATGTTGGAGATCTAAAATCGGTAGACAATGCATTGACCCGCGCCCTTATTACATATGGCTGGACCTCTGAAACCGGTAGACAATGCATTGATCCGCGCCCTCATTACAGACGAGGGGCATTCAGTGTGTTTTGCAACTAAAGGAAACAATTTAATAGAGTGCTACTAATCTGAAACCGTAAAAAAAAAATTACAACTGGGCATGTATGTTTTTTTTTCAAGTTTGTTTTAAGTGCCATAAGAGGTGGCATGATATATAACTGACTGCAATGTCCAGTCTTGATGTGTGTCATAGTTGAATGAACAGAGTGAGATACAAGATGATCCCGGATTCAACTCTCCAACAGGTTTGAATCATTACGGAGTATTTCAAATATTCCAGTACTTCCCTTTAAAGCTGCACTATCACAGATTGACCGTTTTTCCAACTTTCAATTTGTTGTCATGGAATGAACCAATTTTTTTGCGTACATATCTGTAAACCAGTGATGAAATCCTGCTGACAAAGGATCAGATCGCAGATTTTCAAAAATTGGTCTTTTCAAGACAAAAAGTTGTCAAAACGTTCACTCTGTGAGATTGCAGCTTTAAACGCCGAGCGCTGGACGAGCTAGCTATTTGTACTAGTTTTGAACGTGTTGCAGCATGACACGGCTTGGGATTGAATCCTCGACTTTCTGCACCCAAAGCGAACGCTCAAACACTCTACAAACACATACATTGATTAAAATGAACAACGCACAATTGTGTTCTTATTCCACTTTATAACATCAACCATGCAATTTAAAAAACTACAGAAATGACAAGAAACCATCATCCAGGTGAAAGAAATTCTCCAGTTGGCTGTTGAAAAGCGAAAGTGAAACATTGCTAAAAGCGAAAGAAAAGACGTTTATTTTTTAAATAACAA
The DNA here is from genome assembly GCF_026914265.1 of Mya arenaria. Lineage (NCBI taxonomy): Eukaryota > Metazoa > Mollusca > Bivalvia > Myida > Myidae > Mya > Mya arenaria. The sequence goes on along the minus strand of NC_069123.1, from coordinate 22,159,252 downwards.
CATATCTTTTTAGAGTATGGCCCATTAATGTTTGAGCATACTTAGGTGTGTATGATCAAACCCCTCCTTTAAAGCAAACAAAACAATAAACTATCTTAGGTAATAATACATGTTGACCCAAATCTATCAACACATGTCATGCTTGAAAAGAAAGCCCTTCTACCTAGACTATCATCTGGTCAACCATTGCCCAAAATGTCAAGCATAGATTCACTGCAAAATGCTGTGATGCTATCCTAGCGTCTGTGTATTGTTCGATAAAACAAATAGTAAATCATGTTTCGCCTCAATTTATTTAGCATGCAGAGTTAAACAAATCTTAAACCTTAAAAAAAAAGTTTAGTAGGTCTCAGCCAATAAAGTTCCTGCCAATCAGTCCGAGACACTTCCAATTTTACGATAAAGGCATTTGTTAACTGTGATGGATGTTTTTTCAGGAATAAATTTTCTCCTGTTAATTGTGTTTCTTTTCTGTGTGTACACACACACACGCACACACACACACACACACGCACACACACACACACACACACACACACACACACACACACACACAGACAGACTGGCTATATCTCTTCGTTTTACTCTCCCCGGGCCTTTCAGTGCCTGATTTTTAGTTCCACACAAAATAAAGTGATATTAGGAAAAATCAAGTTATTATTGATACTCACGAGAACAAATTATTTTCAAGGAATAATATATCACAACTTTTTTCATCATGTATCTGAAAATACGAAAGTATGCTCTTTAATTACGAAAATAATAATAATTAAAATAATAAGTTTACGGAAAAATCATATATTATTGACGAACAAAGTATACATCCTAAATTCTCAGGCCACTTGATTTATATGTTGACAGGTTTGTCCAATACGTAGGTAATTGCTATAGGTAAAACGATTTCCTTGTTGTGTCGACTATCAAGCTGCATGATGCAAAATATTGATTGAAATCATTATCATTGAAATCAGGTTGTGGGCATAAATAAGATTAATTAAAAAAATACTGTTTTGAAACAGTATAAGTCCGTAACGATATCCTTTCATTGTCGTAACATATTGATTTAAAATGTTTTAATTAAGTAAGTTTCATGGAATGTCATAAATCCATCTTCTTAGAGACAAGCTCGTTTGATGTGTATTTGAAGATAAGAACATCCAAACAAAACAACACATATGAGAAACCTTTTGAACTTGTAATAAGAGTTGAACCGCGGTTTACCTATTAATAAGATACTATCAATACTGATGTCGCAGAATTAAGATTCCTGTAACATACTCACTCCGATAAGTATGTAGTTATTTACTGGAGTATGGATTAGTGAGGAATATACATTTACCAGATATGTGTGTATGCATATGATAATAGCACTAAAGCAATTGTTGTCAAATGTGTACCTTGTTTTATTTGTGTGTCTTAAATTGTTTAAGCTTGAAACATTAGACACTTTCTATATACGCAAATAAGTTAACGTATAAGCATTTTAACGTGTTCTGTCAGAGGAATAGGGTAATTTGGGTAACAATTAGATGACAACTGTTCCCTGCTTCCATTGTTTAACTGGTGTCCTTTATAAAGTGAACTCAAAGTATACCAAACATTGTTGGCATATGCTGGAGTCAAAGTCTAAAAAAGTGATAGGCGTAGTCATCTGAATTTGTTATTGAAACAGTCTGATGTGTTTTTCTTGGTTGAACATGTAGCATATTACAGTTCAACATGTTGATGAATACTATGGCAATACCAGATTTCCTTGTAAAATGACCCTGTGATACCATTTCAAGCACTATGTTGCCTCGCCTTATATAGGAATAAAACATAATAGCCTGGGTGATTATTAACGAGTGAAATTATACCTAATATACATAATATGTAATATCCACTTCAATTACATAAATACTAGACTAAGCCATCTACAAATTCTGCAAGCAATTCAATGGTTAGATATTATTCACAAAATAGTTTCACAGCTGAAACTGCAAAACAAAAACGTTTGTAATTTCTGCACCTGGAACATAGGAGATACTCAATAGACGTGTGAAAGTACTCATAAACGAGGGGTATATATCTCCCGGGCACTGGAATCCCGCCCCATCACATACATTACAACACTTAGGGCGTACAGCACATTGACAAATATTCAAATGCCATGTTTTCCAGCAGCTTTATCGCTTTAACGGAGGCAGTAAGACAATTTCAAACTGTAGTTATAGTCAAGTGTGCAGATGTGCAGACCTCCTTGGTATCCATATGTCGCAAAAGCCTAAGGGAATACTTTTCCTCCGCAATTTAAGTCTAGTTTTATTGCACAAGTCTATGTCCGCATGACAGAGTCGAAACATATCTGCTGATCAGATTCTTGTAGCACGATTAAAGGGATTTCTAACTTAGTATAACTGCCCGTGTCATGTGGTAGGCAATTATTTTGATAGGTGCGAACTGTTTGTTGTCTTGTAGCGTTGTGTCTTTTGTTTTCCTTCTTTAAAAAGGTATTTTATTAAACTTTATGCTAGCGATTTCCTGTTTAGTCCCATGTTTTATTAAATATTATTATGAATGCAAAGCGGAACATGACCTAATGGTTCCCAGTCACCTTGATATCAACTTAAGATCATTTGGGAAAAACATAGCTTTACGTCTCACTGGAGGTAACTCGATTCTATTAGATTAAAAATCTTAGGGAATAGTCTCAATTTCCCGGAAAATATAAATGTTAACAAAAGTGGTCCAAGAATTGTGAATAATCTTTTGGACTTGACCAAGTGGAACAATGATGTCGCTATATGTCGTATGAAGTTCAATAAGGTTATATATCTCGTTTGACCAATGTAGCGTTGACATGTATATATCTCGTTTGACCATTGTTATGCTAACATGTATATATCGCGTTTGACCAATGTAGTATTGCTTCATTATGATTAAGATGATGATAAATATTTTCATGATTTTGAATCTTAAGTTGTAACCAGATCTATTTAAGTGACCCTTATATTTCTTTTCAGGGGATTCTGTTTTTAAGTTGGAAATATTCATAATTTTGTGCGCATACTTGTGCGGCACAGCTTTTTTCGTTTATTTTGAATATCTTTGGATGTATTCCATGAATTTCGGCATTTTGAAATTGCGTAAATTATGCACCTGGTGAAGCATGTGTTATTTATTTACTCCATTGAAATTGCTTTTAGATCTTCATTTAATATGCCTGATCTACCCACCTGCTCAGGGAAAAACATGATCTACTAGTTGTTCAATGTCAGCGACGTCTTTATCAACCTATGGAGTTCAAATCAGGCCTCTTAACTGCTTTGTCAGGGCTGAAGGTTTTATGTTAAGTACGACTGACAGCTATGACATGGAAATACAAGACTTGCGTGGTCACAGTAGGCCGCCAGAGATGTGTTCACAGATAAAACACATGAACATCAATGTAACAAGTAAGAACTCTGTGTTCACTTCACACTCTGAAACAGGAGACGCCACTACAATACATGCCAACCGAATCGTGAAAATGAAAATTTGCCAATGATCAATTAAACACGAAATATAATCTGTCATCTGAATTCGATATGTTTTATCACTGCGCTCACGGAATGTATGTAATTTAGGTCAGTTCTGTATACATACTGTATTTCATGTATCAGTAGTATGGTGCATCTCACTCTGTCAAGAATAAATCCAATTGATACACTACATGCCAAGTAGCATATTCTTGTTCACTCATGAAACAAAACGGATAACATAAAATCACTACATAACTCTAACTTGGCGACGCGACCAAATCACTGGTGCAAAATGACAGTTATAAAGTCATGAAAATAAAGCAATAAACTGTTTACATCTGGTCAATCGCAATGATGATATTGGAGACGAGATATCAGGCCAGTTCCAGATGGGACAGAGACAATATTGCCATTGTTCAGCCTTGAAGACAAAATACCAGGCCAGTTCCCAGATAAAACAGAGACAATATGGCCATTATACAGCCTTGAAGACAAAATACCAGGCCAGTTCCCAGATAAAACAGGGACAATATGGCCATTATACAGCCTTGAAGACAAAATACCAGGCCAGTTCCCAGATAAAACAGGGACAATATGACCATTATACAGTCTTGAAGACAAAATACCAGGCCAGTTCCCAGATAAAACAGGGACAATATGGCCATTATACAGCCTTGAAGACAAAATACCAGGCCAGTTCCCAGATGGCACAGGGACAATATGACCATTATACAGTCTTGAAGACAAAATACCAGGCCAGTTCCCAGATAAAACAGGGACAATATGGCCATTATACAGCCTTGAAGACAAAATACCAGGCCAGTTCCCAGATAAAACAGGGACAATATGGCCATTATACAGCCTTGAAGACAAAACACCAGGCCAGTTCCCTGATAAAACAGGGGCAATATGGCCATTATACAGCCTTGAAGACAAAAAACCAGGCCAGTTCCCAGATGGCGCAGAGACAATATGGCCATTATACAGCCTTGAAGACAAGATACCAGGCCAGTTCCAAGATGGCACAGAGACAATATGGCCATTATACAGCCTTGAAGACAAGATATCAGGCCAGTTCCCAGATGGCACAGGGACAATATGGCCATTATACAGCCTTGAAGACAAGATACCAGGCCAGTTCCCAGATGGAACAGAGACAATATGGCCATTATACAGCATTGAAGACAAAATACCAGGCCAGTTCCCAGATAAAACAGGGACAATATGGCCATTATACAGCCTTGAAGACAAAATTCCAGGCCAGTTCCCAGATGGCGAAGAGACAATATGGTCATAATACAGCCTTGAAGACAAGATACCAGGCGAGTTCCCAGATGGCGAAGAGACAATATGGCCATTATACAGCCTTGAAGACAATATACCAGGCCAGTTCCGAGATGGCAAAGAGACAATATGGCCATTATACAGCCTTGAAGACAAGATATCAGGCCAGTTCCCAGATGGCACAGGGACAATATGGCCATTATACAGCCTTGAAGACAAGATACCAGGCCAGTTCCCAGATGGAACAGAGACAATATGGCCATTATACAGCCTTGAAGACAAAATACCAGGCCAGTTCCCAGATAATCAGGGACAATATGGCCATTATACAGCCTTGAAGACAAGATACCAGGCCAGTTCCCAGATGGCGAAGAGACAATATGGCCATTATACAGCCTTGAAGACAATATACCAGGCCAGTTCCGAGATGGCAAAGAGACAATATGGCCATTATACAGCCTTGAAGACAAAATACCAGGCCAGTTCCCAGATGGCGAAGAGACAATATGGCCATTATACAGCCTTGAAGACAAGATACCAGGCGAGTTCCCAGATGGCGAAGAGACAATATGGCCATTATACAGCCTTGAAGACAATATACCAGGCCAGTTCCGAGATGGCAAAGAGACAATATGGCCATTATACAGCCTTGAAGACAAAATACCAGGCCAGTTCCCAGATGGCACAGAAACAATATGGCCATTATACAATCTTGAAGACAATATACCAGGCCAGTTCTTAGATAAAACAGGGACAATATGGCCAAAATACAGCCTTGAAGACAAGATATCAGGCCAGTTCCCAGATGGCACAGAGACAATATGGCCATTATACAGCCTTGAGGACAAGATACCAGGCCAGTTCCCAGATGGCACAGAGACAATATGACCATTATACAGCCTTGAAGACAAGATACCAGGCCAATTCCCAGATGGAACAGAGACAATATACCAGGCCAGTTCCCAGATGGCACAGAGACAATATGGCCATTATACAGCCTTGAAGACAAATTACCAGGCCAATTCCCAGATAAAACAGGGACAATATGACCATTATACAGCCTTGAAGACAAGATGCCAGGCCAGTTTCCAGATGGCACAGATACAATATGGCCATTAAACAGCCTTGAAGACAAATTACCAGGCCAATTCCCAGATAAAACAGGGACAATATGACCATTATACAGCCTTGAAGACAAGATACCAGGCCAGTTCCCAGATAAAACAGGGACAATATGGCCATTATACAGCCTTGAAGACAAGATACCAGGCCAGTTCCCAGATAAAACAGGGACAATATGACCATTATACAGCATTGAAGACAAGATACCAGGCCAGTTCCCAGATAAAACAGAGACAATATAGCCATTATACAGCCTTGAAGACAAGATACCAAGCCAGTTCCCAGATAAAACAGGGACAATATGGCCATAATACAGCCTTGAAGACAAATTACCAGGCCAGTTCCCAGATGACACAGAGACAATATGGCCATTATACAGCCTTGAAGACAAGATAACAGGCCAGTTCCCAGATGGCACAGAGACAATATGGCCATTATACAGCCTTGAAGACAAGATACCAGGCCAGTTCCCAGATGGCACAGGGACAATATGGCCATTATACAGCCTTGAAGACAAGATACCAGGCCAGTTCCCAGATGGCACAGCGACAATTTGGACATTATACAGCCTTGAAGACAAGATACCAGGCCAGTTCCCAGATGGCACAGAGACAATATGGCCATTATACAGCCTTGAAGACAAGATACCAGGCCAATTCCCAGATGGAACAGAGACAATATACCAGGCCAGTTCCCAGATGGCAAAGAGACAATATACCAGGCCAGTTCCCAGATGGCACAGAGACAATATACCAGGCCAGTTTCCAGATGGCACAGAGACAATATGGCCATTATACAGCCTTGAAGACAAGATACCAGGCCAGTTCTCAGATGGCACAGAAACAATATACCAGGCCAGTTCCCGGATGGCACAGAAACAAAATGGCCATTATACAGCCTCGAAGACAAGATACCAGGACAGTTTCCAGATAAAACAGGGACAATATGGCCATTATACAGTCTTGAAGACAAATTACCAGGCCAATTCCCAGATAAAACAGGGACAATATGACCATTATACAGCCTTGAAGACAAGATACCAAGCCAGTTCCCAGATAAAACAGGGACAATATGGCCATAATACAGCCTTGAAGACAAATTACCAGGTCAGTTCCCAGATGGCACAGAGACAATATGGCCATTATACGGCCTTGAAGACAAGATATCAGGCCAGTTCCCAGATGGCACAGAGACAATATGGCCATTATACAGCCTTGAAGACAAGATACCAGGCCAGTTCCCAAGATGGCACAGAGACAATATGGCCATTATACAGCCTTGAAGACATGATACCAGGCCAGTTCCCAGATGGCGAAGAGACAATATGGCCATTATACAGCCTTGAAGACAAGATACCAGGCCAGTTCCCAGATGGCACAGAGACAATATGGCCATTATACAGCCTTGAAGACAAGATACCAGGCCAGTTCCAAGATGGCACAGAGACAATATGGCCATTATACAGCCTTGAAGACAAAATACCAGGCCAGTTCCCAGATAAAACAGGGACAATATGGCCATTATACAGCCTTGAAGACAAAAATCAAACTATCAGTCCGTTTGTGAAGATCAATACCACAGGGACCATATGGCCAACGGACTAAGACGCTCACTTGGTGCAAATAAGTCATTGGCCATTTACGTTTAAGGGAGTTGACACCCCAGTGTATACAAAGCTGGTCAGGAGAATAGTGTGGTACTATTAATATTATGGAATCATTCTAACATATTTTTCAATGTTAGCAACATATTCCTGTAAAATAGATATATGAAACTTACTTTAAGGGTATTGTAAATCGAAACCTTCCTTCGTCATATACTTTAATAAGTATTCAAATACCATAAATACGTTTATACAATCACAAATATTATACAAGATACATAATTAAAACAAATCTCGTCATGTAATAACAATTACAATATTTTGTCAAAATATTCTCTATTTAACACAATCATCAACGTTACACTGGATATTCAATTAATATATTCAGTCATGAACACTCTTTTTGTGTGACCCAATAAAAAAGCTTAACAAGATATTAACACGATTTCGTCATGTCAGTTCGTATTTTGTTAAAATATGTTTATGTAATACTCATAATATATGATATAACATAACGCATGTGTACAGTTCAATTGCATTAAGCCGTCCAAAAATAGTGTGTAAGTATATTTTGTTATTCGCCCTCGTCTGCAAACAGTGTAAACATGTACATTTTGTAATATTAGGCACTTTCTGGGCGTGAAATATGACGTTACTGTTCTTTGCTGCAAAGACGTTACTGTTCTTTGCTGCAAAGATGTTACTGTTCTTTGCTGCAAAACTAAATTCTTTAAACAGTCTAAGTAATAGATTATAAATGATGATGTCGGATAAGTTTCAAGAGGTAAAATGTATAAGTATAAATCCCTTGACAAAAGATTAACCTCTTGTATTGCAAATTATGCACGTGTGTTTTGGAAAGAACGAACACGTGTAAACAATATAAGTAGTGGTACAGAAGCGTTAATTACTTCAAACACGAATATGAAATGTGCAGTTTTCAGATCTAAGCAAACCAATATTCTCAAACGTCTCTTCCGCAAAGGCCCTTAACAAATAAAGTGAAACGATATGGAAATGTACTTGAATGCTTTCAATGGATGAAATATGTGAGTTTCAAGCAACACTTGGATTGAATTGAAACGAACTATCTATTAAGACCAGTTGAAGTCTCTCCCTGCCATTGAAAATAGTCTATGATTGAAGGGTCTGTAGAAATCCTGTAGACGTTGCCGCACGGAGGGTTCTATATGTGGATGCTGGCGCCCCTTTTCTTCATTCAGGCAATGCCAGCTCGACTTTGACGAGTCTTTCTTATAACACGGAAAGCCTTTGGTGTAATTATACGTAAAATTATCAGAGGTGATATGTTGCTTTAATTCTAGGAATTGTTGCACACGTCTCATTTCAGATGCCGGGGCTCTAATGAGGTCCTCTCCACTTACAAACAGCATCTGGTTGAGAGGAAAGTACTCGAGCCAGCGAGATAAATGAAGGGCGTACAAGCCTATCTTCACTAGCGTCCAAGAGGTGTCAATAACTCGAGTTTCGTTGTTTATAAACACCATCTCATCGAACGACTTTACGGATGGATTTCGACTGGCAAGCTGAGCATAGTCGGATATTGCACGAGTCACGGGGTCTCTAAACACTACAATGAGTTTGGTCTTTTTTGACATGCGATACACACGTTCTGGGATACCCTTGGTAACGAAGTAAGATGGCGTCTTCTCGATGGTCAGCTGGTCTTTGTACGTCTCCGGCATCAGGCTCCTTTTAAAGAGAAACAGAAACATATTATTAAAATGTTTGCGATTCGAATCATGCGTGTACATAATAAGTCTGAATATTTCCTGTGAAAGAGAAATAAAGATATCAACGTCTTTAAAAAAAGTATCAAGTTCTTTAGATAATCTGATAATGTCATTTTAAGCAAAATACAGACATTGCGACAGTTTTATACTGTGAAAAAGGATGACGTAAATTTGGAAGGAACCGATTTTGACTCTTAGATCAAGTCCTTAGACATTTCTTCTGGAAGGCTTTAAGTAAACATAAATGCATCAACAGACACATTGGGAGACCGTTAGTCATAAAATATGTCCCACGTGACGTTTAATCGATGAATGAAAGTTCTTGTTATATTCCATATTTACATGGCTTGTAATACAACACCTATGTGGTGACAAGCACACTGCGACTGTGGAAAATAGCATCAATCCTCATACAAAACAAACAGAGACATGAAAAACTTTCAAAGTACCTTAACCTATATAATGTCAAAGTCAAGTCCAACTTGAAACGACAAAATATTTCCCGAATAATTTAATTGTGTACTTTCTGAATAGAAGGCTTCTATGTTCAGGCATATGAGGACTGTTGATAATAGGCTACTCCTTAAAACCAAATGAATAGCTTCATTTCCCTTGGGAGTGATTTTCCTGAAATAATTACCAATGTTCTGGCGTATTCAAATATATTTTAATGACTAATAGCTTGCAATTAGGTGGGTTTTCATATGACATTTGGTGGGTAAAATTGTTTTCCTGGGAATGTCATTTGACGTCTTTGGAACCAGTATGAATTTATATTTGGAACTTCAACAATATTCCCTATTAAAATATGAAATAATAATCATGGTTTTAAATTGAAGGAAAGCAGCAATAAAGATAGCAGATTTGTTTTCGGTATTAGAAAAAAAGATAAAGTTAAATAAAGGCGAAGAAGATATTGTCCATGTCGGTGTTGCAGTTTCGTGGTACGAATGTTCCTTTTAGTCGGTCTAAATTGGGCTCGGTGTATTTTATTACAAAGTACTTATATTATGGCGCAACGTTATATCTATTCCATCTGAACCTGCGTGAAACGGAACATAAACTAATTGGTTATTGTGATAATAATAAAATAAATCTTCTCTTGAAATATGTTTCGTATAAGAATTAATGGCAGGGTACTAAACTAAAACAATAAAATCCGAATAAATCTGTAGTACATTCCTCTTTCAAAAATCTTCCGAAATGTGTAAGTTAAAACGCGAAAGTTCCTATCCACCACACACATTGTCGGCCCTATAGGTGTTTGTTTCATGTAATGTTCATTAATTACACGTAGATAATTGGGAAAACGTTTCTAGCGATCATTTGCTCATATTCGATGCAGTGCGATGTTAATCGCTACTAACGCAGTAGATCTAAAGGAATACTTCAACGTTTCCTACGATGCCCTGTAATTATAAGGTCATAAAAAGGCCAGTTTCGTAGCCAACACGTGGTACTACAACATATATCATTCAAACCATTCATTTCCTCGTGGTATTACGAATATAAGAACGTGTCTAAACCTAAAATAATTTTCTTATACGTTCAATAGGATTTTTTCCGTTCTGAGAAGAAAACATCAGAGTTATTTTATTATATTCTTCAAGGTAAAATGACAGTTGAATAGTTAACTGGTAAAGTTAAAACCCTAAAAATTAGCTTTGCAAACTTAATTACAAACAATATAAAAACGTTTAATTTCAATTGGTTTAGTGTTAATTCACTTCTAATGGTGTTTCCATTAAGAGGAGAACTAGAAACAATAAATGGTTCTTGCAACGTTCGCGCCCTGAAAGGAATGATTGCAACTGAAGTCCCCCGTGGACATATCTTCCTCGTTTTCGTCGTGTACTGTCATTAAAACATTGTCTTTCGGTGTCAGGTTCGCGTTTCGCATTGATTAGCTACACCAAGAGATGCTGCTTAAAGACCCCACAAATGCCTAAATAAATTGAAAAGCATCGCTAATGCAGAAAATATTTTTTATAACGGCATTTCTCTGAGCAAATGGATTTTAGAAATTTACTTTGAAAACCGGATGTTTTGAGAAAACAGTGAAGAATTAAATTCAAAACAGGAAATGGGCTCCCGGTCTGAACAGAGTCTTAACAGATATTAGAAAAATATTTAAATTGTTACTTGACACAAAACATAACCATTCGTCTTCTGATAATGTCCCCTTTTGTTGTAGATGATAAATGTGTTTAACAGTTAATTTTTTTATTCAAACACACAAACAAATTGTTAACATGTATGAGAAAACCAAAATGTTTATCGCTGAAGATGGAACTTCTTGCATACTTAAGTAGAGTCAAAACATATCGTACACATACAATAACAATTAATTGTTTACATGCAATTTATTATAGTTTTTGTGGGGTGGGTAGATTATATCGCTAAGTAAACAAATGTATGTTTTCGCAGCTGATGGGGATGAGGTGTATGTTGTGTTTGAAGCACGAATACAGAGTGCCTGTTGTCTTGGCATAAGCGATAGCCGCCATTATCCATCCATCATGGTGAACAGGTATTATTGTGTTTGTTTTATCAAAAGTACTGGAACAAACGAAGGAGCAACCAAAATGCCTTTAAAGTGACACTCTTATTCAAAATCAATACATACACATGTATAGCAAACATACAATTTGACTGATAAACCTTTATCTACTAACTAAATAATACATTTATGGAAAATATTAATTACTGATACCAAGATTTTAACCGTGTAGTTAGCAGAAAGCGCAAATATTAAATGATTGGTGAATGCTAAAAGATGTACATGACTGAGGTCTACTTTAGACTTCTAAGGTAGAAATACCGTAGTTTATGCGTATTTCTTTCAAATCCAACAGGGTATCCTTCATAAGAACCATTGTTTCCGATTTATTCATCTTTACGGAATATTAAAACAATTTTATTAAATTTGGTAAATCTTATTTGGGAGTAAGAGAGCATCTTTAACTTACTTCATAGTATAATAGAATGACATGTGTTGTTGGGTGTAGTTACAGAGAAGCGAGCTTATAATTTATTTCTTCTACTTGTATCGTTATGTTTTCTTCTATTTTATGGCTTCTATTGATGGACATACTTTTTGTTTAATTATTATTTTAATTCGATTATTTTTTACCCAATTTATAGAACAATTGACAGCTAACAAGGCAGCAGAGTAGCAGTCAAAAGTTTTTTTTGTGATTTAATAGTTGTGATGACTTCATTTCATTACACTGCATCGACTTTTTTGTTTTTAGAAATGTCATCAATAACTTCAAGTAAAGCAGAAAAGAGTTATTTCAATCTATTTCAATCCTATTGGTATGTGTGTTTCTTTTTCTGGCTTTTAACCAGTATTATTAGGTAAAAGGTTGCATTGTATTTCGTGTTTTATTAATTTATCAAACTTTGCGTAGTGGGTTTAAGTGTTTTATATAGGTTTCAATACACAATTTAATGACTAGTTAATAGTAGTTTTATTCGTGCATTATGTCAATAACAGTACATTTTACATCAATATAGGATATATCACATATTGTATTTGCATGATATTTAGAGCCCTAATAAGTTATATCACAGAAAGTTTAACATGAAATACATAATACTAGATCTACTAAAACAAGTATTACTTCTGGTGTTAATGATAAAGCTATCTAATTTATTACCAAATAAAGTTTTACCAAATAAAGTTTAACATAATAAATGACATTGCACAGGATAACCCGTAAAGATTTGCACAAGTACAAAAGCTTATTTCCAACGGGGTCCATGTCTAAGATATTAAAGTTGGCATTAAATGATTTAGTGGACAGTATTATATAATATTATATCATATACTCATATGAATTAAATTAATATATGACATTCATCACACTTAAACTACTATCAGTATCACATAAGTATATGATATACCACACAATTTAAACAAACAGTTGAGGAATCTTTAAAAAATTACCAAAGCAACAATATAAAAATTGTGCGTATTCTTAGAAAGCGCACTTATATTGATCTAATACATATAAATTATGAATACAAAAAGACAGACTTTTCAAACTTCTCCATCTCCTTTAGGAGGTGAGTTTTGACTAATTTCTTAAAAACATACTTTGATTCTGTGTCTTTGATGTTATTTGGAAGCATGTTTCAATACCGTATACCATTATAATAAAAAGAAGCTACTGTAAAACCACCATTATGTGGGACATAAAATTTTAAGTTGGATCTACTGCATATGAGTGAACCTCGTTAAATTTGGCAAAATTATCCTTCATATAACTTGGACACTTGTCATAAAATATTTTGTGTACATGATTCAGCCTAAGTTGTCTACATCTTTGTTCGACATTTAAAAAATCAAGATCAGCAAAACTTGCCACTGAAAGCGAGGTTCTACAATGACAATTATTAATAAAACGAACAATCTTATTTTGTGCCACCTGGAGTCTATTTTTAGACTTCATGGTAAGGCCACAGTACCAAGATGATGAAGCATAGTCAAGATGACATTGAACTAATGCATTACCAGGAGTTTTCCTAAAAGATTTGTTTAAAAATTCACGTTGTCTATATAAATATTTGATTCTAGAGTTAACCTTCTTAACAATATTGTTCACAGTAGATGTACCTGACAAATCAGAGTCCAAAATTGACCCAAGATATTTGACTGAATCTTGAGACTTGATTTTATGGCCATTACATTGAATGCTGAAATCCCCTATTTTGCCAAGTTTACGTTTGGAGCCAAAAAGAATGCATTCGGTCTTTCCTAGATGAAGGGATAATTTGTTATCAGTTAAACACATGCTGCAGTTTTGCAATTCTTGACCAAGAACTTGTCTAATAATATCAGGATCTTTATGAGAAAATAAGATAGCGCTGTCATCAGCATAAAGTATAAGTTTGCATTTAGAACTGATGCTTGTATTCATGTCATTAATGTAGCATAAAAACAGCAGAGGACCTAATATACTTCCTTGAGGTACACCACACACAACTTGATCAAAATCTGATCTGGTATTGTTAACATGAAATATTCGATACTAGTTCGATAATAGCTCTGTCATACATATTATAACAAATGTAATGACATGTTATTTATAAATATTATCAAACTTCAAAGGTTATCATGAGTTTTGACCTGGGTTACAAATTGGGCTTTCATTTTAGTATTGCTACATTACTTTGTTCATCTATAATTTATTCAAAAATTCAGTGGCCGTAAGTCCGTAGGCACGTCGTTGACTGTCTAACAATCAAAGGCTGCGTACAGCGCGTCTACGGGCTTATGGCCGCTATTTTTTTCTACGACACATCGAAAACTTCCAACTCCGCTTTAAAAGCTCCCGATACGTCAAACGGTGAGGAAAGAAGGCCAAGGCGCGCGCAGGATAGCCTCGGTACCCCCTGCACTCGCAGCGAGAGTTTGCAATTTCACCTGGACTTGGCGTCCTTAACCCGTTTTTGTGACCGGGCTTTAATAGCCATAACAAACATAGGGAAATTATTATTTACATCAGGGTTTCCAGGAATTATTTAACATAGCAGAAGCGGAAACAGAAGACGTTATATCTGGTTGTAATGTGTATTCATTTGAGGTTATGATAGAAGTATGTTGTACTATCTCTTTCTTCCGGGGGTGATATAACGCTCGATTCTCACCAAGGCGACCCAGGTTCGATTCCCGGCCTTGGCGCATGTGAGTGTTGTTAGAGGTCACCGAGCCGGTGGGTTTCCTCCAGCTTCTCCGGTTTCCCCCACAACACAAGATCACACTCTCGCGTAACATCGTGATTAACATAATGTTGTAAAAACATGTTTCAAAATTATATATTGTATATGAATCTATTAAGATTTTGGCATTGTGCTTGTAAATATTTTGTAAAATTGTATTGTTATAAAACAAAAACAAATTCATAATAATAATAATAAAGGAGTTTGATGACATCTGAAATTAATACAAGTTATGCATAATTCATTTTCGTTGTGAAACTTAATCTCTGCCCATTAGTGTTGAAGTACACATCTCTCTCAACATCCCTGAAACTGTATAATGTCAAAACTGTACGGACCATGAGCTAAGTTTATCAAAAGAATTCATTTTGAATTAAGTAATTCATAAATCTAGTTTATGAAATGATTTTTGTGAGATAAAAAGTAATTTATTTCAAAGTCTTTAATGTAAAGGGAGGCAAACTAATGTTTAGATTGTTTACACTCTAGTTGTAAAATACAAAGTTTGATTCAAAATATGAGATACATGTAATATCTTATTTTATATTAGATGATATTCAGACTGTTTGCAAATGTTCTAGTTTAAGTCCTGTAATCCACGCTTAGTTTCGTTTCTATTTTCTATATAAGCAATACACTCCAGGTACAACACACAAAATCTTATAAGTCAAATCAAATGATAGTGTGCCTGCTAGTATGCCTACTATCAGTCACCAAGAGCATGATGTGGGCAGTATGCCTACTATCAGTCACCAAGAGCATGATGTGGGCAGTGTGCCTACTATCAGTCACCAAGAGCATGATGTGGGCAGTGTGCCTGCTATCAGTCACCAAGAGCATGATGTGGGCAGTGTGCCTACTATCAGTCACCAAGAGCATGATGTGGGCAGTGTGCCTACTATCAGTCACCAAGAGCATGATGTGGGCAGTATGCCTACTATCAGTCACCAAGAGCATGATGTGGGCAGTATGCCTACTATCAGTCACCAAGAGCATGATGTGGGCAGTGTGCCTGCTATCAGTCACCAAGAGCATGATGTGGGCAGTGTGCCTGCTATCAGTCACCAAGAGCATGATGTGGGCAGTATGCCTACTATCAGTCACCAAGAGCATGATGTGGGCAGTATGCCTACTATCAGTCACCAAGAGCATGATGTGGGCAGTATGCCTACTATCAGTCACCAAGAGCATGATGTGGGCAGTATGCCTACTATCAGTCACCAAGAGCATGATGTGGGCAGTATGCCTACTATCAGTCACCAAGAGCATGATGTGGGCAGTATGCCTACTATCAGTCACCAAGAGCATGATGTGGGCAGTATGCCTACTATCAGTCACCAAGAGCATGATGTGGGCAGTGTGCCTACTATCAGTCACCAAGAGCATGATGTGGGCAGTGTGCCTACTATCAGTCACCAAGAGCATGATGTGGGCAGTGTGCCTACTATCAGTCACCAAGAGCATGATGTGGGCCGTGTGCCTACTATCAGTCACCAAGAGCATGATGTGGGCAGTGTGCCTACTATCAGTCACCAAGAGCATGATGTGGGCAGTATGCACTTCTTATAAGGGAAAGACAACAATACGCCAACATAATATGTAAAGTCTAGATAAAAGTCGAGTCCTGTTTCATAAGACAACAGTGCGGATACGGTTTTTAAATGCCATATAATTATTCAAAAGAAGATAATGCATTTTAACTTTTCTTGGCATGTTGCTGGTGTGTACGTACTTTTCGTTTTAAAGCTGCACTCTCACAGATATACCATTTGTACAACTTTTTTTATGTTTTGTCTTGGAAAGAGCAAGTTTTTGCGTAAATGCAAACCAATAATATAAGATTGCTGACAAAAAATCAGATCGTAGATTTTCTTATTTCTGTTCGAAAATTAATGTGTTATGGCTTAAACCGTTACTAACGGTTTAAGAAAAATGCATGAAAAATCAGTTTTTGAACTTAAATATAAAAATCTGCGGTCTAATTTTTTTCAGCAGTTATATATAACTGGTTTCCATGGATTTTTGCAAAAATTGGCTCGTTCCAAGACAAAAAATAAAAAAAAGTTGTCAAAACGTCCAATCTGTGAGAGCGCAGCTTTAATTAAAATACAACTTGTATTCGCTCATGAGCTTCTGTATCTATATTCACAGCAATGTAACAAATGTTGACGCTATTGAAAAGACACTTGCATAGTTCTGTTCATCCGGCCTTATAAAAATTCATTGACTACAAGCGTTTGACTATAATTGAATGTTTACAAAACAAGTTAATTATTTCCTGAATAGGTTTCTGTTTGCTCTGTGTGTGTGGTGAGCAGAAGAAAGGCTGTCATCTTCACAACTCTATTACGATTATGAAAACAATTTCTCTAAGTATCCGGTGCTTTATTCTCATAATTCCGGCTATGCATGGGCCATATAAAGCCCCGCAGAAGACATTGATCCCAATATCGACTCCCCTTTACAGATGGAGACGAATTCAAAGTCTGAAAAATAATTTACTCAACCGCCGTTTATTTTTAAGACCCTGCTCGATGGCGATTTGGTTTCATTTGGAGAAAAATAAGACCCTATGCGAGGTTAATTTGCTGAGGCCTTGGTACACGAGTAATTAGCCAGCCATTAAATGTGCAATCGACCGCATGGACAATATCCAATTATGAAAACCTCAAACATGTTCTCTTTCACTTCATTTATCATCATGAATACCCCGATCATTAACTCTGCTATGTATGTAAGGTGGGCATTACATTTCCTTATAAAGCTCTTAGTCTATTAGTGTTAAATGTCTTCAAAACATTTTGTTGACAGTATGTTTTAATATTTTATATTTTATACAATTAGGCAGCACGGACGAATAGTTGTAAAAGGAGAGGCGCCGTTGAACTATTTTAGTAGTGTTTCGAGAGATGATGAAAAGCGACTTCGTGTCCGAGTGTTTATCAAACTCAAGAGTAGGTTTAGTGACCGTGCCAGCGAAGCCAAACATTGGATTAATCACACGATTACTACAATGTGTGTTTGTATACATTTGCCACATAGTGTTATACAATACCCATGTTCTTGAGTATCCCGAACATCGTTTTCTTTTGATGAACGCTCGATTTCAATACCAGCCATGAGTTCAGAATAAATATTTTTAAAAGAGGTGTATAATTTTATAAATGTATAGTTATATTTAGCATGCTTTAATACAATGGCTATTTTATATGTACAAGTTTATAATTGCTTGAAAATATGATCTCATTCAGTACATTAACTTCAACAAACTGTATTAGGTACATCAGACTACAAGCCTCTCACCTGTACCATTTCAGGCCCTTGTCATAGTGTTTATCGAAGAAATGGGTCTCAGGCCCTGGAGCCCTAACGTCAGGGTGCAAACGAAGATATTCCAAAAGAGCCCGGGTTCCTGCCTTTTTAACTCCAATAATAAGTGCATGCGGTAGGCGTTTTGTCTTATTCCTTACTTGAAAATCAATATCTCTGCTTATATGGTATTCATTTTTAAAATCGTCCAGTACTAAATCATCTTTAGTGTTGTCGGTGTCGGTAATATGTCGGTCAGTGGCGTGTATGTTGTCTATAGTTACGTCCCCATTGCCCTCGAATGAGCTTCTCGCGGAGAAGACGGCGTCATCTGTGTCGACTGACTTGGCAAATGTCCGGCTGGGGTGGACAGACGCTAGCATCAGAAGTCCTGTCACGGACAACAACACGCTGACACTCATAGCGAACAGAAACACTTTTAACCTGCTACGTATACATCTGCATTTCCGAAAACATCCGTCATTTAATAGCATACAATTTTACATCGCAATCATAAATCTTATTCATTTCAAAATTTTAAACACTTATTATGCTCCTATAGTATCCTTTTAATATCCCGCTGTGGTGGTTAATTATTTTTATACTGTCATGCCGTTTGACGATATTAGCCACCCATTTTCCGATACAATTTAAATCTGATTGAAGAACTTCTAACACTGAATCGTTAAGTTTGACGGGTATGTATACAAACTAGTCAAGTCTTCACATAAAAACGTTATAAAAGCGAACAAGGCACATCACCGTGCTCGTCCTAAAACATTCTCGAGATTTGTGAGGACGTCTTGTAACGCAACGCAGCAAAACCACGAGGCTGTAAATATTTCCGATAGCTTTAGTGTGAGGCTAAACGGACGAGAATATTTCTACGACGAAGCCAAGCCAAGTGTTAATGGGAATCACAGTTGGGTGAGCCTAAACATGTAATTTAAGCAGATTACAGACTTCGCTACAACATTAATCCCAATTTATATTAATAATTCGCATTAGGTGTTAAACGAATGCTTGTAATTGCACCTCGCTATTTAGTATTACAGCGTTGTAGATCAGGATAAATGTCTCGTAGAAAACAAGATAGAAAAGAACACCGACGACTTGGTTAACATATCAACGATATCTACAGGAGATCAAGCACTATACTGCTGGTGCGAATACATATCTTCGCCGTTGTTTGTGGTGGTGGTGGTGGTGGTGGTGGTGTTTTGTTGCTGTGTTTTATGCTTTATTTTTTATGTTTTATAATGTGAGTTGCATTTTTGATCTTACAAAGTTTTGACTTTGTTATATTTGGCATTGTGGTCAATATTGCTATTATAGCCTTATGCATATTCTACAAGGAAAGCACTGTCTTTTTAAATGTTGTTACTTGACATACACAGAGTTTCACCTATATAGGTACTTTTAGTATTAAATGTCAATAAACGATTGGAGTTTGAACAGATTATCATGAAGATCCGTTTCAAATGTATGCAAGCCAACAGGTGAGTACATAAACAGTCATGTAATAGTAAGATGGCATGAAGTAAAATTTCAATGATTAAGAGGCTGGGCGGATTGAGAGAAGCAAACGAGCCCTGCTTAATCATTAAGAATGTACTTCATATTATCTTACTGACTTCGAATACAACCTCATAGGCTGAGGAACGTGTGTCAGATGAGTGGTAGTAGGTGGACCTTAATTACCCGCAAAAGTTGAATTGTTTAATGATAATTGAACCTAGTACTTATTTCTTGCCTATCTGTAATTTCATGGTCAGCGCTGATGTCCCCTCATCCGAGGTGAGTTTCAAAATCGATGTGTTGACATTATTTAATTAAAATTATTACAATCAAATGTAAGGGACATTGACTTTTAATAAAAAAGTAACCCTAAAAATATATACATGGCAATAATGTATAAGTATGTTGTCCCAATCATTTTTCTGTATGATAATGATGGTTTGCGACCACAATCAATCGCAATTGTGTGGGCGAAGATTGTTTATGAGTGGACTCCAACCAACCCCAGAATAACGTGTAACGCTATGTATACGTCCATGCGTCAACGCTTTAATAACTCCATCAACAAAATCATAAAAAAAGTTCAGCAAAATCACCGTACGATGTATCAACTTCGAAGCTTGTGCACGATTGGAAGCAATGTCATTTGACGGGATAGGAAGCCCCGCCTTGATCTACTTCATCAACTTTTAAAAATCATTTCATCAATCACAATCAATCAATTTATTTGGTATCTATAACAATAGTGATTATGTTAATGTACAGTGTTTACGTGTGTTTTAAATTGCCCTCGTACGTAAGCTATATCTGTTTAATACTTCAGCATGATTAAAACAATTTACATGCTCATTTATAAGATGTGTTAACAGTATTCTCTTCACTAGTTGCTGGCATTGAATGGTGAGGAAATGTAAATGGTTGTTTTTATTCTGCACCATCACATCAGTTCTTAGTGTGATCGATTAACACTTCATTAAGAAAACAGAAGCAACATTTTATGCAAAGCTAGTTGCTAAAAGCTAATGACATAACTCACTAAAGGATGACGCTGCCAAAAATAACGTCATCTCTCTGTTTTCGTTGTGATGCAATACGTTGAACGTTTGCCTGTATGTTTTATATTCACAGTGGACGTGAACTCCGCATAATATACAGTTAGACTGGCAATTGAAGATAGATAGCACTGAGCTGATGTCACAAACTGTCTATGCATAAAAGATCCTATTCTAAATTCAGGAATAGGAAAATACGAGTAGTAAGTAGAAAATTTAGAAGTTCACCAGTTCATTGTATTAAATTTGAGGGTTGCTTCTTTTAAAATGTTCTTTTCGAACGTACCTTTGTATTGTATGACAGATCCGACAGGCGCTGCTTACATCATGGCGAAGGTATTTTTTTCTTTCAGCTAAAATATATATTTTTTTGTAATTACTGAAAAAAGAAAATGGCGCAGATATGAATCTGTCTTCACCTCCAACAAAACTGGGCAGCAAATGAGGCAGTCTGTAAGTTTTCTATAGCACTGATGATAAGCTAAACAGCTGTCAATTTTGTAAGAAACGAAACAGAAAGATCGTCAGATTTAGGATCCAATTTGCTCAAGAAAATTAATACGTTGGCACCAAGATAAGATTGATGGAATGCTTCGTCTATTTAAAAGTATTTAAAAATAACGATGGCGTCTCGGTCTATTACAATACAAGGAACCTTTTTTCGACAGATACGTGTTCATTAGAATGCTGAGAGCGTTGGTTTCAAAAACGATTGTTTTTTGTGTGATACATTTTTGCAGAGGGCAGACTTTGAATGGTTTAAAAGGGGATGAATGGAAAACAAACAAACAAAAACAACACACACAATGATATGTTATTCATTCTCGTTCTTTATCAACGGAGAAATTGCCCTTTGAAGGAGGATTTGACCTAGTACCGGTGTTTTAAAATGCAAATGTTAGCTGTATAATAGCCATATCCCACAGTGAAATGTTTTGGCAGTAAGGCTTCTGACAGAGCACTATTGTCAAACTGTCGGCTTCCTGACAGGGACATTCCTGTGTGTCCGAGGTCTCCGTGAATCACCGGCCATCAATTCTTGAACTCCTGTCGCGTTACCGGCCATTTATCAACTTTCAACTATGTCACGTCCGTATGAAACACCTTGCGGTCTCATCTTACAGCAATAGTGTCCCAAACAATGCCCCAACGTGGAGTCGATACCATGTCATTTATCAATCAAACTGTTTTTAAAAACACCTTTGATAGTGCATTTTGTGTGTGTTTAGATACAGCGTAATCCATACTCATCCAAAGATACACTTGCTAGTTTAATCTAATCTGCAGTGAGAAATAATCGAAATGTTAGGGCTTTAGCAAGATTTCGCAATTGACTCTCAATGTTTAATGAATAATTAAGGTAATTTAGATTGCATACTTCTAAAACAGTGATGAAGCATTGCAAAACAATATTGCTTCAAGTGCTAGCTACTAGGCTACATAGCTGTCATTTAGTTTGAAGGGTCCTTTAGGAGTATGTGTAACATATATACAAGGAAACATATCACCAAAATATATTCTAATTCAAGCACAAAAAGTAGTACGATTGCCAAGATTCAGACATTTGCTGCCATCCTGATTAAAACAAATGTCTGTGATGGAAAATTCAAACGCAATGTGAGTAAAGCCTAACAGCTGGTAGTAATGTTATTTCTTGTAAATATCAGAAATCTGAACTTTGCATCGACAAGATAATTGGAAATAGCATATTAAAAAAGTGATAGACCTTGTATTCAAAGTTGTGTAAAAAGTACTACATTATTTTTTTTATGTATTTAATTAACTCTTACGTTTTAATCAGCTTTGTTAAATGACTTAAGCTCACATTCGTGGATTCACATATGAGGTTACAAGAACTTTTAGAGCTAATGCCAAAGTGACGGCTCGTCTCAACTAGGGTAGTTCCGGGATACCTGAATGAGTCCTTCTGGCGTGAATCCGTAAATCACAGAGCACGTGAACGAACTAAACGTGTGTTCTCTATAACTCAAAATAACTTCTTCACCTCATTCATATACAACACTCACCATCAGACAAATCATACAAGACTCGCGTACCTCACCATCAGACAAACCATACAAGACTCGCGTACCTCACCATCAGACAAACCATACAAGACTCGCGTATCTTACCATCAGACAAATGATACAAGACTCGCGTACCTCAACATCAGACAAATGATACAAGACGCGAACAACAATACAAGACACGCTTACCTCACCATCAGACAAATCATACAAGACTCGCGTACCTCACCATCAGACAAACCATACAAGACTCGCATACCTCACCATCAGGCAAATCATACAAGACTCGCGTATCTTGCCATCAGACAAACCATACAAGACTCGCGTATCTTACCATCAGACAAACCATACAAGACTCGCGTATTTTACTATCAGACCAAATCATACAAGACTCGCGTACCTCACCATCAGACAAACCATATAGGACTCGCGTACCTCACCGTCAGACAAATGATACAAAAGACTCGCGTACCTCACCGTCAGGCAAATGATACAAAAGACTCGCGTGCCTCACCATCAGACAAATGATACAAGACTCGCGTATCTCACCGTCAGAAAAATCATACAAGACACGCGTATCTCACCGCCAGACAAATCATACAAGACTCGCGTATCTCACCGCCAGACAAATCTTACAAGACTTGCGTATCTCACCATCAGACAAATCATACAAGTCTCGCGTACCTCACCATCAGACAAATCATACAAGAATCGCGTACCTCACCATCAGACAAATCATACAAGACTCGCGTACCTCACCATCAGACGAACCATACAAGAGTCGCGTACCTCACCATCAGACAAATCATACAAGACTCGCGTACCTCACCATCAGACAAATCATACAAGACTCGCGTATCTTACCATCAGACAAACCATACAAGACACGCGTATCTCACCATCAGACAAATGATACAAGACGCGAACAAACCATACAAGACTCGCGTACCTCACCATCAGACAAATGATACAAGGCTCGCGTATCTTACCATCAGACAAATGATACAAGACTCGCGTATCTTACCATCAGACAAATGATACAAGACTCGCGTATCTTACCATCAGACAAATGATACAAGACTCGCGTATCTTACCATCAGACAAATGATACAAGACTCGCGTATCTCACCATCAGACAAATGATACAAGACGCGAACAAACCATACAAGACTCGCGTACCTCACCATCAGACAAATGATACAAGACTCGCGTACCTCACCATCAGACAAATGATACAAGACTCGAACAAACCATACAAGACTCGCGTATCTCACCATCAGACAAATGATACAAGACTCGCGTACCTCACCATCAGACAAACGATACAAGACTCGAAGAAACCATACAAGACTCGCGTATCTTACCATCAGACAAATGATACAAGACTCGCGTACCTCACCATCAGACAAACGATACAAGACTCGAACAAACCATACAAGACTCGCGTATCTTACCATCAGACAAATGATACAAGACTCGCGTACCTCACCATCAGACAAATGATACTAGACTCGCGTACCTCACCATCAGACAAATGATACAAGACTCGCGTACCTCACCATCAGACAAATGATAGAAGACTCGAGCAAACCATACAAGACTCACGTATCTTACCATCACACAAATGATACAAGACACGCGTACCTCACCATCAGACAAATGATACAAGACTCGCGTACCTCACCATCAGACAAATGATACAAGACACGCGTACCTCACCATCAGACAAATGATACAAGACTCGCGTACCTCACCATCAGACAAATGATACAAGACTCGCGTACCTCACCATCAGACAAATGATAGAAGACTCGAACAAAACATACAAGACTCACGTATCTTACCTTCAGACAAATGATACAAGACTCGCGTACCTCACCATCAGACAAATGATAGAAGACTCGAACAAACCATACAAGACTCGCGTATCTTACCATCAGACAAATGATACAAGACTCGCGTACCTCACCAACAGACAAATGATACAAGACTCGAACAAATCATACAAGACTCGCGTATCTTACCATCAGACAAATCATACAAGACACGCGTACCTAACCATCAGACAAATGATACAAGACGTGAACAAACCATACAAGACTCGCGTATCTCACCATCAGACAAATTATACAAGACTCGCGTATCTTACCATCAGACAAATGATACAAGACTCGCGTACCTCACCATCAGACAAATGATACAAGACTCGCGTACCTCACCATCAGACAAACCATACAAGACTCGCGTACCTCACCATCAGACAAACCATACAAGACTCGCGTACCTCACCATCAGACAAATGATACAAGACTCTCGTACCTCACCATCAGACAAATCATACAAGACTCGCGTACCTCACCATCAGACAAATCATACAAGACTCGCGTACCTCACCATCAGACAAATCATACAAGACTCGCGTACCTCACCATCAGACAAATCATACAAGACTCGCGTACCTCAATATCAGACAAATCATACAAGACTCGCCTACCTCACCATCAGACAAATCATACAAGACTCGCGTACCTCACCATCAGACAAATCATACAAGACTCGCGTACCTCACCATCAGACAAATGATACAAGACTCGCGTACCTCACCATCAGACAAATGATACAAGACTCGCGTACCTCACCATCAGAGAAATGATACAAGACACGCATACCTCACTTGCCATCAGACAAATCATACAAGACTCGCTCTCTGTTTGGGTAGGAGGTCTTGTTTGAACTGTTTGATTGTGGGTGTTGTATATGTTTGATGGTGAGTGTCGTATATGTTTGATGGTGAGTGTCGTATATGTTTGATTGTGAGTGTCGTATATGTTTGATGGTGAGTGTCGTATATGTTTGATGGTGAGTGTCGTATATGTTTGATGGTGAATGTCGTATATGTTTGATGGTGAGTGTCGTATATGTTTGATGGTGAGTGTCGTATATGTTTGATGGTGAGTGTCGTATATGTTTGATGGTGAGTGTCGTTTATGTTTGATGGTGAGTGTCGTATATGTTTGATGGTGAATGTCGTATATGTTTGATGGCGAATGTCGTATATGTTTGATGGTGAGTGTCGTATATGTTTGATGGTGAGTGTTGTATGTGTTTGATGGTGAGTGTCGTATATGTTTGATGGTGAGTGTTGTATATGTTTGATGGTGAGTGTCGTATATGTTTGATGGTGAGTGTCGTATATGTTTGATGGTGAGTGTATGTTTGATGGTGAATGTCGTATATGTTTGATGGTGAGTGTCGCATATGTTTGATGGTGAATGTCGTATATGTTTGATGGTGAGTGTCGCATATGTTTGATGGTGAATGTCGTATATGTTTGATGGTGAGTGTTGTATATGTTTGATGGTGAGTGTTGTATATGTTTGATGGTGAGTGTATATGTTTGATGGTTAATGTTGTATATGTTTGAAGGTGAGTGTCGTCTATATTTTATGGTGAGTGTTGTATATGTTTGATGGTGAGTGTCGTATATGTTTGATGGTGAGTGTTGTATATGTTTGATGGTGAGCGTCGTATATGTTTGATGGTGAGTGTCGTATATGTTTGATGGTGAGTGTCGTATATGTTTGATGGTGAGTGTCGTATATGTTTGATGGTGAGTGTCGTATATGTTTGATGGTGAGTGTCGTATATGTTTGATGGTGAGTGTCGTATATGTTTGATGGCGAGTGTATATGTTTGATGGTGAGTGTATATGTTTGATGGTGAGTGTTGTATATGTTTGATGGTGAGTGTATATGTTTGATGGTGAATGTTGTATATGTTTGTTGGTGAGTGTATATGTTTGATGGTGGGTGTCGTATATATTTGATGGTGAGTGTATGTTTGATGGTGAATGTCGTATATGTTTGATGGTGAGTGTCGTATATGTTTGATGGTGAGTGTCGTATATGTTTGATGGTGAGTGTTGTATATGTTTGATGGTGAGTGTATATGTTTGATGGTGAATGTTGTATATGTTTGATGGTGAGTGTCGTATATGTTTGAGGTTACGGTCTTCTTTGAACTGTTTGATTGTGAAGTTTTGTATATGTAGGTGTTGTATGTATGAACTGTGTGATCGTGGGTCTGTTTTAAATGTTTAAGTCAAATACCTTGTATGAACTGTTTGATGGTCATTCTTGTATATTTTGAGGTGGGAGTCTTGTTTGAACTGAGTTTGTTCTTGTTGTTTTTATTTGATTCGAATAATATATCATATATCCTGGCACTCATCAGTTGCTTTCTGTCGATTCAATTTTTCTTGTCGTAAATAGTAACTCAGTGACAACTTATTTATAAATATAATATGAACACAGAGTAATGGTAACTATTAATGAAATACGTACACGTTAATGATTTTACAGTATACCAATATAAATTATATTAACCATTTTTGGCTGTTGGAATATAAAAGGTGTCTTAAATCTCCACTCATGAAAGTTCTTCACTCATGAAAGTTAAACCATTCTCGTGTTTGCATGTGTCCAAGAGCAATTGGTTTCTTAACATCACGCTGGGGTGTTCTAAACGCCATTGTTTCATCATATAGACCCCAAAGGGCGTAAACAGTATTGTCCAAACCATGCTGTCAGACTCTAGCCTCAAAATATATTGTATAATTGGTTGTCACATCCAGTTCTGAGCGTCTCTCGTGACTCAGCGTAGTTCCCTCACAGACATGAAATCCAGGAACGCTAACAGGAATGATTATGTTACTGACGCACTGGCGACAAAACTTGTGCAAGCTTTGACAGCATATCCGTTTCATTCTTGTTTGAAGTATAAAAAACCAAGTTTTAGAAGAACTTTAGTTAAATAGAAGTGGTTTTCTTTGTTTTAATTGACATTCTATTTTATTCAAATGTGTAGATAATTTTGAATGAGTCTTTCCAAAGTTTAAGATGCGTTTGGTGGTGTTGTGGACGAACGATGTCTTACGCATTTTGCATCCAGTTTGTAATGTACTGTTGTACCGTGAGTTTTTTTAACTATAAACCAGTAGATTGGAGCACCAATGGGGAATTAGCTTTCACGTCCAAACCAAAATCCTTTTAACGACACCAAGTTCTTTTCACGATTTTATTATGTTGCTCTTTCCTTAACAAATATTTGATGTAATAACACAGTGTGTGTAGTCCAAAAATTAACACCAAATATATTGTACAACAGCGACAACGCTATAGTTTGCTGGACTGTGGTAAAACCACCTCCGAGCTCAGACAAATTTCAAGAGTCCGTTTTCTATGAAGAACTACCTTTCTTAACATTGGGGGGGGGGGGGGGGGGGGCTTATTTACCCTCGCCATCGGGTTATACCCATTCGGCGAGCACGCTACGTTTTATAGTATTTCTACAGATTTAATAACATTTATAACATCTCGTCTTTAATCGTAGCGTGGGTGCTTTGGACTGTATATATATATATAAATATTCCTACACAGTATGTACAAATCTCTGGTAAAAAATTCAATATTTAAATAATGTCTTAAGAATCTATCACATATGCATTTAAATCAAACACTTCAAATACATCATAGAAATTATGCTATAATGTTTCCTATACAAACATTTTAGGCTCAGCCTACATTTTAAAAAGATGTCTAAATTTTAAAATTCTTTACAATATTAAGTGTTTATATATACAACGTATCCTTGGCATTATAACAACTAGCTAGTGAGAAATTTTATTTATTTTTTAAAAGACAGATTTCTCACTAGTTAGTTTCCTAAACCGCCTGGGGGTCATCAGGGATGGGGGCGGTATATGCTGGTTTGCACTGAGGACTATGCCTCAGTGCGTTTGCCTGGATTTTTTTGAGTGAATTCTTTTCTGTTTTTCCTGTTTATAATACAATAGCGATATTAAATAAAAAAAATTAAAGAAAAGTGTGTTATACATTCATATATAAGTGTCCATCTGTTGTTGTTGTTGTTGTTAAATAGAGATTGGTGGATCCTCCAGAGCGTATTTAAAATATCGCTATTAATATAAGTACCGTTTCCGGATGGTAGTTTAATACTGGCATAAACAAAGACTTTACTATAAGAAAGAAAACGATCCTTATAACGATTATTATATAATAATTTAAAATGTTACATACATTATTTACATAAAAAATGATTCTCACCCCGGAGGAACGGTAAATTGATAATATACAACGGCTGGTGAATTATTCAAACAACATATAAACAAACTCCCCGAAGCCCTTATTCCCATAAATGTATGGGGTTTAATACTCGAAAAATAAAAAGAACATTTATAAATCAGTAACCTTATATTGTGCGGCCCGGTTATGCCTACCATAAATTAAACCAATAGAAAAACAGAAAATACTTCAAACAGACTGTCAGCTCAGCCCAAACTAATTACTTCTGATTTCAAATAGTTCTCAATCAAAACATATGTCAAGGTGCTAAATTAGATACAAAGAAACAATAAAACAGTTAGCTTAAGTCAATATGGCTTCGAATGACACCTCCTTTGTTTGGCAATTAGCAACATACTAAATCATTGGCGTTTGCTAACCTGTCACAAACACAGTTGCATATTTCAAATTACAGAATGATGTAAAAACATCTAACAACTCAATAATTTGTAAATAGAGAAACACTGAAATTATGAAACTGGTTATAATTAACAAAAAAGATTTTAACCAAAATATGGCATGACGTACAGCATAACAGTACGATTACCTTGAACGTCCGCATATAATAAACAGCAAATTGCGTGATATAACCAACGCATCCATCTGCCATTCAAAATAAAAGAGTTGCAATCTAAATATTGCTATTTAATTATTGTTTTTGGTTGTAAATAATATCCGGCATTGCTTACAGCTGTTTCTCTGTTTCTGATATTAAGTTCAAATGTTAATGCAATCAAACTTCATATGAGGTCATGCATTGCTTAATATTTCAGTATTATTGTGTTGGTAAGTCATATGTAGCAACTCATAATCGTGTATTGCTTATTGTTTTACAATTGTATTTATATATTTTATATATATTTATGATGAGAAACCAAGGTTTAAGTTGAATAAACTCTGTTCTGTTTTGTTCTGTTCTGTTATTACTATCAAAAAGCATCCGGTCTTTTACAAATTTTGAAAAAAGAAGACTACTGTAGCGGTTGCCTTCACCAGAACGAGACTATGATACTAAGTGACGCCAATACGAGTGGGGTCGCCATCGCATTTACTGTTGTACTGCTGTTCATTGGTATTGAATGTACATTATTAATGTATTCGGCTCAAATTTGTCCCGATTCTTTCATGTCATAATACAATCTGTTTGCATTGAAAACTGACAATAGGAACATTCTCTCCATACAATCACTGGCATTCTAGATTCATGACCAGACCATGATTAATTGATGGTCACCATGCTGAGACATGTACGTGAACATTTTCCAAGGCAGTGCGATTCATGTTTTGTATCATCTATGGATTCACTTACCTCCAACTGTTAATGTGGTATTTATATTAATTGGATATTGGTATGAATGGCATTAACGCGTTCACGTCTTTTCAGAAATTAGGGATAATACATTGCTAAAAGCATAAGCGCATTAATATTTCTAAAGCGTTACCGATTGCATATATAAAGTATTATGATAATGGATAGTAACTTAAAGATGTGCATGTATATGTAGAAACAACTACTAAAAAGCAAAAAAAAACATATAATAGTATATGACCTTTCTACTGAACTTGACAACATTGTCAGAAGTGAATGGATATGCACACATCCAATGTATTATATATTGCCACTGACAGTATTTTGTTAGATTTTCAGAAAGTCGATTCTTTCTAGTTTTTAAGATGAACTCTTACAGAAAATGTTCAATATACGTTGAGATAAACTTGGTAAGCAATTTGCACCATGCTATATGAATTTTCTTTTTAACTTTAAAATCATCAGCTTCTACAAAGCTAAAATAACAACGTAAATTGATGCCAAAAGTTTTAATTTTAAAAGAATAATGAAATGGCTTTATTCCTCACCTCTTCCTGGATATCATCAATACAAAAAACTTGCACCACCTCTTCCTCGATATCATAGAGCAAGAAACCTTGCACCACCACTTCCTCGAAATCATATATCGAGAAACCTTGCACCACCACTTCCTCTATATCATAGATCAAGAAACCTTGCACCACCACTTCCTCGATATCGTAGAGCAAGAAACCTTGCACCACCTCTTCCTCGATATCGTAAAGCAAGAAACATTGCACCACCACTACCTCGATATCATAGAGCAAAAAACATTTCACTACCACTTCCTCGATGTCATAGAGCAAGAAACATTGCACCACCTCTTTCTTGATATCGTAGATCAATAAACCTTGCACCACCTCTTCCTCGGGACCATAGATCAACAAACATTGCACCACCTCTTCCTCGATATCATAGAGAAAGAAACATTGCACCACCTCTTCCTCGATATCATAGAGCAAGAAACCTTGCTCCACCTCTTCCTCGATATCATAGAGCAAGAAACATTGCACAACTATTTCCTCGATATCATAGAGCAAGAAACCTTGCACCACCACTTCCTCGATATCATAGAGCAAGAAACCTTGCTCCACCTCTTCCTCGATATCATAGAGCAAGAAACATTTTCACAACCACTTCCTCGATATCATAGAGCAAGAAACATTGCACCACCTCTTCCTCGAGACCATAGAGCAAGGAACACTGCACTAGCTCGTCCTCGGGACCATACATCAAGAAACATTGCACCACCTCTTCCTCGATATCGTATAGCAAGAAACCTTGCACATCATCTTCCTCGAGATTATAGATCAAGACACCTTGTACCACCACTTCCACGATATCATAGAGTAAGAAACCTTGCACCACATCTTTCTCGGGACTATAGAGGAGAAACATTGCACCACCTCTTCCTCGATATCATAGAGCAAGAAACATTTCACAACCACTTCCTCGATATCATAGAGCAAGAAACATTGCACCACCTCTTCCTCGGGACCATAGAGGAGAAACATTGCACCACCTCTTCCTCGATACCATAGATCAAGAAACATTGCACCACCTCTTCCTCGATATCGTAGAGCAAGACAT
Organism: Mya arenaria; assembly: GCF_026914265.1. Taxonomy (NCBI): domain Eukaryota; kingdom Metazoa; phylum Mollusca; class Bivalvia; order Myida; family Myidae; genus Mya; species Mya arenaria. The sequence continues at coordinate 22,127,275 of NC_069123.1, read as the reverse complement.
CTTGCACATAATCTTCCTCGAGGTTATAGATCAAGACACCTTGCTCCACCTCTTCCTCGATATCATAGATCAAGACACCTTGCACCACCAGTTCCTCGATATCTTAGAGCAAGAAACCTTGCACAACCTCTTCCTCGATATTATAGAGCAGGAAACATTGCAACACCAGTTCCTCGATATCATAGAGCAAGAAACCTTGCAACACCAGTTCCTCGATATCATAGAGCAAGAAACCTTGCACCACCTCTTCCTCGATATCATAGAGCAAGAAACCTTGCACCACCTCTTTCTCGATATCATAGATCAAGAAACATTGCACCACCACTTCCTCGATATCATAGATCAAGAAACAATGCACCACCACTTCCTCGATATCATAGAGCAAGAAACATTGCAACACCTCTTCTTCAAGACAATAGATCAAGAAACCCTGCATCACCTCTTCCTCGAGACCATAGATCAAGAAACCTTGCACCACCTCTTCCTAGAGACCATAGATCAAGAAACATTGCACCAACTCTTCGTCGATATCATAGAGCAAGAAACCTTACATCACCCCTTTCTCGAGATCATAGATCAAGAAACCCTGCATCACCTATTCCTCGAGACCATAGATCAAGAAACATTGCACCACCTCTTCCTCGAGACCATAGATCAAGAAACATTGCGCCACCTCTTCGTCGATATCATAGAGCAAGAAACTTTGCATCACCTCTTTCTCGAGATCATAGAGCAAGAAACTCTGCACCACCACTTCCTCGATATCATAGATCAAGAAACATTGCACCACCAACTCCTCGATATCATAGAGCAAGAAACATTACACCAGCTTTTCCTCGATATCATAAAGCAAAAACCATGCACAACCCCTTCCTCGATATCTTAGAGCAAGAAACCTTGCACAACCTCTTCCTCGATATCATAGAGCAAGAAACCTTGCAACACCAGTTCCTCGATATCTTAGAGCAAGAAACTTTGCACAACCTCTTCCTCGATATCATAGAGCAAGAAACCTTGCAACACCAGTTCCTCGATATCATAGAGCAAGAAACCTTGCACCACCTCTTCCTCGATATCATAGAGCAAGAAACCTTGCACCACCTCTTCCTCGATATCATAGATCAAGAAACAATGCACCACAACTTCCTCCATATCATAGATCAAGAAACAATGCACCACCACTTCCTCGATATCATAGAGCAAAAAACATTGCAACACCTCTTCTTCGAGACCATAGATCAAGAAACCCTGCACCACCTCCTCGTCGATATCATAGAGCAAGAAACCTTGCACCACCTCTTCCTCGAGACCATAGAGGAGAAACCTTGCACCATCTCTTCATCGATATCAAAGAGCAAGAAACCTTGCACCACTTCTTCCTCGAGAGCATAGAGCAAGAAACATTGCACCACTTCTTCCTCGGGACCATATATCTAGAAACCTTGCACCACCTCTTCCTTGGGACCATGGAGGAGAAACATTGCACCACCTCTTCCTCGATATCAAACAGCAAGAAACCTTGCACCACTTCTTCCTCGGGACCATAGAGCAAGAAGCATTGCACCACCTGTTCTTCGGGACCATAGAGCAAGAAGCATTGCACCACCTCTTTACCGGGACCATAGAACAATAACCTTATACCACCTCTTCCTCGATATCATAGATCAAGAAACAATGCACCACCACTTCCTCGATATCATAGAGCAAGAAACATTGCACCACCTCTTCTTCGAGACCATAGATCAAGAAACCCTGCACCACCTCTTCGTCGATATCATAGAGCGAGAAACCTTGCACCACCTCTTCCTCGAGACCATAGATCAAGAAACCTTGCACCACCTCTTTCTCGAGACCATAGATAAAGAAACATTGCACCACCTCTTCCTCGATATCAAAGAGCAAGAAACCTTGCACCACTTCTTCCTCGAGAGCATAGAGCAAGAAACATTGCACCACTTCTTCCTCGAGACCATATATCTAGAAACCTAATACCACCTCTTCCTTGGGACCATAGAGGAGCAACATTGCACCACCTCATCCTCGTTATCAAAGAGCAAGAAACTTTGCGCTACTTCTTCCTCGGGACCATAGAGCAAGAAGCATTGCACCACCTCTTCTTCGGGACCATATAGCAAGAAATGCACCACCTCTTCCCTGGGAATATAGAACAAGAAACCTTATACCACCTCTTCCTCGAGACCATAGAGCAAGAAACATTGCACCACCTCTTCCTCGATATCATAGAGCAAGAAACCTTGCACAACCTCTTTCTCGAGTTCATAGATCAAGAAAAATTGCACCAACTCTTCCTCGGGACCATAAAGCAAGAAGCATTGCACCAACTCTTTCTCGATATCATAGAGCAAGAAACCTTGCACAACCTCTTCCCCGAATTCATAGATCAAGAAACATTGCACCAACTCTTCCTCGGGACTATAGAGCAAGAAGCCTTGCACGACCTCTTCCTCAATATCATAGAGCAAGAAACATTGCACCACCTCTTCCTCAATATCATAGAGCAAGAAACCTTGCACCACCTGTTCCTTGATATCACAAAAAAGAAACATTACACCAGCTTTTCCTCTATATCGTAGAGCAAAAAGCATTGCACCACCTCTTCCTCGATATCTAAGAGCAAAAAACATTGCACAACCTCTTCCTCGATATCATAGAGCAACAAACCTTGCAACACCAGTTCCTCGATATCAAAGAGCAAGAAACCTTGCACGACCTCTTCCTCGATATCATAGATCAAGAAACCTTGCACCACCTCTTTCTCGAGATCATAGATCAATAAATATTGCACCAACACTTCCTCGATATCATAGATTAACAACATTGCACCACCACTTCCTCGAAATCATAGATCAAGAAACAATGCACCACCACTTCCTCGATATCATAGACCAAGAAACATTGCACCACCTCTTCTTCGAGACCATAGATCAAGAAACCCTGCACCACCTCTTCGTCGATAGCATAGAGCAAGAAACCTTGCACCACCTCTTCACCACCTCTTCCTCGATATCATAGTGCAAGAAACCTTGCACCACCTCTTCCTCGTTATCATTGATAAAGAAACATTGCACCACCTCTTTTTCGAGACCATAGATCAAGAAACCCTGCATTACCTCTTTCTCGAGACAATTGATCAAGAAACCTTGCACCACCTCTTTCTCGAGACCATAGATCAAGAAACCCTGCACCACCTCTTCGTCGAGATCAAAGAGCAAGAAACCTTGCACCACCTCTTCCTCGTTATCATTGATAAAGAAACCTTGCACCACCTCTTCCTCGGTATAATAGATCAAAAAACAGTGCACCACCTCTTCCTCGAGAACATAGATCAAGAAACCATTGCATCACGTCTTCCTCGAGAACATAAATCAAGAAACCTTGCATCACCTCTTTCTCGAGAACATAGATCAAGAAACCCTGCACCACCTCTTCACCACCTCTTCCTCGAGAACATAGATCAAGAAACCCTGCACCACCTCTTCACCACCTCTTCCTCGAGAACATAGATCAAGAAACCTTGCACCACCTCTTCCTCGAGAACATAGATCAAGAAACCTTGTACCACCTCTTCCTCGAGAACATAGATCAAGAAACCTCGTACCACCTCTTCCTCAAGAACATAGATCAACAAACCTTGCACCACCTCTTCACCACCTCTTCCTCGAGACCATAGATCAAGAAACCTTGCACCACCTCTTCATCACCACTTCCTCGAGAACATAGATCAAGAAACCCTGCACCACCTCTTCACCACCTCTTCATAGAGACCTTGTAATTAGTGATTTAAGGCAAAACTACATGACTTTTAAGCAGGAAATTATATCAATCAGTGTATTAATGCGTTCTTAATCTGTAGCTCTATTCCTCAATATACATAGAAATGGATTTTGTGTGTATGGAAATCCTGAACGAAATGTTTTTTGCTTCATTCTTTTTTTCAATTTGCCTTATGGTTTTTGCAATCAGTCGTGTTCAAACAGCAAAACGGATAACAAGGGATGGAAATTGAAAAGAAAAATATAAAAATTGGGAGGCCATGGACGGACAAATAGTTAAAAGCATTTAACAGAAAACATGCAGCAAATTACAAAAGAAAACCTCGTTCAGGGTTTTCATACATTTTGGCACCGGAAGAAGTCTATCACCGCAAGCCAAACGTTGTACACACCACCGATTTGATTTGTTATGACTTAATTTGGAATGCGTTTTCACGCTGTGACTTTATTATAATATTATGGTACATGACCTTTGGCATTAACTTAGACTAAGCGTGCTTTCAATAAATGTTCTTGATTTATTATTTTCAGATTAAGAAAAAAAGATACTTTAATAGGGCTTCGGTCGATTTCCAATCACTATACTTCCATAATATACGGGAAATAGTTCATTTCGAAAGCATCATCGCCGAAAAATAAGACCAGACACCCTCATTCCTAGGTAAATAATGGTGTTGGTGCGGTGATGATTTAACAAGACGCTGTCAGACACCGCTGTGAGATCTGGCAGGCGTAAAATCGGCGGCAACATTTCCATAAACAAATCATTTGACAACATTTACTGGCACATCCATCAATTACGTATCTAAATGTGTGAACATGCCAATACTGTCGTTAATCATTGTTTCTTTTAATTTCAGCGCCTTGTGTTTCTCCGTATGACCCGTTTGTTTACGACGTTCTGTTATAAGTACGACAATATTAAAACTCCCCTTGCTCCTCATGGCTGTTTTTAAATTACTATAAATTTCAGTTATAAACAACCATATATAATGAAACTTTGCATATACCTGCTCCAGATATAGTTTTTTTGTTACTAAGAACTTAATTGCATGAATAGTTTTAAAGCTTTATGACAAGTCTACGTACATTTTTATCACCCGTCGTATGTACATCAAGTAGTAGTAAGATGGCATGAAGTAAAATCTTAATGATTAAGAATGGGCGGAGGAGCTGTTATTTATTCGATTTGAGCCCTCTTGAATTGAATTGACAAGGTCTCTTATTGTTTGCTGTATACCCATTGGTGTTTATTGATAGTGAATTATTTCAATTATCATGTGATAATCACCTTGTATAATTTAAAATGTTGTCAAAGATGCCTTAATACTGAGTGATATTTTCTTAACAGGAAACTAGCACGGCAGAATTTGTAGATCTCGTTTTATAGCATTGAGAAAATATGGCCACTATAAGGGTCAACATACACTGATAGAAAATATGGCCACTATAAGGGTCAACATACACTGAAAGAAAATATATGGCCACTATAAGGGTCAACATACACTGAAAGAAAATATATGGCCACTATAAGGGTCAACATACACTGATAGAAAAAGAACACGATTGAATTGTTGCTACAATGTACGGTGACTCACTGCTGGGGAAACCTTTACAATCCACGCTCTGTCCAGCCAATGAATGATTAATTAGTCACTATTCTGAAGTTGATACTGATGTACAATACCATTCAGGAGATTCGAGTGTGCGATACAGGAACATTTTTCAGGCCTTTCAACACTTAAGAGGCTTTCTAATACTATAACTCTCAATATGTGTAAGATCCATTATTCTCTCGCAAAACACATTTGTTCTACTCTTGGCTAAACGGTTCCAAACGCGATTGAAAACATTTGCTGTTGAAAGAAAGATGCATTATAACGTTTGTTTTGTGAGAATATCCAAACGTAGTTCTTGTTGTAATTATCATTTCTTATCAAACAAATTCGAATTAACAAGATGAAATTACTTGAAAACCTAACAGTCGACGAACAAATCTATGCCCATAGTTGAAGAATACGTTACACAATTACAAAGATATTAATTTATGTTAGCCAGAAGCAACATACAAAAAGAAACTGTTTTATTCAAATGTTATTAGCATTTCTTTTAACCAATGACAAAATATGCACACCTTTATGCTTTTCGTTGGATTTCATTCTATTTCAATCACTTGACACGGGATTGTGAACAGCCCCATGTGGATTAACATGCGTCTTGAATTAAAGGAAACTAATGAAGTTAGTGTTTTTGCAAAATTTGGTTGTAAATTGCAGAACATTTCGACAGTAAATGGTATTGTTCCTTGCATATGGTCGTGTTTATTACCATGAGCGCTGCGCGTTAAATTACTAATTAAGCATAGTTTTAATGAACGAGTGACTGCAAATGACACCGTTGGGTTGTAAATTACCAGATATTAAAGCTTCTGTGACAGGCCTTTAGAGATGCCCGTGCTACCATAGAATACCACGTGATTTACATTGCTTGTCGCTCAATTTAAGGTCAGCGATTCAGTTTCTCGATGATTCATAACTTAATTTGACATTTTTTTCTGCCATTCTGCCAAGATAACCTGAGGATAACAGCTGTGTGAAGTTAGCTAAACATATGACATTGGACATTCAAAATCGAATGTTGTGCTGGCACGACATTGGACATTCAAAAGTGAAAGTCGTGCTGGCACGACATTGGACATTCAAAAATGTATGTCGTGCCAGCATGACATTGGACATTGGACATTGGGATTTCAAAAATGAATGTCGTGCTAGCACGACATTGGACATTGGACATTCAAAATCGAATGTTGTGCTGGCACGGCATTGGTCATTGGACATTCATAAGTGAAAGTCGTGCTGGCACGACATTGGACATTGGACATTCAAAATCGAATGTTGTGCTGGCACGACATTGGACATTGGACATTCATAAGTGAAAGTCGTGCTGGCACGACATTGTACATTGGACATTCAAAATCGAATGTTGTGCTGGCACGACATTGGACATTGGACATTCAAAATCGAATGCTGTAGGTATGTATGTAATAACCATCTGCAAAAGGCGTTAAAAATCATTATTTAATCGCTTTAAATGGTATAGAAACAGAACTTTTATGCAATGACATTTAGACCTTTTTTCTCAGAAAAAGGCCACTCATACTCAAATGGAATTAAAAAAATAGTTTTATATCCGACTTGTTTTAGTGGACGTTTTTTTCGATTGATATTAGTCATCATACTCTATTCGTGAAAACATCGAGAGTAACAACGATTAAGTTGCCTATTTTCTGGTACACGATCTGTGACATTGATGCAAGAGATATTTAGAAAAAGGACGATGATTGAACGACGGGCTAGGGTTGTTTTATAATACCCATTACTGAAATGGGTTTTGTAAAGAAATATGAAATATGTTGGTGACAGTGCTGTTACATTTGTTATTTATCCCTAGATTGGCTGGGACTATAGAGCTAGATAGGGAAGATGGATCTGGCACCATCACGATAGTGCGTCATGCACGTAGATACAACACAAATATAGTGGAGGTAGAAAGTGTATATTAAAATAATGTTATTCTTTTATAACACATATATTTAATGTTGTAATTTCACATTTATTACTTTACCCACCCACCATAAACCAAGAAGGCTGAACCTTTTCTGCTGTGTCAGTGCTCAATGCAATGATTTAAACTACGATGATGAAAACGGGACAGTACGATGATGATAATGCGATAAACTATCGTGTTTTACCATCATATCGTCGCATTTTTAACATCGTAGTATCGTATTGTCGTGTTTTCATCATCGTACTGTCGCGTTTTCGTCATCGTACTGTCGTGTTTTCATCATCGCACTATCGCGTGTTCATCATCGTACTATCGCGTTTTTATCAAAGTGCTGTCGCGTTTTCTTCATTGTACTGTCATTGTTTATGACGGTAAAGTTGGAAGGTAGTTGGTAGTTGGTAGTTGGGGATTCGAATAATCAACTACTTACCAGTTGCCAGTTGGGGATTCGAATATTCAACTACCTGCTAGTTGCCAGTTGGGGATTCGATAAACACTGTTTTAATTCACTTTTATTGGTATATTCGCCAGTCGGATATTCGACCATTTCCAGTCGATTATTCGCGAATGTTCAACTGCAAACCAGTCAGTAGTTGGGGATTCAGTTTATGTCTTTATGTATGGTTTTAATATTTAATCGCCAAATGTTTCTGTATACATGTACACATATGTTTCTTTGCGACAAACACTGTTTTAATTCACTTTTATTCGTATATTCGCCAGTCGGATATTCGACCATTTCCAGTCGATTATTCGCGAATATTCAACTGCTTACCAGTCAGTAGTTGAGGATTCAGATTATGTCTATATATATGGAAGATGCATAAAGAAACATTTGGCGATTAATTTTCCCATATGTGACCTTTAAAACCATATATATAGACATAATCTGAATCCCCAACTACTGACTGGTTTGCAGTTGAACATTCGCGAATAATCGACTGGAAATGGTCGAATATCCGACTGGCAAATATACGAGAAAAGGTAATTTTATACAGTGTTTGTCGCAAAGATACATATGTGTAGATGCATAAAGAAACATTTCGCGATTAATTTTCCCACATGTGACCTTTAAAACCATACATATAGACATAATCTGAATCCCCAACTACTGACTGGTTTGCAGTTGAACATTCGCGAATAATCGACTGGAAATGGACGAATATCCGACTGGCGAATATACGAATAAAAGTAAATTAAAACAGTGTTTGTCGCAAAGATACACATGTGTACATGCATATTGAAACATTTGGCGATTAATTTTCCCATATGTGACCTTTAAAACCATACATAAAGACATAAACTGAATCCCCAACTACTGACTGGTTTGCAGTTGAACATTCGCGAATAATTGACTGGAAATGGTCGAATATCCGACTGGCGAATATACGAATAAAAGTAAATAAAAACAGTGTTTGTCGCAAAGAAACATATGTGTTCATGCATAAAGAAACATTTGGGGATTAATTTTCCCTTATGTGACCTTTAAAACCATACATAAAGACATAAACTGAATCCCCAACTACTGACTGGTTTGCAGTTGAACATTCGCGAATAATCGACTGGAAATGGTCGAATATCCGACTGGCGACTATACGAATAAACGTAAATAAAAACAGTGTTTGTCGCAAAGATACATATGTGTACATGCATACATAAACATTTGGCGATTAATTTTCCCATATGTGACCTTTAAAATCATACATAAAGACATAAACTGAATCCCCAGCTTACTGACTGGTTTGCAGTTGAACATTCGCGAATAATTGACTGAAAATGGTCGAATATCCGACTGGCGAATATACGAATAAAAGTAAATAAAAACAGTGTTTGTCGCAAAGAAACATATGTGTTCATGCATAAAGAAACATTTGGGGATTAATTTTCCCATATGTGACCTTTAAAACCATACATAAAGACATAAACTGAATCCCTAACTACTGACTGGTTTGCAGTTGAACATTCGCGAATAATCGACTGGAAATGGTCGAATATCCGACTGGCAAATATACGAGAAAAGGTAATTTTATACAGTGTTTGTCGCAAAGATACATATGTGTAGATGCATAAAGAAACATTTCGCGATTAATTTTCCCACATGTGACCTTTAAAACCATACATATCGACATACTCTGAATTCCCAACTACTGACTGGTTTGCAGTTGAACATTCGCGAATAATCGACTGGAAATGGACGAATATCCGACCGGCGAATATACGAATAAAAGTAAATAAAAACAGTGTTTGTCGCAAAGATACATATGTGTAGATGCATAAAGAAACATTTGGCGATTAATATTCCCATATGTGACCTTTAAAACCATACATATAGACATAATCTGAATCCCCAACTACTGACTGGTTTGCAGTTGAACATTCGCGAATAATCGACTGGAAATGGACGAATATCCGACTGGCGAATATACGAATAAAAGTAAATAAAAACAGTGTTTGTCGCAAAGAAACATATGTGTAGATGCATAAAGAAACATTTGGCGATTAATTTTCCCATATGTGACCTTTAAAACCATACATAAAGACATAAACTGAAACCCCAACTACTGACTGGTTTGCAGTTGAACATTCGCGAATAATTGACTGGAAATGGTCGAATATCCGATTGGCGAATATACGAATAAAAGTAAATAAAAACAGTGTTTGTCGCAAAGATACATATGTGTAGATGCATAAAGAAACATTTGGCGATTAATTTTCCCATATGTGACCTTTAAAACCATACATATAGATATAATCTGAATCCCCAACTACTGACTGGTTTGCAGTTGAACATTCGCGAATAATCGACTGGAAATGGACGAATATCCGACTGGCGAATATACGAATAAAAGTAAATAAAAACAGTGTTTGTCGCAAAGAAACATATGTGTAGATGCATAAAGAAACATTTGGCGATTAATTTTCCCATATGTGACCTTTAAAACCATACATAAAGACATAAACTGAAACCCCAACTACTGACTGGTTTGCAGTTGAACATTCGCGAATAATTGACTGGAAATGGTCGAATATCCGACTGGCGAATATACGAATATAAGTAAATTAAAACAGTGTTTGTCGAATCCCCAACAGGCAACTAGCAGGTAGTTGAATATTTGAATACCCAACTGTAACTGGTAAGTAGTTGATTATTCGAATCCCCAACTACCAACTACCAACTACCTTCCAACTTTACCGTCATGTCGTGTTTTCTTCATTGTACTGTCGTGTTTTCATCATCGTACTATAGCCTTCCGGCGCGCATGCGCAGAGAAGAATTTGCCCTCCATGTGACAAAATGTTTCAGAGCATTTTTACGATCTGCCATTATCGTAAATACACGATCATAATAACGTCCAACTTAATGACAATTACAAAGGCGTTTAAGAAACGTCTCGAAAACTCTCAAATCGTTCAGAAAAAAAATGATAGCGCAGCGTTCAAGCGAATGACACATCCTGAAGTGAAATGACGCCACGTCATATAAACTTGATAAGAGCACCTGTCTTTTTTATGAATGATAATTCTACTTTTACGACTACTACTGCTTCTGCTACTGTCACTACCACTTCCACTAGCACAACTAGCACAACTACCACTACCACTATTACCACTACTACTACTTCTACTTCTATATGTTGCTTATGCTGCTATTGTATCAGTAATATATCAGTCTTATACGTTGTACTCTTAAAAAAGGCGTCTAAAATAATCCACACGCACTTGTGGATTATTGTAAACGCTTTTGTTCAAAGAACACGGCATAATAATGAGTGCTTGCTAGTGACTAATTTAACACAAATTGAATGACGAATTAGAAATTTCTGTGGTGGTGGTGGTTGTGGTGGTGGTGGCGGCGGTGGTGATGATGGTGGTGGTGGTGGTGATGATGATGATGACTCTTTTTGCTGCTAGAGGAGATGTGAATTACATGTTTTCATTCATTATATACCCACTTTGTTCATTTCTATATAACTTGAAAGCAATCTATACCAACAAATAATTTCACTAGTATTAAACTACATTAGCATTGATACATTGAAACCCATATGCGTGCCAACATTAAAGCTTTAAAGTTTCCGAAGCTTTGAAACTGATCATGTCATCCGCTCGCAAACCTATATACTCTTACACAATATCATAAAACAACATTTGAAGCGACTTTGTTGCACTTGTTACCATATTTGTCAACCATTGCCATGGATGATCTATGCCTGGGGTCTTTGTCAACCATTGCCATGGATGATCTATGCCTGGGGTCTTTGTCAACCATTGCCATGGATGATCTATTCCTGGGGTCTTTGTCAAATATTGCCATGTATGATCTATGCCTGGGGTCTTTGTCAAATATTGCCATGGATGATCTATGCCTGGGGTCTTTCATTTACAACAACGCACATCATTTGAACGAGGATGTTTTCCCCATTATTCATGCCCTAAAACGATTGTATGTAATTTAATAAGCCGATAAATATCGCAACATTTTCATTTGTTCGCTAGAGTGTTAATGACTTGGAAGTAAAGCAATAAATGTAATATATGACAAGTATAACGGAATGGAGTATTAAAGATGAACGTAAGTAGAGTTGTATCTTTGAAAAAAAACTTATGTTCTCGTATATAGTTGATTTGTTCTTTCAGATGTTTAATCTAAATTGCATTAATGTGGCTATAAGAAAGGCGGGTACCCCCACCATTGTTCCATCATGAGTAAGGCGGGGACCCCCACCATTGTTCCATCATGAGTAATGCGGGTACCCCCACTATTGTTCCATCATGAGTAAGGCGGGTACCCCGACCATTGTTCCATCATGAGTAAGGCGGGTACCCCCGCCATTGTTCCATCATGAGTAAGGCGGGTACCCCCGCCATTGTTCCATCATGAGTAAGGCGGGTACCCCCGCCATTGTTCCATCATGAGTAAGGCGGGTACCCCCGCCATTGTTCCATCATGAGTAAGGCGGGTACCCCCGCCATTGTTCCATCATGAGTAAGGCGGGTACCCCCACCATTGTTCCATCATGAGTAAGGCGGGTACCCCCACCATTGTTCCATCATGAGTTAGGCGGGTACCCCCACCATTGTTCCATCATGAGTAAGGCGGGTACCCCCACCATTGTTCCATCAACGATATTTCGATACATGGCCATGAAGCGCTGTGTCTCCTATTTGATGTATGTGTGGCCGTGATCAGTTTACAGAATCTGAGATAAATTGTAGGCTAATAGGTATATCCCTGTCACTGTAAAATGTAGCATGCATTAACCGGACTATATTCAATCATGAAGAAATTGACCATTTATAAATTATTTGAAACAAACGATACAGTCTATTGAAATACTGAAACGTTGTCTAGCACACCGGATAGATATCAACGTGCTGGATGAGTCACGCGCAACAACGCATCACTTCTGACTTCCTTTATTCTATAGTTAATGTAAACTATAACAGTTTGATAGTGTGCAACTGAAAACATAACTTTAACAAACAAAACATACAAAACGAAATTAATCATTTTAAAAGCGCTGTTTTAGAGGTACGTGTAATATTTGACGTGAACATTGAACTAAAATTACAACGCATCATGGTGCCAGTAAAAACGTCGCGCTAACACCGTAACCGGTTTCCGCCACTGCCCCGGGTCAGACTTTTTGATCGCATGATGGATATTATTATTCGGCTTAATTATCAATGTTGTTTTTGTCAGAGAATACGACAAGTAAGTTCTTTTTAAACAGGCATTCATCTGCATTTCGACCATCTGTATAACATACATATCGGATGTAGACTGCACATGTTTTATATTTTGATGAAAGTCTAAGGCACTATTAAGTGGTTCTCTAAACGTGTGTTTTTATTTCGCGCTGATCAAAAACGGTTTTGCCGACGTTGCACAGACTTAACGAAGACAATAGCTTCCCAAATGTTCCCGTCAGTGATTTACCCCCGTAACTGAAGAAACTTGAATGGTATGAGGCAGTGTCTGGATTTCCTCTTCCACGTCATCCATATTATACGGAATCCTATGTAAGGGTCATCGCGATCCCGCCCTCGAGTTTTGAAAATGTCAAAGAAAAAACTATGCTAAACTGTCGCATCTTTTTTTTCAATGTGTGCAGTATTTATAAAGTAAAACATGAAATATGTTGCGTCGATGTACCAATAAATATCGCGTTTTTTTCTCCAGACAGACTTATTAAAAAAGATGCACCGAAGTAAATGTCAAATTTCGCATACTTTTTTAAATATCTACAGTTCATTTTATATAAAACTTTTCGTAGACAATAAAAAAGATGCGCCGATCAACAATAAATATTGCGTTTTTTCTTCAGACAGACTCATTCAAAAAGTTGCACATAAGTAAATGTCAAATCTCGCATCTTTTTTATCGAATTTTAAATAAAAACACACACTAGTTTTCAAATACAACGTACAAAAAAAGTAAAAAGATGTAAAAATGAAACAAAGAAATGTCCCGTTTTTTCTTCGGCAATTAATAAGCCGATGTAACGGGTCGCGATTCCCCTAATAGTCCTTGGTTTATATTTATTGTATTGGGCAGTGCCTATTCGTCCATATCATAAAATTTCTGGTTCATGCTTACTGGAATGGTAGATAGGTATGTCTAGATTTCTATAGTTCATCCACTTTATAATATTCCTTGGTCTAGGGCTACTTGCAGAGTATGATGCACTGACTATGTTCACTTTACCAAGTTCATCTATTATATCATAGTATTCGTTGGACCACGTGTATAAATGGTCTCGAATCTGAGTTTAGGCTCGAACTTGTAACTGTAAATTGAATTGAAGCTTTCATTCCGACACACTTGATTGTTATTTTTTCAGATTTGGCTCGGTTGGCAGTTGTGTTGGAGCTGCGTGTTAGCGGGCCTCCTTGCAACACCCGTCCTCTCGTCGCTGCTTGGACCACCCAGAGACAACAGAATACATCATGTCATCAGGGGACTCGTGGCGCATCTAGGTGTGTAGCAGTTAGTTGTTTTTATAAACTTATAAATTCGCTTCTTTACAATATGAAATAACTAGAGCTAAATAAGATTTTGTAGCCATGGCCAAGATATATTTATATCGGGCGTTATACCATGGCTGCAAGCGAGTTTTGTTTGACCATGCGTGCAAGTGTATAAAGAAATAAATAATCTATTCTAAATACATATTTTATATGGGCCCGATAGCGCAATTGTAGGGCGTTCGCTTTGGGTGCGGAAGTTCGCGGGTACAAACACCGGCAGCGTCGAAGCAAAAGACGTTAAATATAGTACCAGTACATCCCTTGCCAAGAGCCCAGCTTCTACTGAAGAAATTATGAAAAGTTTAACCCATGAAAATGATATCCCGTGCACAAAGTTTCTTTACACCGAGCACGTTAAACAAGCAAGAGGTATCTTTGCAAACCCTATTTCAATGACTGTTGTCAAGACCCTATTCAATGACTGTTGCCAAGACCCTATTTCAATGACTGTTGTCAAGGCCCTATTTAAACTACTGTTGTCAAGACCCTATTTCAACGACTGTTGTCAATGCCCTATTTCAATGACTGTTGTCAAGACCCTATTTCAATGACTGTTGTCAAGACCCTATTTCAATGACTGTTGTCAAGATTGTATTTCAATGACTGTTGTCAATGCCCTATTTCAATGACTGCTGTCAAGATTGTATTTCAATGACTGTTGTCAAGACCCTATTTCAATGACTGTTGTCAAGACCCTATTTTAATGACTGTTGTCATGACCCTAGCTCAATGACTGCTGTCAATATAATTGTTCAATGACTGTTTGATTGATGTGTGGGGAATTCTTCGTTTAAATATTATACCCTCTGGGCAAATGGTATGTTCATTACACAAGCAATGTCACCTCGTGGTTTTACCATGAAAAGAAGGTTGTTATGTAAGTTGTTTATCAAACTCAAGAATGTATCGGAAACAAATTGAATGAAAAGTAACACTGAAGACCTGAACACGATGTTCTCGATACTTGCGTTCGCATCTCAAGTAGAATCAAAGCGCTGAAAGCGTTGAAAGACTGTAAGTAAGATAACTGAAGCGATAGATAATTTCATTTAGTTGATGAACTCGCTTAAAATGTGAACTAGGGCAGATGTGATTATAATAAGCATAATTATATCGTCCCTACTTTATGAGGTATCCAATTGCCTACACCATTCCTAATGCATGGTTCCTTTGTTTTAACCTTTGAAATGCTTCAATATACTCAGTATGCTATTTGACGCCTTTAATATCAGTTTTAGTAAGCGTATACATTCATTTTGTTTGCGTCCATTTCAGGCGATGTTTTTTTTTAAATAAGTAATGAATAAATAAGTAAGAAGCCTACATGATATACGTAAAGCCTAATCGTAAAAACGTTTTATTTTGGACATGAATAAGTAACACCGCGAGCTATAATCCTTAATATTTTCATTTTAAAGACAGCAAAATATGTCTCTTGTGATTAACCACGTGTTTGGACCGTAAACATGCGTTTGTCAATTTGAAGATATCGGACAGGGTTCGCCGCCCTCCGCCATTTTGTTTTCCTGTTGACATAGATTCTCGGTAATACATAATAAGGTATGAAAGTTTATTCTCCGGGGACATAGAAAGACAAACAACGAAAATAATGACAATATATTTAAAAATATATATATATATATATATTTTTTTTGCGATTGAATTAATATTTATTTTTTTACTTTTATGTCTAAAAAAAGATTAGGGTCGGCGAGGAAAAATTAGGCTCGGTCAGGTTACCGGAAACACAGGTATTTATTTTTTGGCCTTAATGAAATTAAATAAAAACACATTTCGGATGGGTGTTCGGGAAAAAAAATAATCAAGACAAATGAGTCTAGTCTGTTTTAAATACAATACTTATAGTTACCAAAGTGTTGGTGACAATGTCCAAATCGCCACAAATGTTAAAAACACATACAAATGAAATTTGAAAATGATTAGATGCTTTATTTTATTCCTATACAACATACAGCGTATATTTGCAATGCATCAAGACGTCACATTATATTGATATGTTCACATCCTCATTTCATCATGCACATAGGTTTTGATCTGACAACAAACTTAAAACTGTACCGTCTGGTATTTGCTACTCACAAATTTAATTTTATATAAATATAATTATGAGCTAAGGCCACAACAAATCGATCATTTGTTCTACGGATTTTGCCAAAATAAAGTAGGAGCGAGCGAAAAAAAAAATACATTTTTTTTTTAAATAAAGTCAATTCAGAGGCGAGCGCAAAGCGAAAAAAAAATAATAAAAAAGTTTATTTCTTACCAAATTTATCATACAATTATGTCAAAAAATACTTTTTAATTGCAAACATAGGTTCTCAGTTCGAAAGAAACAGGTTTTGATTGTATCACATGAAAATCTATCTCAATATTTAACAAATGGCAATAATTAGATCCAGTGCTTTACTATTAACTTCAATTTAAACGTGGATCTATTGTAAAGACAACATTCCTCATAGTAACGTGCAATTATTCGAAGATCAAAAAGAAAACTATTGTATTCATTCTGTAACAAAAATCACAAAATTTTGTTTAGACTAGTAAGAGTAATTCATCATTTGAGCATTTCCAAATATTGGCTCAGGTCTAAATTTGAACCTCTTGAAGCACATGATAAATTTATAGTGACTTTGACATTGCAGAAGATCGAAAATGTAAATAACACAGAGAACATTTCTAAAAAAAGACACTGTGGATTGAATTGCGGGACAACATAATTGAAGCAGTATCTAACAAATCTGCAAATGTGGCACCGGTCATTATATTAGAGCAGGTGGTGGAATAAAGATGTTTCCCTTTCAAGACCTCGCCTTTACCACGAACCTATGGTTTATAGGTCCGTGCCTTGAAAAAGAATATCATGACGGCCTCCATAGCTTCAATGCCCGTTAGAAACAGGCCACTTTAATAACAGGCTACTTTACTACAAATCGATCAAAGGAAACAAGTGGATAAGAACAAAGAATTGAGAAAATTAAAACAGTCATTTTACTTATAAAAGCTTTTATTTTCTTAATTTACTGATGTTATTTTTATACTGTACATGTATGTGTAATGCACTAATGAATTGAAACCACGGCCCCAAGGTCCGGGGAATAGCGGGGACTTTGACTTTCGGTCCAGCCGGGTAAATCCACCACATTCATCCGGCACTGCGGGGCCACCTGAAAGGTAAAAACACGGCCCATTTCCCCGGCTATCCCCGGTATACCCCCGGACCGGGGGGAGGGGGGGGGGCATGGTTACAATTGACTGGTGTATAAATACAGACTGTTTCTAAAACATTTACAAGTCCTACTATTTTTATATGTTTATAACAATTATGAGTATATGAAAACTGAGAAATGCATTTTAGAATTTAAAAAATAACTCACGAAATCATGTCCAATTGTTGTAAGTCCAGGGGGTCCAACGTGAAATGTGTTCGCCGAATTTTAAGTGAGGGAAATTGTGTGAAGCCGAATAAAATGGCGGCGTTGAAAGGAATTTCGGTGTTTCAAGGATGTATTTTCACCTGTTTAGTAAGTTATATCACCTTTCTCGCAATATAAATACGTCTACCCGGAGACCACATGTGTAAGCGTCTCTCGGTTTTTTAACCTATGTTTCTAGAGGCCTTTACAAAAAAGTTATTGAATGTATAAACTGAACGATTGATTGTTTACAAGTGAAAATAGAAAATTGCGTGACTTGAAACTGTGTTTTCGGCCCAAGTTTACCATTCCTGTACCTGTTTTAGCTGTTTGTTATTGAATATTTGCATTATTTATCTTTTCGACCGCTACTGCACTTACATGGGTATTACACTTTTTATCAAGTAAATGATATACATTTTCAATGTTTTTATGTTGTTCTCTGATTTTCACCCTTTCAGAGTATGTTTTGTGACTTTTTTCATTCTTTTTTTTTTCGAACACCAGGTGGACATTTTTTCCAAAATTTCTTGTAAACCAAAAAATAAAAAAAGAGTGGCCTTAGTTTAACTATATTTGACCTAACGCCATCGCTCGATACGCTGCGCCCCGATATTCAGAGGAAGTTACTCTGTTGAGTGTTTATGTCTGACAATGACCAAAAATGGCGGATAAACAAATGCTTCTCAGTCTCCAGGATATTCCTCACAATATCAGATGAGCACAAATAGAACAAACAAGTATCGCTTAAGAGAAAACAAAAGGCTTCTGGGGGTTTTATCCAACAATTACATTAAAAACAAAATTCTTTCCAGGGATTGAAAATCTGTCAGTTTCCCGTGGATTTAAATATATGAAAAAAATGTTTCTTGCTTACCGATTCTTTTTATGCAAAATATGTTGTCAGACACGTTGTCAAGCCACAATCCTTTTCTGGGAGCACGCAACTTTGGTGGCCGTCTTGCTGGCATAATGTGAACATACGGCAATGCTGGTACAGGCTTTACCTTGTAGGTTGGCAATCAACAAAATGCTTAAATAAAATAGTTAAGGACGTCCTCCTCAAAATGTTTCGTAGAAAAATTGAATCACACCAATTGATTTATCTCACAACTTCAGTAAACAAGATTAAGACCCGGCCCAGAGAGGCCCTATTCGAATTTCTCTGACACATGTTTTATTATAAACCTTTAGCAGCAGACCATTGGTATTATGGCATATAACTGCCGGAAGATAATATGTTAACGTTCACGAATCACTTAATTTTCGCGATAATTATCTAGCTATTTTTTTCGGTTAAGATAAATATAATAAGACTAAAAACAGGCCTAAAAGAGCCCAACTTTGCCACCTGTCACCTTTTTATGCTGTACAACACTAACAGTTTAACTAGTTATGGTTTGCGAATTCCACTTAATAAGTAACATAAAATAACAGCTTAACCATTCATGTATACAAAATGTAAATACCTTTTTGGATTCTAGCGAGGGGTGGTTGTCAAAACAAAGCACCGACGCTCGGGGCTCCGATACTGATCGTCACAAACCATTCCTTAATTCGTAAAACTATTGTGCCCTAATATTGCAAAGATGACAGCACAGTTAAATAATGACAATAATGAAAATACCTTTGAACACAGGTAAACGTGCTTATATAGCTGTCCGGTGATTTTTCAGTATTTCCAAACTCAGCTGATCATTTGGCAGTCTAAGTCGCAGGTACCATAAGCTTCTTTTCACCATTATTACAGCGAAAATAACATTAATATAAGGTGAATACATTTGTTTGTCGGACAAAATGGCGGATGCGGGCCTGTTGCTTAAAATAGAATAACAATATCTGGGTCACGGAAAAGGACAATCTCTGATTCTTTAGACCTAAAAATGCTTATATATCTCCAGAAACACTAAGTAGCTTATAAATGCTAGGTTAAAATTGGTTTGATTGCTTGTGAAAAAATACGGAAGCAAAAAAGTACAGGTTGGATTATTTTGAAGCCGCATACCGTTCTTGAACACTAAATTCCTGCAAAACTTCAAAGCGTAGCTTCCTGTCGTTGGGAAGCAAATTGTTTTCGTTTTAAATTGTGACATTAACATTAAATTCTTGAATCAATCTCATCATATTACGTGTTTGACTATACTGTAAACAACATGCGATATTTTTTTCATCAAAATACTTAAAAAACGCATAAAATCATGCACTTGACCCCACATGGTTTTGTATTTATGGCAATGTTTATTTTGACGAGACAGGCAAATAAGAATAAAACAGGCTTTTTTGTCATGGTCCTTGTCGCTGCTGCTGTTATTGTTGTTGTTTTTGCTGTTGTTGTTGTTGTTGTTGTTGTTCTTATTGTTGTTGCGGCTTCTGCGGCAATGACTGCATTAAATCTACATCTAACAAAGTATCTCTTCTTCGTAAAAACATGGTACATTTAGATGTGTCTTAATATGCGACGTCAAACCGCCCCTCCTTGATCCGCCCTTGTAGGTGTTGCAAGTGATCCTAAAGCGAGGGACTACAATTTAAACCCATTGAAATGTAGGACAAACTTAAACATCTATTTATATAAGCTTAAAGAAAGAGTTGATTTTATTGATGTAAAACCTATAAGTATCTTCCATGGCCGAGAGTGTAAGATAGGTTAATCCCAACCCAAGCGTACGGTGTTTTGCGGAAACGAGGTTTACCGAGTTTCCGCAAAACACCCTGCGCGAGGGTTAGGATGAACCTATCTTACGTACACCAACGGGTATGATAGATGCTTTTTCTACCACCACAGTTAAACAAAATTAAGAAACAAGAGGGCCATAATGGCCCTAAATCGCTAACCTGAGTAAACACTGATCAAACATGTTGCCTGGATAATCACTGACAGGACTTGTCAAAGTTACCTGCACACTGATAGGACTTGAAACGGTTTCCTGCACACTGACAGGACTTGGTGATTGACTGCACACTGACAGGATTTCGTTCAGTTGCCTGCACACTGACAGGACTTGATGATTGACTGCACACTGACAGAATTTGATTCTCATACCTGCACACTGACAGGATTTTGATCAATTGCCTGCACACTGACAGGACTTGATAATTGACTGCACACTGACAGCACTTGGTACAGATACCTGCACACTGACAGGACTTTTTTTAGTTGCCTGCACACTGAGAGGACTTTGTTCAATTGCCTGCACACACACAAGACTTCGTTCAATTGCCTGCACACTGACAAAACTATGTCAAATTGCTTGCACACTGAAAGAACTTTCAGTATAGATGCACAAAAACAAACAGTACATCATCCAATAAAATCAATAAACTGCCTTAAGCTCTAAAAATCAAATATCAGAACACATTCAGCACCTTCCATTAATATTGCATTGCATTCGGAGCTCCTCGGCCATTTTATCGAAAACAACCTCGGATGTATTTGGACGGTTTACATACTCAAAAAGTGGTACGTTTAAGTCCGCTGCAAGTAGATCGCGTAGTAATTTTATTTAGCAGTTAAACTTTGTGACTTAACTCTTGGGATTCTTTATTATGTTTGCAATAATACAATTCAGTGGCAATCAATTTAAACTTAGATCAATATATACAACTCTAAAACACTACATTTAATTAATGATATAATTCAAAATTTTACGAACTGATGTACCTGCATACATTCGAGGTTGTTTTTTTGGAAAAAAATGGCCGAGGAGTTCCGAAAGATATCATTGCTTCTTCTATCTAGGTCAACATCACCTTCCATCACATGTTCAAAATCATTTTTTTCTTAAAAGACATAAAGCCTTATTCACTATCCACACAGAAGATAAGATTGTAGCTTAGAATAATCTACATGAAGTTCAATGGAAAAGTCTGATTATTTAATTTATCATTAAGTAAAAATGAAATTTCGTCTAAAGAATAAAGTTTATAATAATTATTTAAATCTATGAACCTAAAAAAAGAACAATAATTACCTTTAAGTGACTATGTTGAAGACTTAATAAGGTTTAAAATCTTTTCTCTTGCTACTAAAAGTAGAAAGTAGTGGAATATCCAACAAAAAGGGAGACCATATGGCAAAACTTGCTGCCCTTGCTTCAAGAGTAAACTACATAACTATCAGATTTTAACATTTTGGCCATTTTGTTGTTGTTGTTGTTGATCAATCATGACCTTTGGGGTATTTTTGTAGAGGGTCACCAAAACAGCTTTCTGTAAAGTTTAATTGAATTTGGACTGGTAGTTTAAGAGGTGATGTTAATTTTTTAAGCAAAATAGGAAGTTGGCCATTTTGTTGTTGTTGCTGTTGTTGTTGCTGTTGTTGATCAATCGTGACCCCTTGTTGTATATTTGTAGAGGGTCACCCAAGGAAGCTTCCTGTAAAGTTTCATTGAATTTGGAGCAGTAGTTTCAGAGGAGTTGTTTTAAAGCAAAACAGGAAGTCAGCCATTTTGATGTTGTTGTTGTTGTTGATCAATCGTGACTCCTTGTTGTATTTTTGTAGATAGTCACCCAAGGAAGCATCCTGTAAAGTTTCATTGAATTTGGACTGGTGGTTTCAGAGGAGATGTTTTTTAAAGCAAAACAGGAAGTTGGCCATTTTGTTGTTGTTGTTGTTGTTGATCAATCGTGACCCCTTGTTGTATTTTTGTAGGCTTCCTGTGAAGTTTCATTGAATTTGGCTAAGTAGTTTCAGAGGAGAAGTTTTTTAAGCAATTGTTGACGGACGGACGGACTGACGGACAGACGCCGGACAAAGACCGATCACAATAGCTCACCTTGAGCATTTCGTGCTCTGGTGAGCTAAAAATGGGTTTTTTTTGTTGAAACTTTTTTGTGCGTAGTGAAAATAAATGCGTATGGATATGTGATAATTCGTGGTTGTCATGGATATGCGCGCAGTAATTCAGATTATGTTAATAGTCAAATCGGTCTTTATATAGTTCTGAGGAGAATGGAGCATTATTTTTTTGAAAGGTGCGTGAAAACTTTTTTATGGTGACATTTGTAGCGAGAAATAATTAATAAGCATTCTAAATATTGCCACAAGACAAGGTTTCTATGATGCTACAAACGACAGTCTTCAACAAGGGAGGTAATTACAATGTGATTACCATTAAAAAAGAGTTCCACTGGGACTCTTGTTTTATCTTTGCCCGTGGGCAAAGATAAGAATTTCTAGCATGGTTAAAATTTATGATCTACTTATCTGAGGTGGGAGAAATTGTTTTCCAATCACTTACCATGTTCTAAATAAGCCTAGCTTCTATAGAATGTATTTGTTTCGTAAGCATCTCCATGTGATGGGAACGCAGAAATTTTAGACGAATTGACCTTTGGCAAATGACCTACTCCCAAATTCAACACTTTTTGGCCACCTAATTTCTCGCCACTTCAACATTGGATCTCAGTGCCATGTTTAAAACATGAAGCCATAGATTGGATAATCTGAATGGATTCAGTAGCGTTGCATTCCGTTGTCATGTTTTACAATTATTTGTCGATATATTGTTTTTACCTACAATCAATTGAAAGCTGGGGTCAAGTACAAATTTGAACCATGTTTAATGATTTATCAACATATAATTAAAGAATACGCGTTGATAAATGAAAGACTGTGTTCCTTGATTTTTAAATATAGACTGATTGTTACCATAAAATTTGCATAATGAATTAAATAGCGTTTTTTCTGCCCCGACCAGACCGTTGTGATGGACAGTTTCTATGTGAGCGGATGGGAGTGGGGCGGAACCGAAAGGGGCTTGCCCGTTGTGTGCCGCTAGACAAGGTCAGAGACGGACACTGCGACTGTCCGACATGCTGCGATGAAGTTTTCAATACCCCGGGTACGTGCGGGGAAGGGTTTTTTCAACTCTTTTCAATAGTGTGTAGGCAATAACTTCCAGTGCGCGTGATTTTTCAATAGTGTGAAGTTTTTCTTCATTACGTTATACTGTACGTACACACCTATTCACTGCATGTGTTTGCCGTGTATTTGATTGTCTTTCTGAAATATGCATAAGATACGAATGTAGACTTTATACAGCACACCTATACTCATTGTGGGCATGTGTTTGCAGGCAAATTGTGCAAACAAAGCGAGTTTCGATGCGCAGACGGCTCCTGTGTGCCACTTAACCGGATGTGCGACGGCGTTCATGACTGCCCCGGGTACGACGAGCTCAAGTGTGGTAGGTTTGAAAAATGATTTGCAATCTATGCCAAATGACCGTTAAATGGTGTTCCAAATGACCGTTCAATGGTGTTCCAAACGACCGTTAAATGGTGTCCGTTCAATGGTGTTCCAAATGACCGTTAAATGGTGTCCGTTCAATGGTGTTCCAAATGACCGTTAAATGGTGTTCCAAATGACCGTTAAATGGTGTCCGTTCAATGGTGTTCCAAATGACCGTTAAATGGTGTTCCAAATGACCGTTAAATGGTGTCCGTTAAATGGTGTTCCAAATGACCGTTAAATGGTGTTCCAAATGACCGTTAAATGGTGTTCCAAATGACCGTTAAATGGTGTCCGTTAAATGGTGTTCCAAATGACCGTTAAATGGTGTTCCAAATGACCGTTAAATGGTGTTCCAAATGACCGTTAAATGGTGTCCGTTAAATGGTGTTCCAAATGACCGTTAAATGGTGTCCGTTAAATGGTGTTCCAAATGACCGTTAAATGGTGTTCCAAATGACCGTTAAATGGTGTTCCAAATGACCGTTAAATGGTGTCCGTTCAATGGTGTTCCAAATGACCGTTAAATGGTGTTCCAGATGACCGTTAAATGGTGTTTAAACAAAGATTATTTTATGGGTAGTAAGTGTGAATGTTTCTTGTGTGTGTGACATCATGCATGCTTAATAAATGATATTATTAGAAATCAATGGAATGCAACTAGACACCTATGTGCACGGAAGACGCTCGTAACTGACCTTCACCCCCTTCCCCTCCGGCACGCATAAAACACGTGAAGATGTAAACGTGATCCTAGTATTACTTAATTAAACGCACCTTCATAATGCGTTGTTCATTTACAACAGGTGGTGTGAAGGAGTGCCCGCGAAAAGGCTTCCGTTGCGTCAGCTCCCATCAGTGTGTCCCAGCTTCGCGTGTGTGTGATGGGAACCAGGACTGCACGTGCGGGGAAGATGAACACTCTTGTGGTGAGAAAATGTGGTTCATAATATTTAATTTAATCCAA
Organism: Mya arenaria; assembly: GCF_026914265.1. NCBI lineage: Eukaryota > Metazoa > Mollusca > Bivalvia > Myida > Myidae > Mya > Mya arenaria. Next base: position 22,102,249 of record NC_069123.1, on the reverse strand, counting down.
TAATTGCAATTAACCAATCAAATTTCTTGTATGTGCAAACTTGCCAAAAGTTAACCTGTAGATAACTGATCAACTTGTACGTGATGTAGAACTACATGTGTACCTCTCATTGCGAGAACCTTACTTCTACACCGAATGCATACCATGTCCTCTTACGCGTTTACTACAACGCATTAACTCGGACTTTCAAGACTCCCTACCTTTTACAGTTTTGCCTCGGAACTACGGTCGCTGATTTCTGCCATATTGTGTTTTCACAACGAAAGGGCAGAAAATGCGCTGATTAGTCAATGCAATTATGAGCATTATTATCCCCCCCCCCACACACACACACCTTTTGCGTTTTCGAAAACACAATATGGCAGACATCAGCCACCTAGGACCATACGAAACAATTTGATGTAAATTTGCATACGACGTGTTCGATTTCTGTTCAAAAATGGAATGGTTATACCTTTCAAAACACTGAAATAAAATGTATTGTTACAGGCTGTGGTCACATGGGCAAGTCTTTCCTGATCGCTTTCACCCGGTGCCCTTGCCCCGAGGCGATACCAGTGCTCTACATCACGGCGGCTCAGACCACGACCGTCACCATAACAAGCGCCCGCTTTACCCCGATCACCCTGGGGGTTTCGAGGTCCACGCGGGTCAATCTCCTTCAGAACGTGTTTCCAATTGCCCCAGTCATTGACGTCGTTAGTGATAGTACCGTCCGTATAACAGCGGATGAGCCTATCAGCGTGGTAGCGGTCGTCACGTGCGAGGATACGAGTACGCTGATGTTACAGGAAGTGGAGGGGACACTTATAGTTCCGGAAGACTGCGCGTCCACCAAGTACTTGGTGGAGGCGGTGAGTTCCAAGTCCTCGACTAACTCGGACACTGAAGGTCAGGTTGTCATAGCTGCGTATGAGGACAATACCTTGGTCGAAGTAACCCAACCAAACGGAAATAAGACGAGCACTACTCTTCAGAAATTTCAAATGTTCTACGTTGAAGGTTCTAATCTTTCCGGTTCAATTATAAAAGGAAACAAAAAGATCGCAGTGTACAGTGGCAGTCAAGTCGTTAGAATCCCGCTGGATACGAGTCAAGTATCTAAGGGGGTGATATTTGAGGCATTGCCATTCTCTTGGACGGGTGTATGTGATCGCGGCCTTGCGCCCGCGGCGAGTGCTGTTCTTCCGCATCCTTGCCGCCACCAGCGGAACAGTGGTTTCAGTTTGGGACCAAGAAGGGAAAGAGATAGAGAAATTTACAATGGAAATGAGTGAAATTAAAGAATATGTTTTCATGGCCGATGACCACCCGGTGGTTTCAGTAACTGCCTCGGAGGGTGTATTAATTTCGCAGTACGAGGCGTCGCGGCCCGTGGATCAGTACGGAGCCGGCGATCCGGCCGTCGTCTTCCTTCCCGCGCTCACACAGTGCGACTCTGACATCCAGTTTACACTTCCAGACAAAATGGACCGGAACATCCTCACTGTCGTAATTAGCGACTATTACGGCATCGACGGCCTGCGCGTAGACGGACAGCCATTTCCAGTGTATAATCCTCTTGAAATAGAGGTTCCGAAATACGGCGCATTTACTTTGTTGTTCGCTGATATACAGAAATCATTTGATGATCCAATCTTCACGACGTTAACGCATGATAATCCCAGAGCAAAATTCTGTGCAATTCTCAAGTCTGAAAGGAGACAAGACACAATGCTTACCCGTGTTGGCGGTAAAATATGAATAGTGCAGTCTAATGTACATGCACGTGTAAATGTTGACCTATTATGCATCAGTACTACAAATGTTATAAGCTCTAATAAAGAAAAGTTGAGATCCAACCGTAAAGGGACTGAAGCTAGTTTTTCAGATGTTGGTACTTTAGCAATATTTATATGTATCGTTGGTCACATCACACACATGTAATCTTAATCTGTAAAACAAGTTATCATGAAAAGATATTATGAAGTAACCAAGTTGTAATGGAAGTGTCATCGACCATGTTAACCTCATAGTGATGGGAATCTTTTCTTTCCTTAATGACTTTCGCTTAAGAAAATGATCTCAAAATCGAAATGTCCCCTGTTAGCAAAACTTATTGTATTTAGACATACATTGTAATTCTAAGACGTAGTGAACACTTACCATTTGTACATTTTAAAATTTGTTTTTCAGTACTTACAGTCCCTTCAGAAAAGGTAAAAAAAAACTACAAAAAAGATTTAATGAAAAATGTTTTATCTCATTGGGAACGGTTCAAATTTGACAGGAGATATTCACATGAAAGTTGCTATGACCATCCAAATATATTACTAAATTTAGTTGTTTTTATTTGTTTTATCTAAGAGTAATACCGCTATAGATTGAAAATAAATTATTCGACACAAATTGAAAGTAGCTGTTTTCGACATTTCAAAGTATTGTCCTATCCATATTTACTCGGTTTTATAGATACATAACGATAAATGTAAGTTCGTTCAACATTTAAAACAAGGGCATGTCAATTATGCACCAGTCAATTGTAACCACGGCCTCTTTGTCTTTTGCGCAAACTATAGCGGGGAATGGGCCTTACCTAGGGTCTCTGGGTGCGGGGGCATTTGGCGATGATTTTACCATCTGTTTGTCCCCGCAGGGCTGGGATTTTACCCGGGGTTGGCTGGACCGAAAGTCAAAGTCCCCGCTATTCCCCGGACCTGGGGATGGGGGCGTGGTTACAATTGACTGGTGCATTACTAAAACATTATCGGTCTATGTTTTAGCATCCGTTAATCTGAATCTACCATCAGCATATCGACACAACCCGTATTAACATTTAAGTATTAATGCGCCCACGGGAGTATCAATTCAAGCGCTGATAGAACTGTGGTGGTCAGCAAGTTCATTAATCTATCTGCTCTCATAGCTACGAAGCTGCATTATGCATGAGTAACTTCTAATCGCTTTGGTTACTTTGAGCCGAATTCGTTTTAACCAATGATATTTATGTAAAGTTCACTTTTTACTTTGAGGCGATTCTGCCTTAACCATTGATAAGAGTTCAATGAACTAGGTTGCCACAAAATGTTGAATACCTATTTAAGTACTAATCAGTTTTCAAAAGTAACATACATTAAAATAAACCTGAAACTTGTCAAATAAAGCTATTTTTTACAAAGTCCTTTTGGCTATTGAAAAGAAATCATATATTATAAATGTCATATTCATTAGTCACTTCGACAATTTTATACAGTAATAAATCTTCGACTTAATTGCGACATATTCCTATCAAACCGAGTTTCCATTTCTGTTTCACTGTTCAGTGTAAGTTCTTTCCAGCTGGGGAGGGAATAAAACAAAGGGCATCAAAAGTCTAAAAAAAAAAAAACCAAAAAATAGCAAACAAAAAACACATATTTGACTTAAAAAAAACTCACTAGAGTTACACGGAACAGTTTAACAAGATATGTAAAATACCACTTATAGCAGCAAATAAGTCATGTCGTATTACATGTATGTGGGGTAATTTAAGGTTATGACCAACATCCCTTCCAAGTTTGAGGTGGAGGTCTTGACAATACTCCCCATCGGACATACTCTAGTTATCAAACAATCTACTTAACAAAAAATGAATAAGGGTCATCTGGTGCTCATGATCAAACTTCCCCACTTAGTTTGACCACCTTGACCATAGGCCCAAGCAAACCTAGTTATTAATTGGAGGAGGTTTGGACTGACATTTGCAAAGCAATATACACCCCACCCCCGACACACACACGCACACGCACACACATCATTATTGCAGGAAAATCAAACACTGATTGCGAGGATGGAAGAAAAAAATCCAGGAATCCTGACCACATATTGGTTATACATATTTAGTTTTGCTGTACAATCCTTCATAAGATGATCCTAGTGAAAATATTTGTATAACATATCCCTTGGATGTTAAACAGTTTCAAACATGAACAAAAAATAAAGGCCTGTGAAATGTTTTAATTTTGTCATTTTACATGCAGAGACAAACATGTTTACATGCAAACTGCACACAGATTCATCAACAGCAATATACAAACAAATACTAACTTAACGCTGACATGAATAAACAATTCCCAGCTAATGACCTCCATTCCAAGAAAACACAAGACGGAATAAGGTTACACTAAAACCAGTAAATGTATAGGAACGGATGGATAACATTTGGACATATTGTGTTCATATCCAATTTTATACGAAGTACTTTCTACTATTTTTAGTAATGTTTTTACAAAGGGCCTAACTCAACAGCTATTGAAGACAGAGTAATGGGCCTTGCCATGTGCGTGTCACTGGAAACATGTGTACAAAGGTTCATTTGAATATCTTGAACGAGTTTGGAATTATGGTCAAAACACTGCCACCAATACCACATTCAACAGATTGCAGTATTAATACAATATACTATAAATGACCCAACAAGATCCAGATTGACCATGTCTGATGACCATTAAAATGTATTTATGTGGCCTAATAATGTCCAGTAGAGTGGACACAAGCCATTGCAAATGGGAATAAAATGAGTGTCCTGCGCTTCTTTTGTCACCAGTCAAGTGCTTTCATGTCACCGGTCATTAGGAACAATGTGGATGTCTTCACTCAGTTTCTTCAGGGTGCGTCTCAGGTTGGGCGGGGCTAGGTCAAGGGGAGTCTGTTCTTCCTGTAAAAATCACATGGCATTATTTAGATTATATCATGAACTATCATGTGACAAATTGTTTAGATGCTTACTTAAGAGTTGTATGGCAATTATTTTTGGAATATAAAATAGTATAAAACAAGACCTGTCTAAGTAAGATAAGAATACCCCCAAGGTGCCATCCTGTTCAATGGATTATGCAATCACTAGTATGCCTACATTCAGGAAGAGCTATAATAACTGAAAACAGTTGCCCATTTATTTTAAAATCCCTCTGTGCCTGACAAAGTTACAACCCTGACACAGCCAACCATATTGTTTATGCCTATGCAGCATTCCAAAATAATAAAGCTGAAAGTGTGACATTGACCTTTAAGGTAGGGACGTGTGTCTTAAGTGGAATGTCATCATCATTTACCAAACACATGCATTGAGTAATTCTCAAATCACTCTCTGCATGACAATGTTACAGCCCGGACACAACCAACCATATTCTAGGTGCATATATGCAGCATTCCAAAATGATTGAACTCTACGTGTGACCTTGACCTTTAAAGAACAGGCCCGAGTCTTGCACGTGACATGTCGTCTAAATGTACCATAGACATGTGCCAATTTTTTTTTAAATCCCTCGGTTGTTGACAAAGTTACACTCGGGACACGACAAACTCTACTGTGTATGTATATAAGCAGCATTCCATTATAAAACCTATCTTTGAGTCCTTGACCATTGACGAATTGCACATGACACAAATGTGCCAAGTATTTTTTAAACCTCACTCTGCATTACTCTACATGCATATATACAGCATTCAATAATGATTTAACTCCAAGTTTGATCTTGAACTTTGAGGTAGAGTTTTGGGGTTTGCAAGTGACACATTGTCTTTATGTACCTAACACAAGTGCCAATTTATTTGAAGATCCCTCTCTGCATAACACAGTGAAAGCTTGGACGCAACCAACTATATTCTATGTGCCTATAAGCAGCATTCCATGATTCCATCATGATCATCAAGTTTGACCTTGATATTTGAGGTAGGATCATATGTTTTGCTGGTGACAAGTTGTCTAAATGTACCAAACACATGAGCCTATTTATTATAAAATTCTTCCGAGTAGGACAAGGTTAGAGCTGGGACACGAAAAAACGGACAAATCCTTTGGGGGCATACAAAATAACATTAACCCAATCTAGAACAAAAGTGTTAGTCATTAACTTAAAACATCAATGTGTTTAAGTTTGAATGTCTTATATTCATGTATAACTGTAGCCATTCTCCATTTTTGAGAATCTAAATAAAAAATCTGACTTGTAAGTAAACCAAACAATTATGGACTGTATTTAAGCATTGTTTTATGCCTATTCAAGTTGATGGTAACAAAACCGTGCAAGCGTCCACTGTACCTTGTTCATGATGGTGACATATGCGCCATGTTGTATGAGCAGCCTGGCAACCTCCGACCTCTCTTCTTCACATGCCACATGTCTGCAACATTTCAAATCATTCTGATAGGATTTAAAAATTATTTCTACAATATAATATAGTGTGTTTTTTTAAATATTATTAAGTTACATGTAATAACTATGTACCGACTACAACAACCAATAAGAGAGTTAATTGAAGTTGTAGTAGCACTTCTGCAACATATCTTTGAACAGGATATCTGATTAAACTTCCTTTCAATCTGAAAATTATAGAAGCACTTGTTGTTAAAAACAAACAGTTTTAAAAAGTAACACTACTTTGTAGCATATATATCGACCAGACTATGGAGGAAAAACGTAGACAAGTATTAAAAATTAAACGAGATGACTACTCCCAATATGGTACGACTTTGTGCTGGTATGAATTCTCAAGAAATCCATACAATGGTGTGTTGCCACTGGAGTCCTTATAGTTGACGTCAGGTCGGTACTGCAGGAGTAGCTTGGTTATCTTCACATGGCCCTTGGATGCGGCACGATGAAGGGGCGTGTTCTCATACAGGTCACCAATGTCTAATGCACCTCCATTCTCTAACAGTAACTCTGCTATCTGCAACATAACAAAAATATCATCCAGTTGCTATACCTTTCACAATAATGTTCTACGTCAAGCCTCCAACATAAATGACGCAACGCCATGGTCCATGGACTGGTCGCGCAGTGACCCCATATTTTTCCATATTGGGTCACCTAAATGGTGTCTATTTTCCAATGAATATTCTGACGAAAAAATGAAACATTTAAACACGTAAACAGGTTGTCAACGTGATATTATATACGTTATGGGTTAGTAGGTGACCCGATATGGGATATATGTGGCGCCGGAAACCATATTTGGGTTTGAGCTTCGCTCTCCCCAATACGGTTTCCTTTGCCCCGTATATCCCATATCGGGTCACTTACTAGCCCCGTAACTTATAATATCACTTAACGCTGATTGTGAAAACAGCGTCTGCTGATAAAAACCCATACATGAGACAGTTCCTTGGGCAGAAACCAGTATCGGTGTCCTTCCTGAAGGGTCAAGAGAAAAAATGAGCCACCCATAACATCTACGACTTAACATAAGAGGCAGTCAAATATAACACTCTCACCTTTTATAAAGTTAAATAGTTAAGATAAAAGTGATTAGTGTTCCCCCTCCTCACCAAAAACACAAGGTCCACAATTCTCTGTCAGAGTTTATGTGAGTTTCTTACAAGGTCACCAAGCCAGACAAGTGGTTTTTTTCTGGGTTATCTATTTTCCCCCAAGACTCAAGACAACATGTTCATGTAAGGTAATACTGTGCAAATGAGGCATTGTTGTAATATTTTAATAAAGACCTGTTGAAAAATGAAAAAAATGAAAACTAATGAATTGTTTTTAAATATCATCAATTATCTGAGATCTGTAAATATAAAAAAAGTACTGCTACATCTCTCCATAGTTCAGCACACCACACAGTGTCTGGCTACGCTATCTGTCGTATATATATCTAGCGACTCTTTTGTGACATGCACATGTTTATGTATAATTTGTTAAACAACTTTCATGAATATGCACATCTCTATTTATACAAACAAACATCAAAGGTGGAGAATAAGTTCTCTCACTTCTCTAAAACCTTGAATAAAATGGTAATAAAGGATTGGTACAAAGTTAGAAAAAAGTAGAAAGTAAAACTAACTTACCCTGGTGATATAAACATATAATTACAAAGATCCTTGAATTAAAAAATATAGAATTATAAAGCTAAAGGCAACATCTTAACTATAAGGACTGGTGCACTAAAGGGGCTCGATCATGTTTATGGACCAAAATGAGTTTTCCCGGTAATGTGCTTAATCAGCCCTACTGATTACAACTTTGTTATGTTTCCACAAGTTATTCAAACCATTATATGTATATAAATCTTCGAAATAGCCCACTTGCCCTAAGCCCTAGACAAACATATAAGAAAAAGGGCAATTTTGCTGCTAAAAGCAGTTGAAAAACTAAATCTGTTTAGTTTGGGAGCTAAAATGAAAAACTTGAAAGGATTGTTAAGCTCTGAAAGTTACCAGTTCCAGCTTGCAACCAAATTACATGTACATGTATATATATATATATATTAACTTTTAATATAAATATAACTGATAAGTTCTATTTGATTGCTGTTGCTCAAACAGGCAACATTGAATATAAAATAGTATGGCTAAGTGAACAGACAAGAAAACTACCTGATATCTGTCCTTGGAAGCAGCGTAATGCAGGGCACATTGACCAGTCTGGTTAACAGCATTCACCTGTGCTCCCCGTGACACAAGGTCACGCACAATCTGCTCTCTGCCAGCAGAGGCAGCAATCATCATAGGAGTCCACATGGCCTGGTAACATTAGTTGGTTTATGTTTTATAACCTTTTATATACAGTTTGCACTTTCAAAAATCTTCAAAGCATTTCTATCTAAATGCTATTTCAGGGTTTGTGAAAGGATATAAACTATTGACAAAGTCTTCTTGATATACATTTGATATTTTGGACTAGTGAAGTCAGGAATTAAACTAACATATAAGTAACTATTCTTCTTTGAAAAAAAGTACAGCTTTACCATACAATGTACATAAATACAGGTGAGTATTCCTATCAGGTTCTTAGACTCACTAGTTATGACCAACTTCATGTACATGTATGCACACTATTGTGTATGCTTCAAGCTAGGACAAAATTAAGCTGAGTAATTCCTCATGAAAGCTCTCATTATTTTATATTGTTCCTTTTTTCCTTATTAACAAATGTGTTTAGTCCAGCTTGGTGTTCTTCACAAAATATTGTCATAAAATTATTTTAATGCATGGAGGGTCAAAATTCAACAAATAAAATTATATATAAAATTATTAAACCTTAAAAAAAAAATTCAAACAGTTGAAAACTGATATTAAGGCCTTGATTTTAGTATTAAGAAATGTCACTAAAGTCCATTTACTATTAGATTTTATTACAAGTTCTATTAATAAATCTCCATGATTGGACTAAGAGCAATTTCAAAAGATAGAATAAAACGCCATATTGACCTGTAACTTAATAGACCGGAAACAGTTTATCATATGATGTCAAAAAAAAGCTGAAAATGACTTCAAAAACACCATATTGACCTGTCTCTTTATCGACCGTAAACAGATTATCATATGACGTCATAATAAATGCGGTTTCATATTATAATTAAACAGTTATTTACTATTTAGCTTAAAATTTGCATTCCATATTGACTGCAATATCATAACTGACCTTCACATTTGGCTCGGTCAAATAGGATCTTTTGGTCAATATGATAGCATATATATATATATATATATATATATATATATATATATATATATATATATATATATATATATATATATATCATAGTAAAAGAGTAAACAATTGTATAATAATCTCTGATATTGATATCGTCATTTGTGTATTTAAAAATGTTTATGTTGTGAAAGTGTTTATAGATTTGAGACAGCCAGAAAATAACTTCAAATCGACACATGACACACACTAAATAAGATGGATCGAAATTTCGGACCGATTTTTTTACACTTTTTGAAACTGAAATTGGTCTGGCTTGGTCAATATCGGTCCAGACCAGCAAATTGCCGGTTTTTAGAAGCCCTGATGAATATAACACATCAATGCTTAATAATACATCAATTTGTACCTAAATGTTAACAAGAAAACTCATCAAAATTGTTTAATTGAGTAAGTAGGACAGTCACACATTTATTTAACACCTTACTCAACATATACATACGTATACATTACAGGTTGTGTAACTACGAAGCTTAACATCAAACTTAGAGGAGTTGGGTTTTAAATCCAGTCTGTTACTACCTAGTCATTCTAAAATGCCGTCCAGACTTCTTTTTTAATGATGTTTAGCCTAAACATCATTAAAAATGAAGTCAGGACAGCATTTTAGAATGACTAGTTACTACCCTGTTACCTCATCTCTGGCATCAACTGGCACATCCATTGATAACAGCAGTTCCACTATCTCATTGTGGCCACCAGATGCTGCCCAATGAAGTGGCATTCTCTGGCTCTAAAAATAGAACACATCTAATAGGCATAGCCACAATAATGCGCGTAGGGAACTTTTTATAACATTTGGATATTCATTTTGTTCCCTAAACGCCACAAGTCGACTGATTCATACCAAAGTAAAATATATTCTTCAACTGTAACTCCATAATATTTAACACTGCAATGTTAAATAAAAACACAAAAGCTAAACATAAATTATTTTAGCCAATACCTTTCTCTTATTACACTTATGAAACACAAATTTAGATCGATCTGTCAACAAAGCATCGCCATTTTTTAACTATCTAGCAGGTGCCCGTTATCTTTCTGCTCAATATATTTAGCGCTTGAATCTGTCATTCTTGGCTAGGAAAACAACAAGTGGGATATGGATGCATAGAGTCACCATAAACAAAAATCGTCAAAGACTCTGAAGCGGCTGTTTATATGGACAACTAATAGAAATTACTTCTAATAAATTTCAACTGGGAAACTTCAACAAACTGTTTAACATTAAATTAAAAAATATGTATTGGCCAAAGGTGAAAGTAACAGTATATTTAAGTGTTTTGACGATTTTCAGACTCCAGATAGTGACACAAAACAGTTGTCAAAATGATACATATAGAGATCCCAGAAGTTCTGGGATCTGTATATGTATCATTTTGACAATTGTTTTACCCCACCCACTAAATTTGCATATACACAATGATTGTTTTCGATAAAAGTATTACTCAGCTGGGTGATAGGCAGTAACAAATTATGTAATTATTACAACATCAATTTAAAATACCACATCTTTCTTTATTGCCTTGCTATGGTCTTCTCGTAATTTAATTTTAAGAATATCAATGTTGCCTTCATACGCTAATGTGCTTATTTCATCCATGTTTAATGTATAGAATCCGGAACAAGATCGGACTCTCATTAATATTGAGCGAATACCGGACTTTACTTAACTCAAGTTTATGGTAGACGGGATATGCAAATTACTATTGCAAAGAAAGGCTGCAGATAAATTCTATCTGTAGAAAGGTGAAATTCCACTGCATGTATACACAAGTAAAAAAAAAAAATGTGTAATTACACTTCATGCTTGACCATATTCTGAATTTAACCAGTAAAGTATTTGGCGTCAAACTTGCATAATACTTAAACTTGAGCTACCACAACAGCATCTTTATCAGCAAAAGCTGGGACCAATAATACCAGTAATCTTACTCCCAGGCAAAAGTTAGTATAAACACGGACCTATAAAGCTTATAGGTCCATGGTATAAAGAAGCAAACCTGTCTCCTATAAAAAAAATCGTTAAAGAAACCATTTTTGTATTATTTACCCCAAGACCGATATATTTTAGCTGGGCATGCCAGAAGATACAGTACGATTTAACCTTATAAACTCAAAACAAGCACACAACATTCATAACGAGCTAGAATGTGGCCAATAATACATCAATTTACATGATTAAAAGAATAAACACAAAAAAACAACATATCGCCACACACACTGTCTCAGCTGAGTTTCCACCATTACAAATAGCGCCGAATGGTTTCCCCGTTCACTAATAACGCGGAATAGCTTCAAAACACCCTGAACGTCACTTGATCGTTTCACTCACTAACCTGTCATTCAGTGTTCAACTCATTTTCAGCACTGTTATCTCTTTTAAATGTTTCCATCGATCAATTTCATCATCTGTCGGGCTCTGTGTCTAATTAATTTCACAGCAGATTTCCGCTTCTGATGCATGGTGAGCCGAGCAGCAGTGCTATCCGTCCTATTGGAAAAGGGGTAAGTGTGTTTATTGAGCATGTCGAAGTCACGTGATGAGTGTCGATGAATATACCGCCGCTTTTTTAAACTTACTGGGTAAACAAACCCAGTAGATTTCGAATATGAAAGAAAACGCCAAAACTGCGAAAGCAAAATGTGTCGTAAGTGACGTGATACACCAGTAAGTAATATGCACTGCGTTGTACAAAAGTTGTAAGTTTTTGAGAATTTTCGATTTTTTTTTACAATTTGAAGTGGCGTCTAGTCCCCTTTACCTTAAATACTATTTCAGCAGACAATAACCATAACAGAGTCAATGGGCGCCTCGTTTTACACTTCGACTTCCATGTAAAACGTTGTTTCATTGGCTAATTCTCTAATTTACTTGGCCGGTTCGATCGAATCATCATCCACCAACATGCGCACATAATTTATTATTGATGAATGTATGTATACACAATCTGAAATACTGGTTCTTTTCTTTTGAATGTTCATTTTGTAAAACATGTTTTGTTTCTACAATACTGTTTTGCAATGAAGATAAAAACTGTTTACAAAATTGGCTTACAATAATTTATAATATTTATTATAAACTTGCAACAACCCTGGCCTCAAACGAACACGACCTTACCTGTCAAATTATTACAGGTGACAACATAAACAACAGACAACCGGTTTACATGTTTCTTTCTGTCGTTTCCTTGTTCATGGCTTTCAGGTCGGTATAACTTTATTAATTTGCTTCGATATATATCAGATTAGTATATATTTATTTATTAAACTCATTTAAAAATTCCTGAAGACTTGATCGTGGCGTATATATGGATATACATGTGTATATCGTATGTACATGTACATTTTAATTAGTCATGATATACAATCACTTACAATTCATGTATGATTATTGAGCAATGCTCGATCATTAAACCATACCCATCAGACATGCACAGATGCATGGTTACATTATTTATCCAGTATTTATCGTTGTTATTGGAATGTCATTTGAGGATAAGGGGGAAAGTTAATTAATGTTCAAGATGTTCTGTATAAATCCAAAAAGCACAGAGAATTGTTTAAAGTAATTTAAAGCAGTGGAATGTCCGAGGAACAGTACTTGATAATGAAATGGTACGTATACATTTACAAATATCATTTGCAAAAAAACATTACGGTACAAAGAGTTTTAAAAAGCCTAGTGTTTCTCTGGAGAATGTGTTTGTAAATCGATGCAGAAACCTATTATTGTGCATGCACATTCGTCATCAATTAATACACTATTATTAATTTGTTTATCAATCTCCCTAAAGGTGCAATACAAAACATATATATATATATCGGTTGATATCAAATGAAAGAATTGAAGGTCATTTTGGAAAATGCATAGATCGATTTAAGCAACATAAGAATTATTTCCGTATGCAAATAAAAAAACAATTTTTCACAGATTTTTAACATGTTCAACATAAAATATTATTGATCGAACAGTTATTTTAATGTTGATAGTTAGAACGGCTTCTACAATAGAACTGTAAGTAAGCCATACAGGATTTTGAAAACGTTCTAATACGGTGTATTTTCTTTGCTAAGTTTGCATCCTTTAAATTTTAAAATAATATTTGATTATCAATGAAATGGACTTTTCTCGATCTGCTAATCTGTGGCTTCTGATAAAACCACATAATGGATAGTTTCAAAATAAAACTGATCGAGCTTGATTTCCTTACATTTCACAAAAGAACCATTGGTGAATAAGCTCCATTTTCCTGTTTAAAAACACAGTGGCCAAACAACAATCTCAAATATTTGATTAATGGTATGATATCTATGAACATGTAAAATTGTGGTCAATGAAAAAGTTTTGAGTTTAGGAACCCATTCTGGTAGGAAATGTGTTGAATTGTTATGGAGATAAAGTGTGTTAGTTAAATATACCACGTACGAGAAACAGTTAACGTTTCTTATTAAGTACGTTTGAATCTTAAATCTTGTAAGGTCGGATAAAGGTAAGGAAATGCGCTTGATTGTTATGTAGTTATACTGATACTGTGTATGTTGTTGTTTTTCAAAGAAAATATCCTTACTGGTTGAAACCCGGTCTTTAGTTAAAAAAGAAAACGCTTTAAGTAAATGAGGTTTACTCCAACACAGTTGTACAGATGTATTATGTGATTAACATTTATTTGTCAATTAAGGAAGTCACAGGTACATTTTAAACATAGCTAAATCCTATTTGTTATTCTCCATCGACCAACCTGAACACCGTCCGTGTGCTACTGCAAGGCATATCGCGTAATTGTATAAATAGGGTATAATAATTTTGTAAAATTGAATCAGTATTGCCGAGTAATGTATAGCTGGTATAGCTATATTGTTAATGTGCTCGTATTTTAAATAACAAAATATAATAATACATAAGTCATCCTTTTCTGCAAATTTTCTGCAATATATGAATAGATCGTTTATATTAATCATTCCATTGAGGGAGCTGTTGTATGCACTTCTTTTCTTGGGCTCCTTTTATGTACGTAAATGCCACTTAATTGCAACGATAATAGTGAAAATCGTTAAGCTATAAAACAACAAAACCGCCACGTCTCTTTCAAGTTGCTTTTAAAATCGTTGGACCATTATAATCTCATGCGTTCTTATTTAATAAATCATCACTTAATGCATCGTTTGGTTTTCTTACGATACAATTTGTATGTACTCACTAATGCAAAATGAATTTCACATCTTTACGATAATAAGATTTTCGAACACGGTGGCTGACTAACAATTGAATATTATCAACAACTGATGAGTCGACTGAGGTTTAAATACATATATATTTTGTTCATTTTAGTACCAAATTTGTGTGTGTGTTTTATACTAAAAGAGGAAAATAGTATAAAATAAGTACTTTTGTTTGTTTCAGGTGAATTGTGCGTTATGCCTATCGCGAGCGACGTAAATCCTATTATGGCGTGATCAGGCGACCAACATGGCGTCCGAGCGTCGGCCATTAACAAGAGGTCCGCGTCTGTCGAAGACATTTCCGCATCGAGTAGTCCTCGTCGTTGCATTGGTCCTATGTTTGTGCGCGTGCGGAAGTATCGTGCTGGGCGTTATTTGCTGGGCCAATCATCTATGGGGTTACTACTGGGGAACGGGGTTATGGTCGGGAGGCGTCATTCTGTTCGCGGGTATGTTCGGCATTGTGAGTAGTATCGTGAAGAACGTGTGTGCCACCAAGACCTTCATGATTATCTCCATATTCGGATGTATTGTTTCACTAGGAATGATCGCTCTAGCTTGTGGTGGCCTTGATTCAGCGAGCGGCTTTTTCGACGGCGGAAACCGCTCAAGCTTTCTGACATACCTTAGTCACGCGTTGTACCTTGGTCTTGGGGTTTTGCAATTGACGTTATGCGTTCTCTCTGATGGGATTTGTGTTTACTATTTGTTCTACGGGACGAATGCGGAATTATACACAGTGGCAAATAGCAAAGACAAGAAACATAAAAAGACACCAATAGTGAGAAAAGACAAAACTCGATCTAGTACCGGAAGTGAGGTTCCTTTAATGCGTGCCTCAAAGTCGGAGAGTCTAAGGTCTAGCGGTAAACGACAATCCAAGTCAAGGAGTGACACAAACGTAAACAACAATGATGAACAATTCACCGCCGATGATCTGCCTATCTTTTATTCGGGAGCTGCACATCAACTCAACGCCAGAGCTCTGCACAGAGAGGAAGCACAGGTTTCAAGTCCCGTGGTGCGCAGTGCTTCATTTTCGACCTTCGGACGCCACCCTCCCGGCCCTGACCAGGTGTCGCTGATAGTTCACCCAACTGACGACAATGCAAGTGAAGTCAATACGGTCTGCATGGAAACTTCCGAACGAGCCCGTAAAAGGGAAAACCATTACGCACAAACGCTTCTGTTCGTCCCACCGCTGCCGATTGAAGAAGACGAAGCTTTGCCGCCCTATGAGGTGGTCGACTCAAACCCGTATGAAAACGTGAATAGTGACAGGCGGCGGAAGCGCCGGAGAACAGACGAGTCGCCTGTTACTTGCCTGTACATCCACCGAAGTAGAAGTTTGCCGGTGAGAGCTTTAAAGCAAACCGATTCACGTTCTAAACGTGGTTCACTGCGAACACAAGTACCACGTGGAACTCCAGACTCCGGACTACCAGGTGGCGGCCACGAGCAACAAACTCTCTTACCCACAAATAATGACGGTCAAACTCCTAAGTCAAAAGGTCCGATAGCAGTGTGTCCTTTAAGTCGGTCCGCTGACTTTTTGCCTTTTGAAAATGAAACAGATAGCAATGTAGCCAGTGTCATTGATGTCAGTCCGCATGACGTTCTTCAAAAACAGTTTGTTCATCCAAGTGATCGAATAATGGATAACAATGTTGTTCGAAGAAATAAGCATTCTCAAAGTATGAAATCTGAAAATAAAAGACGTTTAGATCGACATCGACGAGCTGTTTCGGCCGAAATAAAACCGAACAAAGACGGTCTATATCCACATGAAAAACTTGCAAACATTGATCTGGCTGCGAGAACCAGTACGAGTTCACTCGACGGCTCGAACTCGAGCCTGTTCGCGGATAATCGGATAATGCCAACCAAGTTTTCTCTCCGAAAGCCAATACGACAGCTAGGTATGCCCGCCATAAGTTCTCCAGTTCCGGTGAAGCCTCCCCATGCCGCTCATGTGAAGAGTCCCCCACCCAAACCACCCCGCACCCATTCAGTCACCGCCGACGACCTGCTAAGAGACGACATGGACTCTGTTAACATAGAGGAGGCTGAAACAGTGTTCGCTAACATTAATGATCTTACTAATGGGAAACATTATGACGCAGGAACAGAAAATGTGCCACAGCCGAAAATAGGACTTGACGTACCGAAACATAAAACATTGGCTGTAGTGCGAGATGAAACAAAAGTAAAACAAGCTAAGGAACCTGTAGCAGTGTTAGACAGTGGACCGGTGTTGAGGTGTATGCCTCCTTCGGTTGTGAAAATGTCTAATTCCGTGGGTGATGACGATGTGTTCAGCAGTAATTCCGTGGTTCTCCCGACCTCGCCCGTGTTAAAACACCCTTCATTGACGGCCAAACAAGCGTATAGACCCTCTGTAATTGGCAAAACAAAAATAGTTAGTAATGAGTTCGAATCTAAGGTTGATCATAATGGTACGGCAGAATTGAAAAGCCCGAGTGTTGATGAGAAACGTGAAAGTGATAGTGCTGTGTATGCTCAAGTTATGAAAAGTACAACTGTATCGCCAACTTCCCCACGCACAAACGTTCAAAGGTCAAGAAAACTGTACTTTTCATTCTCGGATAAAGACAATGTCAGTGTGTTTGACCCGAGTCCAGTCATCGAGAATAAACCCGGACTTGAGTCTGAACACGTGTTTGAAATAGAGAATAAAGTTACTGTGCAGAACTTAGCAGAAGTGCCAGAATCTCCAGTCGTTGCCGCAAAAGAACAAACGCGGAAGGGAGATAATAATGACAAAAACATGAAAGAAAAAAATGTTAGAAATGGAATTCAAGAGAAAGAAGGACCTGTGAATGGCAAAACGGACTTACGTGTAAGACTACCCCCTGTTTCTCCATCAGAAAGAATACTTCAGAGGAAAAATCTCACTAGCAATATAGACCTTGGAAATAGCTCGCTGAAAGAGGAAAAGAAATCTCCAGAAACGAATGGAGCGCGACCGAAAACGACTTCGTATAAACATTTATTCAGTCCATTGCCTCACCCAAGCAAGCACATGAGCTCGCCACCACAAAAACCGGACTTACGTTTATCAAGCTTGTCAAGCTCTGGTTTTGATCGACAAATTACACCGGGGGATAGCAAAAAAATGCCGGAAATAAGTCCTCTCCCTTTTCTGAAATCCCCCAAACCTCCGGTGTTTAGTAAACCGACAAAGCTAAAGTCCCCTGCTCAAAGCAATACTTTGTCTTCTGGTGAGGCTGTGAATGTTCCTTGCGGTTTGAAAGCAGATTCTCCCGGCACCTTAACTGGCGCCGCTAGCTCGCCTCTGCATAGCGCTTCCGGTCAGTCGGATAAACCGTCGACAAGTTCATCAACTGTAACGCCGACTTTCTCACCAAGCGCTCCTGACCGTGCCAGGAGCAGCGGTGGTAATCATCAAGGCGTTCTCACACTTCCACCACCACAGCACGCGCGTCACGTGCCGGACCAGGTGCTCAGGCAGCAGGTGCCTGTGTTGCCCAATCAAGACATTCCAGCACAGCCGGGGAACGCCGACGAGCAGCTCAATAGACCATTATTTTCAGTCCTCTTATAGTTTATTAGTCCATGAATTAAATGCTTGGAATTACCATTGCTTTGAAATTGATATGGTGTTGGTCTATAACGCATTTGTTTAGGTGTTCAGTGATGTACCAAATTTAGCTTGAAAATATTATCTTGAAATTTTATTCAGTTATTTGGCTTCAAAAGTCTGCGTTTGACTAAATATTTACTAAATAACTATTTAATATTGCAATAATTTGTGTTCAATGCGGATGAAGTCCTTTCTAACGACAAGGCTTTATACTACTTTAAATCATCCCCTTTATCCATACATGCAAAACTATTTTTGACCTGATATATGTCCAGTACAGTTTAATAGTCACAGTTTTTGCTTTTCAACAGGTTTTGCATTTCTGTTTTATACAAAGTAAACGCTATTTCAGTGAGAGTCACAATGATGGATACCTCTACTACTAGACTAGTATACTTATTTTGTTCTAGTTTTTGTTTAAAAACTTACACTTGTTCAAAACAATGTCTACCAAGCAACAGATCTGAATACATACATGACTTTCTGGAATCTTAGCCATAACTTATAGACTTTCGATATATTAAAACCAAATTGTACACATGCTGTCAGAGATAATACGCACGTAATTAGCAATGCCCATAACTCTGGTTGTTTTAATTGTCGGGTATATGTCCCTTTTTACTGAAAACAACAACTGACGATAGTTACACTTTGGTGCATGGGGCTCTTGTTCATACGCCAAATGAAGGCATTGAACCTCACCTTTATAGAAAATAGAATAAAAAGTTTCAGTTAAATGTGTAGCTCTTGTTATGTTGGATAAATGAGTACTTGGACCCTGCTTCATTAAATATAACAGTTGAATGTATTGCCATATTTATCATATACATGCTGTGCTATTTTAACCATGTCAGTTGCGAACAATGTTGAATTATATATATTTATTGTTATTGTTAATGCTTTATTTCTATTGCTATTAAATATTTACAACTACATGTATTGTAGCGCGTCTGTTTTTGGACACTGAAAAGCTGAGGTCGATTGCCCCTCCTTAAATCGTCCAAGTTTACTACAAATCTTAATAAGGTGGAATAAAATACACCCAAAATGCACCATTTCTAGAAATTGTTTTCTGATTGCAATATATGTTGAGTTGTGCCCCTCAAATCACTGGGAAATGTACGATGTTACTATGCAAATTGTTTAACTGGTATAGTGATCAGGGTTTCTAGACCTTTATAATTTCTATTTAAGTTTGTCTATTGATTCAAATACAGCTTTCGAGGCGTCACTTAGGTGGTCCGCAAAAGCTGTTGGGCATAACCTGATGACAACACACACACACAGGGGTCATCTATAAACCAACGAGCAAAACAATCGAAACATCGAGACTTTGAAGTAATAGTCAAATAAGGTTGCTATAAAATTGCATTTTCAGGCCACCCATTTCTTTTCAAATGTATCTCATCACTAACAAC
Source organism: Mya arenaria (assembly GCF_026914265.1). Lineage (NCBI taxonomy): Eukaryota > Metazoa > Mollusca > Bivalvia > Myida > Myidae > Mya > Mya arenaria. Next base: position 22,082,522 of record NC_069123.1, on the reverse strand, counting down.
TATACATAATATATACATATAACGGTACATTCGTATATAAGATGGCCCCGTTACAGAGAACGCCTTCGTATAAACGGAGTGGGTCGTTATTCGTATACACTACTCTGGCTAAGACATTTGCTGAGTTGTGCCCCTTTGATATATTGTGGTAAACCGATGAGCGGTGGCCTCCCTTCGTTCTTGTACCGCTGAGAAAGGAATCTCTCTCTAATAATGAGGATTAATGGTGTATTGTTATTTCGGAAAATATAAGTTATTTTGATATCGCTTATAATATAAACGATAATGCCATAGCCAAAGTTTCCATTTCTTTTCCGCCAGAACACGGACGAGTCAGAACATGGACGAACACGGTAGAGCACGATCACTTGTTTAACACCAGTCTATACACTTGTATGTATACATAAACCTGTTATTGTAGAAAATGTTAATCATGTTGAGAACATGAATTTTATCCTCGACATATCTGTACATATTTATGATATATGTATTGCAACTATTTATTATTATGCTTTTTTCCTTAATATTTTGTCTATTTTTATGAAATATTATTAATTTATGCTTTTCCAAACATGTACCGACTCCGTAGCGTACAGCCCTTAATTAAGAGTGGTGAAGTTATAATAGACGAATACTTTCCAGCACTTGGTTTTTCTGACGAAGTCACAAACAGTATAACTGGTATTGTGCGGTCATGAAGGTAAAAGGTCGCAAAAAGGATAAATCGTTCCATTCTACGATTGAATATGAGAGTAAGACGTATTTTAACCAAATAATGTATGTTTTCGTTCTGAATGTTTCCAAATAAAACATTGAAATAAGCACATATCCTTCACATGCATTCAAACGATTTTAAAAATGTTAATTATTTCAGCTCACATTTAAATGAAGAAGATTTTATCACGAAACAGAACAAAAACACAATTGTCAAATCTCATGACTATTTACCGGAACGAAACGCCTGAAACTGTTTCGCATAGGTTAATGTGGACACGACCTTTTGAAACTTATAGGTCCGAGGCACGTCATCGTGGCGGAAACTGGAAAAACGCGCACCAGTAGCGGTAGGTAGACCATTAGCAGAGAATATAGTCTTTTCAGTCTTTTCGGTGGCTTTCTGGCTGCCGATAGTTCGTCCCCGGCAGGTTGTGTGTAGACTACATTTTTCTGGTTGTTCTGCAATAGGTCCCTCCCTCCCCGGCATAGCAGAGAGGATTACGCTGTGCCGTTTTGATAACGTGTGTATGGGTTCGGGTGGATGATGCGCACCATCGCTTACGTGATGTCGATGTGACGTTGTCAAGGGGGTGCGTCCGTGCGTCTGTTGGCTCACAGGAACACTGTACCGCCTGATATATCTAGTACTTACGCTGTTTCTGTCTCGAGTACTTGTCCTATGGCCTTGTGTGATGTTTGGTTCATTTAAATCATCCACATGAAGCACCGTTCCCTGTGAAAACCCAGCGTCTTTATTTTCTTTGGAGTTCTTATTTTGAGCCACGAGCGTTATAATTTGAAGCTGACTTGGATCCCTTTCATGTCTTGCTTCTTGTGCCGCGAAGGTTTTCTCACGGGCGTACTCACGTAAGTTAACCCTGTTCACCTCGATTCCGTTAACGGCGAGACGGTGCAGGCGGCTTGATGTGACTCGCTCGTAGCGCGTGATCAGCTCGTGTATGCGGTCGGAGAACTCCATGTGGCGCTGACGCCGCTTGACGCTACAGTCGTGGAGCTGTCTAGACAAGGCGTCCAGGGTGTGCCGGAACGTCACAGGGGTGTCACTTGTCATCAGGACAGAAAAGGGTGTCGGTGTATTGCTATCTGTACTGATCAACAGAAAATTCCAGCGCAACACTTTTCCACTTAACAAATTCCCAAGTCTATCAGTGTGCAAATACACATTTGGAGTGTATCTATTGGACACATGTCACATTAATTTATAAAATCGTTAATAAAAGTATAGCAAGGTCTTATAAAAGACCTTTTTTTGAAATCGTTAATATTTCATACAAAAATATAGCAAAGTCTTACAAAAGATATTCTTGGCTTGAATTAATAATTCCATTTGAAATCAATGCTTTCGGTTTGTTTATTTTAGCCACGTATGACAAGTCGATACTTTCTGCGTGGTTAAAATATGTATTTTTTTACATTCTGTACACAAAATTGAAGTCTTTGGTTGAAATAGGCAGTTCCTGAGCCTATAAAGTCGTTTCCTTTTCCAGGCAATTTTGATGTCGAGCAAACACAACACCACAAGAATGACGTCGAACTGGCATTGTTCCACCACTCGGTTCAATTTTTCTGTTTGCACTAACATTGAAACAGAGCAATTAGCAGGCCATTGCCTTATAATAAGTTTCGCACACGGTTTTATATTAGTATAAAGGATTCGACCAGATGATTGCTTTTCGCAAATATTGAAACATTTTTCATTTCTTTAAGAAAATAGCAGGTACAAAAGTAAATATAGTGGACTCATTGTCAGAGTGACAAACGTTACACACACCAATTTTATGTTCTGATAAGTTATGTTATTGCATACATTCATGTATATGTTCACGTGTATATGTTCATACTTTCATGTTTATGTTCATACTTTCATGTCGGCAAAGAGCTTTACATAGCTTCTGTTTATCTGTAGGCTGTATATACATAGTTCTCATAACGTAGGTTGGCGACTGCTTTGTTGGAGCTAATGTGGCATGCAGTGGTACAATACGTACCCACGCACGAACACATTTGTCATATTTCATGTAATATTTCATAAGAACATTAGTTAGTTATGTTAGGCTTTTCCACCGCATTTTTGACAATACATTCTTTGGATCTCAGGATAAGGATGTACTATTGGCGTTCAAGTGTTTGGATACACTGTTGGCGTGTCATGCATGTAAGGGTTAGGATACACTATTGGCGTTCCATGAAAGTAAGGGTCAGGATACACTATTGGCATTCCTTGTATGTCAGGATTAGGACGTACTATTGGCGTTCAATTGTTTGGATATGTAACAACCTGATCATTTCATAAATTCATTATATTAATTAATAAAGCGCGATCATGTTCTGCCCGTAGTTAATGTTCTGTCAGTGTCTTGTTATGTATGTTACATGTATGTAAATGTTTAAGTTTGTGACGTATGAAAGTAGTTGGTTCAGTATGAGTGATTTACCTATTTATAGATTTATAGAGGGCGCTTTTACTAATCAATTTACCCGTGCTAACTTTCCCGGTCACTCATTCCTGTACTGAACACCGCAACCAACGGACCACTATTCATTGTTTACGTAGTGTTTAATATTCTTGCAAGAGTATTTTGCTGCCGGCTTCATCTTCAACATCTACAATAAATATATATTCAAGACCTACAAAGGCGTTATATTATACCCCCGGTTACAGATACACTATTGGCGTGTCGTGCATGTGAAGGTTAGGATACACTATTGGTGTTCCATGAAAGTAAGGGTTAGGATACACTATTGGCATTCCTTGTATGTCAGGATTAGGACGTACTATTGGCGTTCAATTGTTTGGATACACTATTGGCGTGTCATGCATGTAAGGGTTAGTATACACTATTGGCATTCCTTGGATGTCTGGGTTAGGATACACTATTGGCTTCCAATTGTTTGGATACCGTGACTATTGGCGTGTCATGCATGTAAGGGTTAGGATGCACTATTGGCGTTCAAGTGTTTGGATACCGTGACTATTGGCGTGTCATGCAAGTAAGGGTTAGGATACACCATTGGCGTTCAAGTGTTTGAATTCACTTTTGGCGTTCAAGTGTTTGGATACACTTTTGGCGTTCCATGGATGTAAGGGTAAGGAAACACTATTGGCGTTCCATGAAAGTAAGGGTTAGGATACACTATTGGCATTCCTTGTATGTCAGGGTTAGGATGCACTATTGGCGTTCAATTGTTAGGATACACTATTGGCGTGTCATGCATGTAAGGGTTAGGATACACTATTGGCGTTCAAGTGTTAGGATACACTATTGGCGTTCAATTGTTAGGATACACTATTGGCGTGTCATGCATGTAAGGGTTAGGATACACTATTGGCATTCATTGGATGTAAGGGTTAGGATACACTATTGGATCGTAATTTATTATACCTCATCAATTTGTCCCTTCTTTATGTATATAATCCCGATCGGTCCGTATATCACTGTATTTTGATGGAAATCCAATTTGATGACGTCAGCGGTCCATATTATATTTTTGGCCGGTCAGGACCTCTCCAAAAATGTAATATGGACCGCTGACGTCATACGATTGGTTCCCAGCAAACATTTTATATCGGCCCGACGTCGGGCCGATATGGAACGCTTCATCGGCCCGACATCGGCATTTACATCGGGCCGATGTCGGATGTGCAACACGGCTCGACATCGGGCCGATGTCGGCATATTTTTAATAGCCGACATTTAGCCAGCATGATGCCGATATCCTTCCTATTTCGTCCCTATTCTTATACAGATGGATTGTCATGCTCAATGACAACAGAACAAGATAGTTAAAACACAAGATTTTGTCTTGGTTTATCTTCTGAGAGAAAAAATAATAATGCAGATAAAAAATCAACCGTAAACCTACATGCATATTATATACTCACAAATTACTACATAATAAAATAAGCTAATTCATCTTTTAAATTTTTATTATTATTATCATTGCTATAAATATTTAAACAATTGAATTATCACAGAATGTGGATAATACCCCTGAACAGTTTATCAAAATGTTCAAGTTAAAATACAAAAACATGCCATAATACACACAGGCTGTTACTGTATAAATAATCAAACAAACAAAATAAGACTTGAAATAAAAGTTATTTCATTGAACAATACTTAAGGTAACGCTACTGCATTAAACATTAAGCGTTTTTAACATAATATTATTTTGTTTTTTCATCCTGGTGTTCCAAGGATGCACTCAGATATTTGCGTCTGCCTCATTTCCCTCCCACCATCTCTGTCCGATGCTGTCTTCATCCAGGCGGCATTTTGTTGTGAGAAACGACGGAATTTCACGACACCCTCTGGAATAATTGCATGTACTGTTAATACATAGGCGAGATAGGTCTTTTCCAGGATATGGGTATTTACATAATGAAATTTCAAGGAAGTTGGTATTCTTAATTTTAATTGGGTTTTTGTTAAATGTGAAATGTTTTTCTTGTGTTTGTATAAAATTTGCCTACATCCCTTCGCATATTTCTGGGGGGATTATATATTGAACTGTGCTTGAAACAAAGGTTAATAGCGGTATATACCTGTAGAGATGGTGCAACTGTTTGGGGATCTTATAGTAACTGTTGTGATGCCTGCAGAACAGTCCTGCCATAGCCACTGTCACCTTCGAATGCCTTGGTGGTGTTGTCACTGAGTGACATTTATTCATCCTCATCTGATTAAACACGCTTCCTCTGAAATGCATCACATTTTGTTACAGTTACAAATGCATTAGTCGGTTATCCTGATCATTCTCCCCTTTAGGTAAATTTAAAGGTTGGTATAGTCAACCTGCTTTTCTTAAGTGTGAAATAATCAAATACCCTAAATCACCTGCTTTTTATTAGTACTTTCGATCTTAATTCATTAAAATTAACAGATGTATCATAAATTAACTTGCTTAACAAAAAATATACATATGCATCCTGACAGACTGATTGTAACTAACATATTATGAATATGAACACGTTCAATATAAATGGTAATGCACTAGTCAATCGTATCCACGGCCCCCCAGATCCGGGGGTATACCGGGGATAGCCGGGGGAAAAGGGCAGGGTGACTGCGGTGGTTTTGTCATAGCGCAAAATTTAGCGGGGATTGGGCTTTATATAGAGTCTCTGGGGTATGGGGGCATTTGACCGGGGTTTAACCATCAGTTCGTCACAGCAGGGCGGGGATTTTACCCGGGGTTGGCTGGACCGAAAGTCAAAAGTCCCGGCTATTCCATAGACCTGGGGGTGGGGGGGGGGGGGGGGGGCGTGGTTACAATTGACTGGTGCATTACAATTGGGACGTAAAGACATACCTCCCCTATGATTGCCTTTATTCCTCTATTTCAGTGTCTCGATTTGCAGTTGTCCGCTCTCTGCAACTTTGATCGATCTTTCCACAATATATGATACTGTAAATTACAATGTCTCAATTATGATTCATAATTGATAACAAAATGTTCTTTTTAAATTTGTCTACAATGGAAGCAGATAAATTAATCGTTCAAACCCAACCAAATCATCAATGTAATACTTTGCTTTTGTGTGCACATGCTACCTAAACGTAGATTTTAATCAAACTCATAAAACAACAAACTTACAAAGAGAACTGGTCACGAAAATATGTTACACGAATGCCTTTTCAACATATTTACTCGAAATAAAAGTATTTATATCACTTTTGAGAATAAAACAATAGAATAACAGAATAGTACTATAATAATTACTTATATTCATACGTTCAACAACGATTCAAAGATTACTTACCATTGATAAATACCAAAAGTATGATTTGACTTGCATCATTTTTTTGAAATGGCACAAATACCGCAGTGAATATAAAACTATCTATCTATCTTTGAATACTGCCGAACCCCTCTTTCGAGTATTACTGGCAGGTGCGCGTCGGACTGTTAGTAAAGTGAAAGAAAGAAATAAAAGATAACATTGTGAGACATGGAATAGAAAAACAAAATCCAGTCATGGTTAAAACATGTTAGTCGTGAGAACATTTTTAAAAAGTAAAATATGATAGTACGTAAAACTAATATTGTAAGCTTGACACTGCCTGTTTGAACCTATCAAGTTCTGTTGCTGGCAGAGTTGCTACATTGACGGGCAGGCTATTCCAAAGAACTATGCTATGGGGGTAAAAGGACCACTTGTGATAATCGGATTGGACTTGGATTTGCTGAAAGCTATGGGGATGAACGTGCCGGCTAAGTCTGACAGGCTTCTGGATATAGGGTGGAAGGTTAATGGCCACGATGTTGTGTAAGATTTTGAAGAACATGATGAGCCGCATGTCATTTCTGCGATATTCGAGTGACCGCCAGCCAAGGCTGTTTTGCATCTCAGTAACACTTGCAAGAGGGGAATAGTTGTATTTAACCCAGCGGATGGCTCTTCGCTGGACCATTTCGATTTTATTTTTATTTGACTGTGTGTAGGGGCTCCAGACTGTTGATGCATATTCAACTTGCGGGCGAACTAGGGTTTTGTAAGCCATAGCTTTCACAGATTCATTTCTTGTGGTAATGTTACGCTTAAGAAAGCCCAAGGTCTTATTGGCTGTTGCTGTTATTCTTGTAATGTGGGAGTTGTATGAAATATCTGATGAAAGGTCTAAGCCGAGATATTTTGCACAGGGGACAGATTGGAGTGTTTGACCATGGAGTATGTAATTGTGCTTAATGACTTTTTTGTTTTTGGTGATGTGGAGTACTTGACATTAAGAGGGGTTGAACTCCATGTCCCAATCTCTCTCCCATTGTTCCATACATGCCAGATCTTCCTGAAGCATTTGAGAGTCAGACAGTGAATTTATTGTAAGATAAACTGCCGTATCATCGGCAAAAAGTCGTATTTGGGATTGTACTGTAAGGGGAAGTGTATTTATATAGATCAGAAAGCAGAGGGGCCCAAGGACAGAGCCTTGGGGCACACCTGAAGTGACTGATACTGCTCTAGATTGATCGCCCTCTAGGACAACTGTTTGGTTTCTACCAATAAGAAAAGATCTAGTCCAATTAAGAATCTGGGATGAAACACCATGTTCCTGAAGTGTATATAGAAGTTTAAGATGGTTAACTTTATCGAAAGCTTTCGGAAAGTCTAGCAATATCAGATCTGTCTGTTTCCCTTTTGCCAGATTATTAACAAGAAAGTCTGTCAATTGAAGAAGCTGCGTTTCACAAGAACGCCGTTCTCGGAACCCATGCTGGAGGTCGTAAAGAATTTTGTTTTCTGTAAAGTGAGAAGATAGGGCAGACGCAACTATATGTTCGAGAGTTTTGCATAAGATACAGGTCAAAGAAATTGGGCGGTAATTTGCTGAGTCAGTGATGTCTCCTTTCTTAAAAAGAGGGCAAACAAATGCAGAAGTCCAATCAGATGGGATTTTTCCAGAAGACAAGGACTTTTGGAATAAGACTGACACAACATCAGCAATTTCATGGCTTAGTTCTTTTAAGACAACAGGTTTAAGGAGGTCAGGGCCAGAGGCCTTCCCAGTGTTAAGGTTTTTGAGAAGTTTTAGAACCCCATTTTTGTCAACAACTATGTCCTTCATGGGGGTGTACTTACAAAACTGCAGGGGGTTTAGGCGACGGAGGTTTTGAAGATATAACTGTTTTAGAGACAATGGGGAAGCTGGAGAGAAAACAGATTGGAACTGTTTGTTGAGGATGTTAGCCTTGTCAGTGTTGTCTGTTTTCAAAGTGCCAGTTGTACTATCCATAAGTGGGGAAGATACTTGTGAGTCTTGCTTGGAGTTCTTTATTAGATTGTACAACTTTTTAGTAGAGAATTTGCTCTGAACTCCAGGTTCCAATTTTTCACAGTTTGAGATATCCAATATATTTTCAAGGTATCGGTCATATGACTGCTTAATTTGAATCTTTATAGTACATTTCAATTTCTTAAACTGTTTCCATATTTGGTGGTTTGTTTTATTTTGTTTGACTTTTTGATATAGTTTGTTCCGTTTACGCAATAGCTTTCTAATGGATTTATTAATCCAGGGAAGTGATCTTTTAGGTCGTATATGCTTGATAGGGATATAGGTTGCTATCCCTGTAGATATTGCACTTTTGAACCTCTGCCAAAGCTCCTCAACAGATATTTGTTCATGATTATGAAGGATGTCAACTTTAACTGTAGAGAAATATTTCCTGAATTCAGGCCAGTTAGCTTTGCTGTAAACGCTACATACTCTAGGTTTTTGTTTAAGAGAAGTCGGACGTGCACTAATGCTAGCAGAAACAATATCATGATCTGAGATTCCAGATATAATGTTTACTGATTGTACTAAGGTCGGATTGGAGAGTAGTAAGAGATCTAGGATATTTCCTTCTCGTGTGTACTCATTAACCATTTGTGTTAGATTAAAGTCACTTAAAATGTCAAGGAACTTGTCATATACAGCATGGTTGTAACCTGCTTGTAAAATTGGGTTATTTTCTGTGTCCCAAGATAGTTTTGGCAAGTTGAAGTCTCCAAGTATGATCTTCTGACCTTTAAGTTTTTGAGCAAGCAATAAGGATTTTTCCAATTCATAAATACTATCAATATCAAGTTCATGTGGCTTGTAGAAGCTAGATATATAAATTGGTTTGCTACCTGTGATTTCAAGTTTGATCCAGAGGATTTCACAGTTTGTATTCAGATTTAGTTGAACTGATGGAATTAAGTTGTTTTTTTACAAGGATAAAGACCCCACCTCCCTTGCCTGATTTTCTATCCCGTCTGAATACTGTATACCCAAGACTTTCAGGAAAAATTTCAGAGGAATAATGGTCAGCAGTAAGCCATGACTCAGTACCGGCCACAATATCTGGGTTTTGTTCTGAAAGAAGGTTATGGAATTCATGTTTCTTCTTAACAATTGACTGGCAATTTACCAATAGAAATTTTAGTTTAGAAGCAAATCTTTTGATGTGTGGGTTTTGAGTTTCTGATTTTTGATTTAGAGGCGTATTTTCATGAGACAGGGCTGAAAAGCTGTTTGTCGAAGAGATTGATAAGATACTGGATGTGATAGAGTGGTTTGAATTATCGCACACTGTGCATGTCCAAGCAAAAGAAGCATCAGTGTGGATTAAGTCCTGGTACCATGAGTGTTCTAGGTTTTGGCACTGGATGTGAAACCATAGTCCACACTTGTCACATTCTACAGCTGGGTCAGAGTCCAGAACCTCTGCACCACAGGTACCACAGGGGAAATCAGGGCCAGGGTTCGATTCAATATCGCTGGCAAGAGAAAGGAGCAGAATTGTGAGGTATAGCAAAGATTTGTCCTTATGTGGTTTAATAGGTTGCATGTAGAATTTAAATCTAGTTTTTAGGCCAACAACTACCATGCCACTTGCAAATGAATTATCTGGGTTATAGCGGTCTTTGACTGAATATATTCTCGGAAGCAATTTGACAGCAGATACATCTTTTACTTGTGTGAGAACTGCGACAACTGCAAAGAGTAAACAACTCACCAGAATGCCGGTTTTCATCTTTGTTTACGTTTTGATTTTACACACCGGAAGCTGTCAGAGGTCAAGGCCGTTTCGAGGGGGATAATGACAACTATGTAAAATACCTGAAAACTGCAGGAAACTGCACAGCAAGCAAAACTATGAGTGAAACTAGAAATAATATTTATATATAAACTCAAATCCACTGAAAATCCGCTATAGATATAGCCAAAAATAATGTTTTAACACGATTTGCAGAGAGAGGTAGAAGAAAGGTGTTAGTAGTCTGACGCATGCGCACATTTACAACAAAAACAAAATAATTTCGGAGATAAAAATCAAATAAACATGAACTGAATCTATTAATTACAGAATTAATTAAAAATAACCATATAGACTTAAATTGGTTTTATTATTTAATGATAATGAATTTAAATATTTATTAATCGCCAGGGGAATGAACTGCTAGTGAAAGTTGAAATATGGGGTACCGGATGTTTCGTCACCGTACCATTTCGTCTACCTTATTTTATAGTACAAAATGGGTAGTTGTTTCGTCAACATATTTTTACAGTTCGTCAACCTTATTATAAGTAGCAATTAATGCAACTATTATGTCCAATTTATTAGGTGTGAGCAAACACCAATTTAGGAAGAAAGGAATAATTTAGTAGACCATTTTATTGAATATTTTACCTTCTGATGTGTATGTTGACATGCGTAGTGTGTGAAATCGTTTATTACTCAAAACCGTGTTTTTGCATATTTTTTATTTAAAATAGCATTGTTAATAAATGAAGAAATCTTGGTGTTTAAAACTATAAAAATAAATATAAACAGGATAGCATATATATTTTTAACTCAACAATCTCAAAAGTTAACAGTTATTTATGCAACTTTAATAAACACAATATTTGACACATCATTTACACAACAATCACAATATATTTATTTATGTGACATACATGACTATGCATTTTTTTTTCAATTACAGTCAGATTATATGAAATTCATTGGCCTATATATGACAAAGTCAATAATGAAAAATAAATGGGCATGAGTTAGATTCTGATTTTAATTCGTCATGTCACCGTCGTGTACGTCGTCAGAAGGAGTTGTTGGTCCCAGTCCCGCAATGTTGCTGATCGTCCGAAGTAGTTGGGTGGTGGTGAGCTCGTCCTCCTCGTAGCGGTCCCATGCGTTGAAGAGTCGTCCATGAATTGAAGCAAACTTTCTACGTTGGATGCGGGTCAGCAGATGTTCGCTGACCAGGCGGATCTGCAGATCGACCGTCTCGGATTCACCGCGGAGGAGGGGGACCAAGACATAGAACCCAAGGTTTGCTCTACCAGCTTTGGTATTGATGCGGCGATGCCACCCCTCGACGTCGTTGTTTGTTCTTATGTGTTCTCGGAACACAGACCAGTTCTCTGGTCGCCACATGGAACCGTTGATCCTGGTCCGCTCCACGTACTCGACGACCCGATAGACAGGACCTCCCACCTCTGCTGCTGTCAGTTTCAGTTGGCCAAACGCCGGGACGATGTGCTCGGTCGGCAGGTAGGGTAGTGACATAACCTTCCGAAGGAACACAAACTTGTCCCCCTTCTGGATGTAGGCAGTTGGATTTTCCTGTATATCCGTTGCGTCCAGTGGAAGACACAACCCTTTATTATGGTTCCTGGGAAAACTTCTCGGATTGCCTGCCATGTGGCGGCCTCGAAGTCCAGCATGAACCACTCCACCAAGGACTGGCCTATGTGTCGTAGCAGACTTCTCAGTACCTCTATGTAGTCGTGTTTAGTTCTTCGTGACATCAGTACGTAGACAAGTGTAGACAATGTTTCACCAGCTTGAAGGTCCCGTCTATGAACCATCTCCTAGACTGTCGAGGTGGTGTAGCTGCTCCTGCGTCGCGAAGATGATATGGCGCTGACCGTCGACCCGTATATCGTCAAGGATAAACTCCTCGCCGATGAATTCCCGCTCCAACTGGAATCATCTGGGCGTTGCCGTCTGTGATGGTTTGCCGCTCAGGCTTTGGTAGGCTGAAGTCATCTTGTGTCGTCATCTGCTTCATAACTCGCTCGACGATATTTGCTGCGGACTCGAAGACACGCTCCCTAGCGGCTTCCTTCACTTTCGTAGATATCTTTATCTTCTTGGCGGCACCGGGATCGGCCGGATGGACATGACCGACGATGCTTGGAGTGAACATATCGCCGAATTGCTTGACGCTTGCGGGGCAAGTCATCTTCTTGCTTCTTATACTGCACGTCCAGTAAGTGCGACCACCCTTGTTACGGCGAGCTGTGTATGTGTATCCGGCACTACTGACGAGCTTCCGGCCACCTCGCTTGCTGCCACCCTCTACGACCTCGAAAGTCACCGGTAAATCAGTGGGAACCTCTTTGTCTAGGGGCCTGTCCGGTAGCGACTCATCCAGTGGATGATGGGGTCGATCGAAGCTCCTGTTCGAGATGTCAAACGTCCGGTCTTCCAGGATACCATCAGCGGCGTTGGTGCTGATGGTGTCGCCGGCTACTTCGTCGGCGGCGGCTACTGTGTTGGCTTCGTCATCTGCTCCTTCTTCGGCTACTTCGTCAGCGTCATCGTCTGCTACTTCGTCGGCTGCTCTGATGACAAACGTTGTAGACAGCAGGCGTATCGGCGATGCACTGATGTTCATAGCCGGAAGAGTTATATCTATCGATGCCGTAGAATTGGACTGATCGTCGACATCCATTCGGCATTCATCACATTTCCATGCCAGATTTAGCTCATTTTTTACCATCTGTTGGTACTGCTGCGCAGATACCCCTGAATTGCATTTACGATGTTGCCAACGTTCACACACGTCGCAACAGATCGCATGCATGCGAGCAGTTACTATTTTAGAGCAATGTACGCAGTTGGTTATAGAGGCCATGATTGGTGACAAAACAAGATCGAACATTGCTTTTAAGCAATCTGACTTATTGACATCCATCACTAAGATGGCAAACTGATAGAAACGTACAAACACACGCCGATGTCTCATTAGCACTATCACATTAAAGCCCCCACACACGCTGACACGTGCGATTAATTGGGTCATCAACTGTTTAAGCTAATTGGTTTCGCATAAATGTGTGAAATAGTTCTAAACAATTAAGTTGACGAAACCGCTAATAGGTGTGACGAAACATCTTGGCAATTTACTATATAGAACAAGTGTGACGAACTGGAGAGTTGACGAAACCTCCGTAATTCAGCATATGCATTGCTCTCCCTTGAAGCAATACAGAGTATACATCGGGCCAATATCGGACCGATATCGCGATATTTATAAAATGTTTTTTGTCCATAAAAAACAAAAGCTATTGTTTTAAGGATTCTTCGGACTCCACCCATTTTGAACAGCCCCATTGCATACCATACCCCAATAAAATGCAACATGTCGAATTTTAATACTTATATTTACATTCATTTAAATCTACATTTCTGCTAAAATAAATTGATTATTCAAGAGCATTTTCTCTTTTTTCTTTCTCTCGTTGTTCTCAACGGTTGGTAAATTAGAACAGCTATCGCAACCTAATTTTATACCACAATGAATGCACAGATAAAATAGTTCCTTATTTATATGATTACTTTCTATCTTTTCAAGGTCAAGAATATTATAAATACGTATTATTGCTTAAAATGTATGTTTTCGGTCCGTTATCGTGGTGTATTAAAACGCAAAAACCCGGGCGTTATCGGTAGAAAACGTGCATTATTCAGTAAATTCACGTGCCGTTAATGCCCGTTTTTTTTGCTTTACATATGCGCTATCAGGGCCCGCATCATAACAATGAAGGCTGAGCGACCAGGTTTTTGACCGAAAGTTGGTCAACGATGCTAACTTTTGCACAAAAACATATTTTAGCATATATAACGTAGCTGCATACAAATACCAAAACATGAAATAAACCACATATAACTTACATATTTTCTACTGAGTTGTCTTTTCCTGGCAAGCTGATGTGTTTACTAAATAGTTTTTTCTGCAATTGTTTTGACTATTAAAAGCACTAAATTATGTCTAAAACGACTAACTCCTCCGAACTGTAGTTATTTCTGTCGATTTTATTCAGAACATACGACTTATATGGACATGATTCCATTACGTCGTATGCAATGAACAAAGAAATTTCAAATATGTTTTCTCTGATGCTGTAGTCATTCTAAAATGCCGTCCAGGCTTTTTTTTTAATGATGGTTAGCCTGGAACTAACCATCATTAAAAAAAAGCCTGGACGGCATTTTAGAATGACTATCTGATGCTGAAGATGCTGTTCATTTTATCAAGAACATGTTTACCAAATTTTCAGGCTTAAATGAGTTATCAAAACAAACAATGGTTAAAGTATGACTGAATAGGTAATTAATTGATTACCCAATAGGCATTGCGTGTACATAATCCCAGTAATCCAGTCAATTTTCGAAAAAACAACACTTTCAAAACGAATGAACACTGCAAAAAATGGCGTCGAAACAAAATGCAGCTGTTGTTGTTGTTGTTGTTGTTGTATATCTTGTCCCTCCTTCTTAGGAGAACCGCACGGTGTGCGTAGTAAAAATTCACCTTCGCCCGTAAAATGTCAATTATATATACGAATCACAGTTTATGTACGCACATTTTATGTTAAAAGTTCACAGGATTTAAAATGTTATCGCGTAGGTTTATGTATGTACGCACTATATAATAGATATTGTCACACTGGCATAAAAATTGTTGAAATGTTGCGGCCCGAATCGAGCTTAATGTAAAACTTTTTCAATGACATCACTCATGACGTCATACAAGCACCCGTCATAGAGGTTATTTTGAACTAACTGTTTTTGCTTTTTCGTGACATTTAACAGCCTTTTTAAACACCAACGTTTCTTCAACTATTCCATTTATCATGAAACCATCTACATTAAAATCAATCAAATTATCGTTGCTTATCTTTTTTTAACTGCTTTACTGCAGATTACAGTTTTGCATGTTGCCAATATTGGCAAAAATTTTACTACGATTTCATTGAAAAAAATAGTTCCGTAGTAAATATGGGGCGATACTATTTCCCGGTCCCGGTCTCCTCCGGTCTCTGTTTTCAACAACATTAGATATTTGATGATAATTATGTCACCATTTATTTCATATTTTATATCAATATAACATATAATAAATTTAGGCAAAGATAAAAACATGAACTATGCACATGTACTAAGATTAATGTCATGAATAACAAACACATTGTGTGTGTGTGTTTTTCATATTAAATTCAGTTATAAGTATACTATTGATAATGGTAATACAAAAAGAAACAATGCTTGACTACACGTAAATCAAATTTGTTAGTTAACTCAGTACTTCATGAATTTTATTATTTTTCTTTTGCTTAACTATTGATTTTGTTGCAGCAGATGCACTTCCACGACCAGTTGCCTTATGTATTTCTGCCAACTGATCGTCTAATTTTAATTCTTATGCCGACGCATTTCATGTGGAATCTTGTCCTGCATGTTTTATTTTCGCAAATAACTAAATTGTCGACGAATTCTGGCATTTCACATGAACAGAATGTTTTTAATTTGAAATTCATAGGGATCGCGATTTTTCATTTTCTTTATGAAACGGTTTTTTTTTCTAGACAGCTGACTAGATGTTCCCTCATTTCATTTACAACGAAATTGACATTTGTATTTACATAGCCATTCTTAAAAAAAGAATCCACAGCATTAGCAGTTGCAAAGACACCACAGGCATGTACATTTGGTTGTTATAGAAGTCGTGGAACTTTTATAAGCTGAGATTTGTTACTTTTTATAAATTAGGAGCATCGTAGTTCCACCGATCATGACGACTTTAAATAAAGATTCTTGTATCTTGTAAGTTATATTTCATTTGCAAAATAGCCTTCCGAATATTTCAGAAGTTTATTTATTATCATTTTATTTTGTCAAGGAACTTTTCATAACAGGTTTATGACAATACACAATGTCATACCATGAAAGGTGTAAATGCGTTATGCAACGCGTGTCAGAGATTAGCGAATGTCCCTCGTTAAGGGCATGATGAACGGATTAGCCAGTTTTTTATTACACAAGCACGGCTACTGTTCGGTTCATACCCTAAAAATATTGTTTATTATAAAGACAATTTTATAGAACAAATGATTGTTATGCAAAGACTCTTATAAGCTTGATTAAAAATAATACGATGATAACATATAACCAAATTCAAAAATAAATAAAATAATCAGCATCAGATTTCTTAAACAGCTAGAGTTTTATTGCAAACTTCAAGTTGACAAATAAAATATATTCGGCTAAAGTTGTGTAATAATGACGAAGGTATTCAAATGTATTCAATGTTAGCGAATAGCACAAAATTATAAACGAAAAATGGAGACATAATGTGTTGATTACTTAAGAATGGCGCAACTTCAACTAACACTATTCATCTAGTAGCTTTAATGTCTAAGCACACGCATACTTACAATAATAGGATGTTATAACATTGCAACTATTAGCTCCAGATAATGTGTTTTTGTACTTTTTCTCCATTCATTGATTTACGTGTTTACATGCTATGAACATTGTATAACGTTTTACGCAATAAACATATCGTATCGTATCGATATGAGTCGGATATGCAAACATGGAATTTTTCAATTGTAATCATTAATGCTTAAAAAAAATATAATGTCTGGAGGGGGGGGGGGGGGTAAACAAAAAAGGAAGAACAATAAACAACTTTGACATAACATAATTTAAAAGGTGCAATTCTAAGTTACTTCATACTCTAGCCGTCCTCAATCTTTTATGCAAAAAACATGATCATTTGTACTGCCATCGCATCTTTCTCTACACCTTTAACACGAATTGCATAAATAGTGTAGACCTATAACAAATTGCATAAATTAAGACATAATGTTCATATATTTTATACCATTTTGTTACATATTAAAAACAAATAAGATTGTCAAAATCGTGTTATAAACATCAGCAACACAATCCGTTGCCTGGGGCCATAAGTTATGAACCGGGAATTATGAGACCGGATGAGACCGGATTTTACAAGGAGAGACCGGGAAATAGTATCGCCCGTAAATATGCCCCGCCCCTTGGTATAATTGCGCCCAATGACAGGACAGAAGTATCGAACAAACGCACGCGATATCGATGGGAAATGCCATTGCACTTTATACAGAAATAAAGTGCAATTGATAAACAACAACCATCGTTTAGGAATGAAGTGTTAATGTAAATATTATGTTATAATGTTTAAACATTCGAATTAAAATCATATAGTATTAATACAAATACAATGTTTCAGTCAATATGCCCATATCGGGCCGATATCGGCAAACACTGGCCGATATGCCGATATTCAGCCGACATCGGTCCGATATGGTCATGTTTGCTGGGTTTGTGCGGCTTGCTATTTTCACAACGGCGAAAATTTGTCGCAAGTAAACATTATCAGATTGTTAAATAAAACACATTTAAATCGCTTTAAATGATCGCTATTACCCACCGAAAAGAATATACAATGTAATTAATATCCATCATTAATCCAAACGCATTTACATATCACAACATACGGAAGTCCGCATTCCAATCCGGCAGTGCAATACGGCCGTATTCCATTCTGCTGACGTCACGTCATAACAAGAACATGTATCTTTACGCGATGTTAAATTGACGTCTTCAAACTAAAAAGTGCGACATTTATTATGAAAACGTCGGTCTTTGAAGTGATTTAACAAATAATGTATTTGATTTAATAAGTATTTTATTGCATAAAAACACATTTGACAATGAGAATATCAATGCAAATTTCAACACAATATTTAAACCGACATTATAAAATCAAGCAACAAGTAATGTATATATTAAAAGAGCTAATAATATTAGTTTAAACATATTTATTTTACAACGATTGTGAAACAAGTTATTACAACATTATATTAATCACTCTCGTTGGCACGATTTTACGCGAGAGTGTGGTCTTGTGTTGTGGGGGAAACCGGAGAACCCGGAGTAAACCCACTTGTCCGGCTTGGTGACCACGAACCAAACTCACATGCGCCCGAGCCGGGAATCGAACCTGGGTCGCCTAGGTGAGAAGCGAGTGTGCTAACCACTGCGCTAACCGGACAATAATAATATTGCGTTTTGACCCGGAATGTCGTATTCGACTCACGTGGATTTTGGTAGATTTCGATTTCACTCGACTTGCGCCTCTGCAAAAGTCCTCGATCTCGAGTCGAATACATGCAACCTCCTGGTTCAAAACTCAGAACTTATGGGTGTTTTTTGGTATTAATGCCTTGCTATCGCCAAAAAAAACTTTTTTCAGTCGTACTGTGCCTTTACCTCTCATTCTGAACTCCTTGGCCATTTACCGTCGAAACAACCTAGCTTCATGTGTACACATAGAATGTATATGCCGGTAGAAGTAGTTCGTAAATTATCAATTTATTGTAATGTTTAAACGTGCAAATTGTATCTCTTAGTCTTAAATTATTGCCAGTGAAGTGTATTTTGCATAAATGACAAAGAATCCCAATGCTTTAAGAACTGTTGAGAAATTCTGGCCCGATGTTGTTTTCGATTGAAAATGGCCGAGTTCCGCTTTTAATCGAAATTTGTTATTTTGACCTGTTATCCGGATAACATACATGTACATGTTATGCCTGTGACGTCACTCATGAAAACAGCTGACTTTGTAACAAGCAATTTCATTGGTTTACATCGAACACACCTTCAGTTAACTCAAGGTCAGAATCGCGAAGTGGTATTAGTTATTTTTCAACTCGTTTTTGTTGTCTTCCAGTAGTCAATTAGTGGATGCTAGTAAGTACATTTGAACTATGATGCGACGAGTTACAACAGCCTTTGTGCAGTCGGCGAAAAGAGTTGGATATCAAGATGTGCTCGGGAGACCCTTGTATTTGTCGGGTAGTGCCAAGTTCGAGACTTCTAAAAGGACCATGTCAGATGAGGCAGTCAATACAGAAGCCCTTGGGTTTTCAGAAACTGTTGACTATTTTTTTGATAAAGCAGCCGTACTAGTTATGGACAAACTTATCGATGATCTGCCTGGTAAGGCCTCCAAAGAAGCTAAATCACAGAAGGTGAAGAACATTCTAAAAATGATAAAGCCAGTTAACCATCTTGTAAAGTTTTCATTTCCTATCCGACGTGACAATGGGGATGTTGAAATCGTTGAAGCATGGAGAGCGCAGCATAGCCAACACAGAACACCTTGTAAAGGAGGTATGATTCAGCTAATATAAAATGACTCTTATTTCTGGAGTTTATAAAATCAGTAAAGTACCTTTCTTAGTGGTTCAATTATGTCCTGAAAGTTGGTCTTTTCTTGGTAAGGTAAACCTGGGAGAAAAAGCATGCATGTTGTGGGCTTGTACCAGACCATCCATATACTAGTTAGGTAATTTACCAACAGTTTGAACTGAGCTCACCAAAAGCTCGGATGGCAGCTGGTTCTTACTTACACACATTTCAATCATCCTTCCAGGGAATTACGGACACTACGGACCATGGACATTACAGACCAGACATTACGGACCAGATTTAGGGACACTACGGACCAGATTTAGGGACATTACGGACCATCTTCGGAATCTTACGGACCATGATTTAAACATTTTTTTTTTTTTAAATTAATCACTCATTAGTTTATAATTTGTTATTAAATACTTGAATATGAGTGCTCAGTATGACGTTATATCTTCCATAAAACTGAAAAATCCCGTGAAGTTCGAATAGATCTCAATATAAAATCTTGTGAAATTCCAAAAGGTGTTAAAGACCTATGCATTTATAACAATTATGTGAACAATAATGAACGAAATTTGAAAGATCGGCAGTTAAATCAGTTAAAAGCAACAGAAGAAATATTTTCCAAAACAGTTTATTTCCCAAAATAAATCGAGCAGAAATATTTTCCAAAACAGTTTATTTACCAAAATAAATCGAGCATATATTAAATAAACAATTTGTGTTTGTTGCAATTCTTGCAAACTGATGTTTAAAACTGGCAATTTCTGTTGCCTTAATTAGTGTTTATTAGTTATAATTGTACCCGCAATTATCGGCGGTATATAACAAAAGAAACAAACATTATACTGACAACCTTTAATTGGCAATCATAAAAGTGTGAAAACCCATTGTAACGGCGCACTTTCACTGAACCCACGGCTCAATACACAATCCGACTGGCATGTTGACATTACAAACCAGTCGAGTGTAATTCGTTGATCTTGTTCAAACGTAAGTAAAAAAGTTAAAGGTTATACTTTTGGTTTGGAAACTAAAAATAAGTCAAAGAATTCGCAGTCAAGACAGAAGCCTATATATGCAACTGCAACCTATCTTTGTAAAACTCGGAGCTGCAACCTATCATTTTCATTTCGTTCTCATATCTTTTAAAATCATTAATATATTTGTTCACAAATACCTGTACCTGTTATATTTAAACAAAACTTAAGTGTTTTATGCGGTTTTCCCGAACTTTTATCTCATTTTCTACTAAATCTGAGCCAAAATGATAAATGGAACTATAACCTTCCAGTCGTATTGTGTACATGTTGGAAACATTGCAGAAGTGTTCTCGAAAACGGTAACAGTTTCAAGGAAAATATGGATATGTAAATACACACTAGGTAGGTAGGCATATGATAGGCTATGTTTAAATTCCAAGAAACTATCATAATTATAGGATAAACACATATTTCGTTCATTATTATTCAAATTATTATAATATTTCATTAAAAATACATTGATGTTTAACATTGGAATTTCCTGGATTTTTCAGTTACATTAAAGATAATTTTCATACTGAGCACTAATATTCAAGTATTTATTAACAAATTTAAGACCAATGAGTGAATAAATTAAAAAAAAATGTTTAAAAACATTATAAATGATGGTCCGTAAGTTTCTGAAGATGGTCCGTAATGTCCCTAAATCTGGTCCGTAGTGTCCCTAAATCTGGTCCGTAATGTCTGGTCCGTAATGTCCATGGTCCGTAGTGTCCGTGACCCCTTCCAGGCACTCCTGCCTTTAACTCCCAACAGCTATAAAATGAACCTGGGAGAAAATCTTAGCTTTGTGCTAGACTTGAACACATGACAGCATGAACATTATGCACCAGTCAATTGTAACCATGGCCCCCCCAGGTCCGGGGTTATACTGGGGATAGCCAGGTAGCCCCGCAGTGTAGGGCGAATGCGGTGACTTTGTATTCGCAGCAAATATAGCGTGGAATGGGCCTTACCTAGGGTCCCTGGGTGCGGGGGCATTTGGCGGGGGTTTCATCGCAGTGCGGGGATTTTGCTCGGGCTTGGCTGTACCGAAAGTCAAAGTCCCCGCTATTCCACTGACCTGGGGGGGGGGGGCATGGTTACAATTGACTGGTGTATTAGCATGACATTTTTCCAACTGAGCTAACAGGGCGGCTGGTTTTTACCCACACTTGTCTAAATAATCAGACTCTATTTAGGGATTCTACAATGCACTTTTAAAAACCATATCAAAATTGTAAAAGGATCAATTCATCTTACAATTCTTTGTACTATTATTCATGAATACTGATACCACACTAAGTAGGCAATTTCTGATTTTGTTATCTGAACAATAGATTATGTTTACCATATGAGTTTCTTGAACACAACATGATGTCACACATGAGGTATTTGCCAACATAGATGTTGGCATGCATAATAGCACTGTTAATGACAAACTATGCTATGATAAAGCACCCATTTACAGAAAATAATACACTTACATGTACCTTGGTAAATTTGAATACTTAACCTTGATGCTGGTATAACAAACCACTCTCTAATGGCAGCCTCATCAACTATCCCTTGATACTCTGCTTTCCACCATGCAATGTAGTAAGTCTTTAGGGTCTTAGCCAGGTTTTAAAAAGGACAAGGTGCTGGCAATGAGGGACAAAATGCTAAGGGAGTAATTGGCACATGGTATCAGGCTGTAATGAATTTTAACATAAAGAATTTAACCGAAAAAGTTATATTTAAGTAATATTATTATTAGGTTTCAACTGCCAAATAAGTGAAGATTGTAAGTAGAAATAATCATTGTATGATTGAATCAAAGCAAAAGAAATATTTGACAGCCTTTGATGCTATGAACTTCAGAAGCAGGAGGCTGTCCATGCTGGTCTCCATGCCAGCAGTAGGGTGATACCAAAAAAGTGCTAAGTGCAGCATTTTCATAACTCTATAACTAAAACCTTATTCTTATTGGTACACATGTAATATCATTTTGTCAGTATGATTATACTGATCAAATCCAAATTCGTAATAAAGAAATTCTGTTTTCTTTAATATGTGCAGATTTCATTGTACTGTTCCCCAACCAAATAATGCTACCGTACTTGTCCTAGCATTCACTCAGCACTCCTGAGGTGAGGTTATTTCCTGAAGACTTCAATAAATATAAGGTTAAAATTAAAACCTATCATTTTATTAAATAAAAGAATCAAGATTTGTTAGTCTTTGAGTGAATGTGCAAAAAATTATGTTAATCCTAGCTACCTGCTGACAAGTACAAAGGTTAAACCACTCATGTAAAGGGCAAAGCGATGATGCAATACTATCATAAAGTCTGTACTTGATCCAAATGTAAAGTTTACATTCATTGTATTAAAGGCGCACAATATATGGTTAACTCATTTCACTTTTATGATAAAAAAAATGTTTGTGATTAAGGATTAAGGATTAAGTTAATTCGTAAAACCCATTTATAAAGGCTAATGTTTCTTTAACTGTACCTCAATCATATGCATTGTTTTGTTTAATGCATTCAAATTAAAAAAAGTTGCATCATTTATTCAACCTATATAATGCGCCTTTAATAATATAGCTGAATGTACATGTATGTATACATGAGTGGGTGTGATGATGCAATGCTGAATCATGAAAGATCACTTAGTACAATGTATATAAATATGATATCTCAAAACAGGATCCAAATTTTGGATGGCAGAATATGTCGCATATACATTTACATTAGACTTTGTGATCTTTCCACACATCATCACTGTACAGCTACTGTTTAAAGTTGACCTTGAATCAAAACAAAATACTTTTCGAAGATATATCATACTGATACTCACCACAGCGTCAGCTTCTCAAATGCATCATGCACATTTTGTATTGCATAAAAACTTTATACAAGGGTTCTCAACCATCCATTGTATGTAATTAATTAAGTTGTGTTTTTTTTGCATATAATGCAAATGATGGCCTTTTATTATACCAGGTTTTGCATGTTATGTAATTTTTCAGTGATCCATGCTTGTTTTATGAAAACTTTGATATCCTTAAACAGTAAAGTGGTGGAATAGTCCAGCACAATGTCTCGTTGACAGCTCTTGTTTGTATGCAAATTGCATTAGAACAAAAGGAATTATAATAAGAAATACTATATTCATAATGTCATATTATTTTTACTCTAAAATCACAGCTGGAAGAAACCTTAAATTCAAAAATAAATATGTTTATAGAAAATGTTTACAATAAAAAAATAATGACAGAAGTCAGGCTTTACATACATGTACATGTATTTAGATAACAGAAAGGTGAAGTGTCTCACCTGTCTCAGATTTAGAACATGAACACATAACTGCCCAAAATTGCTTGTCTAGCAATGTAAAGGAATGGTAGAAATTCTGATTTCAATGAAGTTCCATTGTTACAATTACACCTGTATTATACCTTTTTTCCAAATTTCTATGTAAAAAGAAAATTCCTTCTATCTCTTCAAGTTTTGTTTTTTTAATTGAGTAAAACATTTATTTTGGCACGAAATTGAATATTTTATGGCCATGGATACAACCTATAAGATAATCTGTAGTCCAAGACTCTGAGACTACTTGTCTGGTAGTCTAATAATCTACACATATAGATAGAGGGCATTAACAGTTTGTGACTTTGAAGACCTAAAGTAATGTGACTATTCCAGGTATACGTTACAGCCTGGATGTGAATGATGATGAGGTGAAGGCCTTGTCTCAGCTGATGACATACAAATGTGCCGTTGTGGACGTTCCATTTGGAGGGGCAAAGGCTGGTGTGAAGATCGACCCTAAACAGTACTCTGAGACAGAGCTGGAGAAAATCACCCGCAGACTCACAGTGGAGCTAGCAAAGAAAGGATTTATAGGTTCATACATATATATAATTGGCATGACTTATTCCTTCAACAGCATATTGCGCTATGTCGCAAGTACTGCTTTTTCATTTCTCTTTTATGAGGTGCATAGAACATTCCGTTTGATTCATATACAATTGACCGATTGTTCAGAGCTGGGTTTTTTAGTTAACTATGTATTTTATAAATTTTTGTTAACTTTTAATCATGAAATATTGGATTATGTACTTGCA
This sequence comes from Mya arenaria, assembly GCF_026914265.1. Lineage (NCBI taxonomy): Eukaryota > Metazoa > Mollusca > Bivalvia > Myida > Myidae > Mya > Mya arenaria. The sequence goes on along the minus strand of NC_069123.1, from coordinate 22,057,863 downwards.
TATTTAAATATAAAAAAGCTTAAAAAGCTGTCTCAAATCTTGTAAACAGGTCTCAGGTGTATCTATTAAATTTTCAGAGCAGTATAAGGCTTTGAAAGTTAACAATGACGTTAACAATGTTGTTAACTTTTACAAAGCTTTGAACAATCATCCGAATGTTAGTATTAATAACATTTTTCTATGTATTAAAAGTAAACATTATATCTTTAGACAAAATGCAGATGGGAATACATTGGACTAAACTGCTGTAACTATGGAAAATTTAGAGCGAACAGAATTATGATCAAGTCAAAACTTAATTCTTGCACGAGACAATGCCCTTTCTTCCTTTTTTATTTATGCCCCCACAAAGTGGCGGCATATAGGGTTGCCCTTGTCCGTACGTACGTCTGTCTGTCTGTACGTACGTACGTCCCGAAGATTGTTTCCGATCTAATTCTTGAAAACCGTTTGTCCAATCCTCACCAAACTTTAAACACATGTTTGTGACCATAATATCTTGATCAAGTTCGATAGTCATGGAAATCGCTTTAGTCATTTAGGAGTTACGGCCCTTTTTTGCCAAAAATACTTCAAAAATATATGTTTCCAATCTAATTCTTGAAAAGTATGTGTCCAATCCTCACCAAACTTTACATACTTGATTGTGACCATAATATCTTGATCAAGTTCGATAGCCATGGAAATCGCTTTTGTCATTTAGGAGTTACGGCCCTTTATTTGCAAAAAAAGACTTGAAAAATACGTCCCGAAGATTGTTTCCGATCTAATTCTTGAAAACTGTTTGTCCAATCCTCACCAAACTTTTAACACATGTTTGTGACCATAATATCTTGATCAAGTTCGATAGCCATGGAAATCGCTTTAATCATTTAGGAGTTAGGGCCCTTTATTTCCCAACAATACTTAAAAAATATCTTATCCGATCTAATTTTTGAAAAGGATGAATGGCGCCATATAACCTATACAGTCTTGCGATGCCGTAAAACCCAACTCAACTCAACTTATCCCATATGTGCAGATTATCCTGAATAATCATTATGGCTTATTTTCTGTGACAAAAAATCGAAGTGGGGGCATCCGTGTCCTATGGACACATTTCTAGTTTGCTTCTATTTAATAATAATTACCAATTCTGAGATCATTATAGATAAACAGAAAAGCAATTTTTGAAAATATCAATACATAAAAATTGAGGCAAGCGTGAGCCCTGGGGCAATGATAACGATGTTTTCCAGGACCAGGCATTGATGTCCCTGCCCCGGACATGGGTACTGGGGAGCGGGAAATGAGCTGGATTGCGGACACATTTGCAAACACTCTAGGTAAGATTAAAAACAGTGAATATTGAATTATGAACTTTTTCCCCTCTTTTTCTTGATTTGAATTGACAGTAGAATAAAACAAAGAGTTTATATAAAAAAAATCACCGTGTATTTGAAGGTCACGGTAACATCAACGCCTATGCATGTGTGACTGGCAAGCCGATCACTCAAGGTGGTATCCATGGTAGAACTTCAGCCACTGGAAGAGTGAGTAGACTTTAAGGATTTCTTAACACTGTACTTCATTTAAGCACTAAACATCATATTGCATATTAAAGTGTTATTTTTTCACTATAATTATGCAGAGCAACTAGTATTTTCATGGTTGAATGGTGTTTTAAACTATAGTATATACACTAAATAACCATAAAATTTGACTGCTCCAGGTATGCATTACTATAGTGATTTAAACATTTACCTCTTAGTCAATGTTTATCATTTTATCCTTAAATTCTTATCTGTCTATTCTACAAGGACTCCGACTGCCAATGATAAAACCATAACATAGCTAATAAAATCTGAATTATTAAATAAAAAAGTCTGTTATTTTGGATCTTTCCTCGTATCTGTGTATACAGGACAAAGAAATGATATAACAATTATGACCGCCCTTGATAATTACCTTCTTACCCCGGTAGTTTAACAGAAGAATATATTGAATCCTTATTCCTTTTTGTCCAGGATTATTTTGTGACTATTAAAACGTTTTATTGGGCTAACAGTTATTATCCCCCGCCTTGAAAAGGGGAGGGGATATAGTTATGGTAGGCGTGATTCCGTGAGTCTGTGTGTCCGTCCGTCCCACATTCATTTCTTTGCATCTCCTCTTACATTTCTCATGTGATTTCTACCAAACTTTCACAGATTGATGATCATAAAGTGAAGCAGCGCATATTGTCGGGCTTCGACCATTTTTGAAAGAGTTATTGCCCTTTGCTTATTTTACATTTAAAATTGGTTTCTTCGCAACTCCTCTTACGATTTTCATGCGATTTCTACCCAACTTTCACAGATTGATGACTATATAGTGACGCAGCGCATATTGTCAGGCTTTCGCGATTCAACCATTTTAGGAAGATTTATTGCCTTTTTGATTGGCTTTCGTTACAAAAAATGCCCCCATGAGGCGGGGGATATAGCTGTCTGTGACCGCTCTTGTGAATATTTATATCAGGGTGGTTCAGGTTTGGCGTCGAGTCAATTGGTTGCTACATTTAGCAATACTACTGTTACAGTAAAAACAAGCTGTATATGTAATTCTATTAACTGTGGAGCCTTACATTCATGTCAGAAATTTATAAATATCTTTACAATCATTTGGCATGCCTTGTTCCTATTTATTTGTCTTGTTTTGCAGGGTGTTTTCCATGGTATACAAAACTTCATCATGGAGGCGTCGTATATGTCCATGGTGGGCCTCGCCCCGGGATTCGCTGACAAGACCGTCATTATACAGGTACACCTTACTATCACTTGGTTTTTGCACAGCCTCTTCAATGTTGATCCAGTATATGGTGTATTACTGGAGATGAGAAAGAACATGCTTGGTATGAAAGTTTTTACAAACATTTCATGCATGAATAAGAATAAACTTTTCAAACGGAGATAATTTTAGCAAGTGGCAGAACATCTGTATGAAATGTTATAGCCATTACTGGATGGAAGGTTTTGCAACATGGCATTTTAGGTAACCACTACTGCCTACCAGGTACTCTAAATAACACAATAGTAACTGTATGCTTTAATGACTTGCAGTACTGCTTTTAGACTATACGATATAAAATCATGCTTATGTTTCACCATAGTTTGTTATCTCCAGGGTCTTGGAAATGTTGGTCTCCACTCAATGCGCTACCTACACCGTGCAGGGGCCAAGGTGATCGGCATTATGGAGTGGGATGGAGCCATCTACAACGCCGACGGCCTAAACCCACGTGACCTGGAAGATTACAAGATCGTAAGAACATGACTTATTACAAGCTTATCAGTTGGTTATAACATGATAGACTAATTGTTTTCAAAAAAGAAAATATCGGTTAGATGAATTATTGTATGTAAACTTGAACCTCATTTCATAAATGACATTGTTGAAATTTTGTCCCAGCCTGCGTGCGCTGATGAGTGATGTTTGATTTAGAAGTGAGAGCAAGTTTGAATTTCAAAACCTGATACATATAAAATCGTTATTTTGCTATTTCAAACACTGAAATATCAATTTGAAATGCCCAGTCAGAGAACCTGACAGATATAGTTTCACCTGCAGGGAACGGTGGGATGTATGTATGTTGTCCAATCAATAACTTAAGAAGCATATGTCCAATCATCACGAAATTTGGTCAGAATGTGAATTGTCATAATATCATAAATAAGTTTGATCACCACCCTCGAGAAAATTGAGAGTTATCACCCTTTTTAATAGAAATAACCTTTGAAGCCTTGTCCAATCTGCACCAAAGTTTGGTCAGAATGTGTATGGGTAAAATATCTTGGACAAATTAGATAACCAGTCATTTTGCTTAAGGCTCTCTGGCCTTTTATTATAGAATGACCTAAAATGGGTCTTGTCAGTTGTCAACTCGATAACTTTTGAAGCCTTTGCCTAGTCATCACCAAATTTGGTCAGAATGTGTATGGGCAGAATATTTCCGGCATGTTTGATAACCAGCCGTAATTTAGTATGGAGATAGTTTGTGACAGTTGGCGCTCTTGTTTATTATTTTTACCTACAAGGAATTAAATGAAATTTTAGAAAAATTTGGAAAAGTTAACGAATGTTAGAAGAACTTGATTTATAGCAAAACATCTGACTCTACTGAACCGTAAACCTAAACTAATTCATCTGTTGAACAGTTTAAATCTAAAATAGCCCACATGTTCATCTATCCATTCAGGAGAACGGCACGATTGTTGGGTACCCATTGGCCCAGCCTTATGAGGGGAACATGATCACAGAACAGTGTGACATCTTTGTACCTGCCGCCAGCGAGAAACAGCTTACCAAGGAAAACGCACATGAGGTCAAGGCCAAGGTATGGGATTGGGTTAATTCATTTTGCTTACAAGGAGTGGTACATGCACCGTATTATGTGTGTCTCATATTGTATAACCAAGGGCTTTGTTGTTTAAATAGAATTGTTATTCATTCAAATGGCACAAACATTGACTGAAATATGCCAGAACTGATATTGGAACGGAAAGTTTTTTTCCCTTACTTAAAAGGTTTTTAATTTTTCCAGGAAATCTATTTCTTGTGGTTTATCAAAATTTTGTACAGTGAATAAGTTCATTTCACCATAACACACAGATCAAATCACTTAATATTTAGCTTATTTGACTAGTTGTGCAATGAATCTTCATGAAGATCGTAATAGATGTCACCTCATGAACACTAAAAGCTTTATTATACCCCCACAAACGAAGTTTGAGGGGGTATATAGGAGTGAGCTTGTCGGTCAGTCGGTCGGTCTGTCGGTTTTCATGGTTTTAGGACGATAACTCATGAAAGGCTAGACAGATTTGAAAAAATTTTGGTACACAGGTGTAACAGCAGAAGATACAGGTAAAGTTCGATATTGGGGCTGGTGGGGCCAAGGTCAAGGTCACTGTTACTAAAAATAAAAAAACGGTTTCCGGACGATAACTCATGAAAGGCTTGACAGATTTGAAAAATTTTTGGTACACAGGTGTAACATCAGAAGATACAGGTCGAGTTCAATAATGGGGCTGGTGGGGTCAAGGTCACTGTTACTTAAAAAAAGAAAAACGGTTTCCGGACGATAACTCATGAAAGGCTAGACGGATTTGAACAATTTTTGGTACACAGGTGTAACATCAGAAGATACAGATCAAGTTCCATAATGGGGCTGGTGGGGTCAAGGTCACTGTTACTTAAAATAGAAAAATGATTTCCGGACGATAACTCAAAGGCTTGACAGGTTTGAACATTTTTTGGTACACAGGTGTAACATCAGAAGATACAGGTCAAGTTCGATATTGGGCCTAGTGGGGCCAAGGTCAAGGTCACTGTTACTAAAAATAGAAAAATGGTTTCTGCTTCATAACTTTAATTGTGCATGAGATATTGTGATGAAACTTGCTGTATAGGCAGCCTCTGTGAAGACAATGCTTGTGATTGAAAATGGGGCCAGTGGAGTAAAGGTTTTTGTGCACTGTTACGAAAATAGAAAAACAGTTTTGTCTTATTCCAGAAGAGATCAGCTAGAGCATCAGCTAGTTTTTCCTGTCAGCAGTGTAACTTCTAAATTACTCAACAGATTTAAATAAAACAATACATGCATGATAAAAGAAGATGCAGTGTGCAGTAACCTTGGAGTTATGGCCTCTTTTCAAAGGAATGGTTTGCCATTCCTGTGTCCAGGCGGCATTTGGGAGTATTCATCACTCCTGTGACAGCTCTAGTTTAAGAAATTTTTACTTTCATGAATTATATTGGGATCTTACACTGAAACAAACAATTTTCCATTTTATGAGATGTTTTAAAAAAGATTTAGTCGTGGAAATTGCATCCCAGCCCTGTGAGCGCTGACATTTGATTTGAATGGACTTAAATTCCAAAACAATGAAAAATATTGAATTGATGTTTTCATTTTTTGAAAGAGTTTTATTTAAAAATTTCAGCATTGTCATATTTGCTCAACCCAAAAATGTTCTGAACCTTCCTAGGAGATGATTAGTTGAAGCAATGCAACAGAATTGAGTAAACCTTCGACCGAGGCTGGTCCTCCATCGTCTCTCTTCTTTGTTGTGTAACATTTTAGATGTCATTCATCTTGTTACACAACCACTAGTTGGTTCAAAACTTTATCTTCAGCCGTACACCTCATCTACTGGTCTGTGTGAGTTGCCCTCTTAAGGCTTTCTAATTCATCTTGGGGTGGGTGGGGTAAAGCTATAACATGGACCATATAAACTCCTATCCCAACACCACTAATACTTTACTTTACAAGCTCATTCAATAATTGTGTCACACTAGGTCTTGCTTGTTATTATTCCATTGTGTTCTCAGAGGCAGTAACACAATTTAAAAGCTTGCAAATTCCTGATATTACCGTAAAGTGTTATTTACATTAATACATACCATAAAAAGCATCTCGCATTAAATATTTTTGAATTTTCAAACCTCAAGAGCTTTGGTGTCAACAATATTAACCAAATAATTGTGAAGTCTTCTGATTAGATTGGAAAAAACAGACAATTGAATGACACCTAGCCAGTAGTTGAAGATTTATTCAGCAGCAGTTTAAATTAAAGTTTAGATTATGAGACTGTAGAACAGGGATCCATCTTCAATAGAGTACAATCTTGATATTACCGGTAGCAAAACTAAAATAATACATGAGCAGACTTGTTCAGTTTTCATGTAATTGGGAAGTCTTTCTTTACATTCAATTTGTGTGTAAAGAAAATGCTTTGTTGATAAGTCTTTTGTTTTCAATTTATTATTTAAACTATGTATCTAAAATCTGGTTTGTCAAATAGATCATCGCGGAAGGTGCCAACGGGCCAACAACAATCGAGGCTGACAAGATTTTCCTGGAGAGGAACGTCCTTGTTATTCCTGTGAGTAAAGCTCATCATCCCAAGTTGCTGTGTTGATAACCAGTAACTTGCTGCCCGAATGTGTATTTCAAAAAGGATACCATAAACATTGAAAACAAAATATCAGATTAATCAAAATGTCACAGAGCTTGTTTTAATAGTGAATACAATTGATTATACCATTATTAATGTCCTGAAATTCACTGAGCTACATTGATATTAAAGTTAGGAAAATGTCCTAAAATTTTTAGTTTTAACACAAGAAGAAAAAATATGTTGAAAATGAAAGCATCGTAAAATCTTAAAATTTAAAAAAGGGAAATTATTAAAGGAACCAACCTATACGGCATCCATAAAAAAAAAAAAATCTTAACTAATATAATAAAGTAATATATCTTGTATCTTGTAAGGTCATGTACTTGACAGCTGTCTTATCTTGCTAGGACCTTTACCTGAATGCCGGTGGTGTGACGGTGTCATACTTTGAGTGGCTCAAGAACCTCAACCACGTCAGCTATGGCCGCCTCACCTTCAAGTACGAAAAGGACTCCAACCACTACCTCCTTGGTGTGTAGCAAAATGATTAAGGAAGAAAATAGCCGAAAGCAAACCAGATTTGATATTGTAATGTAATTGACTATGCATATTTGCCAAACTCTTCTTACATTTTATAATATTCAACATGATTTATCCAGTAAGTATATTAAAATACTGCCTGCGTTTGTTGTCAACAGTAACTTTCATTGGCCGCGAAAATACATTACTTTTCCCCCTACCTGCAATAATAGTTGTGTTGCATACACCGGTCAGTGGCTTTACAATAGCTCATGGTTATAGTTTAATGTACTTACGTTAAACTCTCTTAATTATGTCATTCCATTTAGTAATTTCACGTTGTAATTGAAACACGGAAGTAAAAACAGTTTGTTTTGGGGCGGCCTCTTTTACTGAAATAATCTCTATTCGTAAAACATGCTTTATAGGTAAAATGCTATACCTCTGTAATACAAGGTTACGTTAAACCATTACTTTAAGTTGTTAACGTCACGGTGGATCACGCTTACGTGACCGCAGTACGTATCATAGGGATTTCGTCCGGATTCCGTACGTGGCACTAGATTTGATGTGGCGGAGGACTACAATCTACGGATTTTCCGCACGGCTGCTGATTGGATGAGATTGGCCATTTTGGATTTTCCGGGTTTCTGATTGGTTTTGGGGCAAATGATTGCCATGTCCTCATCACCAAGTATCAAGGCGCGGGAAAGCATAAATACAAGACCGCGCAGCAGACGCCAGCTTTCACAACTTTTCGGCCATATTGGAAACTTTAAAAACTTAACTTTCAAATCTTTTCATACAAGTTTATTTAACAAGACAGAGAGCCACCCTGCAGCAATGTAAATATTATATTATATCATTATAGATGATAGATAAAAGGAACGTTATCATTAAAAGCACAATTACTCTTTAATCAAAGTAATATTATTACAGTATCATATTTGTTTGCAAGGATTGATATTTATTTATGAGTAAATAAAAGTTATTACACATGTCACGATCGTTGGTCCTGTATCTAGTAAATTTAAATGTCAACTGGAGCATCTGCTGTCCATTTCACATGAAATAAGGTAAACAACAAATCAAACGTATAAATTGAGTCGTCTACGTAAGGGTTCACGTTACAATATCATGAAGAAATTTTTCTCTTTCAGATTGTTATTTTGATCTAATCTAGGCATGAATTTTTTTTTAGTTCTTTCATTATTGGAGTCATTGTGTAAAGCATAAATGTCACAGTGATCGCAAAACCTACCATCTGGTAAATATAAGCTAAGTTTATTAGAGGAAAAGAACAAAAAGCATGAGCCATTGTGATTGTCTGTCATCCCTCTGTCCGTCCATCATCTATTTTTTTCTTCTAACAACTTTTCCTCCTAAACATCTGGGAAAATTTCAACCAAACTTCACAGGAATGTTCCTTGGGTGGTCCTCTTCCAGATTCCTTTAAAAAAGTGGTTCCATGCAGAACTGTGGTTGCCATGGCAACAGAAAGGAAAACCTTTGAAATGCTTCTCAGACCACCAACCTGATTTCAAAATAATTAATAGGAATGTTCCTAAAGGTAACCCTGTATCAAATTCCTTCACCCAATGTTGATTTGTAAAAAAAAAATGGCTGCCATAATTTATGTCTATAGGCAATTCTTTTTAAGTCTTCCCTTCAGAAACCATTGACCTAATCTTGCAATAATTTCACAGAAATGTTCCTAAGTTGACCATATATCAACTTTCTTCACCCCATAGTGATTTGCCACCAGGAGCGGGGCTAGTTTTCACTAGGGCTTTATGGAAAGCTTTGAAAATCTGTTTCAGAAATGGTTGGCTCCATTTCACAATATTGCCTATAATATATAAATATGGTGACTCTTCATCAAAATTAGTATTCATTTATTTTTGTATACCTCACTTTTTTTTTTTTTTTTTTTTTTTTTTTTTATAATAATTTTATTGTTTTACAATCATTTAAGATATCAACTTAAAACTTCATGTTCTTAATGTGCTCTTTTGTGACAAGTTATATAACTACAATTTAAATATTGTAAGAGTAATGGCCCTTTGTAAATTTTTATACAAAGACACGTTTTTATATTCCCTTTGTTTCACTTGTGGCTTACAGGCTGGCATTGGGTGGACGGTCTCCAGTATGTTGTCAGATCAATAACTTTAGAACCCTTTGTACAATCATGACCAAATATGGGCTTTATACCTTGGACAAGTTCAATAATTAGCCAAATTGTTGCAGTCACCCAAGAGTTATTGCGTTTTATCATAGAAATGTCTAGAGCACCATTAAAGTATTTAATGTAGGTGAGCTATATAGGGTCATCTTGGCCCTCTTGTTTGAAGAAAAGTCAATGTAATGCCAATATTTTCCATTGACATAACTCGAGAAACATTCAAATACAACTCGGTACACATGTTTTCATGAACAATACGTACATGTTTAGGAAGACCAATAACTATCATTTTAAAAAATTGCCAAACTATGCACCTTTTTTGACTGAGAAAAACAATCATTGGTGCTCACTCAGCTGCTTTCTTGTTTTGTTAAAATTTGTAAAAAGAAACCATATCAAACTTTAAAAGTTCATGTATGTTAAAAAAGCTATTTGTTTGGTATTTTTGCAGACAGTGTCCAGCGTTCACTAGAGCGCAAGTTTGGAAGAAACGGTGGAGCCATTCCCATCTTGCCGTCAGAGGAGTTTGAAAAGAGGATTGCTGTATGTACCCTACCGCATTTGTTCTGAAAGGCATCATATCTAGCCGAGTATTCATAAAACATCATAAGTCATTTCCTAACTTTAATTTGATTGTCTTAAATCTCCAGCTAGTCAAATAAAAGGATACTTATGTGTTTTTTACATAAGGTATGAAAGTAGATTAAAGTCTACAAAATGTTATTGACATTAACAAGAAGATTTATCATATGACCAGTGAGATACTTCAATAAAAAAAGTTAGGAATAAGCATATGTTTTATGAATACCTGTCCTTGGGCCATTTAATCAAGTACATTAGGGGAAATGATAAACCATGAAATACAACTGTCCAAAAAATCTTGAAGGGAGGAAATTAACTTCTAGAGTCCTTGATGAAATAGAACTGCCCCCAGAATTGTTGTTTAAGGATGTCCACCTGTATAACTTTGGGCTTGCTTGCTTAGCCTTCCTTCCTTATTCATTTACATTTTATGAACTTAAAAATGGTAACTGTTAAATTTCGCTAGACGGTTAATATTAAATGTCTATAACCATTTCTTAAATGATTAATTGTATAGTGCTCTGTTCATTCTGTCTTACATTGTCTTACGGTTGTTGGATGCCTCACTTGTTTGATAAAAGTTTTCAAACTTCCTACTTTTTTCAATCCAAACATGATCCACTTGACTTGCAGGGTGCGTCTGAGAAGGATATCGTCCACTCTGGCCTTGAATACACCATGGAGCGGTCAGCCAGGGTGAGTGATGCTCTACACATGTACAAACTACATACATGTATCAATTTCTGTAGGCATCCCACGGGTCATATATTTTGACCCATTGACCCATCATTGCCTATGGCAAAGTTCTTTTAAATGAAGCTAAATTCCCAGTTTTGACAAGATACTGCTGGAATATCATTCCTACTTCAATTGGCTATAAAAAGGACTGAATTATGACAGACTGGGATTTCAGGTTGTCTGTTGAACAGAATAGCCCTGAGCTGTTATTTGTCATGTGATCATTATTGTTGTCATCTTCATTGTTGATTTGATAAAATGAATTATTGCCCCTTTTGTTAACTTGACCTAAGTCAGTTGTACATCCTGTATGTCTCCTATTCTTTCAGGCTCTGGAATATAAACATTACTACTTATTGTCTCAATAGCAGTTGCTTGCTAGTAACACTTAATTAGTTTGATCTTTTTTTGGTAAGCTTCTGTATAGTATAGTTAATATTGTTCTCATTCATTTATTCTCAGAACATCATGCGAACAGCGATGAAATATAACCTAGGGCTGGACCTGCGAACTGCATCCTACATCATGGCGATTGAGAAAATCTTCCGCGTGTACAACGATGCCGGTCTCACGTTTACGTAATTACACAGGGCGTAGTTGCCATGATGGACACCCTTGTGTAAGCGTTAGGTACACAATGAGAGGGGGGACATGTACAGTGGAAATTGATCATAAATGTTTCAGTGTGGCTGTAAATGTGGATGTTTTATTATTTTATTTTTCTTCTCATTGATAAGAATGGATTATTGATTGTTTATTTCTGCTTATATTGTTTGTCCAGTCTTTGAAGTGTTGTTTAATAATGTGTTCCACATCTTGAAAAAAATAACAAAAAGTAACTGTACTATGTATCTTGATTGACAAAATCAAATTCTTTTTTACATATTACTAAAATGTAATAAGGTTTAATCAACAGGAATCTCTCATGTTCTGTATATTTGTGAATAAAGAATTTTCAAGTTTTGAATCTCTCAGATGTCACAGCAATATATGTACAATGCATACCTCACTGATCATAGAATGTGTTTTTAAGGAACTATGTTTGTGTTACATTCGTTTGTATGTAAATGACCTTGAAATACCTAAGTAAACTTAAGCAGATTTTTATTTTCAAATACATTAATTCAAAAATATATTTTAGTATGCAAGACTAAGTATATGTTGTCATATCAAGATGGTTTACTTGGTTACAATTGACATCTGTGATACAGCTTGTTTTCCCTCGTGATTGTAGCATACTTATTTTGCTTCAAATTTGATACACTTTCCAACCAAATATCGAATCCTGTATACCGGTACATGTATATTTTGATTTGTAAATGTCACATTGTATCCTGAGATGAAGTAAAGGTTTAACTTACATGTAGGTTTATATCTTTACATATCAATGAGTAAATCATACAATCAAGTTTATATACTTGGTTGTTAAGCTGTATAGGTTGAATCAAAAGGTTACACGAGTTGTAATTCCCCTAGCACTCTATTAGCACTAACCTAGCATTCAGAGGAAGATATTTTGTGGTTCGCTCGCTGATAAGATGGCCACAACATGTTCAATTTACCACATATATGTATATAGATTATACTAGTTGAATATGGTGTATACGTATCATGTCATTCAGTCATGCTGCCATCCAGTACATGAAATATTTTTATTCTAGAGTCATCATCTGGCAGCTTTCGTCAACAGTTTTGTCTGCTTTTAGGTACTAAGTCAATTTAACAAGCATCCCTTTTTCTCCCAAAATAAAATTGATGATCAGTGTTGATGTTGTTGTTTTTGTTTCAGAAGTTTTTAATATAAAAAAAAAGCTTTGCTAGATAAAATTCTAACGAGGTGACAATTTGATTTTGTCTAACTGCCAAAAATAGTAATCCGTCAAAGTATCTTAATGAACTTGTTTTAATATTAAAGTACATGATTGTAAAAACTGCATAATGGAATCCGACTTCGGTATGTTTTGCTGGCAAATTCTGTTCTGTAGAGAAAAAGAATGCAGGCAATATGCTTCAGAAACTAATCCAACCATTCATTTCCAAATATTTACACTCCAGTCGCAGTTTCTTTGATGAATGTGTATCCTTGTATATGGTCTATTAAGGACAAGTCCTTGTACAGTAAAACTGCGATCGCTCGAGGTCGACGGGGACCGAGTCTGGACCTCGAGGGAACCGATGTTTCGAACAACATGATTTTCAATTCTCCAATCTGTTATGAAATGTATTTCAGTGTATTTTAAGTTTGAAGTAGTCTGTTTACTAAGACTATGTGTTGCGTAGTGGAAATCGCTCATATGTTCAAAGGCTGTCGTTTACTATATGTATACAAAATATAAAATGTAAAAGAAATATCAATAAATGAATAGATTTTTTCATTTTTACACGATTGCCATATTGCAAAGGACAGTAACAAAAAGGAATTCTTTTCAGAGATTCTGATGTTGGATCGATATGGTAGTGTTTATTCATATTTTTATTATTCATTTACATTTCTCACAATTAACTTCTCGTCATTAACTTCTCATAATTATCTTCTAAAAAGCGCATATCAACTAATTTTAATATCAGTCATGCGTTAACAGTGTTAAGCGGTTTTCACACCAAGTATCAAGTTGCCTTTCAACTGTCATTGCAATTTTTACAACTTGCAAAAATTTTAATACCTCAATTGTTTGATTATTTTGGAACACGCGTTCGGGAAAAAGTGTGAAATTATGACCTTGAGGGAGCCATAAGGTTTTGTGCATGATTTGTGTACTTGGGACTGAGAATATTGCTTGACTCCTTGACATAATTAGGTTTCGATGCAGTGTGGGTATATTTTATATGAAAACAGAAGGAAAAAAGTTCGGGACCAAGCTCCGACCTTGAAAGAACGCCGGTTCTAGAAGGACCGCTTGTTCGAACGACCGCAGTTTTACTGTAGTATCTTCAAAACAGGCAATTGCAATAGCTTTGTCACTACAATTCATGTTAAATCAAGAAGAGTCATAGACTTAAAAAAAATGACTGGTTTATAAGCACTTTTGTATGGTTATTCCTTCAAGTCCCCTACCAGAGAGGACTTCAGGTTAACAGTCAGTCTGTCTGGATCCTGCATTATCTCGAGAAAAATGCAAGGTAGGTTTATGACTCTTGGTTTTTGTTTAGATGGGGAAGAAATGAGACTGCATTCCATTTTACTTTTGTCAGACATGGAATTCATGGGATAACAACTGTTGTTGCTAGGGCAGCAGGAATAGTGTGAATGTCTCTTTTGCAGTAAAACTGGATTCTGCAATATGCGAAAAAATATGCAAGCCAGGATGCATATCTGGGTATTTAGTTCGAGGACAAAAAGGAAACTAACTTAATTGGAGTTGTTTCCAACTGATTTTTTTTCATTAAAATAAAGACGAAGGCTGCTGCTTTTTTCTATAAACTCCTACAAGTATTTAATTGGCTATAATTTCTAATTGTTGATATGAAAAACCTGGTTTTGTCACAGTGCAGCGCTTCTTTAGCAGTCCAAAAAGCAGTTGATATTGCTATGGGAAAAAGAAAATACAACACTTGTACTGGATCTTGGCATAACTTAAAAGAAAATTATGGAACTTGGTATGTTGATAAAATGGAGAAATGCAGATCAATTATGTTTTTCGTCTGACAGACAAAAAATGTGGTTAAAGCGAAGAAAAAGAAAGGAAACTCGTTCTTCAGCAAAAATACACTCAAGTATTTTTTATTTAACAATGATTATACTCAAATACATTTTTGGATGTAGAATATTTTTCCCTAGGAAACTTGACAAAAAGTTATTATCAACATATTAAATGACAGAATGCACTTTTTAAAGGCGTAAACACATAAATAATGTTTAATAACTTTCGATGTTATGTGGTAAAATGAGTTGAGACTGAGTTAATCTCGCTTTGACATAAGTGTTTTCGTGATATTGGGGCCAGGTTTAAATAGCGCAAAAATGAAAGAATAAATCAATTGATAAATCACAATTTATTAACTAAAGAATGCACATATATACAAGTGAATCATGAACCCTCTTCATCTGAGTCTTCATCCTCTTGTTCCAATCTTGATGGTCTTGACTTCTTTTCATTCTGGTAGTCGTCCCGACTCAGAAGAAACCGCTCCTCGGAAGGAGGCGCCACTATTGATACCTCCTTCACAATTTGACCTGCAAAACCAGCCGGGTATGGAGATTGCATTTGTACACTTTTGAGAAGAGTGAATGACTACTGGCCATTGTAAGTCTTTTACTCCGACTTAAAATATCAATAGTTAGAAAATGACAATTATAACTATTGCAGACTGATTTGCATTCACTTCATAGGGCAAGAATGTTTAAGGATTTCAAAAGTAGACTATTTAAACATTTTTTAAACATTTCCTTACTGCAGTAAGTTGTGTTTAATTTCAACTAAATCATACTGAATGCAATTTTCTTATTATATTGCAATGTCTACTAGTCAACAAAACTTAAAAACATTTTCATCTTTTGATTTCAACCTCAAGCTTGCCAAAATAATTGTTTATTTAAATGTTAAATTCAAATTAATTTCCTTTTTATTCATTGCTTTTTGATGGGTGTTTTTTTATAATGACACTGAATTTAATCCAGGTAATATAATATACAGTTATATCAATACAATTTCACTGGTTTTTTTCACACAATAATACTCATTGACATAATTTCTGGTATGACATCACTTGGCTAAAATTTTACATGATTCTTCTATTAAAGATCAATTAATAGGTAAATTTAAAAAAAAAATAATATTTGTTTCAGTGTTTAATTGCAATATATTTCACTTTGTAAATATTTCACTTGCGATACTGAAACAATAGTTATCTTCTTTAGCATTTTTTTCTTTTCTTGAATAGCTATCATTTAATCTTGAACTCACCGGTATTTGCTGGTTTAAATTCTGCCAGAGTTTTCATCATGTGCTCAAAGTTTTCTTTCACTTTTTCATAATCCTGATTTAACTGAAAAACATGATGTCACATCAAGAGTTATAAAATATATGATGGCATTATTTTCATATGAAAATAATGGTGTTTTCATTTATGATATGGAGATTTATATTATTCTAATGATTTCTGATAAACTATGATTGAATGACTTTTATATCCTTTGAAGGCACAAAATAAAAATAATTTGTTTCAATGTAAGTTATCAAATGAATTTACCTGGTTAACAACAAATTAATATGTTGGTGCTCATCAGGTGAAACACATTGTGATACGACATGGAAACAAACAATTATCTACAATGCTTAAACATACCACAGCTCTAACTCGGATCTGCTGCCACATTTTTTTCTTGGCTAACAATGTGCAAATTTGAAAACTCTTGAATGAATGCAAAGTAACAGATGTTTAGCAAGAACCTCATGAACAAGTAAAAAAAGAGGAAATGACCACCCAAATAGCCTTGTGTTTGAGTGTTTCTTGGATTGTAGAAGGATGGACATTCAATACCCAGCTGCATCATACTGATAGATGTTTAAAGTACAAGTAGCCTTTAAGCCTGATTCTAAGCATTAAAAGGGTAGTACTGAGAAATTTGGAGTACTCATTACTGGTTTACACCCAGGAAAACAGTATCCCGTGTCAGCCATAATGCAGCCAATGGGTGCAGGCAGAACTTCATCAGTGATTTTTTTTTAATTATCTTTACCCTGTGCCTGGCAAATTGGGAAAAAAGTTGACTTTGAGGAAAAAATAAAATCAGGCCAAAATAGCTAATATCATGACAAATATTCATGTTTTCACTTTTTTATGTATACATCATGCTGAGAAAATAAGTCTTGTTAAGATTTTGTTTAATTTTCAAAATATTTGTTGCTGTTTTATTCATTTACGTAGTCTGCATTTATCAAATTGGGAAAAAAATATAATTTGGGGGGGAAAAATGGACATTTTTTCTTAAGGGGAAACAGCATTTAGAAGGCAGTAAATTGCACCAAAAAAATCTCTGTTCATAAAATCAAACAAACAACAATCAACTGGATATGTTAAAAAAAACACCTGTCCAAATGGAATCTGAGCCCTCCCAACTTGGTCTGACTCCTTGACTGCCTTGAAGGAAACGCCCGTCTCATGTCGCTCCCATACTTGCTCTAGACTCGTCTCAATGATACAACCTGCCAGACAAATACATCAGTATACATATAACATATAACATACACTCTGAACAATCTTAATGAGCTCTTTCAATGCCAGTCACATGTTGCTCCATCCGCTAGACTGGTTTCCATGTTACAATTGGGAAAAATAGCATATTTTCCTAATTTCCAGATATTTTTTTCACAATTCCCAGATATTTTTCCCAAAAAGGAAGATCTTACTTCAAAAATTTAGAATAAAAATTTATTCTGTTTGAGCAAATTATTCTTTTCATCTTTTAAGTTAACATCAGAAGAATGCTGTACAATTTAAATGTTATTGGAGGACCAATTAGTCCATATATTGTTATCAATTTTTTCCCTCGATTTAGAATCAACTCTATGAAGACATGATTTCTCCCCCAATTATATCTACATGTGTATTAACTGGAAGTCCATACATTTTAGACTTCTCAAGCTTGACCCTGTGAAGTGTTTGTGCACATTTCATATTAAAAAGGTCATAATTGAAAAAATCAGCTAGAAGTAGACTCACATGTAAGATATGAGCCTGTTTTTTGTAACACGAGTTCCAAGTATCATATGGATACCTTGACCCGTGTTTAAAAGGTGTCTACAATCCTCATGTGGAATTTCCCATTTTGAGACGTTTACGCATTTAAATTTCCCAATTTGCAGAATTTCACGTGTTTAAATTTCCCAAAATGAAAAGGCTAGGCCTCTTCACAATTGTTGGTGTAAAAGCCCTGGATAAAGTAAATATACTATCTGACAACCTTAACTGTCAAATCTTGGTGTTTTTGCTGTTTTAAATGCACCCTTGAAGCAATGGAGGCCTTAAATGGTAAGTACACTGCGTGATTGATAAAATATTCTGATTGAAGAAGGCAAAGTATTAATACTTTCCACAGGATCAAACAATTACCAAAAGAGTTATTCATAAACCAAATCATACATAATATTTATAAATGCAAAATAAAAACAAAACATTATATAACATTAATTTAATATCCTGTATATACTAAAATGAATTCAATTGAAGGAATGTTACCATTTTTCTTGGTTGGCAGCAGGTCCATGAGGAAGCTGCGTACAGAGATGAGCTTGACAGCCATGGTGGGTGTGGCAAACACAAAGTCACATGCCTCAATGTCCTCACGGCGAATCAGATTCTGCTTGATCTGTGGGTGGACAGCATTGAAGGATTAAATATTGAATCATTTTAAATGAACATAAGTGTATTTAAAGTCAAAATAAAAAGAAATTCAGGTTTTTTTCTTGTCTAACAATGTGCATGGAAAATTCTACAATCTGTCAATCAAAATATGTTTTATTCCAAACATACGACATGTAGTAGTAATAGTAAATTTTGACAGAATTATAGATTTTTAATGGCAGTAGTTGATAAAAGCAGTGAAAACAATTCAATTTATAAGCTTTCCAACAAACCTTTCAAATAGGCTCAATATAGTGACTACTCACGTAATTGTAGATGTCATCCCCACCTGCATACATGGCATTCCTTTCTTGTGCATACTCAATATCGCTCTTGTTCTGGAATGTAATATGCAGAATAGTAAACAGTTCAGAATTAAAGGGAAACAACTACAAGTGGGTACAACTAAATATAGTTGAATTCTGCTTTAATATAAGAAATGAGGTTATATCCTGCTGTAAACCAGTCGTCTAAAATTTTAATCAGTAAATGTACAAAAGCACTATATTATGATAATCTCTTAACTGCAGTAATTTCTTTTCCAAAGATGCTAATTAGCCACTAATGTGTACCTCACTGAACAAGATGTAGACTTTCTTCTGTTCGTGATTAAACTGGTGAGGATATTCCATCAGGCCTCTCACATGTTTAATAAACTTTGTCTGCAATATAATAAAAAGTGATTTTATATGTTCAAGCCTGTAAGGAAAACATGTGTCATGTGTAGCAGTTCTTTCCAAGTTTGAAGACAAAAACGGCCCATGGATAGAAACAGTCTTCATTTTAATTAAGACAAAACTTTTTAACTTTTAAAAATTGCCATCAACTGATAATAATATGCTTTTTAACTACCAAGTACACTTAATATATTTAAAATTCTTTATGAATTACAGGACACTGACTTTCTATATTACCATCAAACATACTTCTATCCTGTAAAAATATCTAAACAAAATTACATACAACATGCAGAATCATCACAGGCATTTTACCTTCTTCTTAGTTGTAAGGTCCAGAGTAACATCCGCGTATATCTGGGTATCGGGGGTATTGGCCATGGTAGGCTGAGCAGCCTCCTGGTGCATGTTAAAGCATTCTGCCAGGGAGAAGGCCTGTGGAGGGTAGTCCTCGGCTAAATACACCGTGTGCAGAGGACGCTCTCCCTTGTAGATCTTTTTCTCCTCTATTTTTTCTGGGGCAGCCGCACTGTGGGAAAATTATTACACTATAGCAGCTATTTAGGTCAGCAGCCTAAAAGGGTTATAAGCACCTGGCAAAACAAGTCTACATTTATGGTTTAAATTAACAATGGTTTAGGCAATATTTGTTTCGGAAATATATTTTTTGAGTTAACTTTCTTATAAAAATAGTATTTACATCAATATAATAAATGTTCAAGGAACATGCTTTCATAAAATAATATGTCATGTTGTTTTTATCACTAAGGTACATACAGCTTTTTAGCCTTTCCTTTTCTGGCCGCTGAATACATATTTTTGAACCTGCATGGCTGGCATGTATGAGCCCTTAACTGCTCTAAATCTTGAAACAACCCTTTTAACTTGTGGACTCCTGAAAATAAAATACAATCAAATATAAAACAAGGTGAGAAAGTTCAATCACCAGCTGAAGAGACATTGAAGCCAAAAGACAACCATGCAGAAACAGCGCTAGCCTAACAGCCATTATTTTATGTACTAGCCTATTTAAATACTTTGCTCAATGTTAATTATCATAACATTTCAAACATCATTTTAATGTTGCAAAGTACACATTGTAAGAAAGGCAACAAGTTGTGCATTTCAAATTTTTGTAATCACATATTTTGGTCAGATTTATGTTTCCAACGTCTATTATTTTAGACTAAGGTAGCAGAGAGGTTTAAACTTCAATTACTGATGTACACAGCTTTTGTGACAAAAGAAGAGTTAAAATAAAGTTTAAACATTAACCTTCTGATTTAAAGATTGACAAAAAATGCTTTTAGAGGAGGTTTAGTAGCTTTGTTTATTATTTTGACATTCCTTATGTATTCCTTTAACGCTACAACTCTCTACCATTTAACACCCGGCAAATGTATATGTAGTAATATTATGCATTGATGTTGAATAATAATGACAAAGTTGTTCAATATATACCCGACAGTGATCTAAACATTGTATTTGTAATTACAGTCGTTATTTTCACATAAATACATTCTGGGTCACGAATACTGTTATACATGTACACAACTTGTCAGATTTGTCCCAGATTTGCAGATATCCGGATACTTGATCAACAATCGACACATGTAAGTGTTATATGATATCTGAACATGTTTTTTTTTTGCATTATGACATAAATAAATATGTGTCTAATAGTATGCAATAATATTTTTCGTAGAAATTTGAATTTATAACGGGGATAATTTCAAAATTGTTGCTGCGAGCATTCTCTCCGCAAGGACTGTTTGCTACTTTTCAGTGGGATGGTGGACATCATGAGTCTGCCGTTGGAAAAAAAAATTGTCAAACGACTTGTTGACGGCCATTTAGGTGGACTACATGTGTACCTTCGGTTATCACTCTTCTTTCGCTTCAGGCATAGTTGGGCAATTTATTCAAACAAAATATATATTATTATTAATCAACTATTACGTATTTGACGAGATACAGAGACAATTGCTGTACAAATACCAGACAACTGAAGACAATATATGCCAGAACTCGCTCAATATCGACCAAACTCGGCCAATATCAACCAAACTCGCCTTATATGAGTTTCCTCGTTTTGATTGGCTACAAAACTCGCCTAATATAGGATTTGAGAAATGGGCCATTTTCATTGGCTGTCAAAACTCACCTGATATGAGAAATATGCTGGAAATTATTTTTAAAGTAGCCATTTTGGTTTCCGTTTTCCGACTGTTTTGAAATTGTTGTGCTTCATATGACTCTATTTGGAATACTTGAACCTATTGAATGATTGAACCACTGTGTACGGTTTGATATAACAGTTGTATTTAACCCGTTGGTGGTCTAGAAAAGTCAAAAAGTCAAGTCTAGAAAAGGAGACTGACACCATGAATGGATCAAGGATATTAAAATACGTCTTCAATGTGAACTAGAGGTAAGTGATAAGAATGTTTTTAACCAAAATGGTAATAGTTAATTAATAAAATACTTATAAATTAGGTGATTTCATAATGGCCCAGTTATTTGTCCTCGGTCAGCTGTATTTGCCTTCGCCCTTTCGGGCTCAGGCAAATACAGCTTACCTCGGACAAATAACTAGGCCAATATGAAATCACCTATGTAGTAACATTATTTTATTATATTACTCTTAGCTTTGATTTCAAATAAAGCCTTTTTGGACCAGTTCTTTACGGATGTTTTCTGACAGCCACCATCCGGATTAGCGACCGTCCGTAAAACGCATGTATTCTAATACAAGTGCAATGGCTTCACAAACAAAACAGCTTTCCAAGAGCACAATTCATTAAAAACAATATCATTGAAAACAACAATTAAATTTTATATTAGTTAGCTCATCTGGTAAGCAATGGAATCAACAAAGACCCAAGGACACTACGAACTTTTGAGAATCATGGGGGCAGCCATGTTGAGGCAGTCAATAGTTTCTGGGTTTTTTTTTATAAAACAGGTCCTGTACACCGTACAATTAACTTGCTTATTTTGATATGTTTTATTCAATATTTAAATTTTCTGCCGTATCATTGCATAAAGTTATTTGCCAGTTCTTCATTATGAGTTGTCACATGACGTCAACTAGTGGATTTGGGCAATAGTACTTTATGATTAGGGCCCGATCAGGCGCGTAGGAAGGAACTTGACATTGGGGCCGCGGAAGTGGTGGGCTGGGGAGGGGTGTCCCCTCCCGTCAAGATTTTTTTTTTAATTTTAAGCATTGAAAGACTCGATTTCCAGTGAGTTCGGGTTTTATTTTCATGTTTTTATCTAAACTTTTTTTGGTTAAAATAACCTTATGAGCAACAGCAACATTTGAATTGTTGTGCTATCATAAACTATTATAAACGCCAGTAATTATTTACTTTTAAATATTCATATTTGTGCAGTCTCACAATGTATGTTAAATAACAATTTAGCGCAGTTTACCTCTTCAAAGTGAAGCCACGAGTGAATTTGGAACCATTGCGAGTTTATTGCCCCGTGTTCAGTTTTTTTAGTGCCAAAAGATCTCTTTGGAAATTCAAAACTTTTAGGCAGATTTGGAACGTCCAATTTAAACTCAAACTGTAATGTGACGAGTTTAAACAAATACACATTAATGGCTATTTAATGACAATTATGTTTTAACGAGTAATTGCAATTATCATAATCAACTACAGTTGTTGACACATCGAAAACGATAGAGATGTTTTTTTTGTCTTATTGCCTCTTCTTCCACTAACCCGTCTTTAATAACCTGCCCTTTGTTTTCACGCCAGAGTGAACACGCCAATTAGCTAGATGGTCACAAGTTTATGACATAGTGACCTGTATATTCAATATCGTGTCAGACTGGTATTGATCTATATGCACGTAGATTTATTTAAAAAACGATTATTAAGAAAATCGGTATGAAATATTCGCGGCCCCATTGCGGTTACTAGCCAGAAGATTGAGTGTATTGTAATTTAAGAATATATGTGGTTATCATAGCCTGCATTCGCTCGAAATGCCTTTAAATGTTCTCTAAAAATTATAATTTTACATTGAATTATATAGGGAATAACAATGGTGGTGTGTAACCTTTGACAAGCGCAGGAAAAACTTGCCACCACATCAGAAAGTAGTTAGATTTGAAATTTTCTGTTGGTGTTGTTGTTTTTCTAAACAAAAAAAAATCACACATTTATGCAATACTCAAAGTTTCTTTAGGTAAGTTTTTTTTTGAAAGCGTAATTGGATATTTTTTTAAAACATTCCATTTAGTCAAGGTAATTGGCATTAGGAGCTCCTCGGCCATTTTTTTAAAAACATTGTTTTTGAAAAAATGGCCGAGGAGTTACGAATGGGTAATTGGAGGTTGAGCGGCAATCGTAACAACTCGGCCATCTCCGGCAAGCTTCGAGATAGATACTCCATATCTTGATACTAGCCGAGGAGTTCCGATTGGTTGAGCGGGTATGTATAAAATCCGGCCCTATAGCGCCTCAACTCAGACACAGGTAAGAAAAACACGGCCCTAGGGTCTAACTTTTTTAATTAAAAACCAAATTAATAAAGTTTGGTTTTGTTGGAAAGAGGAAACAACCAGCTTTCAGAAAATGTTTTTGGTGTTTAATTTCCACCGAGATAAAGTATGAAAATATTGTTTTAGAATTTATTACGTGGTAAATTATGTGAATATTGCCTCAAAGTCGTCGTTGATAATCGCGTAATATCGCACAGTGGCGCAGGTACGGAAAACACGGCCCTAGGGTCTAACTTTTTTAATTCTTAATTAATTTAATAAAATTTTATATCGTTGTAAAGAAGAAACAACCACCTTTCAGAAAATGTTTTGGTTGTTTTTAATTATGTGCATAAAAACGTATGCTAATGTCATCTAAAAGTCATCGTTGAAAATCGCGTAATTTCAAACAGAGGCGCAGGTATGGAAAAATACGGCCCTAGGGTCTAGATAATTTATTTCTTAACCAATTTAATAAAAGTTGGAAGAGGAAACATTCTGTTTAAAATGTTTTTGGATTTTAAATTTTAACGAGATTATTGATGGTAATATTATCTTGAAATCATCGTTGAAAATCGCGTTGTATCGCACTGAGGCGCATATTTTGAAAAACACGGTCCTAGGGTCTAAATAATTTAATTCTTCATCAATTTAATATAGTTGAAAAGAAGAAACAAGCAGGTTTCAGAAAATGTTTTTGTATTTAATTTTCTAGCATGACAATTTGTAATAAAAGTGCCTTAAAGTTGTCTTAGCTATTCGCGCTATATTGCAAAGGGACGCATGTGCGAACAACAGGGCCCTATGGATTAAATGGTTTTATTATTTACCAATTTAGTAATTAAACGAATGTATATGTGTATTTATACTTCATTCAATAATCGCTAAAACTCTTGCATCAAAAATGAAATTATATTGTTGTTTTATCGATTGCGAGAAATGTTTCGATAAAATCTCAAGATCTCATATATTTCATAAACATATAACCCAAAATGTTAGCTCATTGTTCGTAAAAGCTATTCAGGCCATGTATAATACTGTAAAAGCCTGTGTTCGATATAAGGAAACGGCGTCCCCCTTTTTTACCTCAAATATTGGAGTAAAACAGGGGGATCCCAGTTCAAGTTTGATGTTTTTATTTTTCGTCAATGACATACTTAATAATATTAATCATAATATAGATGGGCTATGCAGTATCAATGATATCAAACTATACTTACTATTATTTGCAGATGATGCAGTTATTTTTGCCAATACACCTATGGCGCTACAATCAATGCTTAATGATATACAATTATATTGCGGCCTTTGGGATTTAAAAGTAAATATACCAAAGACTAAATAATGATATTTGAGAGGGGAAGAAAAACAAAATATACATTTACATTCAATAATACTAATCTAGATATAGTAGAATCATTCAAATATTTAGGCATAACTTTATTTAAGAATGGAAACTGGAACAGAACGCAGAAACACACCGCTCAACACTCATTATATGCTTTGCATAATTTATTCATCGCAGTCAATCAATTAAAACTAAATACAAAAGAGCAATGCAAGTTGTTTGATAGTCTGGTAGGATCAATATTAAACTATGGATCCGAAATTTTCGGATATTATCCTGCAAAAGATATAGAAATTATTCATTGTAAATTTATGAGAAAGGTTCTTAAAGTAAGAAAAAGTACAAATTTATCAGCGTTATATGGTGAATTAGGAATACATCCTATGGAAGTTCAGAGAAAAATAAATATGATACGGTACTGGGTTAAAATATTAAAAAGCAATGATAACTCATTAGTGAAAAATATATACACAATGCTTAAAACCGAAGCAAATTCTAATAACACATTTAATGGATTAAACTGGGCTTTTCAAGTGAAAACAATATTAGATGAAATTGGAATGTCTGACGTCTGGATCGAACAAGATATACAAGTTATACCTTTACAACTAATTAAACAGAGGATAATTGATATATTTATTCAATCGTGGAGTGCAGATGTGAATGGATCCAACAGATTAGCTACATATAGTTGGTATAAAAAAGAATTATTACATGAAAATTATCTAGATCTTATACAGATAGATAAATATAGGATATCATTAACTAAATTTAGAGTCTCATCCCACGACTTACTTATTGAAAAGGGAAGGCATTTTAATATACCTAGAACACATAGAATTTGTACATATTGCAACATGAATGTCATAGAAAATGAATATCATTTTTTGTTAGTATGCCCGCATTATAATAACCTGCGAAAGGAATATTTTAAAACATATTTTTGTCATTGGCCCACAAAACAAAAATTTATAGATTTGATGTCAGCAAATACAAAGAAAAAGTTAAATTCTCTTGCTAAATTTGTATACCATGCTTTTCTTTTACGATCACGTTTAGAGTAACATATAATACATATATATGTATGATAATAGTAATTCATAAAACAATCTTAATATAACATCCAATTTGTAATTCTCTCTTATGACCTTTCACGTTTGATAATATGTGAAGCATTTTGGCTATGAATGTTGTACATTTAATGCTAAATAAATGTTGTTGTTGTTGTTGTTGTATAACGTAAAAAGACCTCCAGTTTGCATAAAGATTTTGTATGAAATTTCTATCCTGTTTAATAATACTGAACTAGTCTTGAAATCGCACATAATGTACAGGAACTGTGGTGCTGCGTTATAACGCCCTAAATGGTCGGTTCTGAATTATGAAATATAACAACAACAACAACAACAACTCAGTTTGTCAAAATTATACATGCATAGAACATTGATAAATTTACCGAATCCATTCAATCATTACCATGAACACTGTCCACACAGCCACTTGTCTGAACATTCTACATTGTCAGTACAGCTTTGGTGGTACCACTTGATCCTACATTGTTTATGTTCACATTTGATCATATTGTCTGTAACGTCCGGCATTTTACAGGAGCAATATAATTTGATAATGGTTGTTTTAGATTCTTGTTGAGGCATTTTGGGCATTTCATTTACTTTGAAACATTCCATTTGACCTTTACTAATGCAGCGAAGAAGATGGCTTCTCATATTCGACTGAACAAATCGCAAATTTGATACATCTATTTCAAAGTTTTTTAAAACAAGTTCAGTTGCAAAGGCAATAGCAAACACTCCGCAGTCATAAAAATGATCTTGCCTCTGTACGTTTTAAAATACATTGACGGAAATATTGTTTTTTTTATTTATTTCCATATATTTGAGATATCTGAATTGTAAGGTTTGTATTTAGAGTCCGATTTGATTTCAAACTGCCAATTAAAAACACCGGGCCGTTGTCTTCTTTTTGAAATGAAACCACCCAGTGGTTACTTCCATTATAATGTATCTGGACCGATGGTGCATCCTTGGCTCGCAGATTTTCATTAATATTCCATTTCCAAATGTCGTCGTTAAACACGGGGGCAAATAAGGTATTTTGTAGACCATTCACGTTTGAAATATTTTTAAGAAGTTTTTGACAAAAATTAATTACACGGTCGTTCAGCCACGACTCTTTATTTTCAATGTCTTTTTTTATCTGAATCTTTAATGGTATTTACGGGCACAGTCAAAGTGGGAACAGCATCCTTTTCGGGCGAACACATATTGATTTCCTCACATAGCAGTTCCTCTGCTATAGTTGAAAGTTTGTTAAGGCTGTCATCAAATTTTATTTTATTTTTCGCTCTGGACTCCATGCTGGCAAATATCCGTTTCCTTGTGCTAGAACTGGGTGTTCTCTGGCTTAAAGCTACAAAACTTATTTGTTGAGGTTTCGAACGCGGGTGATGGTGCCATTGATGACATGGGTGTAGAACACTTGTTTGCTTTCACTGAATCTTGAGCGGGATTTATTTCAAAGTCTTTTTTTTTGGGGGGGGGGGGGTTCTATCCGGTCTTCTGTGCTACAAAAAGATTAAAAAACTGTTATTAAACCTACGAGTTAAAATTTAGTTTCATAAAAAATGTACCAGGTATTTGGAATCGAGGCGCGCAGATATGCTAACACACCTTTAGGTTTTACCGAACTAGGCACGTACTTCCTTTTATACCGAACTCTCTGCTATTAAATGTAAGTATACCTACACATTTAGATACATTTCGATTTTATATATATATGTATTGTTTAATCATTAGTACTTGTACATACATGTAAATATATTAACTTATAGACATTGGAATTATATTATCATTGTCTTATAAATCACATGTAATTAAGTCATACAACTATAATCCATGTATATATGTACATACTCGATCACACTTATAAATATGTCTATGTATATGTATTATGCAATGCCATGTCCAATCTCTTCTTCAAAGGAGGAAATAAAGAATTATCTATCTATCTGTTCCGATTGAGGTATTCGCCCGTTAGGTATTTTTAATCAATCAATTGTGCGTATAAGACTTGCCAAAATTAATACATTTGTTCTTATATATAACAAAAAGATGAATAAATGTCGAAAACAAAGGTTCTTATGAAGGATAAAGAAGGGTGCAGAAACCATGGTATTTCTACCTTATGAGACGATTAAAGATCACAATAAATCTTTCAGCATTTACCTATCAATTAAATAATTACATAGATGACTTTGTTGTATATATAATCGTTTGTAATACATTGTTGACACTGAGCATTATAATCATTATACTAGTAGGTGGAAACTTTTACCGCCGTCTACTGATTGACTGACCCCTAAAAGTCGGAAGTATAGGTATTGGCTGTCCTTATGCGCTTAGACACGCCCATTTACGGTAGCGCTTCACTCGATCAGATAAAGTTATTGGTGTATCAATAAACAACTATCGGTTAATTGCATATTGCCTAATTTAATGTATTGTCCATTACAATAATAACACCCAACTGCACAGCTGGACTCTCAACAATATACGGATTTAGGGATAGGGGTAACTTATAGAAGGCTTAAACTAGGTCTTTAATGTCTAATAAATCACACCACTCTGATGACCATAAAAAGCACGCTCTTCATTAGGGAAAACATAAATTAAAAAAAAATGCGACTTGTGATAATACAATGTCATATTTTTTTTCATAAAGAACACACATTCAATGAAATAATCAGCACTGTAATAATTCTTATTTCTCTCCTTGTTGTACTTTTATTTCTAATTCTAACCTCGGTGGACACTCGTGGAACTCCTGGCACAGGTCTGCGATCTTCTCCACGATTGCCGAGGGAGGAGCCGAGAAAACGTTGTTCGTACCGAGGACAAGGACAATCTCCTGTTGAACAACAATACCACTCTTACACGTAAATGTTTTTTAAAGATACAATGCAATATCAAATTTACAAGTGTAGTTAAGACTAGAGAAATGAAACCATATCCAATAGTCAGAGCTGTGGGACCACTCTAGATGTCATTCATCGCAGGTTTCGCGGCACTTTGGCTACAAAATTACTCCTTTGGCGAATATGTCAACCGATGGGAGTAATAATCCCCCTTTGGCTTTCGAAATTCTGTTTAAGTCACACTAGGGGACGGGGTCAAGCCATAATGCAGCCATTATAGGGCACGGGCAGACCTTCATAAACTCAACAACAACAACAACAACAACAACGATTTTCGCGCAATAAACATTCTGACATATTTTTTTTTAAATAAGTGGTTTTCATACGCATATCAGCATCATTTCATAAGACCGATCATTATAATTGGCTTGGCCATAAGTAGATTGTTTGTAAAAGGCCAAAGGATAACGTGCCGATTGTCAATAAACTCTTGAATTTATGATTCTTAATCCAAAAATGTAATCAGAGTGTCCCTTTCTTTACAACACTAACTTTATAAAAACGACTTTCTTTGAATTTCAATAAGAATTTAAGTAATTAACCAAAGGGCCATTTTCTTCGCACCTATGTTTGTGGCGGTAAAGTGCAATTCAGCGATGGATTTGCATTGAATTTATCGTGTTAAGAAAATATAAACAGAACAGAACAGAATTTATTCGATTTAAACCATTACGGTTTCTCATCATAAAGATATACAAAATAGATAGATACAAATGTTAAACAATAAGCAAAACAAGAGTACGAGTTGCTACATATTAACAAAGTGATAATTAAATATTAAGCAGTGCATGCGCACATAAAGATGAAAACAAGAGAACAAATTATAATATTTCATTACATCCTGGATATATTATGCAAAGAAAAAACCCCACTTGGTTAACACTTATTGTCTGATAAATTAATTGATTTAAAATTATAGTAAATAGATCAAAGGGACTTGTTTTTCTCAGAACTAAGACCTGGTGTGGCATTATGTGAATTTCAACGATGAATTCGAGACAAGTTTAATAGATTTTCACAAAAATATAAAGTTCAACAAACAAAAAAAAACCGTGAACGCTGGTGTTCCTTTCTTTGCTGCATTTACACCTTGATTTACAAAGTTGATGTAGATACATTGGAATTATAACATAGGGCCATATTCGTCATACCTGTTTCACTTCACAGTACATAGCGTGCTATCCATGATGAATTTATGGCAATTTTATCCTTACTTATCACTCTAGGAAATTAACTAAAAAACATTTTCTAAAAGCTGGTTCTTTATATCTTTCAACTATACCAACAAATATTTAAATTGATAACATACTAAATTATTTAAAACCTTCAGGGCCGTGTTATTCATACCAGCGCCTCTGTGCGAAATTACGCGATTTCCAACGATGACTTTACATGATATTAGTATAACTTTATACGCACACAATTAAAATCCAAAAACATTTTCTGAAAGGTGAATGTTTCTCTTTTACAACAATACCACTTTTTATGAAATTGATAAAGAATTAAATTATCTAAATCATAGGGCCGTGTTTTTCATACCTGCGCCACAGTGCGAAATTACGCGATTTTCAACGACGACTTTTAGACCATTTTAGCATAATTTACCACGTTAGAAATTAAAAACCAAAACAGTTTCTGAAAGGTGATTGTTTCTTCTTTACAACGATGCCAAGTTTTATTAAATTAATTAAGAATTAAAAATTTTAGACCCTATAGGGCCGTGTTTTCCATACCTGCGCTCCTGTACGATATTACGCGATTTTAAACAATGACTTTTAGATGACATTAGCATGCGTTTTTACGAACAGAATTAAAAACCAAAAACATTTTCTGAAAGGTGGTTGTTTCTTCTTTACAACGATACCAAATTTTATTAAATTAATTAAAAATTAAAAAAGTTAGACCCTAGGGCCGTGTTTTTCATACCTGCGCCACTATGCGATATTACGCGATTTTCAACGACGACTTTAAGACAATATTCGCATAATTTACCACGTAAGAAATTAAAAACCAAAACATTTTCTGAAAGCTGGTTGTTTCTTCTTTCCAATGGTACCAAACTTTATGAAATTGGTAAAGAATTAAAAAAGTTAGACCCTAGGGCCGTGTTTTTCTTACCTATGCCTTTGTAGAGACCTTATAGAGCCGGATTTTATACTCTTCCGGTTGAGCGACTAAGAAACTTTCAAAATCAAAGATAATTTACAATCGATCACGTGATATGTATTCACTTCTTCCTCTTTTTGTTTCCCCTTTGCATACATATATATCAACATCGTATCTAAATTTAACTAATTAGTTCAATCTGTTAACACCAGAATTATAGAGATAATTGTAATGCCATTTCTTTTTGATGATATAAGTCTGGGGGAAAACATGTGGAGGGCCAATTTCTAACGTTGTAATAACTTGTGGCGCAACCCTCTTGTGTGTGTGTATATATATATATATATATATATATATATATATATATATATATATATATATATATATATATATATATATCAAGTGTCATCCAATCCTGGAAGAAAATGAAGAATCGCGATCTGCAGCGATCTGCAGCGTTCTCAGGTATCCCAAAGACCTTCAAATTTAAGACATTTTATTCTTGTAAAATAGTACTCTCATGATTAATATTTTTAAAAGCAGTATACTAGATGTTCCGTAATTTCAACAAAATTAATGTTTGTGTTAACTTTCTTCAATCAGAATTTCAAAGCATTCGCGATCGCAAACCCACCGCAGTCACGTCCATTTTGCTGTTGTCAAACCTGTGGAACTTTAACCATTGGTGAGATTTATTACTGTTGTAAATTTGTGTCAGTCGTATTTGAACATTGTTCTTGAGAAATTTCACTAAAACTGTCAAAGTAATAACTACTATTACGCATGTCAGTAGAACAGAATGGATCCGCTATAGTGAGCACATTTATATCGATAAATCAATGTGAAGTTAAAGCAATACGTCAAGAAATGTACAAATAGATAAACCACAGGGCAGGTTGCGTTGTTTAGACACACCACGCCCCCGTCCGTTTTTTTTTATCATTTTTTTTTTTTATCAAATTTTAGTAAGAATATGATGTGGTAACTGTAACTTGTGAAAATTGGCAAAAAAAATATTTTTTTATTTTTTTTATTTTATTATCTTTGTGATAAAAAAAAAACGGACGGGGGCGTGGTGTGTCTAAACAACGCAACCTGCCCCTGTGAGATAAACATGATCATGCGAATGCCTGCACAAAGTCGATGGAAATATTGAAATCATGCATGCTGGTATAGACTCGATAACAGGATGTTTTTTCCTCATTACCTTTGTCACACGAAAAATTCAGTCTATTACGTCTTTAAATTCCTCGGTGTCGCCTATGTTCAATATCAAGAACGTGGGATGATAGCCTCAGGTTTTCAAGTGCATGTCTATATATCTATATCTATATATATATATATATATATATATATATATATATATATATATATATATATATATATATTAAAAAAAAATCAATATATATATATATATGTGTGTGTGTGTGTGTGTGTGTGTGTGTGGGAACGGACACCGGATATATAGCTCAAAAAGTGATAAATCGATAAGCGTTTGATTTTGATACATGGACAGTTTTCTATCATTTTTTTTGTATTTTATGGTTATATATTTATCAAAATCGAAGAGTTTTAAATAACTTGACCCTGTGCAATATACGACTATGATGGAAATGTCTCCTCTTTTGTATAATAGCCCAATTCTCGCCGAAAGTTGCATGATCGCTCACAAATGTTCATTCATGTGGTACGATTTCAAACATTAATCAACAAATTAAAAATAAGAATAAAAACTGAATCGAGCGATTTCATTGTAATTACATTTAATATCTAGTAATGTGTAAGATATCAATACGATATGTTTTGTTGGTACGGAGATATTCATACCTTTTGATGCACTGGCGGTGTACTTGGGATAGATAAAGCAAATAAATAACTGCACAGGGGATAGCTATTAAGTGGACTGAGGATAGTAACGATGTAATTAGAATAACGAGACTGTTATAATGATAACGGCCATTTACCTATATTTACACCTCAACTTCCGTTCCTTAAATGAACTGCCTTTCGGCAATTGCGTTCATCAATCGATGAACGCAACAGCTTCGGATATGTTCGGATCGTAATTCATTGCATAACAATATACATCAAAGCTATTGATCTTGTTATTGGTTGTATTGAGTCTGCAGGTTCCGTAAAATATAGATAAACATTTTTAAAAGTGTAAGTTTATTATATTTTAAATATATTGGTACCAGAATTGTTTTAATTTTACGTTTTAAAGTGATTTCGAGTGGTTGATCTTTTCCCGCGTTATTGTGACGTCATTTGAAAAAAATGTTTCCGGTTATAGTCGGGTCGTTCTATTTACAGAATGGGTAAGAACGGATTACTGAAAGGTTTTCTTAAATGAAATGAAGTATTTTTTTAACAATTCTTGAATGAAATAATGAACTATTGGTGTAAATATAAGGAATGAATTGCGGGGTTGATGTCATTATCGGGGATATGAACGCAATTGGGTTGGCCAAAGTTCGCACACATTGACCAACCCAATTGCGTTCATACCCCCGATAATGACATCAACCCCGCAATTCATTCCTTAAATATACGCGAGCTCGAGGGAAATTGTTTGATGTTGTCCATATATCGAGGGATGAGAGCAAAAAAATATTGCTGTTTTTTTTTTATATGTATGCACTTAAAAATATTCATTAATATAAATTAGTTAACCATGACGTGTTTTTTTTTACTAGCATCAACGTTCGAATCGCAAATATCTAAATATTTTAAATACGCCGGTAATCTGATTTATTTAGGAACACAAAACATGTGGCCGTAGAATTTATGTGGTGTTTGCTATTCATATATATAGTATTGCTTTGTAAATCAAGTAGGTACGTTTTTGCACACAGAAAGTCATCAGTAGGGAATGAGATATTGTGATCAAACTTGGAACACGTGAAGCTTTTTTCTAAGCTTGGATCGATGTTGTTATTACTTAGAACAGAATAATGGTCTCTACTCGTTCACTTCAGTGAGAAAGTATGTATTGTGACCAACCCTGATATTTAAGCAGCTTGCATATGTACGTTCATTTAGGAGAGCATGGATCAAACTCATTGTTAACTAAAGTTTGCTAAATAATTTCTTATCAAATTGTACTCTTACTTTTTGCAGATTATTTGAAGTTCGAAATAGACATACATGTATATTGTATATTAACAGTGTTACTATCAATTTTTGTCCCATTTTACATGTTATCACCAGGACACATTTCTCAACTTTGAAACTATCCTCGGTACATAATACGGCTATCCCCAGTACAGTATTGCGAATATTTCTAAGGGAATATCTTTAACAGTTTAAAAGTTACATTGCCAGTTCTTACAATAAAAATAGTTGAGATTATGCTTGTGAAATCCTTCGATTCAGATTTTTTATTTATTCGATATATTTCCTAAAAATAACAATACTTGTCGGAATTCTGTAAGATTTGAGGTGATCATCTCAGATTTGAAGAAACATTTTTCGAGGTCTGCTAAATCGTAAGCACTTTAAAGTATACCATAGGCCAAATTAAGCATTCAGCTATTAGTTCAAACACTTGTTTCATTTGTGGATACGGTAGATAAGCGTTAACACAGCAAGATCTTACCTCTGGTAAAGAAAAACAACTGCATAGTTCTCCGTTTATGTCACATAGGAATCAAACTGGTTTATCATAACGTTCAATAGCACTCCGATCCCTTTATAATATCAAACAGCAAGGGTAAAGATATTTCTGCTTTTGACACTTATGGGCTTCTATCCTTGGTTTAAATGACTGGAACTGAACTAGAAACCCAGATGAATGAAAACGTCCACAACGTCGACCACTTTGACGCTTTAAGTCCAATTAAAATTGTTCAAAGCTGCAAGCCACCTTTTTTTAAAAACAATTATTGTTTTTGTTTTCAATACATTGACAAATTGCAATACCGTGATAACGAGTTGATCTTTCTGCGTTCCGAGTATTTTTTAAATAGTTTTCTGATTTTAATTTGAGATTTATTAATTTTAGGTCATTTGATGATTGTTTTAGTCCAGTAGATGTTGCAGGTGAGACGTTGAGACGATGGTTTCATGTTCCGTTTCAGAAGTAACATGAGACAATTCCAGTGAGGTTTTATGTTTTGGCCATAAAAGCGCTATATCTTATTCATTCATTTCGACCGCTGTACATTTACTTTTTACTGGAGATTCAAATGAAATCTGGCTGTTTTGAGTATAAGTCATTTCTCTTTGTATTAATTCATAGTTATCAATAGTTGATACAAACGCATTTTAATATTCTTATCTGGTGTTTGTCGGCTTATATATATTCTCGCAATCGGGCAAGGTCTATTCAACGAGTACTCCGATAAGATTGTTAGTCCTTTTATATTTTGGAGCATACGTAATGCACAGACAGTTAGAATGTAATCCTGGTTAGAGCTATCCTGGTTCTTTAACGTGCACCAGTGTGAAGCACTGTACGTTACACGTACGGGACCCCTATTTATCGTCCCTCCCGGAAGACGATTATTATTTTTTTAGTTGTGTGTCGGGGAGTCGAACCTGCGATCCCTAGATTGAAATCAATTGTGTCAGCGCTAGACCACGGATACGCCACAAATTCTTCACAGGTATGACACAGGCACCCTTTTAATGACAAAAACCGAGCGACCCCTTAAAAAATATGACAGACAGGCATGGCAACGATAGCCAGGTGTCAGCGGCGGCATACTTCATAGAGTTAACTATTGTTATTAGTTTCCGGTCCTAGAATTTGTATTTGTAAAATACTTATCAATGCATGCTCATATGAAATTATTCGGTATTTTTATTTTTTTAATCTAAATTGGAAACAGGGTTAATAACGTATTGTTTCGATCATATATTGGTTGGTAGAAAAAGTGATAGTGTCTGATTTTGCAAATAAAAAGTTATAATCATCACATCTTAGTGTATATCTGGGAACAATAACAATCCTACTCCCAGTTTATATCAGCATATAAAAATTGCATAAATTAAGAGATAACGTTAATATATTTTATTCCATTTTGTAACATATTTAGAGCGATTAAGATTGCCAATTGTGTTTACCGAACATCGGTAGCACAATCCATTGCCTGAAACCATCAATCATTTGAATATCAGGGAATTTGGAGACGGGATGAGACCGGGTAATACAGGGAGTCACCGGGATATAACATCGCTCTGCAGATTTTGCAAAAACGTTAAGTGTTGTCTGCGTCGTGTTAAGTTTACAGCCAATCAAACCTCTTGTAACAAACGAAGAGAGCATTGTGACTGCCATTTTCTCGAAAAGCGAGAGAGATCAAAATAAAGTTTTGCAAAGCTCGATAAATGAAGGTAAACTCATACTAACAGGAATAACCCGATATAATATTGGTTTCGTAACACATATTGCAACAATTATAACCAAACCAAATTGTAATGGCTTGTAATAGTTGGGTAGCGAAGTTTCTGCATCTGGATCGTGTTCTAAACTTTAAAGTTATCATGGGGCCCGGTTTGATTTTGAAAACAAAAAATGATTTGGAATAAAATGTACTTAGTTCAGCCGAAATATTTTTGTTCACCACTTTGTTTTTCTTAAGAAAATGTAATGTAATCTAAAACAACAATGTAACCCTGTATCATAACAGTCTTCGCACTATTTTTTTTCAAGCACTAGCCCAGTCGGGCTAGCAGCCTGGAAAAAGCACTAGCCCGAATCAAGTTTCACTAGCCCGAACCAAAATAACTTTTTAACAGAGATATTTTAATATATGTGTAAGGTAATAAAGCTATAACACCAGTAAACTGTTTTCTCATTTTAATCTCTACTGTATTCCATCAACAATGAAAACACAAGGTCTCCTGACATCTCGCAGTCGCTTTCTCCGTCACTATCGTCTCCATCATACATCATCTTCTCTTGCACCAGCGATGTCGTAGTTGACTAAAAGTAATGCATGAAATGGCATAAAATTGATTTGTCAAAATAACTGTTCAACCGAAAATAGTATTTACTAATTATTGTAAAATTCAGTACAAACAGTTATATTGTAACTGAGATCTTTTGTTTGATTGTGATACCTGGATTTCACTGGTACTTTGAGAGCTTGTGTCTGCCATCTCGTCTGCCTGGTCCATCTCATCTGCCTGGTCGAGATCAGAGTCTGCATGGGTGATGACCTCCTTGGGTCTGGCAGGCTGCTTTATACGCTCTCCTACTCATCTCGTCTGGCCAGATGGAGTTGAGGTCTGAAATTGTGAACATGTACATTGTATTATTAAAACATATCTAGATTATTCAATTATTGTTTGTCATGCTTTTGAATTCATAAAGTTTCATATACTTTTTAATGACTATATTAAATCCTGCTGTATTTAACCTACCATCCATTCAGCGATGGCTGCTTTAGGGTCGAACTCTTCGATGGTTGGAGACATGATCTTGATAGCCATCAAATCATTCAGTCGAGTGTTTCCAAGTCGTCCTCTTCTCTTGGTCTTGACTGGAACTTTCGTTTTCTTGCCTTTTCGTAAACCTTAGTTACCTCCATTTTAGCATCAGGCTTGTCACCAGGAGCCTTTCTTTTCGGGGTAGCTCCTTAGAATTAACGTAGAAGCGACATCGTTCAGTGTGAAGAAATGACAGCTACACGAATAGACTGTATCCCAGTCTCAATTTTTCAAGCGTCCCTCAAGTACACGAAATGTTACATTTTGAATAAGCATTTATCGATCTGATGCGAATCGCGGTAAACCAGTCATAGTGCAAGCGTCTATTAAGCGCATTTCAATAAGCGTCTAGGTAGCCTGTTGTAACAGATACGGATACCGTATTTTTTCGGATAATTATTTTTCGGGAAAAAATCACTCGACAGGGCGGGCTAGTGACTTGATTTTTTCAGTCGACCGAGCGGAAAACAGCTCGACTCAGTCGATGGTCGAGTGGGTTACGTCGAAGACTGTCATAACAATTCACCATCTACAGCCATTAGATTCGTAATCCTAAAATTTTAGTATTGAGGAAGTCTGATATGCAGTTCACAGTCTATATCTTGCAGACATTTCCATCCTATTCTGAATTGAAGGATAATTATACAAGATACAACAAGATACAAGAATCTTAATTTAAAGTCGGGTATGTGCTGTAGTCTAAAATATTAGACGTGTTATACGGGATTCTTCCAATCCCTAACGTTTAAACGGGAATGTGCAAAAAACGGGGGTGTTTTAAAAATATTGAAATTGTTTTAAGTGAAGTATTTTATGGTTGAAATTGATCATAAAGAGTTATATTCATATTTTACCATGCAAGTGAAATGCTATTTTGCACTAAACAAGCATTTAATGCATTAAAACAAGTTGTTTACCTTTCCAATAAAACGAAAGTTGACTGACACAGAAAACAATTATGCGAAGGGGAACAACTTAATAACTCCGCCTCCTCCGACAAAGCTTCGAGATAGACCTCGTTATACAATCGTAACAACTCGGCCATGGCCGAAATGTTCCGAGCAATTTAAAACTGTGCCCTGAAGCCTTGCAGGTGCCCTTCATGTATATATCGTTGTGTTTTGACAGAATGAAATGAAGAAAAGATGTCAAACTCATAATTATAAGTTGGATATTTATTTTTTGTGTACGGAACT
The DNA here is from genome assembly GCF_026914265.1 of Mya arenaria. Taxonomy (NCBI): domain Eukaryota; kingdom Metazoa; phylum Mollusca; class Bivalvia; order Myida; family Myidae; genus Mya; species Mya arenaria. The sequence goes on along the minus strand of NC_069123.1, from coordinate 22,019,321 downwards.
AATATAAAATAACATTATCTGGTAATATTTCTTGTTTTTATGATATTTTATAGACGGTATATGCTTTAACCCGGAATCCTGATCGGAACAACTACCCACTTTTGATACTAAACAATTTGTACGTGAAGGATTTGCCATATCAAAAATCTAAAAAAAATCTGTCAACGTACAATTATTTGGACTAGTATGTGCTGACAAGAAACATTAGCTCAATGAGCTATTTTCCGACATGAATAACAGACATACATAACATATCAAATAAAAATAACAATGAGTTTGTGACCTGGAAATAAAAGTATATATGTTAAAATGAACACATATTGGAGCATGTTTACAAATACAAATAGGAAAATTGGATAAGAGCATCGGGAACAGTGATAACATCAACAAGTTTTCCCGTCTCTACGGCCAGTCCACATGCGCACGGTTTCACTAGTTGATATACCACTGTAAATTGGTTAGTTGTTTCAAAAGTATAACTTAAAAGGGTAATCATATACATTGAAGTAGCAAAATATACAAGGAAATAACAGCTTTGTACATCGATGTGTTGTTCGTAAAAATACTAATAATTAATATAGCATGATTGGAAAAATCTTTGGAAAGTATTGCTTAGAGGAGGTATGATATTTATCATGTTATTTTGATATTACACCTATCATTGTTAAAGAATGTTAATTGAAAAAGTAAAGTCGTAACACCTAAACAAAATACTTGCGGAAAGGAAAACACAAGTAGTTGTATGTGTTCGACAGATGTTAAATTTGAAACAATCATTATTAAATATTAGCCCATGTAATTTAATTTAATAAGTTGTTATTATAGTAAAAAAGTCCGCTGAAATCTTTTCTGGTATTTGAATGCCATATCTTGTCCAATGGGTGTAAGCCATCCCACTGAAAACAAAACTCCTTTTCCGTTAAGACAAAGGACAAAAGATATTCAGTGAAACATCTTATAGTTCTCAATTTCTTAAAGCAAAAAAGTATTATTTACACATTGAACATTTACAAGAGAGACCTGTCCAGGTGCAGATCAGCCTTTTAAATTCCAGGAAGTTTTGGGAGCACCTTATTTCCTTTGGGAGGCTGTTCCATACCTGACTGGCTTCAAAGCGGAAAGAGTTTTTCCCATATTTAGTTGTTCTTACTGATGGAACGTCTACACAGTTTTCGTATCTCGGATTAAAATTACATGTCTTAAAAGTTACAAGGTTTTGAACATATTCTGGTGAGATACCATACAGACATTTGTAACTAAGTTTCAATGGCAATGTATCTTACCCTGCTTAATTGTAATGTTGGCAATTGAACTCTATGAAGAAGATTTTAGTAAGTTGGGGTGTAATCATTAAAAACAATTTTTAAAGCTCTGTATTGAATCTTTTCCAATTTTTCTGTTTATAAGGAGTATCTTCTGCGATATATAGTTACAGTTCGGATAGTATTTGATTTTGGCTTCTGCTGTTTTGAGAAGCAGTTTCCGACAAGTTTTACTAGTTTTTATTGAATTATTCATGCGTGTTTAAATCCCCATTAAAATTGTTCACATTTGAGATAACTAAAGCTCAAGCTGCTATTGTTTATATATATTTCACATTATGTGAAGTGTGTATCTAAAAGGGGCACCAAGAGGGTACTTACACCCTTCTGATTAGCTGGTAATGTGAAGAGTTTGTTTTATGTGTGATATTTTGCTTTCGATTTTTTTTATTTTTTGGCTTTATTTATTTTCATCATCACCTGTTTGACTTTCAATAACTAATTTATTAGGAATCACTGTCACCTGAACACTAGCACTGTGCACCGTGTTAAGTAATCCTGGCCCTGGGAGCAAGAGTGCGCCCTGTGTGGTGCTCAAACCATGAGGCGGAACACATAAGGGGTTTTAACCAACTGAGCTATGAACCCACTGGCTGGTTCAACCCACTAACATGTGTACACTACAGCTCTGTTTTAACGCTTAGAATTAGATCAAGCAAATGCCATTCGGGCCTATAACCATTACAAATTCTTGGGATATTGCATAGGCCCCAAAAAACAGATGTTGAAAATGAAATAAAACAAGTTTGACCATGTTATAGTGTATTTTATACTATGTTCTTGTAATAAAGAACAACAAAGAAAACACATTATCATAGCATCAGTGTATCGCAGTTATTCTTGTTTAGACTAAGCTCGTTAAGTGAAATAGTTTCTTATGTTTTTTGAGCGAGCGGGGAACAAATGATGACGTCATGTCTGGTTGTAACTCTTCGATTCTCGTACATATTGGAGGACGATAGGCTGTATACCTGAACATTGATGATACATGTGTTGGTTCCTTTCAGAGAAGGAAACAGGATGCAGAAGAAAGAGAAGTATGAGTCGCCAAACCCTCGGCGGACCCACACTCTCATGTCTCAGGAGGACGTACAGGCTGGTAAGAAGTCCTCATGGTACGAGCTGGAAATCACAGGTAGGAAGTAGTTAAAGTATTTCATATTTTGATTGTAACTGAAGTCCTTAACATATAGCTTATGATATTGTTGTTTGGACAAGAAACCTATTGTACATTTTTTGTAGTGATCGATTATTTCTATTATTTTATACTTTAATATGATATAATCTTTAAGAAGATGAAGTAAAATGTCAATATTGCACAATAATTATAATTATACTATTCTACAGGCACTGTGCGAAACCTGTGTCCGGAGTTATGGCGACTGGCACACTTGACCTCACTCTATCTAAACGACAACAACCTGATGCGAATCCCTTCAGATATCTCCCGTCTCGAACATCTTCACTACCTTGACCTATCTTCAAATAAGTTGCGTACACTGCCTGCAGAGATTGGCGACCTGATTCACCTGCGTGAACTACTTCTTAACTACAATCACCTACGTGTTCTTCCATTTGAGCTAGGCAGACTGTTCAACCTTATGAATCTCGGTAGGTATACAAATCTGGGGCTGTAATTTTAACAAGGTTTGTTGAACTTAAAGAATTTAATGTTTTAAGGGAGGTCAATGTGAAGGCATTCAGGGAAGTTGTTGATAGTGATTTATAACCACATTGACTACAAAGGCTGCATTTTTTTCAGCATTGTGTGTTGCAATAAAATAAGGCAAAAAAAATCTTTTAGCTATTGACTTCAAACTTCATATACAAATAGATCTCATTGAGAAAAAATGCCATGCAAAGGAACCATAACTCAGGCTGCAGTATTTGTAGAGTTATTGTCCATTGTTAGCTTGACTATTCGAAGAATAAGCAGGGCTTTACTACTAGCTCCGGCGTCAGTGTCGGCGGCGTCTGGTTAAAGTTTTAGGGCAAGTTGGGATTTTCACTTATAACTTCAATACCCTTCATTCAATTCACTTAATACTTCACACAGTTGTTCAGGGCCATCACATAATGAGGTTAGATCACTCCATATTATCCTTTATACAAATTATGGCTCCTGATTGACTATGTAACTTAAGGTTAAAGTTTTAGGGCAGGTTGGGATATTAATTAATAACTTCTCTACCCTTCATTCAATTGACTTAATACTTCACACAGTTGTTCAGGACCATCACACAATAATGTTACATAACTCCATATTTTCCTTAATACAAGTTATGGCCCCTGATTGACCATATTTTCCTTAATACAAGTTATGGCCCCTGATTGACTTAGGAACTTAGGTTAAAGTTTTAGGGCAGGTCAAGTTTTAGGGCAAGTTGAGATTTTCACTTATTACTTCAATACCCTTCATTCAATTCACTTAATACTTCACACAGTTGTTCAGGGCCATCACATAATAAGGTGAGATAACTCCATATTATCCTTTATACAAATTATGGTCCCAGATTGACTATGGAACTTGGATCAAAGTTTAAGGGGCAGGTTGGGATATTTATTAATAACCTTTATACCTTTCATTCAGTAGACTTGATACTTCACATAGTTGTTCAGGACCATCACACAATGAGGTTACATAACTCCATATTATCCTAAATACAAGTAATGGCCCCTGATTGACTTGGGTTAAAGTTTTAAGGCAGGTTAAAGTTTAAGGGCACAATTAATGACGATCATCTTACAATAAGGTCACATAACTCCATTTTAACCCTAAATACAAATTATGGCCCTTTTTTATTTTTTTATGCCCCCGAAGGTGGGCATATTATTTAAATTTCTTTTGACAGGCACATTTTTTTATTCTTAAGCACATTTTCATAAAGGGAAAACAAGTTATTTGAATGACTTTCGTCATTGTTTGGGCGGGCTGGTGGGAGGGCAGCGTCAAAGTCACCTTATCTATCGAATAATTTTAGCTAGGTTTGACATAAAGAGACCAAACTTGGTATATACGAAGAGTTTATGGAGACCTTTTATTGGAATGCATTTAAGGCTCCTAGGTAGGTCAAGGTCAAAGATACTATTAATAGAAAAAGGGTTGGTATTGAATAACTTTAAAAGTAAGGGTATACATATTGTGACCAAACTTGGTATATTGGAAGAGTTTATAGAGATCTTTCCTGAGATTGTGTTTTGGACCCTGAGAGTTATGGTCTAGGTCAAGGTCACCGTTGCTTAAAACTGAAATATGGTTAGTACTGAATAACTCAAGTAAAGGGTTAACATAGTGTGACCAAACTTGGTATATAGGACAAGTTAATGCAGAGCTTTCATTGGATTGCCTTTTGGCCCCCTAGGGTCAAGGTCACTGTTACTAAAAATAGATTACTGTTCGGTACTGAATAGCTTAAGTTGTGGTTGACATACTGTGACCAAACTTGATCACGATCACACCCACCGGATTAAGACGACCATCTGCTTTGTTTCGCTATGATAAACACCCGATATAACGCTTGTTATCGGTCCAAACAGGTTGTTTTTCACAGGAGACATATTTTGCTACCTTTAAAATTAAAATATTTTGACAAAAATATTTTAAAAAATGCATTGGTATTTTTTTTATGTCGTAAATAAAACTTACTTTTTCCTTACTATAAAAGGCTTTGCATTTATCATGCACATACGTGTAACTGGCAGATTTCAATACACATTTCATTAATTTATCCGCAATCATCAATGGTTATTTATTTCTCAAAATTAAAGTCCCCATCAACTGCAATCCAAACAAACACCTGAAATGGTTTGTATTTAAATAGGTCAATCAAATACCGTATGAACCCACTCCCAAAATTGCGTCTAGGCTGGTTCAAACATACCATACCATCGGAAAATAAAAATCAATAATCCCAAGCAAATGAACAAATTGAGTTGATAATTGACTGTTTAGCTTGAACATTATCACAGACTTTGAGAATTTCAAGTGCTGGATTTGCTTTAAAAATTGACCCCGTCTTATAAACAAGTTGAGACAAAAACACCAGATTTCATGGGCAAAGTTAGGGGTTCGTCTTATAAGCGGATCGCCTTATAGTCGGGAAAATACGGTATATGATTTAATTGAAGGCATTAATGCCAAAATCTGCTTATTCTGAGACAAAAAAAATAAAAAAGACTTGTCAAAACTGTCAATCAGTGAGGTTGAAGCTTTAAACCTTGCTCAGTCGGATGGATTTTTTTTAACAACTGTTCAGGGCTTTTTCTGCCCATTTTGGGAAAAAGACCCTAGACATTTTGGGAAATTTTGCGTCGTAAAAATGCCAAAATTGGGAAATTTTACAGTTAAAAGAAAAAGCTGTCTAGTCTCCTGCAATTAGGTAATGATTTAATATTAGTTTTTTTTCCCTTTTAAAGACCCACAATGGCTGAAATATCAATCCTTGGGGTGTAAATATCTATTGCAATAAATCATGACAGATAATATTTCATATTTCCGATCTCTGAATGTGATGAAAATCAATGATTTCTGAGTTCAATTACCAAAAAAACTTCACATGGCATAATTTATTAGGGTGTTGAAAATAAACCAGTACAGGTAAAAATAATTTCTAAAAAAAAAAAAAAAAAAAAAAAAATTTTTTTTTTTTTTGGATTGGGATTTTTTTCTGAAGATTGGGAAAAATATCTTATATTTTGCTTTGGGAATGGGTCCGATAGTCGGACCCGTGGGTACTATAGAAAAAGCCCTGACTGTTATATAGTGGACATGTAATAAAATGTGCCGGACATATTTCCCCTTATTTCATATAATGGTGCTGTTTGACTTAGATTTTAGGTCTCTTGGAGTCTCTCTCAAAGATGATTGTCTAATCATGTTCCATCACATGAAATAGAATCTGTAATCATGTTTTAATGAAGCACGGAGCATCAATTTTAGGCCTACATGTTCACATAAGATTTAGGTTTAAAAGCATTTGGACCATTTTAAATTAATCATAGTTTATAATTTCAAATTATTTTACTAGCATTTTCTACATAAATGATCTAATGCAAGAGTTATTGCCCTTTCATTAGTGAAAAAGAGCTGAACTTTGTCTGCCCAGAGCCATTAATCAGAAGTGAAAATCCAAGTTTTTTGTTACGCAAGGTGAGATCAATAAAAATCCAAAATTTGGTGCAAGATTGGGGGAGGTACTTTTTAATTGCAGACATTTCTCACAAAATATGTTATATTAATAGAATGCCCACATTGGCGTTTCCACCTAATGTGTTCAATACAAAGCTTCTACTAAAAGTTCGCTAAAAATCCTTCGTGCATCTGAAATTATGTCTCAAGGTGCTTGTATATTTGTCTGTAAATAAACCTTCTATACCGTGCCTTTGTTCTGCATCAGTAATGATGTCTGTTGCAAGTGTCATATTTTACCCATGATCAGCTGCAATTAACAAGTGATTTGTATTGATAGTGGTATGGCACATTCCTGGCACATATTCCTCATGGACAGCTTATTCCTGTGTGCAAAACTGACCAATCCAAGTCAGAAACAAAATGTAATGTTTTTTTGTTACTTGACAAGACACAACATTTTTTATTTGTTATTTGAGCTTTAAAACCCAACGCAAGATTGCAGCAGGACCAGTTACATATATCCCTGGCAACAGGGACAGTAACCATGCCGACATGCGTACAAATCAAGGTGATTGGGACATAAACAATGTTGACAGACACAATGTTTCGTGATTTGATCAATAACACTGACCTTGGTGGCACATGTTTTGGCATCAGAGACGTAAACCATGCTGCCAAGCTCATTTGAACAGTTGACAGGATCACATTTTTTAGTGATTGGAGCAGAAATTAAGACCACGGGCGCACAAACCTGATGTGATGCTACCAGTAATGGTCACACAAACTATTATTACAATGGTCATTAGGACCAAGTGGCAATAGTGCTTAAGTCTGTTTGCAGTTAATAAGCTTCAAAAACTTTGGGGGCCTTCGATCCCTACTACCAAAATCGCGGAGAACTTTATGGGGAAGGCAACCAGAAACCCATGAATGAATACATAGCCATTATGTATATATGTATGTCTGTTACAGGTCTGATGTCCGATAGGGAACCCTCTTACTCCAAAGATGATGGAAATATACAGACAACCTGGTACCACATGAATTCATAGCCATAATGTATATGTGTTACAGGTCTGATAGGGAACCCTTTGACCCCGGAGATGATGAAACTGTATGGGGAAGGCAACCAGAAACTACTTACCTACCTCCTAGATAGCCTTGTCGGTGAGTACACAAAGCACACACTGAGAAAAATATATTAATTATGTCAATTTGAACTATGTAAAATTGTTTGAAAATGATTTATTGACAAACAAAAGCCAAGTTTTCAGCTGAGTTTATCTCTTCATGATTAGGTTCTTTGTCTATTGTATATTCTGCTATTTATTTTCACCAAATCCAATTTTGAGGTGAGCAGATAAGGCTAGTTGGTTCTCCTACTGTCACAAACTCTTGTTGTAGCTTAGACAATTGGGTCAATATCAGATTCGGTGCTCCAGCTAGCCCATATTAGCGCCATCTATTGTGTTAGTGCCCTTTCAACCATTGAAATCATCACGAAAGATCTGCAGCCCTTAATCCGCCGTCATAATTGAGACAAATTTCGTAATACTTATGATGATAGTGTTCCCGCTAGATGTCACCATGCTGCCCCATTGACTGCTTAAAATATGCTGTACTGCCCTTTCATCTTCCATTGTGCCTTGTCCGTGTCAAATGATTATTGTGTATGTGTATAATGAGCAGACGACCTGTGAATTCATAATCGGTCATCTTCTAATCCGATTATTAGGAAGAGCCAAATAGTGAAACATGACCAGGAGGCGGAGCTATTGAATACCAGCCAATCAGAATATACATTGAGAACCCATTCATTAAATGATGAAAGTTCGTAAAATGCAACAGAAAATGTGAAGGGATGGTGTTGTTAAGCACTATTAAACCTTTTAAAATAAGTGTTAATTGTATTGTACAGATAAGACAGGCCAATTTTAACATTGGTGATTTGAAGCAGAAGGTCACTGCTGATTTGTAAACATAGGAAAGGTTGGGCCCACACATCAAATACATCACTTCTTCAGTCAATGTTGTGAATTTTTTTTGTACAATATTAATGTTGAACAATTCTATGTAACCCACAAAAATATTTTGATGCTTTATGTAGCGTTTTTCTACCATGTCTACGATCATGTCAAAATTCACCAAACTGCCATTTTGTCGGAACAAATTTCGGAGTTATTTTATCAATGTTCTGTGTTTTATGAGTGATTTTTTAAGCAAGGGCAGTGATTTTTATTGTCATTTTATTTTAAAACATCAGCATAGTAAACATTTTTTTTAACAAAGACAAATTAAATAACAGCCAGACAGAATGTAACATTGGTACCCAATCACGATTTTACCAAACTAAGATTCATCCCCTACATAATTCTTTTTTGTGTATTTATGCAGTGTTTGACACTAAGACTGTTAGAGAAGGAGTCCACCTGACTCCTTAATTCCAAAATCAAGGAGTCTGGCATAAAATTAAGGAGTCCAGGATAATAATAAACTTTATTCAAATTTATTGACTCATTGCTCCAGCTAGCCCTCAATAGCAGGTTGGGACACCCCGCTGCCCTTTTCCAGTACCCTGCTGCCTTTTTACTACACCCTGCTGTGCCCTTTTGTTTGCCAGTCAATGTCCAGAAATGAGTAAAAATTGTACATACTTTTGACACTAACTTAAAGATAACAGCTGAGGTAACAAACTGTTAGTATTGAAAAAAGTAACAACACATTACATAAAAAGTTGAGCAGTGGCCCTTGTAAGTGCCCCATTAATGCTCATTTAATGCGCATCAAAAGTGTCATTTCTGACCAACACCCTGGCTGGCGCACTGATTATTATTTATAAAGTGATTTCACAAAGCCTTTGGAATTGCATTTCTGAAAGGCAAACTAAAGATTTGTATTCTGAGAGCACATTCTAGTTCTCTTTTAATTGTTTTATTCAAATAACATGAACATGACTGAAACTATTTGTCTAATAGATTCTTATAAAACTTGAAAAAAATTGCCATGAACTGACGATCTGGCATATAGAACCTTGGCCTCTGGTGAAGCAACTACACATTAAACATCCCAAAAGGTAATATATAACGTGTTTGCTGAAGTTCTTTAGCTAAATGAGACACTGACATGCCTTATGCCGACTCATGTTTCGTTTAGTGCGGGTATTATTTGTATTGACACCGTTGATGTCACAGCAAAACGTGTAAAGCATGCTGCATGCTAGAACACAAAAGAGCCCGGAGCAAAGCGACTGCTCGTGGGTGTATTCGTATTTAAAGCTGCAACAGCTAATATTTTTAAAGCCAGGTCGGCTAAATAATAACTTAAAGGGAATGTAATGTGTATTTTCAGATTTATTTATCTTTTTTCTAAATAAATTAAAAGAACGATAAAATAATCAAAGTTTAATAATAAGCAACACAAAATATAACTTTACACTAAACTAAAGACGGGAACGCGACTCAATTACATACGATGACATAGCATAACTATTGTTTATAATAACACAGATATCTTAACACGGTTCTCAATTACAATTTAATAATTGGTTAACAAACGGACTCTGGATTAAGAAACAAAATAAAACGACACATGATTTATGTTACCGAAATCAATTAACACTTATTGTTTACTTTGCGTTCATTGGTGATTATAGGGATGAAGGTCGCAATTAAGACAGTGGTGTTTTTCACATATTCCCATTTTGATAAAGAATAGATGGAGTTTGGTTGATTGCACTGTTGAACCTCACCGACACGCCTTCATGCTGTCGTCGATCCTGAATGGCTGATACAAATGCCGTAATAGTCACGACACGCTTTCTGGCTGTCAGTCAACCGTTGCAATTGCAACAAAATTGTGTATTGTCAAAACTGATGATTGTTTTGATAAGGATTGTCGCTAGCGGATTAAAGCATGTCGGCATAATTAACGCGTGTCGGTAATTAGCCTTGCCAGCGGAAGGCACGTCGGTCCCAACAAGCCATAAAGGGGTGGCGGAAACCCTGCATATACAGTACAGATGTCAGTTCAAACATCAGGCAAGACAATTGTTTTAACCATGCTTGCTGAATTTCCTTTCTCTATAAATTACAAACTCTTTATGTTATTTTTTCTTTTTCAGTTCTTTTATTTTTCGCTGCCGGTGGCGAAATTCATTTTACCGTTGACATAAACATTGTTAACATCTAAAATCTAAGAGGAATATTTTTTGCAAAAAACGTTTGATGGGCTGTAACGATATAGTTACCATATTACAAACATTAAAAGATACATGAATACCAGTCTATGACGTCACTTACTACTTTAAAGAGCGTCTAAATGATAACGACATATGAGCTTTCGGATACTTTTAACCTTCGGATACGATTTATGTACATTGGAAGAGCAATTGCTCGTTTACGAAGATGCTTGTTTTAGATCAAAATAATGTCTGTATTAAAATATCTTGTGAAAACAATGCACGTTCTGACTAGGCTTCCCGACTCACTCAATGCATTTTTTGCTTCAAAACAACTTTTTTATATCGTTCTCTTGCGTACAAACCCCACCAGATACTTTGTTTTGGTCAATAACAGTATTGCTATTGTTTTCCGAATGCAGACAGCCAATTTTGGAGTTAAATCTGCTCATTTACGAAAATGCTTGCTGGTTCATTCTGTACATTTTTAGAACCTAGGTTCATCCCAAATCTGGGTGATCTATGGCACACTGTATTTACCCGAATTTCCAGTTTATTTTTTTTATTTTTTCAAAATTTTTAATTTTGTTAATTATTTAATGAAATAAGAGGGTGTACAGATATACAATTTATATCTTAAAGGAATAAAAGATGAAACGAAAGAAGAGATCAAACCTGAATCTAAATAGACAAAAAACAAGACGCTTTAAGGTAGTCAATATAAACGACATAATTAATGAACTCTGCATACTTGATGATAAAATAAAAATAGAGATTCTTTATATATCAAAGGCACTATACACTAGATTGGCACCAAAAAAGTTTTTTTTTTCTGTAAAGAAATTCAGGACAAGTATTTAAAGAAATGTTTTACTCTTTCATATCATTAATGTAGAGAAAAAAACGAGTCGGAGACCGGGTTGGAACTGGTGTCGCCAAAATTGCAGTCCAGTGTGGTATCCACTGTGCTACGAAGGCTTACCCTAAACGGTTGGAATATTTAAGCTATATAACTTGGTTATATCACCTGATGACATCGACTAGCCAATCACGCATTACAGGAATGAATTCCACTAGGAAGACATACCTAGTAATCTTTTTTAATTGAAAAAAATACGAAAAAACTGTGAAAAATAAATAAATTTTGAACTATGTGGTACTTCGGTTAGTACGTTTCAATGCATTGTACAAATCGATACGAAGTTTATGTCAGGTTTCGACAATTTTCTCTCTTTTTCGCTATTTCATCATACGGAGTACAGCCCCTTTAAAACTTGCTAATGTAATAATGTAAGGTAAAATTGTGGATTATTTAAAACTACCTTTTTATTAGGAAATAGTAATGAAAAGGAACTAAGAGTTTACCTTAAAGAGTGTGCTATATGTTTACTTTGGCAATCAAAATAAAAAGTGAGACAACCTGCAGGAAACAGTCAACAATTTAAGGTTTTACAACTGTTTTATGTAAAGACATAACCGTGTCTCGACTGACTATATAACCTCCAAAAATAATGACAGTTCTACTTTAAGTAGAGAGCCCTGTCAGTGTGTGTATACCAAGTGATAAATAACGCCATAAACGCTACGTCCGAAAACAAAATTTTGCATCGAATGAAGACTTTAAACAAAGATAGCTTTCCTTTTTATTCACCATTTAAAATGAAATCTAGTCTACGTCGCTGACGGAGCCCCGCCTTCGGTCCTTTACCAGTGTTTGATTGAGAGTTAAGTTTCTTTAAACACTCTAATAACACTTCGACAAATCCATTCACAATACGGCCGTCTGACGGAGCACTGTCAAAACATTATTTTGGAAACAGGTTTGTCGAAGTGTTTGTTGAAACTAATCACCTTATCAATCTCCGGTAAAACAATGAAGGCGGGACTCCTTAGGTGACATAGACTGCCCTTTGCTTCATTTAAAATGGTGTAGTGATTGAAAAATTATCTTCGATTTAAGTCTTCATTTTAAGCAAAAAGTTGCCTTCGGACGTAGCATTTATGACTTAATTTACCACGAGGTATAAACACACTGCCTGTACAAAATTACCCTTCTTAGACGTGCTTTAGAACATATACAAGAATTTAAAAAAAAATGACGCCTTTTATTCGTTATTTTAATGTGCCATAGATCTTCCAGATTTGGGATGAACCTAGGTTCTAAAAATGTACAGAATGAACCAGCAAGCATTTTCGTAAATGAGCAGATTTAACTCCAAAATTGGCTGTCTGCATTCGGAAAACAATAGCAATACTGTTATTGACCAAAACAAAGCATCGGGTGGGGTTTGTACGCAAGAGAACTATATAAAAAAGTTGTTTTGAAGCAAAAAATGCATTGAGTGAGTCGGGAAGCCTAGTCAGAACGTGACTTTATTTTGATCTAAAACAAGCATCTTCGTAAACGAGCAATTGCTCTTCATTCGGTGCACAAGGTCGCTTCTAAAAATTATCGTTGAAACATATAGAAAACAGTGGTAATACTCACCGAATCGAGGACGTTTTCCACTCAAAACAATGAACCGGGAAGCATGGATGCACCTGACATTACTGCCCTTGATACTACCACAGACAAAAAGATAAATTTTAATTTTGATATTCAAACACACCCTTCTAAATTTTGAGAAAAACTACATCATTTTGTTCAAGTCTGGAAATCATGGAAATGATTTTAATTGAGTATGAAAACAAAACAAATTCTAGGGGGAGACCCCTCAAACCCCCTTTGTGACAGGGGTGGACATCTCCCACATCTACCCCCATTCCCTTACACGACTCATGTTCCTTTTCAAAACTCCACCCTGCCCTTTTCAAATCCTGGCTGGAGCACTGACATTGAATGAATACTTAGATTTTCTACTTGTTTCCATTAAGCCCAAAAGAAAATGTTTCCTTTTTATGACCTTAGATTAGTTTTTCTGGTTCTGAAGAAAACAATTGAGGCATTTTAGGTGTTGGCTGAATCTATTGTCAAGCTGGTAAGTTTGTCAGATCTCTTTCTTGTATGCTGAAACTCAGAGTAGATCATTTAAATGCACTTGACTTTTACGAGACAATTAAAGTGCAAACTAGAAAGTGCAGATTTGCTTTTAGGCATTGTTTTAAATAAGGTGTGATATTTTATAGTGAAGATTAATTGGAGTGGAAATGCAATGCAGATATTTGTGTAGTAGGCTGGGGGCAAAATTTGACAAGTAATGTGGAAAAAAATGTCCTTTTAAGTATTCTGAAATGCTATGTAAATGAGCACCCGCTACCTCAGTTATTGTAATTTATACCTATAGAATACTATCATTGTGGTTGCAATGACAGTAAAATTTTATGTTGTAATTAGGACAATGTTCAATACTAAGTGTTAGTTTTAAGTGAATAGCATTGTAATCTATCTGCACACTATTTACAGCACAGTTACCTGCCCCATTAATGTTATAAATCCAACACGGGAGTAAACGTATGAACAAAAACATAGAAAACACTCCAACATCTCGGAGTATGTAATAATCATGTTTTTTCCACGGGGTTTTGCATTTTTAGCTCGACTATTTGAAAAATAAGGAGGGCTATACTACTCACCCCGGCATCGGCGTCTGGTTAAAGTTTTAGGGCAAGTTGGGATTTTCACTTATAAGTCCAATACCCTTCATTCAATTGACTTAATACTTCACACAGTTGTTCAGGGCCATCACATAATGAGGTTAGATAACTCAATATTATTCTTTATACAAGTTATGGCCCCTGATTGACTTTGGTTAAAGTTTAAGAGCAGGTTAAAGTTTTAGGGCAGGTTGGGATTTTAATAAAAAAAACTTATATACCCTTCATTCAATGCACTTAATACTACGCAGAATTATTGACAACCATCTTATAACAAGGAACATAACTCCATTTTAACCCTACATAAAAATTATGGCCCTCGAATGATTTTTTTTTTTTTAAATTTTTCGTTAATTTTTTTTTGAAAGGCACATTTTTATATTCATAACCGCATTTTCATATTGAATGACTTGCGTCATTGTTCGGGCGGGCAAACTTGGTAAATATGAAGAGTTTATGGAGACCCTTATTCAAGGTCACTGTTGCTAAAAATAGAAATATGGTTAGTACTGAATAACTCAAGTAAGGGTTGACATAGTATGACCAAACTTGGTATATAGGACAAGTTGATGCATAGGTTTCATGGATTGCCTTTTGGCCCCCTAAGGTCAAGGTTACTGTTTCTCTTTTGTCAATCATTAAAAACCTGGTTTTGTCACATAGCGATTTTCTTTTTCACTTTTTAATTTGATTGTTTTATTGCTTTTGACAGGCACATAATACATCGTTATTGTATTGACTTTTAAGTCAAAGCGGCGTAGTCGAGCGCGCTGTCTTGGGCATCCCCCCCCCCCCCCCCCCCCCCCCCCTCTAATTTTTTTAAAATTCAGCGCTTCATTTCCAGCATTCTTGGCATTTTGGGAGTATTTAACACCCTTTACTTCATAGATATGCAATTTAACTTATCTATCCATAGATTCGGAGATCCACGCTTTATCGATAGCTTCATAGATACGTAATTCTACGTACTCATAATGTACGGTCATTTATTTTCATATCTGTTGCTTGTTTATTTGCTATAAATTCATTTCAGTGAAGTATAAACATCGATAAATACAAAGCAATCAAAAAAACAACACTAAGTAACTATTTTAAGAATTTTGGAAAATCGCGAAATAAGGTCATTGGTATCAAAGCTGCGTAAAACGTTGACAGCGCAGGTTTGTGGGCATTCCTGTCTCGTTTTCCTTGTGGAAATTTACACAATGCTGCAAGTTATAACGCGCCTGACGTCACAGGTCATGGTGTTAAAATGTCAGCAATGTTGGATAAACTAAAAATCATCTACTGCGTCTACAAATACGCCGAATTCAGATTATCGGAAAATTTTAAACCAGTCAAGGCGATGCTCTTAATATTGAAAAGAGATGTTATAGGCGAAAAGGGCCGATTTTAGCGGTAAGGAACATTTATTACCAAAAAAACTCGCGATCAATTATTTTTTTCTTCCGAATTTGAACCGACCCAAAGTCCATTTGAACCATCCATTTTGGCCGGCGGCCGGTTCTTATTGACAACCCTGCAATAACCATTATAGCTTGTGGCATTTCTTATTTAAGAGATGTGAATGTTGCTATCAAAATGTCTAAATATAGTATGATGATATGCCTGAGTTTGTTGTCATTTATAAGTCTGTTATGAAAGAAAAAAACACCTCATCAGCTTTCTTCAACAAAATTAACCAACTGATATCAAGGGAGTTAACTTCAAGCAAAAAAAAAAGTTTTCTCAATACAAGTAAGTTTTGTCCCTTTTTGTATTTTAAGGTTCTATTGGTCTTCTGTTAATTAGTCGGTGCCCAGAAGATCGCCAGCTATATTTGATATTGTTCAAGATATTGCTCCAACTTAGGGACCAGTTCATAAATTGCAGAAACAATGATTTCGATATCTGCCTCGTTGCACGACAAAATGTGTACAGTGTGTTTTATAAAAATCTAAACTTTAATTGATAATAGTCTTAAATAATAACGGCCCTGATTATTGGTTTTTGAAAATTTTGATTTAAATACCAACTTTTAAAATAAACAGCAACTTTCTCCAAATAAATGAAGGTATATATGATTCTCAACCGCCTACACAGTAATCTCCCTTGGCAAGCAGCGAAAAAAGGGAGTTTTGAAAAACTAACATTAAGCTTATTTGTTTGTTTTGAAAATGTCTCTCGAAAGAATGAATTCCAGATAATTCCTTCATAATGTATAGTCTTCTTTATCTTTGTTCTATTTACTCATAACAGTAAAGTGTGATCTCAAAAACAAATACAATTGTAACATTATTATTAACAAAAATGTCCCTCGAACATATGTATACCTAACGTGTTATCAATGAAGTAAATAACAACTTTTTATGCCCCCGGAGGTGGGCATATTAAAATCGCACCGTCCGTCCGTCCGTCCGTCCGTCCGGCTCTGTAACTTTCCCTTGTATGGACAGATTTTAAAATAACTTGCCACATGTGTTCCACATACCAAGACGACGTGTGGCGTGCAAGACTCGTGTCCCTACCTTAAAGGTCAAGGTCACACTTAGTGTTTATTCACAATGGAGTGCTGCATATAAGAACATAAGAGTATAGGTTGTCGTGTCCGGGCTGTAACTTTCTCTTGTATGGACAGATTTAAAATAACTTGCCACATGTGTACCACATACCAAGACGACGTGTCGCGTGCAAGACCCGTGTCCCTACCTCAAAGGTCAAGGTCACACTTAGTGTTCATTCACAATGGAGTGCTGCATATAAGGGCATAGAGTATAGATTGTCGTGTCCGGGCTGTAACTTTCCCTTGTATGGACAGATTTTAAAATAACTTGCCACATGTGTTCCACATACCAAGATGACGTGTCGTGTGCAAAACCCGTGTCCCTACCTCAAAGGTCAAGGTCACACTTAGTGTTTATTCACAATGGAGTGCTGCATATAAGGACATAGAGTATAGGTTGTCGTGTCCGGGCTGTAACTTTCCCTTGTATGGACAGATTTTAAAATAACTTGCCACATGTGTTCCACATACCAAGACGACGTGTCGCGTGCAAGACCCGTGTCCCTACCTCAAAGGTCAAGGTCACACTTAGTGTTTATTCACAATGGAGTGCTGCATATAAGGACATAGAGTATAGGTTGTCATGTCCGGGCTGTAACTTTCTCTTGTATTGACAGATTTTAAAATAACTTGCTACATGTGTACCACATACCAAGACGACGTGTCGCGTGCAAGACCCGTGTCCCTACCTCAAAGGTCAAGGTCACACTTAGTGTTCATTCACAATGGAGTGCTGCATATAAGGACATAGAGTATAGGTTGTCGTGTCCGGGCTGTAACTTTCCCTTGTATGGACAGATTTTAAAATAACTTGCCACATGTGTTCCACATACCAAGACGACGTGTCGTGTGCAAAACCCGTGTCCTTACCTCAAAGGTCAAGGTCACACTTAGTGTTTATTCACAATGGAGTGCTGCATATAAGGACATAGAGTATAGGTTGTCGTGTCCGGTCTGTAACTTTCTCTTGTATGGACATATTTTAAAATAACTTACCACATGTGTTCCACATACCAAGACGACGTGTCGCGTGCAAGACACGTGTCCCTACCTCTAAGGTGAAAGATACACTAAGTGTTTATTCACAAGGGAATTCTGAATATAAGGACATAACAGTGTAGGTTTTCAAGTATGGGTGGTATTTTTTTATGTTCAGAGGCAATTTAAAATAACTTGCCATATGTATTTGACACGTAAAGGCAAGATCAACTTTTCATGTACTGACCTTGTTCGTAGGTCAATGTCACATTCGGGGGCATTCGTCACATACTGTGACAGCTCTTGTTTTTGATTATCTACATGCATGTTTTTCTTCTAATTTGATTGCGCCGACTTGATGGTATGCATTTTTTTTAATCTTTTTTTATCTTTGTAAACTCTGTTCTTTATTATGTGGAAACAGTAATTTAACCTTGGCCATAAATAATTGTTGAGGTGCCCTTTGTTGGACTTCACTCCTTGGTGTTTTGTAATTTGTTGCTATATGGAACATTTAGCATAGTTCCACACTCCCACATGGAGACAGCAAAAGCTCCATAATCCCACATGGTGACAGCAAAAGCTCCATAATCCCACATGGAACAGCAAAAGCTCCATAATCCCACATGGAGACAGCAAAAGCTCCACACTCCCACATGGAGACAGCAAAAGCTCCATAATCCCACATGGTGACAGCAAAAGCTCCATAATCCCACATGGAACAGCAAAAGCTCCATAATCCCACATGGAGACAGCAAAAGCTCCACACTCCCACATGGAGACAGCAAAAGCTCCACACTCCCACATGGAGACAGCAAAAGCTCCATAATCCCACATGTAGACAGCAAAAGCTCCATAATCCCACATGGAACAGCAAAAGCTCCATAATCCCACATGGAGACAGCAAAAGCTCCACACTCCAACATGGAGACAGCAAAAGCTCCATAATCCCACATGGAGACAGCAAAAGCTCCATAATCCCACATGGAGACAGCAAAAGCTCCACACTCCAACATGGAGACAGCAAAAGCTCCACACTCCCACATGGAGACTGTAAAAGCTTCATATTCCCTCATGTAAACAGCTCCACACTCCCACATGGAGACACCAAAAGCTTCATAATCCCACATGGAGACAGTAAAAGCTTCATATTACCACATGAAGACAGCAAAAGCTCCATATTACCACATGGAGACAGAAAAAGCTTTGTATTCCCTCATGTAAACAACTCCACACTCCCACATGGAGACACCAAAAGCTTCATAATCCCACATGGAGACAGCAAAAGCTTCATATTACCACATGGAGACAGCAAAAGCTCCATATTACCACATGGAGACAGAAAAAGCTTCGTATTCCCTCATGTTAACAACTCCACACTCCCACATGGAGACACCAAAAGCTTCATAATCCCACATGGAGACAGCAAAAGCTCCACACTCCCACATGGAGACAGCAAAAGCTCCATAATCCCACATGTAGACAGCAAAAGCTCCATAATCCCACATGGAACAGCAAAAGCTCCATAATCCCACATGGAGACAGCAAAAGCTCCACACTCCAACATGGAGACAGCAAAAGCTCCATAATCCCACATGGAGACAGCAAAAGCTCCATAATCCCACATGGAGACAGCAAAAGCTCCACACTCCAACATGGAGACAGCAAAAGCTCCACACTCCCACATGGAGACTGTAAAAGCTCCACACTCCAACATGGAGACAGCAAAAGCTCCACACTCCCACATGGAGACAGCAAAAGTTCCACACTCCCACATGGAGACAGAAAAAGCTTCATATTCCCTCATGTAAACAGCTCCACACTCCCACATGGAGACACCAAAAGCTTCATAATCCCACATGGAGACAGTAAAAGCTTCATATTACCACATGGAGACAGCAAAAGCTCCATATTACCACATGGAGACAGAAAAAGCTTCGTATTCCCTCATGTAAACAACTCCACACTCCCACATGGAGACAGCAAAAGCTTCATAATCCCACATGGAGACAGCAAAAGCTTCATATTACCACATGGAACAGCAAAAGCTCCATATTACCACATGTAGACAGCAAAAGCTCCACACTCCCACATGGAGACAGCAAAAGCTCCACACTCCCACATGGAGACAGCAAAAGCTTCATATTACCACATGGAGACAGCAAAAGCTTCATATTACCACATGTAGACAGCAAAAGCTTCATAATCCCACATGGAGACAGCAAAAGCTCCACACTCCCACATGGAGACAGCAAAAGCTCTATATTCCCACATGGAGACAGCAAAAGCTCCACCCACATGGAGACAGCAAAAGCTCCATATTCCCACATGGAGACAGCAAAAGCTCCATAATCCCACATGGAGACAGCAAAAGCTCCGCACTCCCACATGGAGACAGCAAAAGCTCCACACTCCCACATGGAGACAGCAAAAGCTTCATATTACCACATGGAGACAGCAAAAGCTCCACACTCCCACATGGAGACAGCAAAAGCTTCATATTACCACATGGAGACAGCAAAAGCTCCAAATTCCCACATGTAGACAGCAAAAGCTCCATATTCCCACATGGAGACAGCAAAAGCTCCATAATTCCACATGTAGACAGCAAAAGCTCCAAATTCCCACATGTAGACAGCAAAAGCTCCATAATCCCACATGGAGACAGCAAAAGCTCCATAATTCCACATGGAGACAGCAAAAGCTCCATATTACCACTTGTAGACAGCAAAAGCTCCACACTCCCACATGTAGACAGCAAAAGCTCCATATTCCCACATGTAAACAGCAAAAGCTCCAAATTTCCACTTGTAGACAGCATTTCTGATATGTCGAATGTACGTTATCTCAAAGTATCTTCCTAGGACACAATGACTGACATAGCGAGTTTGGACTGTACTAAATAAACTGGAAAACTGTATGATTTCCACTTATCAAGATTTAATATTATAATGCTAATCATGTTTGAATGTAAATAGCGCATATCACTGCAATGTTGCAAGTTGATGATTAATCTTAATGTACCTTAACCTTTTTAAAATGAAAGGAGTGGTAATTGTCACTAACATGATATTTCTGATAAACAAATTGGTTCTTAGAAAGAAGACTATATATATATATATACTATCTGATAAATGAGAATATTAATCTCTATAGGTAAACATTAAAGATAAATAACATTACACCGAACTGTCTCGGGACTACAGGATTGGCCATGTATTTCCAAGAAGGTTGTTTTGTACCAATTCAGCTCCCATTTAGCTTACTTAGATAGCTGCATTCATAATCACTGTATGAACTACTGGTATCAGCTCTAAACCAACTAGGGCGAGATAGCAAGCCTGGTGTGTCACACAGCTACTGGTTCACACAATATCAGAATTGATCTGTAGACCTTGATGAGGACAGAGAGAACAAGATGTTACTGAAGTTTGCTTCAACAACACTTAACAGTGCTTTGCTTATTGTAGATATTTTACAGCTTTATGATCTAAATTAATGGCTTATGTTTGTTTATGGTGCCAATGACTTCTCTCAGCCCTGGTCTACTTAGTTCACCTGTACAGAAAGATCTTGTATTACATTCATTGTTACAGTCATTATCCAAATTGTTTTCCTGCTGCACATCCCTTACATGTACTCTCAGATTGGCTTCAACTGGGTATTTCGCTTACACAAACATTCTGACAGGCAGAATTCAGAGTTCTCAATGATATGCAAAGGGTTTCCAGGGTATTGTCTGTGACTTTAGTCCACCTCATGATTCATACACGATTCAAACTGAGCAGTTCACTTAGTCTGTTAAGCTTACATTGACAACTGCATGCTGTTGATTTGAGTAATGTCATAGCTGGGGTTGAGTGGGATGGTTGTGCAAGAAGTTCATTAATCTTGTCCACATATCAAAAAATGCTTTAGATTTTGAAATGCAATTAGATACACATGTTGCCAGAGACATTACACACATGTAAAACAAGACCTATTTCTCTAATTTGTCTTTTATTTGTCTAAAAATGAACCAAAATTAACAGCACAAATTCAGCTTATAAAACAAAATAGTTTTTTAGCATACAGAACATATGCTAAATCGTCTTTTCAACGAAAAGAGTTAAGTACAATAAGAGAACTACATTTGACTGGAGCTGGCTTGATAATGTTCTTTCCGAATGTATGAATGTATGTTTTTGTACAAGAAGGCAGTGTGCTACTTCCTTACAAACAAGTTGAAGGCTTGATATCAGACGTCTTTGATGGCTTCACAACAGTTCAGTGAAATCAAGAAGGGGCGGAGCTTGTGCAGCAAGCGAACCCTTTATTTAACCAATGAGATTTTTATAATTTAGAAAAAAACCTAAAATTTGCAAGGTCACCGCAAACAACCTTGATTATACTGTGTTCATGCATCTAGCGTGTGATGATAAGCACCTGTTTACATTGCATAATTAATGAAGTTTTTTTTAGTTTACATTGATTTTGATGAGAAAAAACTTGTTCATAAGCAATGCTCGACTTAACTGCAGTATACAAATGGTTTGATCATCGCCTTTTGGAGATAGTGTTTTTCATTGACAATCAATTATCGTGTATTTGAAAAAATCAGTGTGTGCTTTTATTATTCCAGTTTGTTGTTATACTGTAGGTTCATGTTATGATGTAAATAAAAAAAATAAAAAATAAGACCATGAAATATCATTTGCTTAAACAAAACATTTCTAATATCTTGATTTCAAAGGCTTAAATGAACACACTAATAAATATCTTTTAAATGAACATGAACAGAACAGCATACAATACAATCAGTGAATGTGTTTTCAAAGGACTGAAAGGAATGGTACATTTCCAAATATGGTAACACTTACACAGATTCTGATTAGGGGGAGCTTGAAAAGCCTGCTGAACATTAAACTTCTGAATGCTTATATAAGCATAGTAATAAAAAAGGTGGATGAGCTGTTTCATTGGATGAAAAAATATGTTGTATTCTAAGAAGAAAGAGAGCATTTTTTTCTATTACAATCCCAAGTTGATTGATAATGTTGATATTATTTATACAATGAATATTATTAAATGATTGATGAATAAAGATTAAATGATTGATGAATAAAGTTGTTATGCACTTGATCATATGTATTGCAGTACCAGAAGGCAATGTTGTAGAACTGACAAAACTGTTTGTTTGCATCACGGCCCACCTTTGCTTCTTTGTTATCATTCTTTGATGCTACAAAAAAAAAATCAAATGTAATGTTATGATGAACAAGTCCTGAAGTTGGATTTAATCTATGTCTCCCGCTTTACTTAAGTTTTATGTATGGATATGAATAAGTTCTTTGTTTTTGTTTATAAAAAAGCTAAATCCTAGAGTACAGAGTTTGTTTTTATAACATTTTTATTCTTGCTTAAATGTAGTGTTATCACCATATATACACAATATTTTTTTTCCTCATCATATATTTCTTAATGATTAGATATGTCACAGCAAGCCATTTGTTGCCAGTGCATCTAAAGTAAGTGTTGGCATAAACTGATTGTGAAGACATCAAACGCAGCATGCACAGATGTGACAACGTGAAATGAAAGTAGATGAGAATAATGTATGTACACATCCTGCACAGAAGGAAGACGGCCCAGTGCATTTGCATATCATCGAGACACTCAAAAGGTACAAAGAATCGCAAAATGGTGATATAAACCAGCGTAGCCCCAGGCTGGATGATCATGAGAAGTGTCCACCACAGTATGATAAATGGCCAGGATTGATCAGCCCTCATATTAGTGGCCCAGCTCAGTCACTATTGAGGATAATTTATGCTGCTCTAAGGCCACTTTCCACTGGTTCTTACAAGTGGGTCATGTGATCTAGAGAAAATGATTACCAGCGTTAATGGTTTGCCGATACAGGGATGACAGAGAAACGCATGATTATTATGTTGTTTTCCTGCAAGAAGAACCAATGTGTTGACAGGGCCAAATCATGTACATAGCTGGCATTCCGACACCAAACTGGTGTCTAGTTTTCCAAGGATGCAAGCATTAATGAAGTCGGACAGGGTTGGAGAGTTTTTCTAATAGTTCCCTCATATTGATCTGTGAGGATAAGTAACAGAAACAGAGCCAAGTAGCTGCTATTGGTTTTGTTGTTTTGGGATGTAAAGGGATGGATGATGGGAGAAATTAGGTTAGAGTTATGTATTGAAAAAGTATTGATTGGGTTTCTCATGTGTTTGAGATAGGAAAAGGAGAAAGTGAAAAATGACTTTGATTTGTGTTTCAAAGGTATAATTTGCTTATTGTGACAATTTTTATCATTGAATCAATACCATGTTTGTACATTGTGTGGTTTCCGTGACAGTGATAATGGTATGAATTTGATGGTGTAGTGTTGTCATGCTCACTGTATAACATAGCAGGTTACATGTGTAGAAGGGAACACAAGATACATAGTTTTCGTAACCTTGTCAAGGTAAATTACTGTGCTTGAAACTGTAGATGCAATTTCTGTCCCATTTAACAAATTAAGAAGTAATGTCGTAAGTAAATACTTATAAATGTATTTTCAGTATTAAGATTACATGTTTGCTATCAATATAAGGATAACATGCTTGCTAACTTACTTGTCAAAAAATAAATAAGAAAGTAAAAACACTCAAAGTCTTTGTTTAATCAATTCAGATTAATGTTTTTCATAAAGATCTGTGTATTTGTATTTTAAAGCAAATATGCTTAAGAGCTTAGTTGAAAAGTTAATCGGAATAGTCTCAAAGTTGCACTTTGGACATGCCTGATCAAGTTTGTGCCGCCTAATTGTTGGCTCTTTACACTTGGCTGCCTGCTCACAAAGTACGGGGTACACACCACAGACAAGCTCTTTGTATTGAAAATCTGAGTTTTACAAACTAGCTCTGAATATTGAATTTATTTAAAACATGTTTAAGCCATTGCGGATTGCCTTTGTTTGGATTGTCCTCCAATTGTAACTAACCACATGTTCGTCAGAGTTTAACATGCAACGGTTTATTTCTGAATAAAAATATTGTTATTTGGATTAATTGTAAACAGTATAATAAATAATGATATTTTATTCCCAACGCAATGTAAACTGCAGGTCTGAATGTGCAGGTTATAGCTGTTTGTGAATAGTGGCCTTGTCAGGACTATTATTTTGTCATAGTTTGTGAGTATACTAGCTGGCGAGTTTTTAAGTGTCATAATTGATAAGATAATAGATGAGGACAGCAATGAGTATTGCTTCTCACATACTATCATTGTACAATCTTTGTGAGCTTGTTTATCATTGCTCTACTATGAGTAGCACCCTTCAGCTCTCGAGAGGGAGAAAAGAGAAATAGGATTAAAACAATGCTGTATGAATTACCTGGATTACCTAGGAATGAGAAAAATGATAAGGATGCCTTGTGCAGTATGCCTTCCTAACAATCATTTACTAGCGGAGTCTAGACAACATTGAAACCACCTCTTACAACTGAGATTCCTGGGATTGAACTTAAACCAAGGTGGGATATGTAAACAAGGGTTTGGGGTGAATGAAGGTAGTGTGATGTATTTGGTGTGAATGTACAGTGGGTGAGTGGTTGTGTGGGACACAGAGCAGGATATAGATGATGTAAGACCACAATCCCAAATCTTGGCAACACGTGGTTGGGGTCAGCCAGGGCAGAGTGAGCAAGAAAAAGGAAGGAAGGGATTTTCTTACAAAGCATTAGACAAACAGTTAAGCTATAGTAAACACATTATTTTGAAGTGCATATAGTTTAATGACGTGAGGGATTATTTGGATTTATAAGTTTTGGGAATTTAATTTTACTTGGTTACATTTTCAAGGTAAATTGAATTTTAACAGATATCTTTTTATAGTCATTTAATTGTTTCCTTTGAAATGAAAGGTTTAATGGTGTGAGAGATTTAGATGTTCAGTGTTTTGTAAATTAATTTCTTTTAATTACTGGGTCATTTAAATCTAAACATATAGGGTAGCTTTTTTTAAAGAAATCTTTAAGATGAAAATGTAAATTGAAAATATGTCAGGTTGATTAGTGAGGTATTTTTCGAAAAGAGGTATTAAGTTTTCAATTTCTTTTGTTAAGAAGTAATCCTTAAATAGAACTTATTTAAAGGAATTTTACTATAGAAATGTCATGTTTTTTTATATAACAAAAATATTTTTATGCAGTATTGACTTTAATATGTAAATAATACTACTGTTTGCAAATGAACATGTGACATATTGAATATCAACTTAATTATCATAAATCATCAATTCATTACAATTACTACACCACACCTATTCTTTTCCAATAATATTGTAGACCAATTCAGCCCAACAAATTATTTGTAACCTCCTAAATGCCTTTGTCCTTCAAAAGCTTCATAAATACATAGTATGACAGAACATGAAACGTATGGTGATGTGTTCAAAAATGTTTGTAACAAGTTAAAACTTTGTCTAAAGTCATAACAATAAACAGACACTTAAAGCGATCAAAAACTTACCTGATGTTTAATCAGTCATTTGCTCAAAGCACTTTACTTTAACATCATTGTATTAATGCCTTAAAACTTGGTCAAAATATTGACTGTTATTGCATTGTCAAAAATAGTTGTTACCAATTTTATTTACTTGGTGAACCATTTTTCTTTTTCATTTAATAGTATAATTATTTATAGTTATTTGACAAATGAACTGGCCAAATGTTCCCAGAACAAGAGGACAGGTATTTTTACCGTCTGAAGTATTTATGTTGTGTCAAACAAACCTCTTTGTTAGCCCATACAGAAGTGGCGTATGTTCAATTAATGATAAGGTCCTTGAGCCTGCTGCATCCAATTTCCACCCCTGTAGGTATCATAACCTTTACCTGATATATGGAGGTGAATAGCAACACAATAAGGCCAATTTCTTTGATTGGTAACTGATGATCAGATCACATCTTATCAGTGATGTTGGTCATCTGTTCTATATACAAAGTCAGTGCCTTGGGCATGAATAATATTTTAACTATTTAACTATATAATCATGACTATTGGCATGTAGTAAAAATAACTGTCAAGCAAGTTTCAACCAGTCTTGAAGGTAAAAACATATATAAACTGAATTGGATAATTGAATTAATATACCATTATTATAATAAATGTTGCTGCCCTGGTTCTATAAAGTGTATTGTGAGAGTATGATGTGTGAGTGTACAAGAGTGGGTATGTATGGGGTATTTACTACTAATGACAGGGCTTGAATTAAAAAAAAAATGTACTGCAGATTTTTGCCGGTGCTGAAAATGCCAACTTGCAAAATCTGATGTCCAATCCCAAAAATTTTGTTCACCGGTATATGTCATCACTTTATGTGTGTTCACAAGAAAAGAAAAGCACGCTTATTGAAAGTTGCTATTTTTCACGAGTTTTCACTCGCAAAATTTTGTAAGTACCTTAAAACTCAACTCGCATTTCAAATCTTCACTCACAGTTTGCGAGTGTGCAAGTGCTAAATTCCAGCCCTGAATGATATATTTTGTACATACCTGATTGCTCAGAGTAACTGCTATATCTTGTTTTACATATAGTTTATAATAGTTTCAAAATACTCCAAAGAGAGTTAGGGTGACAGGCTGGATGTCAAAATGTGAAAATGAGTCAGAAATTAACTATGTCAATTAGTGTATTCAAGTAAATGTAGATTATGAGCAATACTTGTATAAAGCCTGCACGTGACATCTTGGTAACTAGTTATCATTGTAACTGAAACCACACATCAGTAAATGTTGAAGTTTTTCTTGAAAACTGACGTGTGGCATACATGATTTTAAACCTAAATGTTAAAACTGGTTCTCTTTTTTCTAGTGGCATCATTCCCAATTGCGTAGTGCATGTGGAGTAATGGAAAAATGGACTTTTTCGCCAAACAATGCTGTACTTAAGAACAATACTCCTTAACAAGTTGGATTCCTTTTTCGTAAACAGAAGTTGTGATGCAACAGGTTTTTTAACAGATTCATAAGTGGATTCTGTTTGTTTTCTTAGGGTATTATGTTTTGAATGTGACACGTAGCATTATTGAGAGTCATAAGTAAATGATATCTTGTCCACTTGTTTGTTGACGAGACGTTCTCATAATCACCATGCAGAAAGTGTTACCTGTGAAGCAGGCTTTGGTAAGCGCCAACACAGAAATTATTCGAGAAGAGGAATATGCCGGGACGTCAACAAGCCTGTATGCAGAGTCCGTCCCTGCATGCAAGAAATGCCTTCAAGAACGTACAGGTAGTCGTCACTATAAAAACACCAACATGAATAATAATAAAAAAGGGAAGCGAAAACAGAACCGAGCAAATACTCCCATAGTAATTCAGCTGAAAGATACTCTTAAAGCAGCCATTCAGCAAAAACAGAAAAGTCGTAGAAATTTGCTTCAAAAGCAAGAATCAAGTGAGATTAGGGAAGACATTGACATTGAAACTGATAACAGCTCTGATCGTAGTGAGGTGACCTATAATCACAACAGGAAAAATAACAGGCGCAAAAATTCCAAAAACTTTAATAGTGCCTTTATCAATGTTGTTGAAAAGCAACACAGGAAAAGTTATACTCCTTACAATGTGCATACTAACTATTGTTTCCAAAATCCATGTAATGAAAAACTAGTTGCAGAGTATGTACTAAACAATGTGAGTGAAGCTCATATACCACACAAAGTTTTTCACAAGAAAAACATAGAGGAGTGTGAGAATGTGGATGTCATATGTAATGACCTAACTAGTGTAGAATCCACACAGGAGGATACAGAGGAGAGCGAGATTTCGTCAACCACATCCAGCTCAGAAATCCAGTCTGATTCTGACATTTCTACTGCCCAGGAGGGGAGAGAAGCTCCGGTGGCAAGCCAGGAATTTACACCGGAGGAGCTTCAACAGCTTGCTGAGTACACAACAGGTTACCCGCTTGTCCGGTATGAATGCCCACCGGACAGCTGTCCCCAGTGTCAGTGGTACAGTAGTTACGCCTACAGTGATTCCAGGGCTGCTACGGGCTATGAGCCCTACACTGCTCAATCCAAGCCTCTGCATCGAACTGGGAGGAGAAATAAATCCAAGAAGTTTGCTCAACAACACCAGAAGGTGCCTTTGCACAAAGTGACAGCTACTGTTGAAATTGACAACATATCAAACACGGAGAGTGATTATGATGTAAGTGAGGTGACAGACTCAGTCTCGGAGACCTCAGTTGATACCGACAGTCACTGTGACAATGCCTCTCCAGTTTTCAAAGGGAAATCGTTCCGCTGGGGGGAGAAAAGGACCAAGACATCTCACAAACAGCTGCTTGATATTGACATTGCAGGCAAGAACAGGAAATCTCATTACACCAATGTTCAAAGTGACTTCTGTTTGGACTCAGTGTTTATAGACCTTACAGATACAGATGTTACATTTAGTGTTTATTACCACCACAACTTTACAGACATTCAGTCCCCTTATTCATCAAGCTTGGCAACAACGCGTACAACATCAGAGTCGGTAATTGGTAGCCATCATCATGACTACATGCCATGTTATTCAGTACCGTACTACCAACAGTACATGTACTGGTCTCCGTATTACACACCTATGTACACGGTGCCGATGCCATTTTGTCTTGAACCAGAGGATAATCTACCAAAGACAGCAATGGTCCCCCCAGATTACCTCCCCACATGTGAGTAGCTCTCCTCATTTATTATCCCCCACCGAATCGAAGATTTCGGGAGGGCGATATTGTTTTGGCGTTGTCCGTCCGTCATTCCGTCCGTCCGTCTGGTACCATATCTTGGTAGGCATTGATCAGAAAATGTTCAAACTCTGTCAGAATGTTCCCCTTGATGAAATCTCGACCACGTGCTAAAGTGGGTCACATGGGGTCAAAAACTAGGTCAATAGGTCAAATTGTAGAACATTTTTGGAACATACTAGAGGCATAATACATGGTCAAATATTCATGAAACTTTATCAGAAAGTTTTCCTTGATGAACTCTTCGTCATAAATAAAACTGGGTCGCATACGATCGAAAATTAGGTCACTAGGTCAAATCTTAGAAAAATCTTGTCTGGAACCATATCATGGTAATGACTGATCAAGTTTTGTTCAAAATTGGTCATGATGTACCCCTTGATGAAATATGGCCCGCTTAAAAAAGTGGGTCAAATGGGGTCAAAAACTAGGTCAAATCTTTGAAAAATCTTTGGATCATACTAGAGGCACTATACACTGTCAAATATGCATGAAAAATTATCAGAACATTTTTCCTTGATGAACTCTTGGTCGTTAACAAAACTGGGTCACATATGATCGAAAATTAGGTCACTAGGTCAAATCTTAGAAAAATCTCATCTGGAACCATATCACGGTAATGATAGGTCAAGTTATGTTCAAAATTGGTCATGATGTACCCCTTGACAAAATATGGACAACTGAAAAAAGTGGGTCACATGGGGTCAAAAACTAGGTCACTAGGTCAAAGCTTAGAAAAATCTTTGAAACATACTAGAGGCATAATACATGGTCAGATATTCATAAAACTTATTTAGAATGTTTTCCTTGAGTAAATCTTGGACTTATTTAAAACTGGGTCACATATGATGAAAAATTAGGTCACTAGGTCAAAACTTAGAAATGTTTTGTCCAGAATGGAAATGATTGGTCGGATTATGTTCAATCTTGGTCTTGATGTACCCCTTGATGAAATATGGACCGCTTGTAAAAGTGGGGCACATTGGGTCAAAAACTAGGTCACTAGGTCAAATTTTAGAAAAAATCTTTGACACACAAAGGCATTATGTATGGTCTAATATTCATGAAACTTGATCAGAATGTTTTCCTTGATGAAATCTTGGACATGTTTTAAACTGGGTCACATGTGATAAAAAATTAGGTCACAAGGTCAAATCTTTCAAAAATCTTGTCCGAAACTATTTTATGGTGATGATTGGTCAGATTTTGTTCAAACATAGTCAGAATGTTGTCTTGGGTTAAATTTTGACTGTGTTTTAAAAGTGGGTCATATGGGTCAATAGGTCAAATCTAAGAAAAAAGATTGGAACTGAGTAACATGGAGTCATAAACTAGGTTTCTTGGTCAATTCTAAATGCTACAATATTTTTTTTTTATTTCAATCAGTTGCAATCAAACTCAAACTCATATATAATTATTTCACCAACAATTGATTTCCATTCCTTGACTTAGCCCAATCAGGCGTGGGATATCAATTCAACGAATTTGCTTGTTAAAGTTATGGCTTTTGTTTGTTTCAGCTTCTTTTTAATTAAAAGGAATTTTTAAAAGTTTCCTTTCCAGTGTTTTTTTTGGTAGTCTTCCTTTCTTGTATTGGCATGTTTATATCCACAATGTCATATGACTCTTATTTTCTTATAAAGACAAATAATTTAAGCTTGGCTGTTGTTCTAATTTTACAGAACCGTATGCAAAAAGCAGAGTGAATGATAGTAATGATTACGTTTTTATTTACTGGGGCATTCCTTAATAAAGCAGTCTGCAGAATAAGGAACAACTACCTTGCAGTCTATTGATATGTCATTTTTGTCTGACAATCATATTTGGTCCTGTGTTTATCTCTTTCCTTGACCTTTTCAAGGAACTATCATTTGTAATGAAAGTTTAGTGATTGTCGGCTCATGACACTTTTTCCTAGAAACATGCTGCTGCATGGCATGATATTCTGTCTGATGATGTACTCAATACCCCTGGCAACACCGAAAACAGCCATCTCGATTTTATCCTGGGTTAAACACCTCTGAATACATGCCAGTTGGTAAATATTCATAGAAATAATGCTCTGACCTCCATATCAAAGACACAGAAGATGCCTAATAATGATTTGGTGGCTTACTGTGAAGAACATTTAGAAGTATTGCTTACTAAATGAAAGTAGAACCTATAATTGCTGCCTATTGTTTTCACTCACTTTAAGCAAGACAATTTAATGAATCCATTGTAATGTAATATTATAGATTGCCGATTGTTATTCAGTCAAAATATTGACACACATGTAACATTTTTTGAAATACAGGGATTTTGTTTAATTTGCTAACTGAGGTTTCAAACCCCAACATGGCATCAACAACTTGTAATAACATTGAATTCTTCTCCTTGCAGGTAGACAGGGTTTTATACCATTTTGACATTCTGTAATTTAATTTCCTGAACTGTTCATAAATATTGGTGATATTATGCAGGTATTCATCACTTATTACCTATACAAAACTAGCTTGTACTTGGTAAACAGGAGGTACCCCGAGTACCACCTGTACATGCCATATGCTTTGGGGTTTATTCTCCTTCATTTGTTTTTGTGGCCTAGTGCTGTTTCCTCTGGATGTCAGCTGCAAAGGTGCTTTCTAGCTGTAGGGTCAATTGATGGTATTCTTAGGGAGGTAATACTTAATTCTTTTTTGAAGCTTCAGAAATATCTATATTTTATGCATATCTGCAATTCTAACTAGAGGGAAGTCACAGTTGAGTAGTTTTCATCTCATAAATTGTTGCCCTTAACATTTGTGGCCATGTATTAAACATACCAAAACCTTGTCAAAACTATTGTATACAATTTCTACCGATGATGTAGTTGTCAAGAAAGGTAAACATGCCACACTCATGTTTACTAAATGTTTAAAAACTTACTGTGATATAATACATAAAAAGTCGATGTTTTTTTGTAATGATGAACTTGTTATTTTGTCATGTTTTGAAATACAAATTGCAGACAGTGATGTAGGTGTCATGTTCATGACTCTTGTTCTAACAGGGTTTCTAGACACTTTTCTTGTTCGTTTGTGCTTATTTGAAGGGACATGAGTCAAACACGTAAACATGTGATTTGATAGAAAATTGACATATTACAAAGTGTGACATTCATTTCTCAAAACCGCTAGCAAATCATTGGTTATAATGATATGGTTATAATTTTTGGAAATGATGGAAAACATATTATGATTTTGTTAACAAGTATGAATATTGTACGTGGTGCAAAGTTGATCATTTTCAAAATGATTTTGACTATTCTGTTAAATTTACTTAAGGTATTAGCCGCGTAATACACACTTTTTTAAAAGCTTTAACTGACAACATAGTTATAATCACGGTACACTATGGGTACACTATGGGACTTTTATCCAAATTTTGAAGATTTTTTACCGTGAATTAAAAAAGTTATTAATGTTTCATTACACCCACCCCCAAACTCCAAGGGCAACAAAGAGCAACAAGTAAATATTTTGTCTATATTTGATTTTTTTTCGCATTATCAGAGATTATGAAATAAACACAACAGTTTCTGGTAAAATAAACTTCAGTTAACAGAAAACTAAAGTTCAAACGAACACATTATTGATACACATGGAAAAAAATCATTTTGATTGATCTTATGATTCTTCGGAAAAGAGCAGTTTTTCGATGTTTGAAAATATATAGCAGTTTTATAAAATTCATAAAAAATAGTTAACTATAAGACAAGCTGCTGAAATCATTTTAGATATTATCTATGATGTCTATTGAACAATTTAAATTACAATTTATGATAGTTTACCGTCCAGTTTTGAAGAAAATATACATAATGTCATGTTACCATACATTTTTATAGCTAATAAAATGCTTAAAAATCAACCTTTTTCTTGTAAAAATTTATAAAGCTTAATTGGACTTATTCATAAAATGTACTCTTTCAAATAAATGAATTTTACTTATGATACTAACTCAGAATACAGAGTTTAAAACAAATGAGTGTACTTTTAAACTAAAATATGTGAAGAAACAAGAACAATAAGTGGGCTCGCCCCTCCAAAAATATCAGAGTGAAAGTTCTCAACTAATGTTTTTTTTTTAATATTTTAACATGTAAACAATCTCTGTGGGTAATTTGATGTATATCTGTTTTATTTTGTCATTGGTATTCTAACAATTATTTTTTTCACAATGATTCTTCACTCTTCAACATTTGAAGTTTGGTCTGTTCCCATGCTTTGTACTTGTAGTGTGTGCACAGATGATAACTACTCAATGCTGATTTGGTTTTCATGCACCTTCAGGTACTTTACCCATCAAGAATGTTTAGTGCTGTAAAGGAAAAAAGTTGTACATTAAAGCCTTTCTAACTAATTAGTACAGATAATTATACTGCCATACATACCGTATTATATCATGTATAGGACGCTAGCATAGATAGGACGCAGGCAAAAAATAGTTGAGAAAACGGGTAAAACCCCTTAATATATAAGATAGGACGCAGCGGAAAAATGTTAAAATCGGAGACGAAAAATTGAGGTTGGTAAAGTATTTATAACATATATTGAAGTAAAAAACAAACAAAAAATTGTATATTAGGCATATTTCGATAACTGTCTTGTGTATTTCGATAATTATCGTCGTATTTTGGTAATTTAGCGTACATAACAAAGATATATGTCTTGACATTTTGAGAACATTCACGCATATTATAAGACTTATACAAATGCCGTAATAGTCCCGACTGAGAGTCAACCGTTGCAACCGTTGCAATAGTCCCGACATGCCTTCTGAATGACAGTCAACCGTTGCAACCGTTGCAATCGCAACAAAACTGTATTGTCAAAACTGAGGATGTAGGCATAATTAATGCGTGTCGGTAATTAGTCTTGCCAGCGGAAGGCATGTCAGGTAAAGTGCGAACAAACAACCATTTTTCTAATGACAGACAGCGGGTGTTTTTCACACCTTCGCACATTTGAAAAGATTTGATATTGACAATAATGCTACTTTGCGTTATGCACATTCCTTCATTAATTTTTTAAAACAGTAACATACAACAAAATGTTTTGTAAAATATCGAAACATTAAAATCATGAACAACGATTAATTGATATTTACCTCCTTTCCCGATTTTCCGTTGCCGTTATAACTCAATCCAGTTAAAATGCTGACTCACATCGAGTTTTTGTGAGTAGCGTCCCTTTTATAAAAAAGTAAACACTCGTATTTTTTTTTCAATTTATTTCTCAATAAATCATTTTAAAGTAAACATTCAATATATTTCTGCGTGTGTTAACTTGCGTGATTTTACATATGTCAGTTGTTCTCTTCGGTGACGCAGTACAGATACTTACTATTACCGCGTTCTTCCCCGGTCCAATATTTTCGACCCGAAATGGACTTGGAAAAAACAGATGCAATTCTAATAGCATAGAAAGGACGCAGGCACTTTTTAAGACGAGAATTGGGGGTAAAAAAGTGCGTCCTATGCATGATATAATACGGTATACAAAATAAAATATAAACAGTTTAATATTTCTCGACATTATTTTGAAAAAAACAACAACAAGCTGATATATATATATATATATATATATATATATATATATATATATATATATATATATATATATATATATAAAGAAAATTATAAAATTTATCAATAAAATTCATCATCATCATCATCATCATCATCATCATCACCAAGCTCCAAACCACATACAACTTTTTTTCACAGGTTAATTTTGAAAATATACATTTTGTAAACAAATAACGGGTATGTACATGTATTGTGGTATGTTAGAAATAGGTCCCGTATTAAAACACATCATTTTTAAACAAAATTTTAAGTCTAATATTTTTCTAAGATAAAACAATCAATTTAAAGATTACATACTCATATCATATCTTAAACATAAGTTATGTACATAAGTACATATAAAAATATGTAACATGTACATAAGTACATGTAAAATATGAACATGCTGTCTAAACATTTAGCTAATAAAAATGATTTAAGAATTCCAAAGATAAATTAAAAAACAAACGTTTTTGAACACATCAACGTACAAAACTGCTCAAGGATACTTACATTCTGAGCCCTTTGATACAAATATCCCAGTTCCATGCCGATTGTTGAGAGTTCGTTTTTTCGAGAGAAAATCTTCTCTTACGCGTATATTTCACTTATAATCCATGTTTTACTGTAATGACTCAAATTGTTAGATGTATCGTAATCAACTGTCAGCGTGTACTTTTAGTGTTTATTTATTTTAAACGTATATTCATGAGAAAAACATCACAATGTTTCCAAATCCTACGATGTAGAAATTCCATTATTGACCTATGAATAGCCGGGAAATACCTTCTATTTCTAAAAATAGCAACATCCGGTACAGGCCGAATACGCCCGATGTTCGTCGCGATCTGTTACGGCGAGTGGCGATATATGTCGATGTTACCCGATGTTTCCCGAGTTGTATTACATGGCTAATACCTTAAATACTAATAAATGCATCAAAGCCAAGTGCAATATCCTATATATTTTAAAACACCATTTTTTCCAATAGGTAGGTTATGCACCAGTCAATTGTAACCACGGCCCCCCTGGTCCGGGGGTATACCGGGGATAGCCGGGGAAATGGGCCGTGTTTTTACTTTCCAGGTGGCCCCGCAGGGCCGGGTGACCGCGGGTTTTTTGTCTTAGCGCCAAATTTAGCGGAGATTGGGCCTTATATAGAGTTTCTGGGGTGCGGGGGCATTTGGCTGGGGTTTTACCATCAGTTCGTCACCGCAGGGCGGGGATTTTACCCGGGGTTGGCTGGACCGAAAGTCAAAGTCCCCACTATTCCCTGGACCTGGGGGGGGGGGGGGGGGGGGGGGGCGTGTTTACAATTGACTGGTGCATTATTTGATGCCGAAATTTAATATTTAGCAACATCATCAGGCCACTACTTTTATATAAATTGGTTTACAAAACCGGCGAGTCTAATTTTTCCGAAAAGTACAAAAAAATAAATAATGAATTTCACTTTTTTTTCAAAATTATTTTCCCGACCGTATTGATTTTGGTGTGAAACGAAAGAAAAACGAACTGATAAGTGTACGAATGCAGTAGATCTCGACTGGTTTGTTGTTCCGTAGCCGTATTCGCCAATTTATAGTGATAGCATATGAGCCAGTCAACTGTTATGGCAGCGCCGTTGGCAATGGCGGAATTGACGATAGCAGTCATTCTTTGTATGAAATAATTAATTGAAATATGCAGTAGTTGTTAAAAAAACAATAGCAATAAACATTGGCAAATTTAACAGCCGATACAAGCAATAACTGTCACGTGATTGTTGTTTTTCCCCGCCAATTTAGGTCATGAAATTATTGTTGTTTATAAATAAAAAATAAAAAAAAGTGTCAGCGGCTGCCATCGAATTAGTAGACACAAATATCTGTAAATTATGTGAGAGAAAAACATTTTATAACATTTTATGGTTAAATATCAAATAACAGTGCACTAAGTGTGAGTGGTGAAATCGAAAGTAAATATTCTCAAGTGACACCGGCGACCTAGTTTTACAAGTTCGGTTGGTGGTGTTTATGGATCTTAAATCACACATTGGTTTGTAAAAACTTGTCATTGAGTCAATGTAAAGCTTGTGTTTATTCTAGATTACATGTTTGGGTTAACAGTTGAGTAAAAACAATAAAAAAAGAGTTGAACACATGTGTCAATGGCATTTACTAATGCCCAATGGCATTTACTAATGCCGGGAGTTGTGTGCAAAACATTTACATAAAACAACATGGAAGACTATTTTGAATAAGTCCATTTCAATTTGTAATGAACCTGATATTTCACTATAAATTAGATTTGTTGTTGTAACCAAGGAATACTCTTTAAAATGAAAAATAAACAAGCATGAAGTATAGATGCTCTGTGAACGTATGTATACACAAAATGGCGGAGTTGGGAGAAGATGAAAATATCCGATACATAATGATGGATTTCTCTGTCAGTTTACTATCATTGGTACATAAAGTTAGGTCACATGCTAGATTTATTATTTTGCTATGTGATTTTTATGTACTGATGTGGTAATTTGCTGCAAGATTTGAATTTGAAATGGATTGGGTGAACATCCCATGGTAAATATCCCGGTCCGAAAATATCCCGAATTAGCATGGATCGGGTTACACAAAACTAGGACCCCGCATGGTAAGGGTTATAAAACTCAAATCTAGGTCTAGTTTGGTTTTTAGTTTTTCAGGAATTGTTTTCACAATATTAAAGCTCAAATGTCTTTATAATGACGTGAATGTGTGGGTTCAAATCCTGACGCAACTCACAATGAATGTTTTTAAGGTTTAATAACGTCCAGAATATAATCACATGCATACAGTTCTATGGAACACCAGTAGAAGAAATTTATACAGTGTCATCAATAATTCTTGTAACACAAGTGTTTAAGTATTTTAAATTTGTAACACAAATTATTAAACACACTTATAAAACTGTTCCTAGAAATATATATTTGTAACACAATGTCCTTTATTATAACTTTGGTAACGCACACAAAGTCGAAAATAATATTTGTAACACATTGTCCTGACTTTGGTAACACACAAAGTATAAAGTAATGTAATGGAACACCATACAATTCGAAGTCCTTAATAAAAGTGATCCTTAGGCTTTTATATGAAAAATATTGTTGTTTTAAAAGGTTAAGAAGTAACAAGAATGTCTGAAATGTCTCACTCAGGCTTAGCTATCAAAACTTGTCTAGCTAAGCCTGTTGCATAAAGATTAGTTAGAACATAAAATAATGAAGGTGCTAAAATTAAAGGAAACATGTAGACACAAGAAATAACAGTTTGTTGAAGAATTAAAAACCATTATGAAACCCTTCAGATGTAAAAGGAAATAAAGAAAATGTATGAAATATTGCATATAATTTAAAGGTTCTATGTTATAAAGAATATAAATGAATTCCTCATAAGACAACATTAATTTTCATACCAAATATCATATATTCCATATGAATAAAAGATTTACATCTGAACAGCAAAAGAGACAATATGTACATCAGACTTACCGGACAAAAACATTAAGAACTATAAAATAAAAAATAACAAATATTACGAAGACAATTTGACACAAAATTGCTTCATAATATCTTCATAAGATGTTACTTCCTTATTTTCAAAATTGGTAATTATTTCACTTTATTGACATTTTCCAATATTGAAATAACTGAAACAATGTTTAGAAAATGTAATGTATTGTTTTAATACAGTGCAATTTTTGTGTATTTTAATGCGTAAAATTCGCCTTCTCTTTTTTTTTTCAATTTAATATTGGTCAGTTTTTAAGTGTTGTGCATTCATTTTTGCTTCAGCGTACCCTTAAAGCTAAAAAAATGTCTTGCTGAGTGATATTCAATGTATCTTTATAATAAGTGTAGTTTATACATGTTAACATGTTTTATAGTCAATTTCATTGATGTTTTATATGCACAGTATGTAAGATCTAAACTGTGTGTTTTATTAGAACTTTGAAACTTTGAGTGTATTAAAACATGCATTAATAGCAGTTTAAAAATTTAAAATGTCAAGTAAATGATATAAATTTTCAATGTTGTTATGTTGTTCTCTGATTTTCACCCT
Source organism: Mya arenaria (assembly GCF_026914265.1). Lineage (NCBI taxonomy): Eukaryota > Metazoa > Mollusca > Bivalvia > Myida > Myidae > Mya > Mya arenaria. The sequence goes on along the minus strand of NC_069123.1, from coordinate 21,980,130 downwards.
TTCAGAGTATATTTTGTGACTTTTTTCCTCTTTTTTTTTTTTTTTTTTTCTCGACCACTCGGTGGACATTTTTTCCAAAAAAATAAAAAAGGAGTGGCCTCATAACAATAATTTTTTATTGACAAAGTTTCAACAGTTTACTGTCATATGAACAAGAAAAACTAAGTTTGATATCACAGATGGTTGACACTACATGAGATGACTATAATGTTTAAACATTACAATGTTTTTTTTGTTACCGTGGCAATATGTGACAAATTATGTCAAGAATTTTATTATAACATATAAAAATTAGCTATATTAATTTATGAATGAAATTCATTTATAAGTAAAAATAATGTCGGGCAATACATGGCCCTAGTATTATCACCACTGAGTAAACTTACTTTGTGGCATGGATTAGTGTCATGTCTTGTCAATAACTGTGTTAATATATGAAACATATTCTAAACAACCAGTACAAACATACAATACATAGCTGAAGAGCACATTAAGGGAACACCAACACCCGACAGCACATTCCTCGCCTATAATTGTAGCTAGTTTATTATTATTTCCATATTTTTACTGGTAATAAGTGAACTTCTGTTCCTTATGAATACTTTAAAATTGATAGAACCATTTGAACAAATATGATTATTTTGCTTCCTAATTTAAGGAGTGTGCCCATATTTTTCAACCCATATTCAAAATAGGTTTTGAAAAAAACAACTTCAAGGACATCATAATTAATACGTGATCATGGCATTAAGCCTTTGCTTTAATAATTAGCCTGTAACTAAACATAACTTACATAAAGTCAAATCAAATTCATAAATGTTGTATAGTTAATCTGATTGACAACTGTAATTATCTGTGTGAAGTGTAGTGGATGCACCTCATGGCCAAGCGCTGTCAGTCCATGACCGTGAGTTCCACCTCCATCCTTTACCATGGTCTCAACTTCATTAATTGAAGTGCAGGTGGATAGTACATATATTACACTTAGTTACATTGTATAGACGTACCTCAAACCACAATTTACAGAATGTTTCTCATCTGGAGGCTGCATCCATGCACGACTTAGCATATCTTGTACCCCATACCCCATCATCAACATCGCGGTCCACTCAAAATCGAAGACAAAACAAAGTTAAATTTACTGGTTTCCCAATTTCGTTCTATAAATAACATTGCCATAAGTGGTAAAATTCTGTCGCCGATATCAGCAGAACGTTTCTGAAATAGTCGTTTCTTTTCGTAAAAAAGCCCCCATACCCCATCATCAACATTACGGTCTACTCAAAATCGAAGACAAAACAAAGTTAAAGTAACTGGTTTCCCAATTTTGTTCTATAAATAGCGTTGCCATAAGTGGTATAATTCTGTCGCAGATATCAGCAGAACGTTTCCGAAAATAGTAGTTTCTTTTCGTAAGAAAGCATTGTCATTCCGATGTTGTCCAAAAACCTCGGCAGTTTCCGGGCCAACAAAAACTTGGATGGCGGAAAAAGCCAGTTTTCACCGAATATTTAAAGTATCCTTTACGACTTTTACGACATACCGCAAATTGAAGGCAAAAATAAACAAAGAAATAAATCGAAATACTGCTGTCAAAATTGAACAATGAAGTTTCTACCCCCAGGGTATACTACTAAAGAGCTTGAACATCCTGCAAAAAACAAATGGAGGTGACAAAAGCTGCCAGAAATATCATAAATATACAACATAGATTTGATTGATTAAAAGTCAGTTAAGGCTTTGAAAAATTGGGGGGGGGGGGGCTGGCCCACTGGACCCCTAGCCAGGGCTTTGCCCTGGACCCACCGGGGGCACTGCAGCCCCCAGGCCCCCAGCTTTTTTTGATACCTTTTCCAGCTTTGTAAGAGTAAGCATACAGCAGATTTTTTCAATGGGTATAATCATTTTTGAACTTTATATCTTCAGTGGAAGTAAACTGTGTGCTTAAATGATTGTATTATGCAAGTATTATTTTGTTTTAGTGAAAACTGACATTGAATTAGTGCATCTGTACATTATTCAATACATGTACATTTCTACACTAAGTAGCTTTAATTATAATAAGTATACTTTATGGCCAGTCTTAAACTCAAGTTTGATGAAACATAAATTTTGTGACTGATGAATGACTTTGTATAACTGTCCGTGATGATGTTCAAATTATGACCATGAGGGCAAAACTGGCAACGCACTGGGATTCACTATTTTCCTTTAAGACTTATTCAGGGAAATCTTCTTGTCTGAAACCAGTCTAGGCCTAGAACCGAGAATGTATCATCATATACTAGTCTTCTATCAAGTTTGGTCAAAACCCCAGGGGTCACAAGATTCCTTTAGACTTATATAAGAAAATCGTCTTGTCTAAAACAGCTAGGCCCTTGAAATTTTGTATGTAGCATCATACAGTTGTCCTCCAGTGCCCCTGGAGACATCACACAGTAGTCATCCAGGGACAAAACTGACCATGCCCTGGTGAGTTTCTTATAGACTTATATATTAGTTATGACTGTAACCTTTTGACCCACTTTCTTATATAATGATATTTCAGCAATGAAATTTGGACCATGTGTACTGTTTTGAAAACAAATATCAATGTTGTGCTTGGATGACCTTGACTGTGACCTTTTCACCTTCTTTCTTATTTTTGAAGCTACAGCCATTAAATTTGGATCATGTGTGTTTTTTTGGGAAACAAACATCAACAAATGTTGTGCTTGGATGAACTAAACTCCTACAAAATTTGACTATACTCGATGTTGTTTTAATTCCTAGTTGTATTCATTCTCATAATAAAACTAAGGTTTGAGACATTCACTCGGGTGAGCGATTCAGGGCAATCATGGTCCTCTTGTTTAAATAATTTCTAGTCTGAAAATGGGCCTTTCTGAACCTACCTGTTAATGACATAAACAAAACAAAATAGTGTGGCAGACATTTATGTGACTGGTATGGTGCATTATATTGTCCCTCACAAATTATTAAATCCCAGAGGGAATGTATCCTGATGGATAATGAGCAAAATGATGGATAATGAGCAACATCCAGCCAGATTTAAATTGGTCCAAGATGGTAAGACTGCATTTTCTTGATGAGAACTGCCATATTGCATTGCTTTAGGCCTCAACCATTTAAGTAAAATAGCCCATTTTTATGATAAAACACGGACATAACTGTTCAGTAGGTCATCTTTCCATGTTTAGGGGATAAAATGGTCTGAACTTTTATTTTGGCTTTCGGAAGAAACCCAGAAACCCATCAGTTATTGTTGTTGTCGAGGGTCGGGGGGGAATTGCAATCCTGTATGCAGATATAAACTCTTTAAAGCTTGTGGAAATTGTTTGACTTAAACAAGAATGGCATTATGTACTTTTAACAACTCGACCCTGTTAATATTTTAAATAATCTGATGTAATGCGACTTATATTCATGTTTACTTACAAACAATAGTTTAAATACAGGTCTTGCATTGCTTCTCAACAGTGTACCAGTTCTCACCCATATTGATTAGTCTCATAAGGGTAATTGTTCTTCTAATGACATTTATGGCATCAATGAGAGTGTTTATTGGGTATGCTATTGATTTCTTTTACTGTTTTTGTGCCTTCATTGATGATGTTATTTCTTAGAGCAAATTGAATATGCACTCAAATTTGTAATTGATTTTTGTTTCTATTAAATGAGGATTTCAGCAGTTGAATGCAGTTGATGATCTCTGAATGTCTTCTTGATTTTGATGCTTGTTGAATGACAGTATCAGTCATTGAAATTAGACTTTTGGATGAACAAGCTCGAATTCTTATACTTTTGCTTGGCATCAAGTTTTTGAACAAGCCCTGCTTTATAAAATTCAGAATTTGAGCAAGCCCGAAAAATATTTTACCAGTGTAGGGCTTGTGCGCTTGTGTTAATTTTGACCACTGCAGTATACAAAATACAGATATTCATGTTTTTACTGTGTTCAATAATCAGTATCTTGGGAAATAGAGCCAGTGCTTGAACAGGAAAGAAAACAATGAAGCAATTTGATTGATCAGTGGAAATGACCACTTTAAAAGTTTGAAACAATAGAATAATATGTAATCACAGTAGAGAATTTACCTATTTTTTTGTCCAAATTCTGTGGACCTAATTACGCAGACAGAACCAGTTAAAAAAGGTATAATTTCATTTTTCATTGCAGTTTTATGTGTATTTTCCCTTGATCTGGTTTCATGAAGATGACTATCAATAGTTTAATTCTCCAGAATAACAATACTTAGTGTGAATATTCCTTAAGTCATGATTTGTTGTGATGATGATTGTAATAACAGTCCTAGAGCAATAATCAGAACATGTACAGTGAAACTGCGTTCCCTCGAACAAGCGGTCGTTCGAGATCCGGCGTTCCCTCGAGGTCGGAGCTTGGTCCCGAACTTTTTCCTTCTATTTTCATATAAAATATACCCACGCTGCATCGAAACCTAATTATGTCGAACAGTCGAGCAATATCCTCGGTCCCAAGTACACAAATCGTGCACATAACCTTATGGCTCCCTCGAGGTCATAATTTCACACTTTTTTCCGACCGCATGTTCCAAAATAAACAAACAGTTGCTAGGTGTTAAAATTTTCGCAAGTTGTAAAAATTGCAATGACAGTTGAAACGCAATAGGATAAGGTGTGAAAAACCGTTTATTACTGTTAACACATGACCGATATTAGTTGACATGGGCATTTGAGATGATAATTATGAGAAGTTAATGACTGGAAGTTAATTGTGAGAAATGTAAATGATTAACAAGAATATGAATAAACACTACCATATCGATCCAATATCGGAATCTATGAAAATAATTCCTTCTTGTCACTTTGCTTTGCAATATGGCAATTTTGTAAAAATAAAAATTTCTATTTATTAATTTATTGATATTTTTTTTAAAAATTATATTTAGTATACATATAGTATACGACAGCCTTTGAACATATAAGCGATTTCCACAACGCAACACATAATCGGTGTCTTAGTAAACAGACGACTTCAAACTTAAAATACACTGAAAAATATTTCATAACAGACTGGAGAATTGAAAATCGGGTCGTTCGAAACATCGGTTCCCTCGAGGTTTAGACTCGGTCCCCGGCGACCTCGAGCGATCGCAGTTTTACTGTATATATGTATGTCTGCTCATTAATAACTATAAGTAATAGGAGATCCATGTGCAATTTCTCACATCAAGCCTACCTTTTGTCATAGTACAGCACTATGTTAATTGCTCTTCTGTGAGCCAGTTCCACATATGGAGACTAGGGTTTGGTTTGAAAACAATGGCAACAGTAGACAAAGAACAAAAATGTACAAACAAATTTATTAGGCTTTCTGATTTTGATGCTAGTGGAATAAAGCTAGGAATGTTTAGTGAATTCTGACTGATGATAATTTCTGCTATTTCTCTTTAAGTCTCATCAACGCAGCCTCCACAGCGACAATGGATCCCCCTGGCACGGCCGGAGGCTGGCAGACCCGCAGGTATGGTGAAAATGAAATATATGGTGCTGGCTGACCGGTGGTCATTGGCATGACTGCTAGTCTATGTATAGAATTAATGATCAGTACACTCCCAAATAGATGCTCTGGGCACACATCATCTTTAGAACTTGTTAAATAATTTTTTTTAAAATACCTCTATTAATACACTTGGATGCCAGTATATAGTTATGAGGTCAGCATGTCTACTATAACAAAAAACACTTTACTGATAATGATGTTTTAACGAAAAATAAAAAGGATTTTTATTATATTTATTTACCAACAAAACATCAAATATTGGAATACCAATTTTGAAATTCGAATACCAAATGTTTGATCGAATATGCGAATATTTGTTTGCATCCCTAATATATATATAATTATAACTTTAAAATTGAAGCTCATAAGCAGATGTGATCTTGCTTGTGATTTTTACTGCCGGTCTCAAAGCAGTACACATATTAATGGGAACAATCTCATAATAATATATCAATGATTTATAACACAGTGTGACACAAGTTGTTATGTCCCATTTTTTTTGTATCATTCACAATTTTCCACTTTTGCTGATTTGTAATTTTATTTTGATTCAATTTATCTTCAGCACTGGTGGCTTATTGGATGGCACATTAATTTTGCTTGTCATTAAGGATTTCATACTGAGTTGATTTCTTTTAGAAACAAAATTTTCTTGGTAAATTAACAATTATTATGTCTCCCCCTCTCTGGGGGAGACATATTGTTTTTGCCCTGTCCGTCAGTCCGGTAGTCCGGTAGTCCGTCAGTCCGTCAGTCCGTCCGTACGTCACACTTCGTTTCCGATCGATAACTGGAAAACCGCATGACCTAGGATCACCAAACTTGGTAGGGAGGTTGGTCATGAGGTGTAGAAGATCCCTATTGTTTTTGGGGTCACTAGGTCAAAGGTCAAGGTCGCGGCGACCCCCAATGTAAAAAACATTTCCGCTCAATATCTTGACAATGGTTTGACCTAGGTTCACCAAACTTGGTAGGGAGGTTGGTCATGAGGTGTAGAAGATCCCTATTGTTTTTGGGGTCACTAGGTCAAAGGTCAAGGTCGCGGCGACCCCCAATGTAAAAAACATTTCCGCTCAATATCTTGACAATGGTTTGACCTAGGTTCACCAAACTTGGTAGGGAGGTTGGTCATGAGGTGTAGAGGATCCCTATTGTTTTTGGGGTCACTAGGTCAAAGGTCAAGGTCGCGGCGACCCCCAATGTAAAAAACATTTCCGCTCAATATCTTGAGAATGGTTTGACCTAGGTTCACCAAACTTGGTAGGGAGGCTGGTCGTGAGGTGTAGAGGATCCCTATTGTTTTTGGGGTCACTAGGTCAAAGGTCAAGGTCGCGGCGACCCCCAATGTAAAAAACATTTCCGCTCAATATCTTGAGAATGGTTTGACCTAGGTTCACCAAACTTGGTAGGGAGGTTGGTCGTGAGGTGTAGAGGATCCCTATTGTTTTTGGGGTCACTAGGTCAAAGGTCAAGGTCGCGGCGACCCCCAATGTAAAAAACATTTCCGCTCAATATCTTGAGAATGGTTTGACCTAGGTTCACCAAACTTGGTAGGGAGGTTGGTCGTGAGGTGTAGAGGATCCCTATTGTTTTTGGGGTCACTAGGTCAAAGGTCAAGGTCGCGGCGACCCCCAATATAAAAAACATTTCTGCTCAAAATCTTGAGAACGGTTTGACCTAGGTTCACCAAACTTGGTAGGGAGGTTGGTCATGAGGTGTAGAAGATCCCTATTGTTTTTGGGGTCACTAGGTCAAAGGTCAAGGTCGCGGCGACCCCCAATGTAAAAAACATTTCCGCTCAATATCTTGAGAATGGTTTGACCTAGGTTCACCAAACTTGGTAGGGAGGTTGATCATGAGGTTTAGAAAACTCCTATATTTTGGGGGGTCACAAGGTCAAAGGTCAACGTCGCTGTGACCTCTAATGTAAAAAAATATTTCCGTGCAATATCAGGAGAATGCTTTGATCTAGGTTCACCAAACTTTGAAGTGAGGTTGGTCATGATGTCTAGTTGATTTTGCAATCAGTTGGTCAAAGGTCAAGGTCACTGACCTTGAGGTGAAGAACCGGTTTCTGCTCAATAACTCAAGAACGTTTACACCCAGGAACTTCATACTTGGTATGCCAGTTAGTCATGACTAGTTGATGGCCCCTATTGATTTTGGGATCCATCATTGATTATTTCTCACCTACGACCACACAATGGGGGAGACATGCGCTTTTTCAAAAAAGCAATCTCTAGTTGTATCCCTGCGGGGTGGGGCCCACCAGCCACCAGTATGTGGGCATAACTGTTTTTTTATGTAGAAATGTACTATATTATCTTAATAATGGTCGAAATCATTTTTGAACGAATGGGATGGCAGTTCTTTTCAAAATGATTGACTATAAGTATCTATCATGTGTTACTGGTACAGATAGAAAAATCCGACCTGAGGGCACGTGCTTAAGCCGGTAACGAGGCTTGCCGAGTTAGCGGGCACTCAGTGTGCTGGAGGGTCAGATTTTTCGATCCGGACTGGAAAAACATGATTGATATTTTTTCTTGCATATCTAAATTATCAATTTGTGGAAATAATGACGTTGAAAACGAACTTTTGAAATTATTACACCAAAAAGCGTGTGCGACGTTGTTTACTGACGTCATGGAGCGCAGTAATTTTGAATATCTAAAAATAACATTTTTATATGATTATTTATTTTCAATTTTAATTAAAAGTCTTGCAAACACATATATTTCATTGCACTTTATTGAAATGGCATAATATATTTTTCATTAACCATACACTAAATGAAATAAGAAGTGGCGTGTTGTTCTTACATGGGGTATGTAAGATGGGTTTTTCCAGCACTGGTCACATGACCGGAAACACAGGTCCGGTATGCAAGAAATTTAAATTCAATATGGACTTATGATTCTGTTATATGCAGTGGTTGCTAATTTGTTAAAATGCCAAATGAATATATACAGTAAATAATCTTGATTATTTTGTGACATTAGCACAATACTTCCATAACTTTGCTTAAAGAAATATGTAGGTATTTGTTATTCTGTTTCAATTATACAATATTTAAAAAATGCAACATTGTTATTTTGTGAAAATTAGACCGTTTGTTCTTTGTATGAATCACCAAACAAGGAGATTGCTTGCAGATGACAACTCTCGACCATTAGTCAATGAGCACATTTTTGGCCTGATAATTTATCACTTAACAATAATGACAGTTTTATTAAGTCTTTAAAAACTCTTACTCAGTTGTCTATAGGTGATTTATTCAATGTTGAACATCTATTTCATAATAGCAATGTTCAACGCCACCATGGCTGTCATGCATGGAAGACAAGCCCATTAGAGATTTTATTGAGAAGGAAAACCCAACATAAATCAACAACACAATCTTAAAATTTAATTCAAAACTTATTTCATTGACACATTATTCTGCTTATTATTAAATAAAGTAGAAAAAAGTATGTCAAAACCTAGACATGTTGAAATGACAAAAAATACCTTGCTTCAGTTTTTCAGTGGTAGGGAGGAAAACATGTTTGTTTAAATGAGGTGTGCCTTGTCAGTAACCAAAGATGATTTCAACCATTATGTCCCTGTTGAGAATAACATGAGCTATTCATGAACTTAATTCATGAATAGTTCATGAACTATTTATGAATGACAATTTGGACAAACTGAGTTCATGAACTAAATGGGAGTTCATGAACCTGAAAGTTCATGAACTTTCACTTAGTTCATGAACTCAATTTGTCCAAATTATCATTCATGAATAGTTCATGAACTAAGATCATGCATAGTTCATGAACTAAGATCATGAATAGTTCATGAACTCAGTTCATGTTATTCTCAACAGGGTGATAATTTCATCATAAATACATTTCCATTTATAACAGATTTCACATTTTATTACACATAACACAATTAGTAAGGTCCCTTTATATTGCTTATTTCAGTCCTTGACATTCACTATTAGTCTCTGTCCGTTTTCTTTATACGTTGTTTTCTTAACTGTTGAGGCTTATGTCTGAGACTTTGACATCCATCTTTCAACCTGAAAAATAGTTCTTTTATTATTTTTACTGCCAACATTTGCCAATAACTAAGGGTGAGTTGGTTATCAAATCAGTGTGAATTTCAATGTCGCAGGTATATTAATTAATGATAGCTTATTTTATTCTTTCGAACCAAAAAGCTCAATTTTACTGAGAGTCTGATTTTTTTTAAAAGATTCTCATTCCTGTCCGTCACCCCCCACACCAATTTTTTTTATTTGATAACCAAGCAATAATCATTTTTAATTTTATTGAATTTGATTTTGTCACGGACAGTACATTCAGTCATAGGGTGTCACCTTTGTCCATTGCAAATAAATTCCACACGTTTGTCATATTGTTTTTAAATCAGGATGAGAATCTTTCAATGTGCTAAAGAATTGTCAACTTTCTGAGCAATTTGGCAATTTATGGCTTAGAATGTTTTTCTCATTCTCTGCTTTAATGATATCTCATTCACAGTAGTCTGGTTGATTCTTTTGTGGACTGACGATTTGTTTTTGTAAGCTCCTATAGTCTGGCTAAAATAGACGAAACAACACTTCAGTTTGAAATAAAGGACGAACATGGCTCGTTAACTTAGCATCAAGTTTCTAAATAGACAGATTTATAAATTGGCAACACAGGATAAGTGATTTGAGATCTTGGTATGGTAAAAATATTGAAAATAATAACAATCATAAACTATAATTTGCTTGAACAATGGTAATTTAAAAGATAAATGACAATTGTTCCTATACTTTTAGACAAAAACTAGCTTAACAGATGTGTCATTAACAATTACATTAAGACACATATATAATAGTTGTTAAAAAATATATAACAATGAAGAAGTAACTGTACGCTACTCAAAAACACTCACTAAACTGTGTTTCTACACAAACGTATTTCGTACGAAAACATATTACAAACAACATATTTGCTCATAACTTTAAAATATTATAATGTCGTTTTAAACAATAATATTAGTGTAAAAGATAGTTATGCAAGTTATTGAATAACACCAATTACTTCGTTTTAACTTACTTAAAATCGACGAAACAACACTTAATTTATTTGGCGCATTGTGGAACACGGCTGAAGTTCGAAATTACCTCCGCCAGTGAAGAGCACCTCTAAAATGTGTAACCATGAAATAATATGACTATTTTGTTAATATATGTGAGGCAATCGATAACAAGTTGTCAAATTATTTGCGATATTGTCACATTCATAGAGATCGTGATCCTTTCGATTTTATTATAATTTTATTTATAACTAATAAACACGTAAGCGAAACCGGAAGTGAGTGAAAAAAACAAAACAACACCTGACATTGGATTGTGTCATTTTCAATGATTGTAGAGTCGTTTTTAGTTTAGTGAACATGTAAAGAATATACCTTGAACCTGTTTGACAACTAGTTAGCCAGTGCTGGCAAAGATGTTTGGTAAATAAAAGTATTTTAGCTTATAGGGTAATTCTGGATATCTCTAGTTGATAGATAGGCATGGAAACCCCGCGCATTTATAGGTTATTATCCAAGATGGCTTTTTAAGTTTTCATCCGATCTTCACCAAACAGTCACACCTTTCTCACTCTCAACTAGCTGCCGCATCCTTCTGCTGGACGTCTCATCTTTTGAATGGTTATACAGTTCATCAATTTCATTAAGCTTCACTGATTCAAGTTCATGAACTTAGGTTAATGAACAGTTTCATGGACTTATGTTTTGATGAATTCTTAGCAAGAAAATTGATGATTTTTATAGCATAAGATCTGTGAACTTCTATTGATGAACTTGATGAACAGTTCATGAAAAATTCATCAACTTTGGTTCATGAACTGTTGATGAACTATGTCGATGATTTTTTCAAGAACTTGATGGACAGTTCATGAACATTCATGAACAGTTCATGAATGTTCATGAAAAGTTCATCAGTTCATGAACAAATTCTTAACAGGGGTAAGTTATCATTTATCTGGAGGTGTTCATGAAAAGGAATTGTTTAATTTTCCATAAAAAACTCCAAATAAACAATAACCTATACATAAAGCTTTTTACATTGTCTTTAAATAAATAAGTATTAAATCTTAAATGAGCAAAATATATCAGACATCCCCCTCATGTTGTTAACATAATGTCATTGCCCTTTAAGTCGATTAAAATGAATGTCTTATCTACCAGGCAGTTTTAACAAGGATGACAGTTTTGGGGTCATTAACCTTTTGAATATCTAATAAATGTGAAAAATTGGGAATGTTAAAAGTTTGGGAAAGTCGGAAGACCATTATGATGCATACTACTATTTTTTTCTTATCTAATTTTACAAGCTGAAGCAAGTTTTCTTGAAAGAAGTGTATGCTTAGGTTATTTAAACACACTGTTAAATATTTTTCACTATGACTTTATTCTGCTGATGTTTGTATAAGGTCAGCTCTTATTAAATCATGTGTTGCTAGGGAACCACTAGATAGTAATGTTATTTTTTCATGAATAACTGTGAAATTATGCATGATTTAAAGGAAAATTATATGTAAATAGCAATCTTGAGGGAAAATTCATCTATGGTTTAAGATGGAAATGAAGAACATGATATCTTAAATAGTAAAAGGAAATACGTTATTGAATATCCAATTATAATTTATTCCTATCAGTTTCCTTTTCCATATCCATCAGTGAAAATATTGCATGCCTGATTAAAATTCAGTATCACTCTACTGTCGTTTTCCAAACCTGTTTCTGCGTAGTAGCATATTTGAGTACTATGTTTTACACACTTAGTTTTTATATGCCCATTTTTAGCTCACCTGTCACTTTGTGACAAGGTGAGCTTTTGTGATTGCCTTTTGTCCGGCGTCCGTCGTGCGTCGTGCGGCGTGCGTCGTCCGTCAACAATTTACTTAAAAGACATCTCCTCCTTAACCACTGGGCCAATATTAATAAAACTTCATAGGGATGTTCCTTGGGTGGTCTTCTATCAAAGTTGTTCAAAGAATTCAATTCCATGCTGAACTCTGGTTGCCATAGCAACCAAAAGGAAAAACTTTAAAAATCTTCTTCTCCCAAACCACAAGGCTTAGGCTGTTGATATATGGTAGGTAGGATCACCAAATGGTCCTCTACCAAGATTGTTCAAATTATGGCCCTTGGGTCAAAATTGGCCCCGCCCCGTGGGGTCATGGGTTTTCTCTATATGTTTATAGTGAAAACTTCAAAAATCTTCTCCTCTGAACTTACTTGGCCTAGAGCTTAGATATTTGTCATGGTTCATCATCTAGTGGACCTCTACAAAGTTTGTTCAAATTATGGCCCTGGGGTCAAAATTGGCCCCGCCCCGGGGGGTCATGGGTATTCTCTATATGTTTATAGTTAAAACTTCAAAAATCTTCTCCTCTGAACTTACTTGGACTAGAGCTTAGATATTTGGCATGATTCATCGTCTAGTGGACCTTTACAAAGATTGTTCAAGTTATGGCCTTGGGGTCAAAATTGGCCCCACCCCGGGGGGTCATGGGTATACTTGATATGTTTATAGTTAAAACTTAAAAAATCTTCTCCTCTTAACTTACTTGGACTAAAGCTTAGATATTTGGAATGATTCATTGTCTAGTGGACCTCTACAAAGTTTGTCAAATTATGGCCCTGGGGTCAAAATTGGCCCCGCCCCAGGGGGTCATGGGTATTCTCTATATGTTTATAGTTAAAACTTCAAAAATCTTCTCCTCTGAACTTACTTGGACTAGAGCTTAGATATTTGGCATGATTCATCGTCTAGTGGACCTTTACAAAGATTGTTCAAATTATGGCCTTGGGGTCAAAATTGGCCCCGCCCCGGGGGGTCATGGGTTTTCTCTATATGTTTATGGTGAAAACTTCAAAAATCTTCTCCTTTGAACTTACTTGGACTAGAGCTTAGATATTTGGCATGATTCATCGTCTAGTGGACCTCTACAAAGATTGTTCAAATTATGGCCTTGGGGCCAAAAATGGCCCCACCCCGGGGGGTCATGGGTATACTTGATATGTTTATAGTTAAAACTTCAAAAATCTTCTCCTCTTAACTTACTTGGACTGAAGCTTAGATATTTGGCATGATTCATCGTCTAGTGGACCTCTACAAAGATTGTTCAAATTATGGCCCTGGGGTCAAAATTGGCCCCGCCCCGGGGGGTCATGGGTATTCTCTATATGTTTATAGTTAAAACTTCAAAAATCTTCTCCTCTGAACTTACTTGGACTAGAGCTTAGATATTTGGCATGATTCATCGTCTAGTGGACCTTTACAAAGATTGTTCAAATTATGGCCTTGGGGTCAAAATTGGCCCCACCCCGGGGGGTCATGGGTATTCTCTATATGTTTATAGTTAAAACTTCAAAAATCTTCTCCTCTGAACTTACTTGGACTAGAGCTTAGATATTTGGCATGATTCATCGTCTAGTGGACCTCTACAAAGATTGTTCAAATTATGGCCTTGGGGTCAAAATTGGCCCCGCCCCTTGGGGGGTCATGGGTTTTCTCTATATGTTTATAGTGAAAACTTCAAAAATCATCTCCTCTGAACTTACGTTGCTTAGAGCTCAGATATTTGGCATGATTCATCGTCTAGTTGACCTCTACAAAGTTTGTTCAAATTATGGCCCTGGGGTCAAAATTGGCCACACCCCGGGGCTGATGGGTTTTCTCTAAATGTGTTATAGTGAAAACTTAAAAAATCTTCTCCGAACTCACAAAGACAAGTTACGTCTTAATTTAAACTGGATAACATATTTAGTACACATACCAATTTTCAATATGGGCCACATACAACAATTAATAACAAATATACATATATAGATACACACGTAAAATCAAGTAGTGACAAGAGCTTAGATATTTGGCATGATATATCATCTAGTTGACTTGTACCAATATTGTTCAATCTTTGGCCCTGGGGTCAAAAAATGGCCCCACCCGGGTGGTCATGGGTTTCCTTATATATGTATATGATGAAAACTTAAAAAATCTTCTTCTCCGAAACCAAAAGGCGAAGGCCTTAGATATTTGGTATGAAGCATTGTTTATCGGACCACTATTAAGATTGTTCAAACTTTAGCCCTGGGGTCAAAATTGGCCACGCCCCGTGTTCATAGGCTTAGGTTTTCAATATTTGTATATAATGGAAGAATGTGCAATATATGACAGGTGAGCGATTCAGGGCCATTTGGCCCTCTTGTTAAAAAAAGTACATATTATAGCTTTATCTGCAGCCGATGGGCTGGTGGGTGTGCAGCGTCCAGTATATTGTCCGTCAAATAACTTCAGAAGCCATTTTCCAATCCTCACAAAATATGGTCATAACGTGTATTGGCTTTCAGGGTTCAAATTAAAATGATACTCGCAAACTTTTGCGAGTGCCAGAATTTTTAACTCGCAAAACCATTTGTGTTTGCTAAAAAAAAGTATATATTGTATGGAAAACAATGGTTTAAAGTATAGTGTAATTGTGTTAATGAATGATCATGTAATTGTACATTAAACAATATCATCATATATGTAACACTGACAGTACGTACTGAGGAAGTCTGATCAGGCCAATATTGGTCTGTGCAAAATATTTTGAAAATATTCTTTTCGTCATCTGTGTTGAGGGTCAATTTAATGTTCAACTCCCTCTTCCACATCAAAACAGTTTAACGGACGGATCATTTCATTTGGCTTCTTTTTTTGGACCTGATTGATCATTGCCATCAGCCGTCAGCGATTTTAAAATCAACACGTGTAAAAAAAACTTATCTTTTTTCTTGTCATCATTATACAAACTGTGTCTCGATACGATTATCGCTAGATACCACTGCCTAAAATGGAAACGAAAGACAAGTCTATAAAATTACATAGTAACGAGTACCTGCCACATAGTAGCGAGTACCTGCCTGTGCGCAAAATGTTAATCTACGTCATCAATTTCTGTGTGATTATCGGAAAACGAAAGTAGGCATTTCTAAAATTAGTTTTATATCTACTTTGCAGGAATTGATCACCGATTATGTTCATATCTATTTCCAGGTGGCATATTTTTCTTCAAATTTTGAACCTCGCAATTGTTTTCGAGAGTCTTTAAATTCAACTCACATTTTTCAATTTTGTGAGTGTGCGAGTGCGAAATTCGAACCCTGGGTATTACATCTTGGACAAGTTCGATAACCAGCCATATCACTCTAGTCACTCGAAAGTATTGGCCCCTTAATTATAGAAATTACCTTAAACTGGTCTTGTCCAATCAACAACTTTAGAAGCCCTTTTCCGACATCACCAAATTTGGTCAGAATGTGCATTGACAGAATATCTTGGTCAGGTTGCCACAGTCACTCCAGAGTTATGACCCTTGAATTGGCAAAAACTGTCTACTGCGTCCTCTCTCAATTTGGCTTCATATGATAATGTACAACCACTTATCACCAATCGTCTTTTTATTGTATTACACTAGAGTAATATAAGTAATTAAGCCTCAAAGTTTTTACCGAAAAAAAATTCATGCTTGGAATTGGATGTGATATATGATACAAAAATCATTATGGAAAGGCTTCAAAGCTCTCCAAAGGCTTGCTTTATAACTTTTCCTAAACCATGATTGGCAATCAACATTTTGTTACGGCTCCAACGTTCACAACATTCAGCTCAGTGCACCATGTATAGTGAAAATAATTCTGAAATTTGTTAAGGCACAGCCTATTGTCTAAGAAAAGTTACAAATACTTTTTTCTGAGAGAATTGCTTAAACATTCAGAAAGAGAACACTGAACATGAAAATCTTGATGGTTATGTGGTCAACATTATGCTCTTAAACAAGTTATTCTAGATCTAGATATTGTGTTCAGAAATTCAACACAACACATAATCATGCAATGCTTTTTGGAACTACATTTCCTGATCTTTAAATTTTACTTGTATAAACCTCTGAAAGGGAAAAGCAATAGACCATATTCACAATTTTCCTCCATTTTCAATACTAATTGGCACTGCAGCAGAAGACGTATTGAAGCATTTTCAACAATAACATAAGGTTGTGGCTCATTTGACTGCCCCACATTGGTTAAGGAAATGGCAACTCATGTACAATCCAATATATGTTGATTTTTTTTAGGGTAAAACGAAAGTACTATTTTTTTAAATAAATGAATATGACTTATAAATTGTTAAAAAATATATGTTTAAGATGACATTTGAACCCAGAAGAAACTGACCAATAATGCAGCATACAAAAACAGACAACAATCCCATTTTGAATCTGTTTTACGTGAAAACTTATACTTAATGCTTTTGCCCTTTTTCTTTCACTTTCTGTGAAGTAAATGTCTTGTTGGATCTTTCCAGCGATCTTCACTGTGATGTGTTACAATGTCCTGTGTGACAAGTACTGTACACGGCAGCAATATGGCTACTGCCCGTCATGGGGCCTGAACTGGGAGTACCGCAAGAAGGGCATAATGGACGAGATTCGCACTTGTGCTGCCGACATCATTGGCCTTCAGGTAGGCAGTAAAAGGCACTTCACATATTTGTATAGGTAGCACTGGACATGTGAATATTTGATGTGAAAAAGTATACAGGATTCAACAATTTTCAAAGGACCAATTTACTTGTTTTAAATGCAAGATCATTGAACATGCCTCATAAATACAAAATCACAGAAATCTTCCCTTGAATAAGGATGCATTAGAGATTTTTTGTGAACATTGAAATTGGTCCTTGCTTTTAATTATTACTCCTACAATTGGGGAGCACATACATGCCATATTTTCTGGAGACCATTCAGGGGGATTTGTTCAAAAGTCTGAAAATTCAGGGGGATTTTGGTAGTATTCAGGGGGATTTTTTAGCAGATCTAATTCAGCAAAATTTCAAAGTATTTTAAGACGCAAGTACGAAAAAAAACAAATTGCCATAATTTTGAAAGGCTCCTGAGGGGATTATGTCCAGAATTTAAGGGGATTTTGGTCACATACCAGGGGATTTTCATCATTGCCATGTAGCATTACGGGCATGACACACATGCCAATTCACCTTGTTTACCCCTTTTTCCAGCACTTCATCTATATTTTTATGAGACACAACCATATTGCATAATAAAATCACTCACTTGCAAAATAGAATACTTCACAGAAAAATATGTTTCAGAGACAATTTAATGGGCTTACCTTCCTCTAAAATTGGATACAAAATCTGCTGCCTATGATCATAAATGATGACTTTCAGACTATTAGAGAGAATGGAATGAATTATCAATATTTTTCATTTCAGTTCCCAAATAGTCAGATTTGTTTGCTTCTGATAAAAAGCAAATGCATAATTTATTGTTTAAGTTCATAAACATATCTTCTTTTGGCATTGGTCAAAAAATAAAAACATCACCACCATAATAAATAAATAAAAGCCATTTCATCCGAATTGTCTACTTTCAGTTTCTCTTCTGGAAGTTCTGTTATTTTCCGATATTTGCGATGAAGGTCAATGTCATGTATGTAAACATATGTCAATGTCATGTATGTAAACATATTAGTGAGGCATAACAAAGAACAGCATTGTCTATTAGTTATAATAATCCTTTTCTTTAATGAATAATTTACTGTCACATTTTAATTATCAATCCTTTTGATGACAATGACACATGTTATGAAGAACGCTTTAATTTGTTACATCCTCTCTGATTGGATAAAAATTATAGTTTTAACCAATGAAAATCGTCCTTTTATCTGACCAGTCTAATTGACATTTCTTACGCAAATTCTGTCAGTTTCAATCAAAACAATACATGAAATGTGCCCTGCTGATTTATTAAGTGTCACCCAATAGGTGTTGTTAAAACACACCATCAGTTGATAATCCAATTAAGCTTCAAGACAGGAAGGGCATTATAACTGTAAACAGGCATATATAATTAAACCCTGTGATAAATTTGCGTAATTTTAAACACTTTAATTCCGGGGGATTTTCATCCCCCTCCGGGAGACCGGGGGATGGGTCGAAATTCCGGGGGATTTTATCCCCCTCCGGGGGATATGGCATGTATGGGAACACTTCACACTTATTTTTAGTAAGGGTTTAATGCTTTTTTAATTCATCATTGAACTCTTTTAAAATGAAAAGCATTGAACAGTTTGCTAAGGACTAACTTCATTTACACTGTAATGCTTCTTCTGAAATGACACAATGTTATGTCTTTAGCTTTAAGCCTTTTGCTAAAAAAGAGAAAGGACAATGACTATCATGTACCATTTTGGCCTCGATTATGCAAATTACATCCAGTTTTCAGACGTTCAATTTTATGCTTGAAAAAATTTAAGTAATGCATATGATAATATCCCCAATAACAGCAGCAGAGGTAACACTTTATTCTTGAATTCTGAACCTGTGGTTAAATAAGGAAAAATTTAAAGTATTTCTATTGGACTGTGTAGATGGCGGATCATATGGGAATCTCTTCAAAGAAAACAATCAGAACTCAGTGATTATTATATGAAGTTAAAGATGTGGCTATGTATTTACCAATTCAGTCATGCTTTACTTCTACCTAAATCAGATATAAACATAACTGTAGGTATTGTTGATAATTTCCAATACCTTAATACTGGTTCAGTGGTAAAGATATCTCAGATTATACAAAACAACAACATTAACACTTACTGTCACTTTATAAGCACTGATAATAACCTTCATGGCTTTACAGGAGTCAAGATTTTAGTGTGGCTCACATTGAAACCCCAAACAAAATATCATTCTGTTTCTGGTACATGAAAGTCTTTAAGAGTGTTTCTGGTTCATGATAGCCTTAAACGTGTTTCTGGTTTATGGTTATTTTTAAGGTTGATTCCTGACATGAAAGTTTAAAGAGTGTTTCTGGTTCATGATAATTATAAGGGATGTATGTCACAGCTTACGCAGGATCTATGGGGGATGTCTGTCACAGCTAACACAGGATCTATGTGGATGTCTGTCACAGCTTACACAGGATCTATGTGGATGTATGTCACAGCTTACGCAGGATCTATGGGGGATGTCTGTCACAGCTAACACAGGATCTATGTGGATGTCTGTCACAGCTTACACAGGATCTATGCGGATGTCTGTCACAGCTTTCACAATATCAATGTGGATGTCTGTACAAGATTACACAGGATCTATGCGGATGTCTGTCACAGCTTACACAGGATCTATGTGGATGTCTGTCACAGCTAACACAGGATCTATGCGGATGTCTGTCACAGCTTACACAGGATCTATGTGGATGTCTGTCACAGCTTACACAGGATCTATGTGCATGTCTGTCACAGCTTACACAGGATCTATGGGGATGTCTGTCACAGCTTACACAGGATCTATGTGGATGTCTGTACAAGCTTACACATGATCTATGCGGATGTCTGTCACAGCTTACACAAGATCAATATGGATGCCTGTCACAGCTATTACAGGATCTATGTGCATGTCTGTCACAGCTTACACAAGATCAATATGGATGCCTGTCACAGCTTACACTGGATCTATGTGGATATCTGTCACAGCTTACACAAGATCTATGCGGATGTCTGTCACAGCTTACACAGGATCTATGTGCATGTCTGTCACAGCTTACACAAGATCTATATGGATGCCTGTCACAGCTAACACAAGATCTATATGGATGTCTGTCACAGCTTACACAGGATCTATGTGGATGTCTGTCACAGCTAACACAAGATCTATGTGGATGTCTGTCATAGCTTACACAAGATCTATGTGGATGTCTGTCACAGCTTACACAAGATCTATGTGGATGTCTGTCACAGCTTACACAGGATCTATGCGGATGTCTGTCACAGCTTACGCAGGATCTATGTGGATGTCTGTCACAGCTTACACAAGATCTATGCGGATGTCTGTCACAGCTTTCACAAGATCTTTGTGGATGTCTGTACAAGATTACACAGGATCTATGCGGATGTCTGTCACAGCTTACACAGGATCTATGCGGATGTCTGTCACAGCTAACACAGGATCTATGTAGTTGTCTGTCACAGCTTACACAGGATCTATGTGGATGTCTGTCACAGCTTACACTGGATCTATGTGGATGTCTGTCACAGCTAACACTGGATCTATGTGGATGTCTGTCACAGCTAACACAGGATCTATGCGAATGATGTCTGTCACAGCTAACACGGAATCTATGTGGATGTCTGTCACAGCTAACACAGGATCTATGTGGATGTCTGTCACAGCTAACACAGGATCTATGCGGATGTCTGTCACAGCTTACACAGGATTTATGCGGATATATGTCACAGCTAACACAGGATCTATGCGGATGTCTGTCACAGCTGACACAGGATCTATGCGGATGTCTGGTACAGCTTACACAGGATCTATAAGGATGTCTGTCACAGCTTACAAAAGATATATGTGGATGTCTGCACAGCTTACACAGGATCTATGTAGTTGTCTGTCACAGCTTACACAGGATCTATGCGGATGTCTGTCACAGCTTACACTGGATCTATGTGGATGTCTGTCACAGCTAACACAGGATCTATGTGGATGTCTGTCACAGCTAACACAGGATCTATGTGGATGTCTGTCACAGCAAGATCTATTCTGATTATGTGAAAATATATGGCTTCAAGTATCATAAGTACTCCAGATTCAATAAAGGCCACAGGGACTCAAATTGATAAAATGCATGGCATGGTCCGGTTGAAATACGAAGCTCTCCTGCTCTCGAGTGGCAGCGTTTGTTATTACCAATTACATTTTATTATGCCTCCCTTCGAAAAAGAGGGGTATATTGCTTTGCACATGTCGGTTGGTCGGACCAAAGCTTGTCTGAGTGATAACTCGACAATTCCTCGAAGGATGGACGCCAAACTTGACCTGGGCATGACAAGTAGATAACCCCTATTGATTTTAGGGTTCATGGCGTCAAAGGTCAAGGTCACAGTGACCTTAAATGGTAAAAGGATTTTAAAGCTTGTCCAAGTGATTAATCAACAATGGAAGGACCTATGGTCATCAAACTTGACATTGAGGCTGGGCCCGACCAATAGATAACCCTTATTGATTTAAGGGATCATCGGTTCAAATGTCAAGGTCACAGTGACCTTGAATACTGGTTGTCCGATGGGAAATTTGACAATGCCTGCACCCATGGCCCTCAATCTTGACTTTGAGGTTTGGTCTGACCAGTAGATGACCCGTATTGATTTTGGGGTTCATCGGGCCAAAGGTCAAGGTCACATTGACCTTGAATGATAAAAAGTTGTCCGAGTCATAAACCAAAAATGCCTTTACCCATGGCCCTCAAACTTGACTTGGAGGTTCGGCCTGACAAGTAGATGACCCCTATTGATTTTAGGGGATCAGGCCAAAGGTCAAGGTCACATTGACATTGAATGATAACAGGTTGTCTGATTGATAACTCAACAATTCCTGCACCCATGGCCCTAAAACTTGACTTGTAGGTTGGATGTGATCAGTAGATGACCCCTATTGATTTTGGGGTCTTCAGGTCAAAGGTCAAGGTCACTGTGACCTTGAAGGCAAACTTGACAATTCCTGGACCTATGGTCATCAAACTTGACAGGAAGGTAGGGGCTGACCAGTAGATGACCCCTGTTGATGTTGGGTTTCATCAGGTCAAAGGTCAAGGTCACAGTGACCTTTAACACAAAAAAGGTAACAAAGCTTCCCCCAGTGATATCTCAACAAAGCCTAGACCTATGATCATCAAACATGACTAGGGGTTTGGGCCTGACCTGTAGATGACCCCTTTTAATTTAAGGGGTCATAGGGTCAAGGTCACAGTGACCTTGAATGCAAAAAGCTTGTCTGTGTGATAACTTGACACTGCCTGCACCCATGGCCCTAAAACTTGACTTGGAGGTCCATGCATATTTTATTCAATTGTCCAAATAATCCTGACAAAATGGCGCTCAGGGGGGGCATAATGTTTGACCAACATCTCTTGGTTTTTTTTGCACTTTCGGCAACATGACTGCTTTGAAGATAAAAGTTATTGAAGTTGACAGAAGTTGAGTCATGTTGCAGAATAGGATTGTTATTGTTCAATAATTGTGCACTGTATACAAGTTATAAGTATATCGCAAAAGTAATTTCTCTTTAACCCTTTTTATTCTCCTTTGACTGACATTTATGGCCAAATTAAGCAGCAGCTGGTTGTTTACAATTGATGGCATGTATACTTTTGGAGTAATTTACCATTGGAATCATATAGAATCTTGCTTCAGTTACCATTTCATTCAAAGAATAATAAAACAAGTTCAGAAAAGGCTCGCTTAAAAACTTTTCCATAACAAGTTTCATAAAATATTGTATTAAATTTCAACAATTATAGTCTCCTTAAATTTGTTATAGGATTTATGACAGTCTTGTAGACAACCCAGAAAATGTGTGTCATTTCAAGTCTGAATGTGAATGTATTTTTGAGTACCTGCAAGTAAATATTGGACTGAAATGAAGAAGTAGTTTGTAATATAACACGGACATGTGTTTACTCCAATATAATTTTCTAGTGCACATCTTTTTTGAAAAGAAGTAGAACAGTATGAGACCCAAGTGGAGGCCAGGGCACTCAGACAGGATGTATGTCTCATCCTGCACTACTTTTAAGGCAATGAAAATCCAACAAGGACCATCTCATGACGAAAAATTGTTTTTGTTATCGTGCGATATTAATATGAATTCAAGGAATAAAAATAATTAAGAGTTGAATAGAATAACAATGACACTTCATATTTGCACAGTTTCTTTATTATGATGTGATGATGTTTAACACTGTCAATCTATAAGCAGGGATTGAATTCTTGTACAAGGCTGAGTAAAACGGTTGAAATTGACTTCCATTAAAAAATATATTATGAAATATTGAACAATTGTTATGTATGCCCTTACATCATAGGAGGTGGAGACAGACCAGTTCTACAATTTCTTCAAGCCAGAGCTTGAGCGTGATGGGTACCAGGGAATCTTCTCGCCCAAATCACGCGCCCGCACTATGACTGAGCAGGAGAGGAAACACGTCGACGGCTGTGCCATCTTCTTTAGAACGTCCAAGTGAGTTCCAGGGCTCATTGTAGCAATACCAAGTGGGGTAGCTAGTTTAGGCTTTCATGCAATACCAAGTGGGATAGCTAGTTTGGGCCTTCATGCAATACCAAGTGGGGTAGCTAGTTTGGGCTTCCATGCAATACCAAGTGTGGTAGCTAGTTTGGGCTTCCATGACTCTGTCTGCCATTTCATGATTTGATACTTGGGAGACTGTACATAATCATGGGTTACTGCCATTTGAAAATCAACATAATAAAGCCATGAAAACAATAGGGCAGATGTTGATTACCATTTATAACTTAAAAAAAATAAATATTGCTTTTAACAATTATGACAGCCTGTCAATCTATATTTTGCCCCTTTAGATAGAGTATTGGTCTAACATAAAACAAGTTTTTAAAAAGTGAAACATTCCAATATTTTCTAGTTCAAGCCTGTCTTAATTTGAGGCTGTTGACTTTCACTGTTGATATGTTTCAGAGCTTGGACTAGGGGGTAGTTTGTATTTCAGATGTACATTGAGCCCACATAATGTGATAAAGTTAATAGGTTGCAATATGCATAAGCCCAGGCCTGGCCTGTTTAATGACTGATCTGCTTCATTAAAAAGTGTAAGAAGTAGAACTTGTCAACTAAATGACTAATGTGTTCTGAGAGTTACCTTTTAAAGTATGCCAATGCCTGCAAGTTCGTTGAGTAGTATGCATATACATTTGCTCCAACTGTGCGAGGTTATTGTTTTTTAGACACTTTCATGTGTAGTTTAAGTGTCACAACAGTATTCTCAAGAATTCATATCATTCTATCTCTTGTTGCCTGTATGTAAGCAATTCAGCTAAAATACTTTTCCTGCTAATTCATTGAGCATTTATTACAAGTATCTTCGTTCAAGCAGTATTTATTTTATAGAGTGTTTCCTGTTTTGGTGCCCCTCATAATTTGTATAGGGTTTTAACATAGAATCTTTGATCCTTCAATCATTTCACAGGAACACCTTAAATGGCTTAAAGATGATTTTTAAGCAAGAATTTTGAAACACACAATTTTTACAATTTTAAAAGCAAGTGCGTCATTTACGCTACTGAGTGACGCAATTGTTGTTCATGTACGCCTCACTAATTACTCATTATTAATGTTAAATTTATTTTTAGTGTGTGGTTGATTACGCTGAATATCATATGTCATCAGAAGAGGCATTTTTAAAAACTGGAAACCAACATCATTGTTGAGAACATTCAACATGATATTGTTAACGCCTTTCTCTGTCAATGAATGATTAAAGTGTTGTTGTTTAGTATTTGGTTTAGCAATTTAGAATATATATAGGCAGTGATTGATGGTTGTGTTAATTTATAATGTGTTCACATTTCAAGCTCTAAAGATGTAAAATGAAAAGTTGTTATTGTTAGTCCAAGTGCAAACATTGTTGACTTGATGTATGTTCACCTTGTTGACTTTGTGTAGGTTCACCCTGTTGACTTGGTGTAGGTTCACCCTGTTGACTTTGTGTAGGTTCACCCTGTTGACTTGGTGTAGGTTCACCCTGTTGACTTGGTGTAGGTTCACCCTGTTGACTTTGTGTAGGTTCACCCTGTTGACTTGGTGTAGGTTCACCCTGTTGACTTTGTGTAGGTTCACCCTGTTGACTTGGTGTAGGTTCACCCTGTTGACTTTGTGTAGGTTCACCCTGTTGACTTTGTGTAGGTTCACCCTGTTGACTTGATGTAGGTTCACCCTGTTGACTTTGTGTAGGTTCACCCTGTTGACTTGATGTAGGTTCACCCTGTTGACTTTGTGTAGGTTCACCCTGTTGACTTGATGTAGGTTCACCCTGTTGACTTGATGTAGGTTCACCCTGTTGACTTGATGTAGGTTCACCCTGTTGACTTTGTGTAGGTTCACCCTGTTGACTTGGTGTAGGTTCACCCTGTTGACTTTGTGTAGGTTCCCCCTGTTGAATTTGTGAGGTTCACCTGTTGACTTGATGTAGGTTCACCCGGTTGACTTGATGTATGTTCACCTTGTTGTCTTTCTGTAGGTTCACCCTGTTGACTTGATGTAGGTTCACCTGTTGACTTGGTGTAGGTTCACCTGTTGACTTGGTGTGGGTTCACCCTGTTGACTTGATGGAGCTTTACCCTGTTGACTTGATGGAGGTTTACCCTGTTGACTTTGTGTAGGTTGACCCTGTTGACTTGATGTAGGTTCACCCTGTTGACTTGATGTAGGTTCACCCTGTTGACTTGATGTAGGTTCAGTCTGTTGACTTGGTGTAGGTTCACCCGGTTGACTTGATGGAGGTTTACCCTGTTGACTTGATATCAAGTAGGTTTACCCTGTTGACTTGATGTAGGTTCACCCTGTTGACTTGGTGTAGGTTCACCCTGTTGACTTGATGTTCAGTCTGTTGACTTAATGTACTTGCAGGTTTACCCTCTTGAAGGAGCATTTGATTGAGTTCAACCAGCTGGCAATGGCCAATGCAGAGGGTTCAGATGAGATGTTGAATCGGGTCATGACCAAGGACAACATCGGCCTCGCTGCCCTGCTCCAGACACGCGAGGGAGTCTTCGACAGCAGTGGTAAGATTTACATCAGTAATTCCAGAGATATGCCCCTTTAACCTTTAACCCTTTCCCTCATGTCAAATCAGCCATATTAGGCCTGCTACTGCATGGCTTATCAGTACATTGATAACCAGTAGCCAATAGATAATAACCCCCTATAAGTACCCCTACTGCATAGGAGATTATTGGAGAATATTGAAAAATTGCCCCCTATGCATTTTTAACTTATTTTTCTAGTATATCTTTTGGTTTAATCAATTATAGTTCAATATAAAGTTGTAGGTAAATGAATTTCCAATCCAGTGGTATAATTTTTATTCTGTTGTCTAAATTATTTGGTTGAATATTTATAGAGAAAACCTGCGAAAATTGAAGATGTTTCAATTGATTTCATATTATACTATATTTCCTTTGACACCTATGCATAACAACTTTAATATTTTATAGTATTTCTTTTGATTAAAATAATGTTAGAAATTCAAATAATGAATATAGTATTTGTAGTGTATTAAATTTCGAATCTAGTGATTATAGTTTAATCTAAAAAGCTTTGACAATAAACAAATATTTAAATCACAGAAATCATGCATTGTTAAAAAATAAACACAATTTCATTGGGTAAACAACAAATGTTATTTCAGATTCATTATTCTCATAAATAAAATGTGCATGTCCGTTGTTTTGAAATGAATTGAATAAAATAATTATAAATATCAAAATAAAAGGCTGGGATGCTACTGGCACAGTTTTAAAAAACTTTGGGAACGTACTTGATTTGCCCTCAACAAGCCGAACAACTCGATTTTTTTAATAGTCAGAATCGCTATTTAAATTAAATTTAGTGATTCCGTAATAATATTATAATTAAAATCTGTCAACACAAGGCAATAAATCAAGGTCTGAAATGCATGGACAATTACGACAACATTCTTGTGTATTTATTGAGATCAAGAGAACACGTGTTTTAACAGCAGTCAAACTGGGTCATATCACATATAATTTTATTATAATCCGTGTATTTACAACAAAATACTAACTTTGATTAACAGACGTAAGGGGACATTTTTATTACCGGATTAACATTCCATTTTTGGAAACAGAAGTGACAAATGACATGTGTTCATTCAAGCCAGACTCTTGTTTACTACATTGTAAATCAGCCATTTTGACACATTTCTAAACCATGACAGGTGACGTCATTAGCGTGTGATCAATAGGATATATTTATATGATATTAATTATTGGTAGTTTTAAATAGCTAGTGACGTGTATGGGGATTTTCCATTAAAAAACGAGACAAGCACACGTCAAGCATGCGCTGTGAACTTTTAAGGCGTGTTTGACCTCTGTCTCTTTTAGTCGCGATTTTCCGAAAATCTTGAATAGTAACATCATCTTTTTTCATTATTTATATAATTATCGATGTTTATATTACACAAAAATGCATTTGTTGCGAAAAAATAAGCAACAGATATGTTAATAAATGACCGTAAATAAGCATGGCACATTTTGGAACAATCATGCGGGAATCGATAGAGGGACATTTTGGAACAATCATGCGGTAATCGATAAAGGGACAATTTGGAACAATCATGTGGGAATAGATAAAGGGGCAATTTGGCACAATCATGCGGGAAAGGGTTAAAAATATATTTACACCCCCCTTCGAAGAAAAGGGGGTACAGTAAAACTGCGGTTGTCAAACAGGCGGTCGTTCGAGAACCGGCATTCCCTTGAGATCGGAGCTTGGTCCCGAACTTTTTCCTTCTATTTTCATATAAGATATACTGATGCTGCATTGAAACCGAAATAAGTCTGAGGAGTCAAGCACAATAGCCGGTCCCAAATACACAAATCATGCACAAAACCTTATGGCTCCCTCAAGGTCATAATTTCACACTTTTTCCCAAACGCGTGTTCCAAAATGAATAAACATTTGCTAGGTGTTAAGATAAGGTGTTAAGAAATTCGCAAGTTGTAAAAATCGCAATAAAAGTTGAAAGGAAATTTCATAAGGTGTGAAAAACCGTTTATCACTGTTTACGCATGACCGCTATTAGTGTATAAAGGCATTTGAGAAGACAATAATGAGTTTGAACAGTTTTGCAAGTGACAAGATGCGCCTATCATCAATCCTTGATTTTGCGAAACTGTTTAGCAAATTTGCTTTTTGTAAAAATAAACAGTTATGTTTAAATAAACAGTTATGTTTATTTTTTTCTTTTGCATTTAGTATACGACAGCCTTTGAACCTATGAGCGATTTTCTCAATGCAACACATAATCGGTGTCTTAGTAAACAGTCGGTTTGACAACTTCAAACTTAAAAAACACTGAAAGATCATTCATAACAGACTGAAGAATTGAAACTCGGGTCGTTCAAAACATCGGTTCCATCAAGGCTTCAGCTCGGACCCCGGCGTCCTCGAGCGATTGCAGTTTTACTGCTTTCTGCCCAATAACTTTTGTAAAAATTGTTTGATAGTGATGAAAGTTGGTGTGTCAAATTCCTAAAATCCAAAAAAGTTGTGTTTGGTTTGATGGCAGGGCTTAAAACTTATAAGATACATAAACTAGGTATAATTAAGTCTTCCTAAGCTTGCCGTATTTTCCAAGAAGAAATAAGAGGTATTGACTGGTGTCATTGTCAGCGCTGTCGGCATCGGCGTTCAAAATCTTAAGTCTTGGCTATAACTCCTTTCTTTCCTTTCCAAAGTCCTTTTAAAACCTTTCAAGATACTTAAATGAAACTTGGTACACATTTTGCCAGAGACAACATACAAATCTTGCTTTAATAATTGTCAAATTATGCCTTCTTTTAAATAATACAGATTTAGTGTTGAATTAACAGTGAAGATTCTTGATGGATATTATAGTGATATTCGAGCTGATATCAGTTCCTAAGCTGAGTGGCAGCAAATAATACATGACCGTTAAAAAATAGGCATGTGTTGGAACTTAGGGAAAGGGAAAATAAAAACTTATTGAGAATATCATAGAAAGAATATTGGATCATATAAAGACAGCAATTTCCTGCATACTAGCTTCTATTTGTTCTTGTATCAAAGTAAAAAAAATATTTTCTTTGGTAATATGAAGCACAGAAGGAGACATTGTAACAGTATGTGATGTAACTGTGAGCACCATTGTCTGCCACTGTATCCCAGGTGTGGAGGGGCTAGCCTTCTTTTGTATTTATTTTGTACACTGTTGATAACAGCTGGGTTTCATTCTCACTGTTAGCTGCTTGTTCTATAAGAATAAGGTGTTATAATATGTATAACATACTGTATTTTATGCTGGAAGATTATCCTGTTAGGTTTTACAATGCTCAAAAGAATTTTAGTTTTTTAGATGTTTTTTGATTTGCTGAAGAAATCATTGGGGGTGATGTGATAGCCATGTATAGTGTTGTCGGATTGGGGTCAGTGTTGTTGGCGTCGTGGGTGTCGTAAGCATAGCCCATAACTCAAAAATGGTTCAAGATATTAAACTTGAAACACCTGTTATCGGAGACAATATGCACATGTTCAGCATGGCCCATTACTCTAGCTTTAATACTTGTAGAGTTAGGGCCTTTGGATTAAAACACGACAGTGTGCTTTCTCTTATAATTCAATCATATCAAAATATGTCTGTTTCATTTTAATAACTGAGTTTCTGTCCTAGATTTTTATTTTTTTATTTTTTATTTTACTTATGATGAGCTGATAAAGAAGACAATTCCATGGCACTAGTTCTGTAATAAAATTGCTTTTTATGCCCCCCTCCGAAGAAGAGGGGTATATTGCTTTGCACATGTCGGTCTGTTGGTCGGTCGGTCCGTCCGTCTGTCTGTCCATTAAAGGTCACTGTGACCTTGACCCCTCTTGACTTTGGGGGTCATCGGGCCAAGGTCACAGTTACATTTAACGCAAAAAAGTTAACAAATCTTCCCCCAGTGATATCTCAACAATGCTTGAACCTATGATCATCAAACTTAACATGGAAGTTGGTCCTGACCAGAAGATGACCCTTATTGATTTTAGGAGTCATCGAGTCAAAGGTCATGGTCATAACACACTCTTTCCTCACACTTTGAATGGTCATAATCTTAAAACTGCCTCAACGGCATCCAATGTCGGTGACAAATCAGCTGTCATTTCGGTCCATGCATATTTCATTCAATTGTCCATATAATCCTGACAACATGGCGCTCAGGGAGGCATAATGTTTGACAAACATCTCTTGTTTGTTTATCAAAAGTATTGTCAAATAACACCTATACTGCTGTTCACCCAATTCTTCAGTTTGGCTTTATCAAAAATAGTTTTGTTTTGGGTTACCCTACTGACCATGTATTTTTTTAACGATGACAAGATTATTAGTTTTCGAATAAAATAAATGTATCAAATAATTGTTATCTAAAATGGTCCTAATTGATTTTAATTTGATCTGAAATTAGAAGAATTAGAGTAATTGGATGGAACTGTTTTATATGGAAATAACAACTCTTAGCTACCAGCTCATTTTTTGCTCACCAGAGCACGAAGTGCTCAAGGTGAGCTATTGTGATCGGTCTTTGTCCGGCGTCTGTCCGTCAGTCCATCTGTCCGTCAACAATTACTTAAAAAACTTCTCCTCTGAAACTACCAAGCCAAATTCAATGAAACTTTACATGAAGCTTCCTTGGGTGACCATCTACAAAAATACAACAAGGGGTCACGATTGATCAACAACAACAACAACAACAAAGTGGCCGACTTCCCGTTTTGCTTTAAAAAACATCTCTGAAACTACCAGTCCAAATTCAATGAAACTTTACAGGATGCTTCCTTGGGTGACCATCTACAAAAATACGTTAAGGAGTCACGATTGATCAACAACAACAACAACAACAGCAACAACATCAAAATGGCTGACTTCCTGTTTTGCTTTAAAAAATATCTCCTCTGAAACTACTGCTCCAAATTCAATGAAACTTTACAGGAAGCTTCCTTGGGTGACCCTCTACAAAAATACAACAAGGGGTCACGATTGATCAACAACAACAACAACAACAGCAACAACAACAAAAATGGCCACCTTCCTATTTTGCTTTAAAAACCCCATCTCCTTTAAAACTACCAGTCCAAATTCAATTAAACTTTACAGAAAGCTTCCTTGGGTGACCCTATACAAAAATACACCAAAGGTCATGATTGATCAACAACAACAACAATAACAAAATGGCCAACATGTTAAAATCTGATAGTTATGTAAAGTTTACTCTTGAAGCAAGGGCAGCAAGTCTTGCTATATGGTCTCCCTTTGTTGGAGATTCCACTACTTTCTATTTTGAGTAACAAGGGAATAGATTTTAAATCTTATTAAGTCTTCAACATAGTGACTCAAAGGTAATTATTGTTCTTTTTTTAGGTTCATAGATACAAATTCAAATTATTATACACTTTATTCTTTAGAAGAAATTTCATTTTTACTTAATGATAAATTTAATAATCAGACTTTTCCATTGAACTTCATGTAGTTTATTCTAAGCTACAACTTATCTTCTGTGTGGAAATTGAATAAGGCTTAATGTCTTTTAAGAAAATTTTGATTTTGAACATGTGAGGGAAGGTGATGTTGACCTAGATGGAAGAAGCAATGATATTAGTGGAACATGCTGAATGTGTTTTGATTAGGGATGGCAACGAGTAGTAAGATTGGTACTCGAGTACTCGGACAATCTTTCGATCGATTACTCGGAAAAAATGAATTTGTTTTCGGGAAAGACAAGATTGTGTATACGTGTATCGTTCATGACGTATATTGCATGTTGGTCGTATTATTGGTCATTTTCATGTATAAATTAGACTTGCATTGTGTACTTTAACAGAAAATTAAATAAAGGAAAACAAATGTTGTTTCAGGCTTTTAATTTTGTCTTTTTCATTTCATTTTAATTATTTTATTTATAAGTATTCACTGCAAATTAGCTACAATTTAGCTGGAAAGTTAAACCCGGATTTTATTCGAGCGTCTAGATAATCGAGATTTATAAAAAGCAACAATCAGAATTACAATGAACGAACATTAATATCTTACATAAAAAAGTAATGTACGAAATATTTCGTAATGTATTATTGTTGTTTACCTCGTTAATATTCATAATTCTTGATTTTAGAAATCAACCAATCAGCTAATGATAATCTTTGCAAAAATAGTTAAAATACCCTCATAAAGAAATAAATGCTGGTAACGTTCGCTACTCGTTCGCTCGTTAGTGTCCTTTGTTTGGTAAAAGGTCTGTAATTGGTAAACAATAGAATTGTGTAGGTGAAAGTACCGCTATCAAAACTTCGCTATTTGACATTAGTGCTAATTGGAAATCGGGGCCCTTTGTTGACAGTTTCCAACTTTCAACAAATTTATGTACACAGCGGGGATTAGAGGGACCGTAAATTGTCCTCTTCGCAACTAACCAGATCTGATACTTCGTCTGTAAATCGTGTATTTGGTGATTTTTATTACAAAAAAACATCTGAGTACTTGAGTAGTGATTTGGTACTTGAGTACTGGGACATTCCATCGAGTACTCGGGTGCTCGTTGCCAACCCTAGTTTTGATATTTGATTTTAAGAGCTTAAGGCAGTTTATTGATTTTATTGGATGGTGTACTGTTTGTTGTTTGTGTACCTATACTGAAAGTTATTTCAGTGTGCAAGCAATTTGACATAGTTTTGTCAGTGTGCAGGCAATTGAACGAAGTCCTGTGTGTGTGCAGGCAATTGAACAAAGTCCTCTCAGTGTGCAGGCAACTTAAAAAAGTCCTCTCAGTGTGCAGGTATCTGTACCAAGTGCTGTCAGTGTGCAGTCAATTATCAAGTCATGTCAGGGAGCAGGCAACTCAACAAAATCCTGTCAGTGTGTAGGTATGAGAATCAAATTCTGTCAGTGTGCAGTCAATTATCAAGTCCTGTCAGTGTGCAGGTAACTGAACGAAATCCTATCAGTGTGCAGGAAACTGTGACAAGTCCTTTCAGTGTGCAGGCAACTGACAAATCCTGTCAGTGATAATCCAGGCAACATGTTTGATAACCACTCAGCTATTCTTTGAGAACAAATATCAAGCTATATTGATTACAAAGGTTAAACTCTTTTACTCAGGCGAGTGATCTAGGGCCATTATGGCCCTCTTGTTTAAGGCTGTTACCAGAAACATACATATTTTTAAGGCCTAATTGTCTGTTTTTAGCTTATTTCAAATAGGAAAGTGATGATCGGTATAAAGTTCATTGCCCTGATATAGTTCCTCTGTGTAAATAGCTGATGCATCAGGCGGAAATAAAATTTTGTCATTTTGTATGATGAGATACCATTAACTTGTGCTGGATCTTCAATAATGGCACATTATAATATATATAGCTAGTAAACTCTTTGTATTTAAAGCCCCAGTCTCACCAACCGGCTGCTGTGGTTGTTCCAGGGTAATCAGTGTTGATCCATTGTGATGCCATGTTTGGTCCGGGCTGGTCTTTTTGCAACTGTCAAGTGAATGTCAACTCAATTTTACCCAGGACCACCCCAGGTGTGTTTTGATTAATCTGGGGTGGTCCGTGTTAAATCTGGTTTGGTGTGGCTCTAGCTTTACCATGATCGCCATTTCCTTTGAATTTTGTAAGGAACTTTTCCTGAGATCGACATTAAAATCAGGCAATTTTGAAAATACAATACATGAACAATTATTGAATTATTATTATAATGTAGATATCAAGGGATTAATTATCTTGTTTCAAACAGAATTACTTATTGATTTTTGAATGACCAGTTATCAGACAAAGTAGTTGAGAAGTTGATGCTGAATATTCAATGAAACTTGTTGAATTGCTCTTATTCCTGCTACATAAGTGATATGCTCTTGGGCTGCTGTTCATTTAGAATTACAAGTAAAATGGGCGTTACTTTTCAATATCTACCATGGAGGTAAATTATACTGCACACCATTTGTTGAATGTGGCCTTTACAGCAATGTTATAAAACAGTCATGTTACCCACAAACCTTGTGACATGCACCAAAGCACTTGCGTTTAATCTCAATGACCCGGGCCGTGGGTGCCAGAACTATTACTTCTGAGATGATACAGTACAGTTTAATCTTGTGCGTTTGATTATGTTAAAGATGAATTGTAGATGAAAGTCATATATGTGAACTTGTATTAAAGTACACCAAATAACTTTAAAGCAACATCTTTTTAAAATTCTTTGAATCAGTTTTAAAGGTAGTGAAAGCTGTTTGAATAATGAATTTAAAAAAATAAACATATTAAGTTTTAGGCACATAATTTATGTGTCAAATATACCTTAAATATGTAATTTGTAATAGCAATATGTAATTATAAATTACAACATTCATTTTGATTTGAAATAATTTTCTTCAATGGATATTCTTGAAAATTATGAAGCCCCTATAGTAGCCATTGCTGATGTAGTAGATAGCATGAGGAAAAAATAGCTGCCCGTCACATGACTGTCTCATTTTTGCGACAAAACTTTAAATTTCCATAACTTTGTTAGTTGGTATCTTTTCATATTTAGAAAGCCTTGACAACTTCTTTCATATATGTTGAGAACTGATTATAAATATTTAAATAATGTTAAACTGCTTTCATTCCTTATAAGGACATCAGCTTTTCCAATCAAGACCATCACGATTGATATATTTTGTTAATTGAAGTTATGACAATCTGAAAATAGGGAGGTGGAAATCAATGTAAAATTCTACATTTTTTGTATTGTTGTAACAATGCTTTAACTGACTAGATGCTTCTCTTTCATTCTCGTAGAGGCTGTCATTTTGGGAAAACATGTAGCAGCTGAAAAACAATTTTCTCATACAAGCTGATCCTGTGTGTTTTTCAGGTGGTTTGCCACCGGAGGGGAAGATAAACCAGCGTCTGCTGATCACAACGGCCCACATGCACTGGGACCCAGAGTTCTCGGACGTGAAGCTCATCCAGACCATGATGCTCATGTCTGAGCTGAAGAAGGTCGTAGAGGAGAGTAACGCATCCATCCAGTCCACTGAGCAAGGCGACTGTAATTCCATTCCTATCATCCTCTGTGGTGATCTCAACTCCCTTCCTGAGTCAGGTATGAAAAATCCATGATATGGGGTGGGCTGGACAAGATTTATGCCAGCTGCTAGTGGTGGGTTCAGGTTGCAACATTAAAGGCAGCAGGCTGGGGTGGGTTAGGTGAACATTAATGCCAGCTGCCAGCTGCTAGATGTTGGTTGGAGCACATAAGATTTTGCGTGCTGATTGAGGTGGGTTAGGGCAACAATTTTGTCAGCTGCTTGGGTTGGGTTAAGGGAATCATTTATGCTAGATGCTATAGGTGGGTTTGGGCAACATTTAAGCCTGCTGCTGGGGTAGGTCTGGGTTTTTTGTGCAATGAACCTCGTGAGATGCATAAATGCTGGCAGAGTTATTGATATAAAACAGTTCTGAAATAAAGATGGTGAAATCACATTTCTGATTCTGACAACATAAATTGCATGCACATGATACCCTTGCTTTACTCAGAGATAATTCCTTTGTCATGAACAAAAGATTTAATCCAGGTAATTTCAAAAGATCAAGCTTTATAAAGTAGCACAGGTAATAAACTAGCTAGCTTACCCCTCTTTATCCAGCAGTTGAGCAAGAAGCCTTTTCCAGTATCCAGGCTAAGGCAACCTAAGACAAGAAAATAAATCCAGCTTTGTCACCATTTATGTTTTGTCTAGTGTATCAACAAGATTCTACTGCTTACTGCTCTCACAAGTTCTTAGCTTTGTTTTTCATTTGAGGTTGATGAGGTGTTTTAAGGAATCTTAGCTTAGAAAGCACCATTGAGCCACCTACTTAATCCTATTCTTTCATTTCATGAATTCACTTTGAAGTGACCAGAGATGTATATTTCAGCTCTGATTTGTGTTGGACCACCTACTTGTACATATTTTTCTTCAATCATTTGTCCATTATAAGAAATTTTAGAATACTATGTCATCAATCTCTCAATGATAATCAGATATAAGGGATAATTTTGCAAAGAGATTAGTGTATGATATAAATCTCACAAAAAATCATAACACTTTCATATAAAACCTTGAAATAATATGTGCACAAAAATGTCCCACTCTTTGATTGCCATAGAAATGGATTGTGTTCATCTAAATCTATCAGAAAAATGTGTTGTCCTTCTGCTGTAGAATATTCCTTTTATTAAACAGAAAGCTGTTGTTGGAAGTTTGTGGCTCAAATATAAAAATGCTGCACTCAAGTAAAAATATAGATGTACCTTTTGCTACAGTGAAAAAGTTGTCCGTATTTTGAATCAGTGTGTAAAAAAAACAAAAACCACACAAAAGAATAATATAGATGGTAGAAATACTGGGCATGCTGGTTAAATCATGTCTGTTATTGTGTGTATGACTTTGATTCCACAAAAGTTATGTCTCACACAATGATGTAGTTAACAATCAACTCAGAGGTCTTGGGTTCAATCCCCACCAGGTTAAGAGTGATGTAGGGGTATAGGTGTCCACCTCCCATACAGATGTTGTAAACAAAATCTGCACCTTGGAAAGAGTTTTCTAGTAGTATAGTAAACACCTCACGCCTTAAAGCTCATGCCTAAACAATATATAAACTAAACATGCCAACTTGCTGTTGCAGGTGTGATAGAGTACCTGCAGACAGGGAAGGTTCCTAGCAACCACATTGACTTCAAGGAGCTTGGTTACGAGGCCAGTCTCCAGGCCTTCAACTGTCACGACACATCCACACATCTTACACATATGTTCCGCCTTGCTAAGGCATACGAGGACAACATAATGAAATACACTAATTACACGTAAGTATAACTATTTTATTCGATGTAGCATTTTCATACCCCTAGATATATAATCTTATGTCACATGTAGTGCTGAAACTTTTGCAACTACATACAGTTCACTTCATAGATATGTTGGTCAGCATTGTCTGTTGTGCACCTGCTTTTTTGGTCACATTTTACTCAGGCTAACATAAGTTATGGGCTTTGACTCGGAAAAAAATATCTGAAAAATCTGATGTCACAAAAAGTTTCAAAAGTGTTTCTTCTACACTTATGAAACTTTAGATGAATGTTGGTCAGCATGGGAAAAATTGTGCGCCTGCAATTTTGTTGACATTTCATTTTGTCTAAAGAGAGTTTCCTGACATCATTTTTTTTCTTTCTGAGAAGCTTGTTTCCAATGTAGCACCAAAAGTGTTGCACCTAAACTCATGAAACTTCATAGGAATATTGGTCGGCCTAATTTGGTGGGATCGTGCCATTTCTTTCAGCTATCACTGTTGTTTTCCATATCTCAACAATTAACCATTCCTGTGTTCAGGCATTGTCTGGTGCTATTCATCACAACTGTGATAGCTGTAGTTGTGTTTGTTAATGTACAAATGATTTTTGCAAGCAGTGCTATTTCTTTCAGACAAGTGATTACCAGTTCTGTTACAAGCAACAACCAGTTCTGTTACTTTCTTACCAGCAACTACTGTGAAATCATTTATATTTGTGAGCTTGAAATTTCATGGTTTTACGAAAAATAACAATTTCATTTATTGAAAATAAATAATCGAAACTGTGATCCTAAATCGTCTGCAAAATCACCATGCGCCGATCTCGTGCTATGTATCATATACAAAATGCAGTGTATGGACTACAATGGGACAATTATCGCAGATACCCATGTCAATTTTGGCTTGATCAGTAATTCATAAGTACAGATGCACCATAACAAGGATATAAAATAGTGAAGCAATTGAATGTCAATGAAGAGTTTTTGCAAACTGTGAAAACACAGGAAGAGCATTTAATTAAATAATCGATTAGATATTATCAAAGAAATAAATCAAGTGGCGACTCAAACACAGTAATAATAAGCACATTTTACATGTGCCGAACAGATGCTTGATAATCAGCTTGTTTTAATGTTCTGCAATGACTGGCAATGTCATACAAAAAATTGCATGCAAGTACTTATAATTGACTTTAATTTATTATCGTTGAGGTTAAATAATATAAAATATAAAACATTATTTATAGTAAAATAAACAATGAGCTAGGTGCTTTAA
The DNA here is from genome assembly GCF_026914265.1 of Mya arenaria. Classification (NCBI taxonomy): domain Eukaryota; kingdom Metazoa; phylum Mollusca; class Bivalvia; order Myida; family Myidae; genus Mya; species Mya arenaria. Next base: position 21,941,779 of record NC_069123.1, on the reverse strand, counting down.
CTCGCTTGTAAGTTGTATACCACGACCATGTATATTTATGTGAATACATTTATACCCTTTTACATAGCCAGTATGATTTCAGAATTAAAGGTCCAATTTTCGTTGGGATCTTGAATTCGTGGATAAGCCAACCCATGAAATCCATGAAAATCAATGTCCTACAAATATTTATGATTTCACAGTAATAGTTCTGCTTCTTTCTGACAAACAACTACCAGTTCTGCTACTTTCTTACAAGCATCTACAAGTTCTGCTACTTTCTTACAAGCATCTACCAGTTCTGCTCTTTTTATCCCCCCCCCCCCCCCCCCCCCCCATTGAAAAGGCGAGGGGATATAGTAATGGTAGGCGCGTTTCTGTGCGTCTGTGCATGTGTGCGTGCGTCCCACATTCATTTCTTTGCATCTCCTCTTACATTTCTCATGCCATTTCTACCAAACTTTCACAGATTGATGATCATAAAGTGAAGCAGCGCATATTGTCGGGCTTTCCCGATTCGATCATTTTTGAAAGAGTTATTGCCCTTTGCTTATTTTACATTTAAAATTGGTTTCTTCGCAACTCCTCTTACGTTTTTCATGCGATTTCTACCAAACTTTCACAGATTGATGATCATAAAGTGAAGCAGCGCATATTGTCGGGCTTTCCTGATTTGACCATTTTTGAAAGAGTTATTGCCCTTTGCTTATTTTACATTTAAAATTGGTTTCTTCGCAACTCCTCTTACGTTTTTCATGCGATTTCTACCAAACTATCACAGATTGATGATCATAAAGTGAAGCAGTGCATATTGTCGGGCTTTCCCGATTCGACCATTTTTGAAAGAGTTATTGCCCTTTGCTTATTTTACATTTAAAATTGGTTTCTTCGCAACTCCTCTTACGTTTTTCATGCGATTTCTACCAAACTTTCACAGATTGATGATCATAAAGTGAAGCAGCGCATATTGTCGGGCATTCCCGATTCGACCATTTTTAGCTTGACTATTCGAAGAATAGGTGGGCTATACTACTCGCCCCAGCGTCGGCGTTGGCGTCCGGTTAAAGTTTTAGGGCAAGTTGGGATTTTCACTTATAAGTCCAATACCCTACATTCAATTGACTTAATACTTCACACAGTTGTTCAGGGCCATCACATGATGAGGTTAGATAACTCCATATTATTCTTTACACAGATTATGGCCCCTGATTGACTATGGAACTTAGGTTAAATTTTTAGGGCAAGTTGGAATATTTATTAATAACTTCTATATCCTTTGTTTAATTGACTTAATACTTCACACAGTTGTTCAGGACCATCACACAATGAGGTTACATAACTCCATATAATCCTAAATACAAGTTATGGCCCCTGATTGACTTAGGTTAAAGTTTTAGGGCAGGTTAAAGTTTTATGGCCAGTTGGGATTTTCTCTTAAAACTCCAATACCATTAATTCAATTGACATAATACTTCACACAGATGTTCAGAGCCATCACATTATGAGGTTAGATAACTCCATATTATCTTTTATACAAATTATGGCCCCTGATTGACTATGGAACATAAGTTAAAGTTTTAGGGCAGGTTGGGATATTGTTTAATAACTTCTATACCCTTCATTCAATTGACTTAATACTTCACACAATTGTTCAGGACCATTACCCAATGAGGTTACATAACTCCATATCCTTAATACCAGTTACAGCCCCTGATTGACTTAGGTTAAAGTTTTAGGCAAGTAAAAGTTAAGGGCAAGTTGGGATTTTAATAAGAAACTTCTATACCGTTCATTAAATGCACTTAATAAAATTCAAAATTATTTATGACCATCTTACAACAAGAAACATAACTCCGTTTTAAGCCTAAATACAAATTATGGCCCTTGAATTTTTTTTTTTTTTTTTTTTTTTTTTAAATTTCCTTTGAAAGGCATATTTGCATATTCTTAACCACATTTTCATAACGGGAAATCAAGTTATTTGAATGACTTGCAACGTTGTTTGGGCGGGCTGGTGGGAGGGCAGCATCAAAGTCACCTTATGTATCGATTAATTGTAGTTAGGTTTGACATAAAGAGACCAAACTTGGTATTATTGCATCGTTATCGTATTCTAAGTCAAAGCGGCGTAGTCGAGCGCGCTGTCTTACGACCGCTCTTGTTGAAAGAGTTATTGCCCTTTGCTTATTTTACATTTAAAATTGGTTTCTTCGCAACTCCTCTTACGATTTTCATGCGATTTCTACCCAACTTTCACAGATTGATGATCATAAAGTGAAGCAGCCATATTGTCTGGCTTTTGCGATTTGACCATTTTTGAAGGAGTTATTGCCCTTTGCTTATTTTACATTTAAAATTAGTTTCTTCGCAACTCCTCTTACGTTTTTATGCGATTTCTACCAAACTTTCACAGATTGATGACTATAATAGTGACGCAGCGCATATTGTCAGGCTTTTGCAATTTGACCTTTTTTGAAAGAGTTATTGCCCTTTGTTTATTTTACATTTAAAATTGGTTTCTTCGCAATGACGCAGCGCATATTGTCAGGCTTTTGCGATTTGACCTTTTTTGAAAGAGTTATTGCCCTTTGTTTATTTTACATTTAAAATTGTTTATGGGCTTTCATGAAGGGATTCTTTTAGGAAGAGTTATTGCCCTTTCTTAATTTTACGCATTTCTTATGTTCCTAAGAAACTACCCTTACCATTGATTGGCTTTCGTTACAAAAAATGCCCCCATAGGCGGGGGATATAGCTGTCTGTGACCGCTCTTGTCTTACAAGCATCTACCAGTTCTGCTACTTTCTTACAAGTTTTTACAAGCATCTACCAGTTCTGCTTCTTTCTTACAAGCATCTACCAGTTCTGCTCTTTTCTTACAAGCATCTACCAGTTCTGTTTCTTTCTTACCAGCATCTACCAGTTCTGCTATTTTCTTACAAGAATCTACCAGTTCTGCTATTTTCTTACCAGCATCTACCAGTTCTGCTATTTTCTTACAAGCATCTACCAGTTCTGCTACTTTCTTACAAGCAACTACCAGTTCTGCTACTTTCTTACAAGCAACTACCAGTTCTGCTACTTTCTTACAGGCATCTACCAGTTCTGCTATTTTCTTACAAGCATCTACCAGTTCTGCTACTTTCTTACAAGCATCTACCAGTTCTGCTACTTTCTTACAAGAATCTACCAGTTCTGCTACTTTCTTACAAGCAACACAAAATTCTGTTACTTCCTACAAGACTTAGTGTTTACCAATTCTTTTATATTTATGCCCCCCTTCGAAGAAGAGGGGTATATTGCTTTGCACAGGCATGTCTGTATGTCGGTCGGTCGGTCGGTCGGTAGACCAAAGCTTGTCCGAGTGATAACTCAACAATTCCTGGACGTATGGTCATCAAACTTGACATGAAGGTTGGGCCTGACCAGTAGATGACCCCTATTGATTTTAGGGCTCATCGGGTCAAAGGTCAAGGTCACAGTGACCTTTAATGGTAAAGTAATTTTAAAGCTTGTCCGAGTGATAACTCAACAATGCCTAGACCTATGGTCATCAAACTTGATATGGAAGTTGGGCCTGACCAGTAGATGACCCCTATTGTTTTTGGGGGTCATCGGGCCAAAGGTCAAGGTCACAGTGACCTTGAATGGTAAAAGGTTGTCCGAGTGATTACTCGACAATGCCTGCACCCATGGCCCTCATTCTTGACTTGGAGGTTGGGCCTGACTAGTAGCTGACCCCTATTGTTTTTGGGGCTCATCGGGTCAAAGATCAAGGTCACAGTGACCTTGAATGGTAAGAGGTTGTCCAAGTGATAACTTAACAATGCCTGCACCCATGGCCCTCATAATTGACTTGGAGGTTGGGCCTGACCAGTAGATGACCCCTATTGTTTTTGGGGGTCATCGGGCCAAAGGTCAAGGTCACAGTGACCTTGAATGGTAAAAGGTCATAGAGTCAAAAGTCATGGTCATAACACACTCTATCCTCAAACTTTGAATGGTCATAATCTTAAAACTGCCTCAACGGCATCCAATGTCAGCGACAAATCAGCTGTCATTTTGGTCCATGCATACAATGTATTTCATTCAATTGTCCATATAATCCTGACAACATGGCGCTCAGGGGGGGCATAATGTTTGACAAACATCTCTTGTTTGGATAACTTTGACTGAACCAAAAACCTTAATTGATCTTATTCAATTGGCTGCATGGATCTTTAGAATTGTATATAATTTACTGACATCAATTTTGGTAGTATTGTTCATATTTTGCCAGTATTTAAAATTTGGGCAAGTTCAGAACATTTCAAAACTAATAAGCCAAACTCTTTCAGTTACAGTGATACGAGTTTAAATTTTCTGCTATTTGTTTCAGGTTTGAGTTTAAGGGTATTATCGACTACATCTTCTACTCTCGCAAATACATGAACCTGCTTGGTGTACTTGGGCCTATGGATGAGAACTGGTTTATTGAGAACAAGGTTGTTGGCTGCCCACACCCGCATATCCCCTCGGATCATTTCTCGCTGTTTGTCGAGTTTGAGATGCCTGTGCCGTACCCAGACATCAATACCATTCTCAAGGAAGATTCTCACAAGCCAAGCTCCCTCGGTGCAATTGGCAGTGGCGTCCACAGGGAAAATAAAAACAGATAGCTCCTCCGCTGTGTCCTTCAATGCCCTTATTCATTATTGGAATGTGTACTGGTCTCTGCCATTGAGAAGGGAAATTCATTCACCAGGTGTTGATGCTCCTGTCACTTTCAGGTCTTTCATTTTTTGTCATTTTTTTTCAAAAGTATCAATAAGAAATCAACAATCTTGTTTTGAAGAAAAGGTTAAAAAGTTATTTTTAGAAATGAAGTGTAAAAGGATTTAAGCATTAAAACATGGTTTTATAAATTATGTTGTACAGATCTTGTTTTCATGTATTTGAGAAAGTGTAGATTTGCTCAAAAATGTTGTTCAGGTCAACTATTTGATGTTGTATTTTTACCAGCCAACAAATGACACAAGTCGTTGAAAATATAAAAGACAATGTTTTATCAGAATTAACCTTAATATAAGAACCTAAGCAACCCTAAATACGATTAATCTTACCGAAGGACCATACTTTGTCAGTGCAACACCATATATTTTAAGATGTCTTTGAGCATTATTGATTATATAACTATACAAACTAAGCAATCATAATATCCAGACTTAGACAAGGGTGTAATCCACTGATTATAATGTTGTAATTCCAGGTTGGCATAATGTCCAGTCTACTGACATGTTCTAGGGCATTAGTCCAAACATTTAGTACCAGTATAAATACAGATAATGATCAATTCTCTCCGGTGACCAGTATTAATGATCCCATTGTTCTTATATATCTTCAACTATGATTTATTTGGTGCTTTGCCATTTCTCCTCAACACTGTTGTTTAGATATGATATTTAAGGTCAGAACTGGCTGTCTTCTCTGTGTTTCCAAGCTTTTAAGGGGCGGGAGGGGGGGGGGGGGGGGGGGCAGCATTGTAATATAAAGTTTTTAATGTTATTGTTTAGCTGCACTATCTGCTATCCTTTGGGAAAAAAGAAGTTATTATTCAATTATGGTTTGAGATACTCTTGATAAAGCAACAGCTTTTAAATTCTATAGGATGTGTCAGCTTTTAAAAGGAAACTCAACTTTGTAACTTCATAGAACTAAAACCGTTTGTAAATTTGTTTCTCTTTAGGTATTAGACAAACAATCATAATTTTTCCCATAATTTTAGAAATGTCAAACAGTGTTATTGAGTAACAACAGGTTTACCGAAGCTAGTTATTCAAGCTAGTTATTCAACGTTACTGTAATTATTGATTCCTTTATCAGGGCATCAAATTCCTGTGTGCCCTTCGAGGTCCTGCATGTTGTGTTTAACACATACCTTATAATACAATGCAAGATATTGGTAGCCATAAACATCACATCTCATGTTTAATGATCACACATATGATCAGTCACACGTTTACCCTGCATTTGGTCCATTGCGTTCACCTCTGCTGCAGCTAAGTTAATATCAGGGAAAAGTTGAGCTATCTGTGTCTTATCTGAGTCTCATATAAGGGTTTATAAGTCCCACCCCCTCCATCAGTGGCATACAAGGGAACCAGTGACATACATAGGTGTATGTACCCCCATCCTCTCCAGTGGCATACAGGGGTGTATTTACCCTCACACCTCCAGCAGACACAAGGGTTTATAAACCCCTACTCCATCAGTCACTCACAAGGGTGTATTAACCAACACCCCCTCAATCAGTCACACACAAGGGTGTATTAACCAACACCCCCTCAATCAGTGACATACAAGGGTGTTTTAATTCCCACCCCCTTTATCAGTGACATACAAGGTTGTATTTATCCCTACATATTAATTAGCCACATAAATGGGTTCTTTTCACCACAATTTCTGCAATAAGCAACATACAAGGGTGAATATACCCTTACTCCCTGCCCCATTCGGCCTTACACCGTCCACACACCCTCCAGCTACCCATTGTGTTAGATTGACTGCTTTATATCACAACACTCGTATCATCACATCTTTAAGTGGCTTTTTATTGGTTCATCATCTTGCATACAGAATTTGCTTGGTTTAACATTTTTGGCTAGAACAAGAACAAATACATACCCATATTAACAACTTTGATTAATCTAATAATATGGCTCTTCTTAATACCTTATGGACTAGTCTTAAACATGCTTCTAGGTTCTAATCTTACCCTGGCAAGTAATTCATTAAATGTGTTTAGTTGTCATCATTATTGAATTGAACATGTTGTTTGTAATGTATACTCAGTATAGAGATGTATTGTTTATTAGTTGTTTAATCTGATAGGTGCCGTTTGATGAATTGCATGCAGTAAAGGAATAATTGCCGTTCAGAGTTATGCTTTCTTCATTTTAAAGCATCATTACAGTATTCCACATGGGCATTAATTCACGTCTAGTACCATTAAGCCATTTCGAAATTCCATTCACATTCAGGCAGTGTTGGACACTAACATATGTGGGGCATAGCTAAATTATTGAGAATATCACAAGCATACATGTTCAAACTCTAGCTTTATCATATGGAATACTCCATAATTATAGTCTTGTGAACACCCTGATCTCAACATTATGTTGCTGTATACCGCTGGATCAGAATCTTCCTTAGACAGCTGAGGGCTTTTTCTCAATTTGTTGTCCAAATCTTAAACTTGCACAAAAGAAAGTCTTTTCACTGACATTAAAAAAACACAATTTCTTGCAAAACATCTGATTGCAAGATTGCATCCAATATGGCTGCCATTTACATAGAAAGTATTGTTAGAAGTGGATTTTCTGTTTTGTCAGTCAATATACTTTGCTGAAAGTTTTAAGTTTGGAAAAATGTTGGATTTAATGGATCTTTGCTGTTGAGCTTTAACATGTTGCTTGTATATAACAAAACGATCTGACCCCTTAGAATGGAGAGTGGTGCCTTGTGGGTGCATGTACATTTGCTTTTCTCTAGTAAATAAAGAATTCAACTGAATTTCATGTAGTTGCTTTGCCTTTTGCATAATTCCAAAATAAAGAATTAGAGGTGAAACATTACATTTGTACAGTTCATATTTTTTAATATTTTTTTTCAAGTTTGTATATTATACTGGTACATGTATATGAATGGTTTTCAGTAACTTATTTTATGGTATTTTAACTGTTTTTTATTCAATCTTTTAATTCCTCTTATGTACTGAAATGTGCTGACAATTTTATTAAACATGTAGACACAACGACAAAACATTTACATTATTGACAACTAAAACCCTGTCTAGATCTCTTCATAAATGAAGTATCAACACATATGATGGCATTTCTGGTTAAAACATATTTCTCTCCAAAAATAGCCATAAATGAAATTGCGTTAATCCCTGCAGATAACTTACTCTTATTTCTTACATACATGGATTGTCAGTAAGACCTAAAATATGATGAGATGTTTTTTGTCAGTTTTGAAAATGAATTGTACAGATTATGTAATGTAGTGTAAATGATGCTTGCATGTTTAATTTTTGTAATATTGATCATTGTGAAATGAAAATGTCCTTTGTGACTTAAATAAAATATTTGATAAAAAAAACACACGAATATTATTGTGCTGTGTTTGAAATGCTTGCAATTGGCTGAACAAGATGTGGTAGGCCTGGTGTCCCGTCACACCCCTGAATGATCTTGTGTCGCATATACCTCCAAAAGTATTGCACCTACACATATGAAACTTAAAAGAAATGTTAGACCGCGCCGCATTGGCTGTTATGCACATGCCATTTCTTTCAGATTTTTTTTGGTCCTGCATGAGTGATAGCCCTTGAACTAGTTAAAAAAAAATCTGAAAAAACTATACCAGAAGTATTGTCACCACACTAAAGACACATCATGGAAATTTTGGGGAGCAAGGGCTGTGCTGGTGACAATTCCTGATTTTACAAGAGTTAATGCCCTTGACTTAATAAAGAATGGTCTGTGAGGCATGTATGTAACCGTCTCCATGGCCTAGTGGTTAAGGCGTCCGCCTACGGAGCGGGAGGTCGTGGGTTCCATCCCTGGCCGCGTCATACCGAAAGATGCTAAAAGTTGGTACAAGTAGCTCCCTTGCCTGGCGCTCGGCATTTAAACACAATTTAAGTCGTGATGGCGTCACGGCAGGGTCAAGCTATAAATGCAGCCAATGGGCGTGGGCAGACCTTGATAAACTCAAATAAACAAACAAAAGCATGTATGAAGCACTGAAAGTATTGTAGCTATTTTATTGAAACTTGATGGAAATAGGTTAGCCTAGGCTGATGTGTACCTGTCATTCCTTCACAATACACTAAAAGGCTTGTCAATTCCACCTCTAGGCGTTTAACCATTCCTGTGTTGCCAGGCGACATTCTTGGATATTCATGAAGACGAGGATAGCTTTAGTTTGTCAAGAGTTATAATGTGACAATTGCATCTCCAAGTTAAACAATGAATATTTATATCGTTGATTCGGCGTCATGTCAATCGAGTGTATCTCGGTCAATCGAATGGTTGTAGCTATATGGAAATTAAACTTATATCTGTAAAAACTATATACATGTACACATTTAATACCAGAAGTATTGTCACCACACTAAAGACACATCATGGGAATTTTGGGGAGCAAGGGCTGTGCTGGTGACAATTCCTGATTTTATAAGAGTTATTGCCCTTGACTTAATAAAGAATGGTCTGTGAGGCATGTATGTAACCGTCTCCATGGCCTAGTGGTTAAGGCGTCCGCCTACGGAGCGGGAGGTCGTGGGTTCCATCCCTGGCCGCGTCATACCGAAAGATGCTAAAAGTTGGTACAAGTAGCTCCCTTGCCTGGCGCTCGGCATTTAAAGGGTAGTGCTTGGAAAAGTGGTGTACTCAGTACTGGTTCTACCCAGGAAAGTTGTATCCCGTGTATCGGTACTTTACACCAAGCAGGTTAAAGAACCAAGAGGTCTCTTCGCAAAGAGCTAGGGTATCGCACCCGGATCTCTTGTATCTCACTCTGTTTCTTCAAGTCTTCCAATGTCTGGATTTGAATGTACTGTCACTTCTATCTCATGTCACTTATGGCATTTAAACACAATTTAAGTCGTGATGGCGTCACGGCAGGGTCAAGCTATAAATGCAGCCAATGGGCGTGGGCAGACCTTGATAAACTCAAATAAACAAACAAAAGCATGTATGAAGCACCGAAAGTATTGTAGCTACTCTATTGAAACTTGATGGAAATAGGTTAGCCTAGGCTGATGTGTACCTGTCATTCCTTCACAATACACTAAAAGGCTTGTCAATTCCACCTCTAGGCGTTTAACCATTCCTGTGTTGCCAGGCGACATTCTTGGATATTCATGAAGACGAGGATAGCTTTAGTTTGTCAAGAGTTATAATGTGACAATTGCATCTCCAAGTTAAACAATGAATATTTATATCGTTGATTCGGCGTCATGTCAATCGAGTGTATCTCGGTCAATCGAATGGTTGTAGCTATATGGAAATTAAACTTATATCTAAACTATGATCTTGCTAAGTAAATCAAAATTTTGAAGTAATTTTAAGATTGTAAGTATTATTGTTGATGTAATATTTCCTTTGTTTCTTACAAATATATCAATACCAGTACAGCTGTTTTTATTTATCCTAACTATCTTTCTCACAATAAACTGAAAAACAGAAAATTAAGCTTACAGACTTGGCAATTCGTAAAGACAAAAGTTAATTTGAGATTAAAACCCTCTTTAGGGAAAAGCTCAAGACACCTACCAGTTTGTCCCCAGAGTTAGCCGACTTTCCAACCACTAGATGTCTGGCTTCATCTGCTGTAAGCTTGTTTACAACAATGCATTGAAAGCGGAACAATATAAAGATATAATTCATAATTATGTGAAAGATCAATTTGTTTTACTGACAACATATGTTTAAAACATTTAAGAATATATCTAGAAAAGGATTGAATTTGAACTGATGCCACCATAAAGAGAGAATCTTCTGCCATAAAGAGAGACTCCCTAGCCTGACAAACTCCTTAGCCATAGAGACTCCATAGCCATAAAGAAAGAAGAGACTCCTAGTTATAAAGAGAGACTTCCTAACCATAGAAAGATCTCCAGCCATAGAGGGTCCATAGCAATAAAGAGGGACTTCCTAGCCATAAAGAGAGATGCTTTAGCCATAAAGAAGGACTCCCTAGTCATAAAGAGAGACTACCTAGGCATAAAGATATACTCCTTAATCATATAGAGAGACTCCCTAGTCATAAAGAGAGACTCCCTAGCCATAAGAGAGACTACCTAGCCATAAAGAGGGACTCCCTAGTCATAAAGAGAGACTACCTAGCCATATAGAGAAATCCCCTAGCCATAAAGAGAGACTCCCTAGTCATAAAGTGATACTACCTAGCCATAAACAGATATTTCTAAGACATATAGAGAGACCCCCTAGCCATAAAAAGAGATTCCTTAGCCATATAGAGAGACTCTAGCCAAAAAGAGACTACCTAGCCATAAACAGATATTTCTTAGCCATAAAGAGAGACCCTCTAGCCATAGAGAGAGACTACCTAGCCATAAAGAGAGACTACTTAGCCATATAGAGATACCCCATAGCCATAAAGAGATATTACCTAGCCATAAAGAGAGACTCCCTAGCCATAAAGAGAGACTCCCTAGCCATAAAGTGATACTACCTAGCCATAAAAAGATATTCCTTAGCCATATAGAGAGACCCTCTAGCCATAAAGAGATATTACCTAGCCATAAAGAGACACTACCTAGTCATAAAGAGAGATTCCTTAGCCATATAGAGAGACCCCTAGCCATAAAGAGAGATTCCTTAGCCATATAGAGAGACCCTCTAGCCATAGAGAAAGACTACCTAGCCATAAAGAGAGACTCTAGCCATAAAGAGAGACTACATAGCCATAAAGAGATCCCCTCTACTCTAGCCATACAGAGAGACTTCCTAGCCATATAGAGAGACAGTCTAGCCATACAGAGAGACTCCCTAGCCATAAAGAGAGACTACCTAGCCATATAGAGAGACTCTCTAGCCATAAAGAGAGACTACCTAGCCATATAGAGACTCTCTAGCCATAAAGAGGGATTACCTAGCCATATAGAGAGACTCTCTAGCTATGTAGAGACTACCTAGCCATATAGAGAGACCCTCTAGCCAGAAAGAGAGACTACCTAGGCATATAGAGAGACCCTCTAGCCAGAAAGAGTGACTACCTAGGCATATAGAGAGACTGTCTAACCATTCAGAGAGACTCCCTAGCCATAAAGAGAGACTACCTAGCCATATAGAGAGACCCTCTAGCCAGAAAGAGAGACTACCTAGGCATATAGAGAGACTGTCTAACCATTCAGAGAGACTCCCTAGCCATAAAGAGAGACTACCTAGCCATATAGAGAGACTGTCTAGCCATACAGAGAGACTCCCTAGCCAGAAAGAGAGACTACCTAGGCATATAGAGGGACTGTCTAGCCATACAGAGAGACTCCCTAGCCATAAAGAGAGACTACCTAGCCATATAGAGAGACCCTCTAGCCAGAAAGAGAGACTACCTAGGCATATAGAGAGACTGTCTAACCATTCAGAGAGACTCCCTAGCCATAAAGAGAGAATACCTAGCCATAAAGAGAGACTCTAGCCATAGAGAGAGACTCGTTAGCTATGTAGAGACTACCTAGCCATATAGAGAGACCCTCTAGCCATAACGACCGACTACCTAGGCATAAAGAGATACTCCTTAGCCATAAAGGGATACTCCTTAGCCATAAAGAGACATGCCCTAGCCATAAGGAGAGACTCTCTAGAACCAATTTCAAACTAATTCCTCTGCCAATTGTGTTTCAATTTACTCAACAATACAGAAACCTTTTTGATATTCAATCTGCTTTAGGACAAAAGTAACAAAGTAGCAAAGAGTTTTTAAAATTACTATTTGATAAGGTAAAGTTGGTCCCTGTAATATCGAGCCAATATCCAGCCAGCGGGTTTTGATTGTATCCTATTCAATGAGAAAAAGCAGGATTTTATAGTGTACTAATTATTTGTGTCTGTCAATGGTTAAAAGTCACTAGCATTACACAAACCTTGACATACATAATCACAATTCAGGATTTCTTGGGTAAACGTGCAATTTAACTGTTTGATCTATTATGCATATACACCTTGTAACCAAGTTTGTTAAAAACTGGATAACAAAACTTCCAAGTTAGAGAGGACATGAACTTTTGACACTGGAAATAATGAGGTCATGAACAACATCGCTTTATGTCTGCCAGGTAAATAGGGTACATCCATAGCTTCCTTGCCTGGCCCTAATTTCATGATTTAAACATACTGGATTGCCTGTTGGCAGTGGACACATAGCATGCCAAGCTAATGCCATCTTTTATATTATATATATAATTTAGGGATGCAAACGAATATTCGATCGGACGTTTGGTATTCAAATGTCAAAATCAGAATTTGATTATATTCAATGATTTTTAGTAAATAAAATAATAAACTTTTTTGCTACAACTGTGTTGTTTTGTATAATCTAATCTTGTCTTGTTTTTACAACTAATGTCACCTAATGTCAGAGGGGTGAATGTGATGAAAATGCACTATACGCGCGTCATATGTCAATTATTGATCTATCGTTGGGGAACATAAACAGCTCTAAAATGGCTATAAGACAAGTGACGTCGAACAAGTTTTATTTATTTTCGGCAATTTTTAATGATTGAAGGATTTACAGAATCGGCCACCAAAGTGTTGCCTTGGAGGTCGATTAATCGGTGCATCACTGTGATGATATAAATGATGAGCTAGTAATGTGCTATAAACTGTTTTCCATGTTTCAATATAACATTTGTGCTATGAAATGTAACTGTATAGAATAGCGTCTTAGGACATATTTTTTGTACAAAAGATCAATCAAAATTTTCGTTTTATTATTTAATTTGTTCTCGAGTTGGTGTGAATTTTCCATAGTTATAATTAGTAGAGGTCAATTTCAGAACGTCACACACACAGGCTGTTCGTCCTACAGAACGACCTTCCGTTGGTGCATCACGACATTCAACCAGAAATATATGATCTTCACCTTGCTTACAAATCCGAATGCAAAGGAATTAAAATTATTTGAAGTTGTTTTTTGTATGATCAAATTCTATTGCATATTGTTGGATTTATTTTTCTGAAAATGATGAATTTCAGAGGCTAATTTTGGGAAAGATCAGGGTCCTTCACATGTACAGGCTTCGACAAATAATGGTAAAAAGGCCTCGGCTATTACCATAGCAAATTATAATAATAGTCTTCTACACCTCTAAAAGATTCATTTTGGTAATCAAATATTTGATTGAAAAAATTATCCAATATTCAAATATCAAGTTTGCCATTTGTTTGCATTCCTAAAATACATATATTATATGTATATATATAGCGTAAGGGAAACAAACTCCGTTGTTTTAAATATATTTAGTTTTCAGCTCTTAGCTCCCTTGTAGTTCAAATATTTAACCATGTGCGTGCACAAAGAATGATGCCTACCATCCAGCACTTGATCCCCTGATTTTCCTATTTTGTGAAAAGCATTTCGTATAATAGTGAAGGAAAACCATGCATAAACATTATTTTCTGTGTTTGAGTAAAACAAACTAGAAGAAAATTATTTTCCCTTGTTTATAATGGAATAACCGCCAGGTGGTGTTTTATAAGCACGAGTGATTTATATGCATGAGTATTTTGTGCGCATATAAATGTAAAGGCATTCAGCGCTGGGAAGCCGAAAGTTCACATCGATACAATTGATTGTTAAATTGTACAAGCAAATGTTTCAGGTGAAAGTTTTCTCTTATTATGCAATTTCATCATATGAATGATCTATTTGTACTCACTTGTATACATAGTCGTATGGTTGTAATTATCACTTGTATAACTTGATCTAGTATGTATAAAAATACATGAATTATATAAATCATATGTTTTTTTATACATAATTGTTAAGGAGCTCACGGGTGATGAGGCCCGACATCTTGTGGTATCAGACAAATCCTGTAAATCTTGATGACAAACTGGCAGAGGTTTCTGAGTTTTCCCCAGAAGGTTTTATCTCAGTTTTTCCTCGGCCAGTCGAGCACGTCTGTAAGCTCCATCTTTTGCAAGCACGTTGTTAGACATGCTCATTTTGCAAGTTTATGCTGTATGTGTTAATCGGTTTCCCAAATTGCTTCACTGAGACTTCCAAAATAATACCATTGAAAAGTATTGATTTTGTTTTTTCTATAGGCGGTTATAGAATGGTATTATGGGAATGAAAGATTCGTGCACAAGAATTTGGCCATTTTAAACAGGTGCGAATGACTTTCTTTCAGAGCTCATAAAAAACAAGCGCTCGAGTAGGACAGAATGGTCGATTATACACCACTTTGTCTTAGAAATGAATGCATTAATGATTATATGTGCCATAGTATGGAGTTATGTAATGTAATTGTAGATTGTGTGAAATATGTAGAGAATTGAATGAAGGATATAGGAGTTATTATTGAAAATTCCAACTTGCCCTTAAACTTTAACCTGACACAATGTGCCCTAAAACTTAAACCTAAGTTTCTTAGTCAATCAGGGGCCATAATTTGTATATAGGCTAATATGGAGTTATGTAACCTCGTTGTGTGACGGTCCTGAACAACTGTGTGAAGTATGATGTGAATTGAATGAAGGGTATTGAAGTTATAAGTGAAATGCCAACTTGTCTTAAAACCGTAACCAGATGCGGACACCGAGGCCAGTAGTAAAGCCTCCTTATTCTAAGTGGAGCTAAAGATCCAGGAACTTTGTTTTTTCATTTCCTTTTCCTGTTCTACTCATTCATAAAAGTTACTTTTAAATCATCATCATCACCAGCAGTTATTTTAATATAAATTCTGTAAGATTGTTAACATACTCAGTAAATAACTCATGAAACCCTATGTATCAGAAGAAAGGGACAAACCTTTTTTTATAAAGGCATTTTTATCTGGGTTTTTTGGGGGGGGCGATTCAAGTCACAGCTGAACATTTTGATTTGTTTTACAACTGCTTCAATTATCTTACCTTATAGCAGTTTAAATATATTATGTTTGTATGCTTATACACTAAAAAATGAAATAATTAAACAGTGCATTAAATTTATGTCAAATCCTTTGTTTGATTGTTTTTATCTACTGATGATGTAACTCGGCAGATATAAAAGTGTTTAAAAAAACATGTTATATAATGTAACAGTCCGCTGTAGGCGGTGGATGTGCGTTCATAGTATAACATTCCATTATAGACGGAAGTATGTTCATAGTACATATGTTTACTTGGTTGGTAATATGCAAATTAGCAAAGCCCGGGCTCTGTGTGGATTGAGAATTTACTGGATATAAAGACCAGCGGAACCCCTTCAGGGTCGAGCATGCTTTTCTCTGAAGGGATCTGTTGCGTCTTTGACGTAGCACGTTACATGTATATTATTCAGGAAATACAGATTTGTATTTTGTACATGCCAGCAGTGGACATAAAAGCAAGTCTTGTGTAAGCATTTAGACAGGTTTCATTTGATCAAATATGATTATTTAATGTACAGCTAAGAATAAATTGTGTACACTACTCAACCTTTGAATATTTACTGTCATGTTTGTAAGATTGTGCTCCACAAGTTCATATCAGCATATATCAGTGGTCACTTTTACAGAAACAGAGATTGACACTTTGCAGCACTATACAGCTGGATTAATTCATTTTAAGTCCAAGATAACTAACATATATAAACTTGAACAATGAACTCCAGAACATTAACCAGTCAAAAATGGGTACATATAAATCATATTGGGACACCTCAGTTGAGGTAAAAGTGCAATATTTGATGTACAATTCTTACATAGATTCAAAAAGTTGTCCAGTACGTGACGATAAATTACACTGTCAGGGCCAGATTGCCCAGTATTTGAACTATTGTCAATCCATTTTTTTTTACAAATCTTGACAAGATGGCCCAGTATTTGAACTATTATCAATTTAGTTTGATTACAAATCTTGACAAGATGGCCCAGTATCGGGCTGGAGAGAGACAGACAAACTGACAAGGCTGCAACAAAGTTTCATAATCGGGGTTTTCTCTCAATATCCAAATAAAAGCTGGCATTTAACATGCACCTTTTATCCAATGAATCACAAACACACAGATAATACAGGTGGATATGTAAAACAACATATAATAATAATAATAATAATAATAATAATAATAATAATAAAATGATACAGTTACCCCACATAATGCATCAACCAACATTTCATACATGATCATAGTTAAAACATGGCAATTTATCTAAATGTGTAAGAATATGTGTAAGTCGTAATTCAAATGAAATATAGTGACAATTACTAAAAGAAAGTTTCTGCAATACATAGTGCACAATTTCAACTACTATTAAAATATAAATAATGACAATAAAATACATATCATCATCAAAAAAAACAAATGCCAAGAATAATTGAAACAAGTCAAGACCACAAAATGGATGCCCCAGATCTCACGATTGACCATGAACCTATACTGTTCTCATGTTGACATCAGAATCTGGCTAGAACCTTCGTAGTTTTTCAGACAGAGCACCAAATACAGTAAGTTAACAATAAAACAGATCACAACAATGTTTGTTTGCACTGCAGAACTAAAGCTTGAGAGGTTTTGCCTGTTCCCAAGTGAACTCGGGGCGACCGAAATGTCCATAACAGGCAGTCTTCTGGTAGATAGGATTTTTCAAGTTCAGCTCCCTGAAGTCGAGAAATACAATTCAATTTTTGCTTTTGGCTCAAGGTTAACCCATAACATTTTATCACCTGAAAGCTTATTTAATCACCTAAATCACTTCAATGAACAGCGAGATAACCCAATTAAACAGAAATTATCAAGTGAATGACAGTCAAGAACAAATAGGTTTGAATAAAATTTAAACTCCTAATGTGATCAAACATTTTGATAGTTTGTAATATACTACACATCTCCAGTATGTCAGACTTAACATACAACCTTTAAACCAAGGGTCAAAATTTAAACACACTGAGAAGCTTAATAATTGTGAACTGGTTTTTGGAAAAACTCACATTATTGAGCTTGATACAATTTTGAAAAGCTGAATAATATTAATTGATTCTGGCTTGTTCATCTAAATTCTTAAAAATAGCGATGGTAAAAAGAAGTGGCTTGCTACAATTTTGATAAGCCAAATGGTCATGAAATCAATCCTTATTTTAGTGACATTTGTACATTAAAGCACCAGCACATACTTGACAATTCTGCCAGGTCGCAGGTCAAAGTTGTTTCTGACAATCTGCAGCAGATCCCGCTCTGACTTGGTCGAAGTTCCATAGCTGAGAACTGTGATAGACAGGGGCTGGGCAATACCAATGGCATACGACAACTGAAAACAACAAACAACATTTAATAGATGCACCACTACTAAAATTTATGGGGTATTGGTCATCATTGGATTAACAAAAAGGAAACAATGAACATTTTATATGCAATTTTTTTTAAAGTCAATCTAAAATATTACCGTAGTTAAAGACATGTGAAGTTTATCGAGACGACAACATTGCAATCGAAGATAATTTTGAAGTATGTTATAACCATCAATGTTGAATGAATTGGTACAATTTGAACCGTGTTGCTTTATAGCACCATTTGTTTGTCAGTTGAACTGCAATAGCAATAGCAATAGCTTATAGTAAAGATATTATTATTATTATTATTATTTTATTATAATAAATATAGCTCTTTTAATAGCTAACACAAAGTTTTGGCCCAACCTACCTGTACAAGAACCCGCCTGCAGAGGCCAGCCTTGACAAAGGGACTTGGCCACCCAGCGGGCAGCGTAAGCAGCAGACCGGTCAACTTCGTGTAGTCTTTACCAGAGAATGCTCCACCACCATGTGCCCCCACCCTCCGTATGTGTCAACGATAATCTTACGGCCAGTCAAACCAGCATCACTCTGAAAATTGAATTACGACTTAAGATTGTTTCTATGTTTCTATGAGCCTCAATAGAATTTTGTCCTCTTGTGTTTCTACGTTGAACCATTCCAAGAAAAAGCCAGCTGGCTGTTGCATTAAATATCTGAAAACCTTTTAATATGAAGTCTAGCTGCTTTTTAATGAACAAGATTTTTTGACTTGCACATTCATGATTTGTCTTGGTGCAATATTCTGCCTTCTAAAGGCTGTTTCCAATTGCAAAAAAATCATCCATTTCCCTTGAAAGAAACATAATATTTTCCTGATTTGTGAACACAGATTCTGTGAAAACAATGTATTTCTTGAAAAACAAACAATATATTGATAAGGCCCGCTCCAATATATTAGTGTATGCATACAAGCCTTTTTCTAGCCACTCCACAGGTCAGATATTCAGACCCATTCCCAACTGCAAATTAATTTAAAATCATGCAGAATTTCCTATTTTATCAGGTTACCCCTGGACTTTCCATTCCAAATTAAGGATTATTCTATAAATATTCCCAAATAAAGGTCCAATTTTGTGTTCCCAAAATGTGTAGAAAAAGCCCTTGCATATTAAAAGGGCTATTTTTTTTTTATCTCTATCAAATCGACCATTTAAAATAGGCAATCCGGTTTCTTTACATAAATCTAACAGCATTAATCCATAATTATTTAGCTTCCCTTTATCTTTTGACCATCGTGTTAACGGTACATCAGTTATATAATTATTTCGTAACAACTCTGGCGACTACTATTTTCTGGTACAATATAAGATAATATAATCAGAAATACAGATCCTCATCTAAACCCAACGACACACTACTGATTTTTATACATAAAAAATCGTCATTACTCGTAAATATTAATGTTTCATTTGTAACATAAATGTTTCTCAAATAAACAATAATGCCCCCTGAAGACCGTTTACTATTTGCTTATTTTCATGCCTATTTAAAACATAACATTCAAAATTGTCAATATATAAATCAGGAAAGTCATTAGTCCAGGTTTCCGTCAAAAGAATTATATCATTTGATTGAAAAATATTTATTAACTCAGTACAGTGTAACTTATTCGTTCGTCTGCTAGTGAGACCCTGTACATTTAACAGCGTACATCTCAGCGTGGCCTTCTTGTCAGTACACTATGCCACAGTAAAGGTGTTATTCTTTATATAATCCAAGAAAATGCACGAGATTTCTTGTTTCATTATTTTCACATTATTATTTGAATATGCATTAATATGCATTCCTCTATAACAAGATAACAAGCAGAGTAAAATAAAGTCAGTTACTAGTCCTGTATGGTTTCGCACATTGAGAGAAGCAGACTACAACTAACTGCAATGATTATACGCCACCTTACAAACATCTACTCACTACATTTTGTGTGGAAACAAGTTTGAAAGTGTTAAAAAAGTCCAACAATCATGCATTTTTTGACAGGGTTACAACACACTGAGGTGCTCATTGGAATATTCAGGATTTACAAAATTCAATTCTCAAAGAATTGATTTATGTCAAAATTCAATATTTTTCTAATATAGCTTTCACATTTCAAAATACTTACTAGTTAGCACATCATGTCCTGATCAATATGAAGTATTTTGAAATGTGAAAGCTATATTAGAAAAATATTGAGTTATGACAATTCTTGGAGAATTTACTCATTCATAAAAGTTACTTTTAAATCATCATCATCATCAGCTATTTTAATATAAATTCTATAAGATTGTTAACATACTCAGTAAATAACTCAGGAAATACAGATTTGCATTTTGTACATGCCAGCAGTGGACATAAAAGCAAGTCTTGTGTAAGCATTTAGACAGGTTTCATTTGATCAAATATGATTATTTAATGTACAGCTAAGAATAAATTGTGTACACTACTCAACCTTTGAATATTTACTGTCATGTTTGTAAGATTGTGCTCCACAAGTTCATATCAGCATATATCAGTGGTCACTTTTACAGAAACAGAGATTGACACTTTGCAGCTGGATTAATTCATTTTAAGTCCAAGATAACTAACATATATAAACTTGAACAATGAACTCCAGAACATTAACCAGTCAAAAATGGGTACATATAAATCATATTGGGACACCTCAGTTGAGGTAAAAGTGCAATATTTGATGTACAATTCTTACATAGATTCAAAAAGTTGTCCAGTACGTGACGATAAATTACACTGTCAGGGCCAGATTGCCCAGTATTTGAACTATTGTCAATCCATTTTTTTTTACAAATCTTGACAAGATGGCCCAGTATTTGAACTATTATCAATTTAGTTTGATTACAAATCTTGACAAGATGGCCCAGTATCGGGCTGGAGAGAGACAGACAAACTGACAAGGCTGCAACTGCATTATCTAAAACATATTTCAAAGTAACAATTCCATGAATAGTTTAGTTCCTGGTTTCAATAATATAACAAGGAACTCCAATCAAGAACAAATCCATTAATAAAAAGAACAAATCACATTTACAAATTTTATTATCACCGACTTCAGTTGATCCCACAAACAGATTTACAGGGATTCTACAAATTGTTTAACAATTCAGTTAGATTGACGAGGCAAGCAGTCAGATTTCTTACACAATATTCATATAATATATGAAAAAATCTGCAATGACATCTCTCCGAATATTTATTTATACATACACCTTATATGAATTGCTTTATGCATATTTATGTAAAACTTAAAATGGTAACAGCTGGATATTCTTCAGAATTTATTTTTTTCATGAAGGTAATGAAACCATGATTACATAAAATGAGCAAAGAATGGATTAGGTATATTGCAATGGCTGGAACAAAATATGTACATATGTTTACATAAAATCATTTACTCATTGACAAAAAACATAACACGTTTAAAAGTAGATGGAAGTTTCATAATCGGGGTTTTCTCTCAATATCCAAACAAAAGCTGGCATTTAACATGCACCTTTTATCCAATGAATCACAAACACACAGATAATACAGGTGGATATGTAAAACAACATATAATAATAATAATAATAAAATGATACAGTTACCCCACATAAGGCATCAACCAACATTTCATACATGATCATAGTTAAAAACATGGGCAATTTATCTAAATGTGTAAGAATATGTGTAAGTCGTAATTCAAATGAAATATAGTGACAATTACTAAAAGAAAGTTTCTGTAATACATAGTGCACAATTTCAACTACTATTAAAAATATAAATAATGACAATAAAATACATATCATCATCAACAAAAACAAATGCCAAGAATAATTGAAACAAGTCAAGACCACAAAATGGATGTTAATTTGAGCACATATGGGAGAACAGACCCGAGTGTTTATCAAAAGTGCCCTTTTCCAATTAATTTCTATAAACACAAGACAAATGCGCTAGGTGGCACACATTTGCACTAGATAAAGGGCAGAGCATTACATGAGCAAACTGAGGCCCGATTTGACAACTTAACATTTACTTCCATTTAATCATTTGATTATATAACTAAACTGCTTAAATTTGTAGCAGTTCCGTTAAATGATCATAATGATGTATAGATACATGTAACTTTTGCCATATGATCACACTGCTATATAAATATACATAATATATTTTAAACAACAACTATTTAGAATAAATACGAGATATTTCTCTTGTTGTCAAATCGGCAGTCAGTCTATCCCTCTAACTACTGTGGTCTGCAGGTGTTATCTCCCCCTGGACAGCAGGGTGGCCCGCTGGGGTCACGCCTTGGACCCCAGGGGCCGGGCTGCTGACATATACATTATTTCAGTAAAACCTACCAGCTGACCAGTACTTGGGTCTCAGCCGATGGGACAATGTGGACAGAGTTTACCTAAATGGACAATAATTGCTGACAGTGCATTTGCTGTCAACAGAACCCACAATCTCTGATGCCATATCAATTCCGAGATCAGCAGCGGTCAAGTCAACTGAGCTGAGGAATCCTTAACTAAACACATGAAAGAAATTAATGTATACCAACCAAGAACTATGGAATAAATAAATAATCCCTTGCTTTTTTTATCTGTTTTAAAAAGCAAAGAAACAAAACAACACATTTTGAGAACATGATTTTAAGAACATGATTTCCATTACCTTTTTTGTCCTTCATTTACAGTAACAGACATGAACTAAATAAATTTGACTTGCAGAGTAGACTGGTGTTGCATGCCCCAGATCTCATGATTGACCATGAACCTATACTGTTCTCATGTTGACATCAGAATCTGGCTAGAACCGTCGTAGTTTTTCAGACAGAGCACCAAATACAGTAAGTTAACAATAAAACAGATCACAACAATGTTTGTTTGCACTGCAGAACTAAAGCTTGAGAGGTTTTGCCTGTTCCCAAGTGAACTCGGGGCGACCGAAATGTCCATAACAGGCAGTCTTCTGGTAGATAGGATTTTTCAAGTTCAGCTCCCTGAAGTCGAGAAATACAATTCAATTTTTGCTTTTGGCTCAAGGTTAACCCATAACATTTTATCACCTGAAAGCTTATTTAATCACCTAAATCACTTCAATGAACAGCGAGATAACCCAATTAAACAGAAATTATCAAGTGAATGACAGTCAAGAACAAATAGGTTTGAATAAAATTTAAACTCCTAATGTGATCAAACATTTTGATAGTTTGTAATATACTACACATCTCCAGTATGTCAGACTTAACATACAACCTTTAAACCAAGGGTCAAAATTTAAACACACTGAGAAGCTTAATAATTGTGAACTGGTTTTTGGAAAAACTCACATTATTGAGCTTGATACAATTTTGAAAAGCTGAATAATATTAATTGATTCTGGCTTGTTCATCTAAATTCTTAAAAATAGCGATGGTAAAAAGAAGTGGCTTGCTACAATTTTGATAAGCCAAATGGTCATGAAATCAATCCTTATTTTAGTGACATTTGTACATTTAAGCACCAGCACATACTTGACAATTCTGCCAGGTCGCAGGTCAAAGTTGTTTCTGACAATCTGCAGCAGATCCCGCTCTGACTTGGTCGAAGTTCCATAGCTGAGAACTGTGATAGACAGGGGCTGGGCAATACCAATGGCATACGACAACTGAAAACAACAAACAACATTTAATAGATGCACCACTACTAAAATTTATGGGGTATTGGTCATCATTGGATTAACAAAAAGGAAACAATGAACATTTTATATGCAATTTTTTTTTAAAGTCAATCTAAAATATTACCGTAGTTAAAGACATGTGAAGTTTATCGAGACGACAACATTGCAATCGAAGATAATTTTGAAGTATGTTATAACCATCAATGTTGAATGAATTGGTACAATTTGAACCGTGTTGCTTTATAGCACCATTTGTTTGTCAGTTGAACTGCAATAGCAATAGCAATAGCAATAGCTTATAGTAAAGATATTATTATTATTATTATTATTTTATTATTTTATTATAATAAATATAGCTCTTTTAATAGCTAACACAAAGTTTTGGCCCAACCTACCTGTACAAGAACCCGCCTGCAGAGGCCAGCCTTGACAAGGGACTTGGCCACCCAGCGGGCAGCGTAAGCAGCAGACCGGTCAACTTTCGTGTAGTCTTTACCAGAGAATGCTCCACCACCATGTGCCCCCCACCCTCCGTATGTGTCAACGATAATCTTACGGCCAGTCAAACCAGCATCACTCTGAAAATTGAATTACGACTTAAGATTGTTTCTATGTTTCTATGAGCCTCAATAGAATTTTGTCCTCTTGTGTTTCTACGTTGAACCATTCCAAGAAAAAGCCAGCTGGCTGTTGCATTAAATATCTGAAAACCTTTTAATATGAAGTCTAGCTGCTTTTTAATGAACAAGATTTTTTGACTTGCACATTCATGATTTGTCTTGGTGCAATATTCTGCCTTCTAAAGGCTGTTTCCAATTGCAAAAAAAATCATCCATTTCTCTTGAAAGAAACATAATATTTTCCTGATTTGTGAACACAGATTCTGTGAAAAACAATGTATTTCTTGAAAAACAAACAATATATTGATAAGGCCCGCTCCAATATATTAGTGTATGCATACAAGCCTTTTTCTAGCCACTCCACAGGTCAGATATTCAGACCCATTCCCAACTGCAAATTAATTTAAAATCATGCAGAATTTCCTATTTTATCAGGTTACCCCTGGACTTTCCATTCCAAATTAAGGATTTTTCTATAAATATTCCCAAATAAAGGTCCAATTTTGTGTTCCCAAAATGTGTAGAAAAAGCCCTTGCATATTAAAAGGGCTATTTTTTTTTTTATCTCTATCAAATCGACCATTTAAAATAGGCAATCCGGTTTCTTTACATAAATCTAACAGCATTAATCCATAATTATTTAGCTTCCCTTTATCTTTTGACCATCGTGTTAACGGTACATCAGTTATATAATTATTTCGTAACAACTCTGGTGACTACTATTTTCTGGTACAATATAAGATAATATAAACAGAAATACAGATCCTTATCTAAACCCAACGACACACTACTGATTTTTATACATAAAAAATCGTCATTACTCGTAAATATTAATGTTTCATTTGTAACATAAATGTTTCTCAAATAAACAATAATGCCCCCTGAAGACCGTTTACTATTTTGCTTATTTTCATGCCTATTTAAAACATAACATTCAAAATTGTCAATATATAAATCAGGAAAGTCATTAGTCCAGGTTTCCGTCAAAAGAATTATATCATTTGATTGAAAAATATTTATTAACTCAGTACAGTGTAACTTATTCGTTCGTCTGCTAGTGAGACCCTGTACATTTAACAGCGTACATCTCAGCGTGGCCTTCTTGTCAGTACACTATGCCACAGTAAAGGTGTTATTCTTTATATAATCCAAGAAAATGCACGAGATTTCTTGTTTCATTATTTTCACATTATTATTTGAATATGCATTAATATGCATTCCTCTATAACAAGATAACAAGCAGAGTAAAATAAAGTCAGTTACTAGTCCTGTATGGTTTCGCACATTGAGAGAAGCAGACTACAACTAACTGCAATGATTATACGCCACCTTACAAACATCTACTCACTACATTTTGTGTGGAAACAAGTTTGAAAGTGTTAAAAAAGTCCAACAATCATGCATTTTTTGACAGGGTTACAACACACTGAGGTGCTCATTGGAATATTCAGGATTTACAAAATTCAATTCTCAAAGAATTGATTTATGTCAAAATTCAATATTTTTCTAATATAGCTTTCACATTTCAAAATACTTACTAGTTAGCACATCATGTC
This sequence comes from Mya arenaria, assembly GCF_026914265.1. Taxonomy (NCBI): domain Eukaryota; kingdom Metazoa; phylum Mollusca; class Bivalvia; order Myida; family Myidae; genus Mya; species Mya arenaria. The sequence goes on along the minus strand of NC_069123.1, from coordinate 21,915,940 downwards.
CTGATCAATATGAAGTATTTTGAAATGTGAAAGCTATATTAGAAAAATATTGAGTTATGACAATTCTTGGAGAATTGAATTTTGTGAATCTTGCTAGTAAGGTTTTATATATTGAGTTATGACAATTCTTGGAGAATTGAATTTTGTGAATCTTGCTAGTAAGGTTTTATATCTTTTATTTGTAGAGCAATATTAATTGTCAGTATATATGTACTTTCTAGGTTTAATCAATTGAGCAAACCTCAAGTTTAAAGCAAAGTTAGAAGGCAACGCAGCAATGTGAAAGTATAAACTGAAATGGATGGAAATGGTTATTCATTCATTACACACAGCTTTAAAACTAAACATTCAGATTTAAAGAAGTGAATTAGGTCAGGCAAGATAATTTATAATTTCAGTGATATCAACATTACTGTATTGCCTTATATAGAAGCAATACAAAATATAGAACAGCAAGTAAAACCAGTGCTGAAACACAAGCCGTTATATTAAACTGCTTGCTTACCCGCAGGTGCTGATAGGTCTTCTATTTGACATAAAAAAGAACTTCATGGTTATGGACAGTCAAAATGCAGATTGTAAATACATGATACATCTTTCTAGCCTTTTAGAAAAGACAAAAACTTAACAATGTTTTCAGTATAAAAATGAAAAGTTCACTGTTTATCTTGCCTGACCTATCACATAGCTCTTCCCATTGCCCAAGGCCAGTTAGTTGACATAATTTCTCAACTTCAGCAAATAAATCTCAGTCCAGAGGAGATAACACAAATCAAAATTGGCACACACATGCCATAAGATTTGACAAATACCTTTCCCACGTTAATCTAGGTTCTGCCTCAAGATAAGGACATTGTAAGCAAACTGGTAACAACACAAAGGCCATAACAAGCTTCAAGCACTTAATCCTCAGATGTTTTAGGTCATACAACATGCTGAAAGTGATGTAATAAACACATGTGAGCGAACCAAGCAGAAATGGTTCTTGTCATTTATTTCTTATATTGTCAGTTTTTAGCATCATTTCAAATCCAGAACATTAAAGCCAGATTTATGGGCATTGCTATACAGGTGCATCTTGTCTCCGGCATCATGTGTTCAATGTTTCAGTTGTATATCTTGAACATTTTTTTATAGTTATGGCCTATAAAAAGCTTTGACAAAATGGGGTATTGTACCTGTGGTCCACCAATTATGAAGATACCGGAAGGTTGGATGTGGTACACGGTCTGTTCGTCAAGATACTTCTTGGGGATGACTGGCCCAACGACCTTCTCCATAACCTCCTTGCGTAGCTGCTCCACGGAGATGTCTGGACTGTGCTGGACCGAGATGACCACGGTGTGAACACGGATGGGCACACATGCTCCTTCCTCATACTTGTACTCAATAGTTACCTGTATGATATATAGTATTTGCTATCATTAATGTCAAAAAAGCCTTCACCTTAACCTCACTTTTGACATACCAATTCATGTTCTTGACCTGGACAAGGCACTTAAAACATATTTCAACAGAATTTCTGCATATTTCATATATTTACAACAACAATAATAAGTATTATTTTCCATAGAGCACCATAAGACTTTGCAGCCAACACAAACACCAGTAGTGGGTACCTGTGTTTTAGTGTCCGGTCGAGCCCAACCCATCTCTCCATTACGTCTGAGCTGTGCAATCTTGGCATTCAGTTGGTGTGATAGAACAACTGTCAGGGGCATACATTCCTCTGTCTCATCTGTGGCATAGCCAAACATTAAACCCTGCAAATAAGCATCACAGAAGTGGAATGTGGAGGCAATGAATCTCAAGTTAAGTATCTGAGGACATTCATTTCTTCAGACTGAATAGCAACCCCTATTATATACTAAATGTTTACAAGATGTACATTCTTTGTACTTCCTTGCTCTTGGTATCAGTACATTACTAGTCCGTCTTGAAAAGCAACCAGTAAAGTGATAAGAAATATTCAGATCTTTTATCTGGTTCTAGATCTTGACCGTATACTAATTACTTGACTCAGTTTTACCTCAAACACAACTCTTGATGCTCAACACAGTTATTTAACACAACATCTTAAGCATAATTAAAGAAAGCTATTTATACATGCTTTACGGTGGATTAGAGAGATTTATCAGAAAAATTAAAACAATATTTTAGCCCATTCTCAATTCCAAGTCAAACATCAGCGTGCCAGGGCTTGGACAAAAATTCAACCACATGACGCAGCGATTATTTTCTAAAATGCAAATTGGGAAAAATACAAAATCAGAACCAAATAGCAAACATAATGGCAAATATACCTGTTTAAACCTTTTTATGCATACATTATGCTGTGAAAGAGCAAGTCTTGTTAAGATTTTGTTTATTTTCCAAGAAATTTATTTCTTTTTTTATTCATCAACATAATCTGCATTTATCAAATGGGGAAAATATGATTTTTTTTGGAGAAAACGGACACTTTTTCGCTAGGGAAACAGACTTTAAAAGGCAGTAAATTGCACCAAAAAAACAAGAGGCCCATGAGGGCCTATGCTCTACTGGCATGGCTCTTGTGGTCATTTTCAATCCAGAGCATGTATGTATGGGTAATAGGCAACAAACACATAGTTCACGTTTTGTGTTTGGGTTAGCCGAAAACGTTGCACGTTCAACATCTGAGGACAGAAAGTGTTGTAAGCAGATTAGTTGCATGAACTATTTAAATATGTGCCAAGTAAAGGTCATCTGAGGAAAAATATATATTTGCTTTCAAAACTGTACTCATGGTCAAAATTTCATTTCATTAGTTTTAAAAATAAAAAAGTTGGTCAAAAGGTCAAAGTCAAGGTCATCCAAAGACAACATTGTTGCTCGTTTGCAAAACTGTACGCATGGTCCAAATTTCATTGCTGTTGCTTTAAAAATAAAAAAGTAGGTCGAAAGGGGTGGGGCCAGCTTTAGCATGAAGGTATGAGCCTTGTGGTTTGAAACAAGAAGATTTTGAAAATATTTCTTAAATAAGTCTCTTAGAAACTTGTGACGGGGCAGTGCCTGTTTTGACCCCAGGGGCATAATTTGAACAACCATGGTAGCGGACCACTAAATTATGCCTTATTCAAAATAGAAAGGGTCTGCATAGCTGGTTCAGACAAAAAGATTTTCAAACATTCCTGATTTAAGTAGACCAAACCTGTGAACCCCGGGGGATGGCCAGTAATGACCCCAGGGGCATAATTTGAACAAACATTCACAAGCAATTGTGTTTAGATGGATGCGCGAACAAATAAAAAGATTTTCAAACATTTCCCAAATTAAGTATACCAAACCTGTGAACCTGGGGGCGTGGACAGTAATGACCCCAGGGGCATAATTTAAACAAACATTCACAACCAATTGTGTTTAGATGGATGTGCGAACGAACAAAAAGATTTTCAAACATTTCCCAAAATAAGTACACCAAACCTGTGAATCAGGGGGCGTGGCCAGAAATAACCCCAGGGGCATACTTTGAACAAACATTCACAACCAATTGTGTGGCCAATAGAGCTTAAAATGGCCTTTCAACAAGAACAAGGGAGAGTTATTCACAAAATCAACTGCAGAACCAAGAAGCAAGTTTTCTCCCTTTAATCCTAGACTTGACTTTACATGTAAACTTGGTTAAAAATAGACTTCGCTCATGTATACTTGGCTAAAAATAGACGTAGCATTTTTTTAATACTTTCAAGGCTCATCATCTAGGCATGAATTGGGCGGATCTGGCTGGTTTTAAAAAGGAACCGAGCTCTGATGGATATCTAAATATTGTACAAGTTTCATCGAGATACTATAAAAACTGAAGACTGTATCGTGTTCACAAGCAATTGTTTACAGATGCACGCACGGACGCACATACGACGTACACATTACCATTGCATATAAGCTCTTCTGGCCTTTGGCCAGTAGAGCTAAAAAACACTGTGACGTTAGGATCGCATACAATTTGGCGCTTTACTGAAAAACTTCAAATGCTGTCATTTAAAATCTCTTTTAAGAATAATAAGAATAAAAGAAAAAGAAAAATTGTTTGTTTCAGTGGAGGATCACAATTTATTTCATCTCATGAACACCAAAAGTTAATATTTTTGTGGCTATAGCTTTTGGTGCTCACTCAATGAAATATATTACAATCTTACATTGAAAGGACAGATATCTGTTATTGTTTAATGCTTTGGACTGGCTTATAGACATTTATCAGTGAAATAAAAATGTTATTACACTGTTTCTAACAAACAAAAATTGTTTGGCTTAATACATCACTGGTGAAAAATAGCCTTTTGCACTTAAGTCTGTGAAAAATTGAGCGATTTAACACTGAAACAAACAAGTATCCTACATTTTTTAAGTCAGCAACTCTTATTTTGAAACCATACATAATGAATTGACCATCATAAAATAAAACTTATACTCAATGCATTCCTCACTTTTCTGAATTTTTTTGTACAAAATACAGTTTATGCAATCTCATTCATAATCTGATTATGACATCATAAATGAAAATATGCTTCTATGCAGATTTACTGGCTTCATTAAACTTCACTGAATTTATTTTTATTATTCAAGCATTCCTTAAGCTTATAAATAAACAATGATATGCAAGTCAACTGTTACTAAAACTTCCTGTCCTAAGAAAATGGGGAGAGTCCAAAATCCATTTAATGTATTGTTAGGTCATGGTTACCTACCTGGTCTCCGGCTCCAACATCATCTTCATCTCTCTGTAAGTGAACCCCCTGGGCTATGTCCGGACTCTGCTCTTCAAGTGCAATGAGAACATTGCATGTCTTGTAGTCAAAACCTGCAATTTAAAATTTGTATGTATAATTTTTAAAAGATGTTTGTATTCACAAATTTCATAAAAGGATACTAAATATATCTACTTATTACTTAAGAAAGCTATATTTAAGAGTGACAAACAGCATTCAGATATATGATGGCAACATGTACAGCAATCTAACGCTGTACAACATTGAAAACCTGTTAAAGCCATATGTGAAAGAATTTGAACAAAAGATGTTTTCAGTCCGTTAAAAACTCATATTTCAGTGTAATGTTACAAGTACTACCTTTAGAAGAGTCATCATATCCAATCTGTTTAACAGTGTTTCTGATGACCGATTGGTAGTCAATCTTTGCCTTGGATGTGATTTCCCCACAGCATAGGATCATTCCCGTCTTGGAGACGGTCTCACACGCCACTTTGGCTTCTGGGTCTTGACGCAAGTGGGCATCTAGGATGGCGTCGCTTACCTGGTCACATATTTTGTCTGAAATAGATCATCAACATTAATGTACAAAAATGACATAACATTTAAATCATTGTCAGGAATCAGTTCCAGTTTGACCATAGTCCACTCAAGTTACTGATATCGATAGTACAAGCAATTTTGACAATACCTTAATTGTAGTTTTATTCTTGTTAAATAACCTGTAATCCTTTACTATGCTTATATTATTTGTACCGGTATGTTTAAAGTAAATGAGTTACTGTTCAGTATTTAACTTGCTTTAGGCCATATTGTTAACAATAACAATTGAACACTGAAGAAGTCAAGACAAAAAAAATACAGTGAGTTAAAAAAAACTTTTAAATGTTTTTGTGTATATAAATACCTGCAGTGCAGCAGTTACTTCAATCTAATAAATATTATAACAATAAAAATAATATTTATATTCATAGAACTCATTTCAACCTTAACAAGCTTCCAAACAAAATACTCAACTGCATGTAAATGAAAGCCTGGGCTTGTAAAATCATTTAAGGGCCAGTAAAGTTCCAGTGCTACAGGCGACAGGGCTTCTACTTTTATTGTTTACTATCATTACAAAACTGCATGGACCTAAGCCTAGTAAGGCCGATGAATTTAATTATTCCATAGGCCCAGAAAGATTGTGCTTCAAAAATTCGCAGTCAGCAAAAAGAACAACCGTCTTGACAAAGGCATTTTTTTTTGTTACTGTCAGCTCTCAGAATATGAAACTTTATTGGAATGTAGGATTTTCATTGAGCATTCTTATTTTGTGCAAATTGTGGTGTATTCTCATTTTAATATTTAATAAGAAAGACCGTTGATAGAAAGCATCAAAGGGCACCATGAATTAGTTTGTAATGTTAACAAATTCATATGGAAGTGAATGACAAACAAAATATGAATGTGTTTTTAAAATATTCTGTTTTCAGATTCAATTAAATACCAAGTGACTGTCTTATCCTGCGATACTGCTGTTTTAAAATACAATAAGCCACGGCTCCAGCTTTTCTAAATAAGCCATAAAGGCAGTTATCAGCTAATGCCTTGGCCACAACTGTCACGGCTCTTCTCAATAATAGATCCGGGCATATTATCAGTGATGGTTGGTTCCGGCCAAAGCAGTCTTGACCTTTATTTTCAAGTCTACCCGGCAGTTATCGGTTTGAAGTCATGGCATATTAATAGATTGTCCTGGTAAAAATCTTATTCAGACGCGCCACATTTTAAAGCTGATCATATATGCAATATTATTTCTTCATAATACAAAAGGAAACATTATTTGGACATATTTTTTTGCTGTTTATATGGACTTAAAGAATCTTTTGTACGTTGGCAGATTTTTTTTACATTGTTGATATGGCAAATCATTCACGTACAAATTGTTTAGTATCAAAAGTGGGTAGTTGTTCCGTTCAGGATTCCAGGTTAAAGCATATAGCGTCTATAAAATATCATAAAAACAAGAAATATTACCAGATAATGTTATTTTACATTAGTTCCGTACACAAAAAAATAAATATCCAACTTATAATTATGAGTTTGACGGCTTTTCTTCATTTCATTCTGTCAAAACATAACGATATATACATGAAGGGCACCTGCAAGGCTTCAAGGCACAGTTTTAAATCGCTTGGAACATTTCGGCCATGGCCGAATTGTTACGATTGTATTAACGAGGTCTATCTCGAAGCTTTGTCGGAGGAGGCCGAGTTATTACGATTGTATCAATTGTTCCCCTTGTATGTATGTATTTCTTTAGACCTTGCGATCAAGGATAACCCGTGAAAGTGCAAGCACTTATTTCCAACGGGGTCCTTTGTTTTTGCTGAAGGGACAGCACGCTGAAGAGACAGTGGTGGGATACAAGGAAGTCCGGGTGCGAGACCCTAGCTCTTTTTCGAAGAGACCCCTTGGTTCTTTTACGTGCTCGGTGTAAAGCACCGATACACGGGGTACAACTTTCCTGGGTTAAACCAGTACTGAGTACACCACTTTTCCAAGCACTACCCTTTAAATGCCAAGCGCCAGGCAAGGGAGCTACTTGTACCAACTTTTAACGTCTTTTGGTATGACGCGGCCAGGGATCGAACCCACGACCTCCCGCTCCGTAGGCGGACGCTTATCCACTAGGCCACGGAGACGGCATAATTGTTATCTGTCAGTCATATTTTGTATTATTGGAAAGGTAAACAACTTGTTTTAATGCATTAAATGCTTGTTTAGTGCTAAATAGCATTTCACTTACATGGTAAAATATGAATATAACTCTTTTTGATCAATTTCAACCATAGAATACTTCACTTTAAACGATTTCAATATTTTTAAAACACCCCTGGTTTTTGCACGGGTGCAGGACGAAGTGAACCATTTCACAAGTGAACCAGTTCCTAAGTGTACCATTTCAGGACCGAGTGAACCACATATGTATTATATAGTGGCTATTGTGTGATGGCACACTGTCTGAAAGGTGATAATAACTAGTAATTATCGCCATTTGAATGCAAGACTCAAGAGTAATTACCAATTAATAAGGCCAATTAAAATTAAAGTACAATTATCCATTAATTACACCCACACTTATTTGTTTTTGGGACATGATTGAGGTGTAAATAACAAACATAGATAATTTTTTGAACATATATGAAATAAAATTCAACAAAGTAGGATGTATTGATAATATATTCATTATAAGGATTAAATAAAAAGGTATTTTGTTTTTCTTTTTTCTTTTCCTTTTTTCAAAACATTGTTATATCAAAATACATAATTTTAATAAATAAACACTTTGATATGATTAACAATGTATTCATATTATCTATTAAATCATTTATACTCAGGAAAATAAACTCTGAAACATAACATTACATTAAGAGAATATTCCCTATATAACATATAGATGGTTCACTTCGTCTCACCGAGTGGTTCACTTAGTCCTGGTTCACTTGGGAAGTGGTTCACTTCGTCCTACATTCTTTTTGCACTAACCCGTTTAGACGTTAGGGATTGGAAGAATCCCGTATAACACGTCTATTATTTTAGACTACACTATTTAAATGATCTCCTTTCAAAATGACAATGGTGATTTGCAAATAATTAGTATAGCATTGACCAATTATAATATAATGCCTTTTGCAAACGGATTATTCATCAAATGTATCATATGATCCACTCAAGACATAAACATAAAATTATTCAAAGAAATTGGAACATAAACAAACCCACGTGACACTTTTGAAACACGAAAAAGTACCTGGGTGTCCCTCTCCGACCGATTCAGAAGTAAATAAGAATGTGCCTATGTCGTCTTGACTGCATTCTTCTGCATAATGATGGTGAATCTCTTTATAATGTTGATGATGCTCTCCAGCTTCGCCATTTACTGTGTTTTCCGACATATTTGATATGTTGTCACTCTGCCTTTAGTATTGGAAAAGAGATAGATTGAAAGAAATCGGCGCTTTTTATAATGGTATTATTCACGTGACTTCCAGTGATGTTTTCAATTGGTCTAAAAGTAGAACGATGGTAGGAGAGTTTAATTATGAAACAGGGGGAATAGATGTAGTGGGTATTTTGGTGTGTAGTTGCAAGCCAACTCGTATTTCGTCTAGAGTTTTCTTTTTCATTGTGTTAAAATGTTGTTGAAAAGATAAAGAAAGCGCATTTCTACTGATATAGACAATAACCCATTCTGAAATATACCGTACAATTGACTGATCCGGAAGTAATCTGGGTCAAACTGAAAGTAGAAAATGTCCACTTCTACGAGTTGGAGTTGGGCGATATTCGCATGCGGATCTGGCGCGCTAGGAGTTGTCTCTTACTTTGGGATAGGTAGCATGTACTACCAAATAATACATTGTATAGATAGCAGAGACGTTATTGACCCATTTCAATTCTACGCAATACAGTATGGTACTGTAGTGTAGTGTCGGTCACTGTGGCTCGAAGTTTTACATTTGTACTGTATTAATATTTATTAATTATATAATATAAAAATGCGGTACTGGTAGCTGTAAGACATCATATAAAGCTTCAAATACTAGATCTCTTTTATATACAGTTATATGTGTTTTAGAAAATCCAGCCCGTGTTGTCTCTGTGTTTTGCCGGTACTAGTCTAAAAAAATAGACGTGTTATACGGGATTCTTCCAATCCCCAACGTGAAGGATTTGCCATATCAAAAATCGTAAAAAAAATCTGTCAACGTACAATTATTTGGACTATGCCGGTACCAGCTGTTCTTATCCATGCTGCTGGTGTACACGTTGACATCAGCAATTGCTTGTGCATTTCGTGCTTTGTGGAGGTTCAGTAAACCCTTTCCTTTGCAAAACAATGATGGTAAAATTCTGGATTTGTGGATATTTTATTCTATAAGATTAATTTGTGTATGAATAATTCAATTAAAACCCCAAATCTTTTAACATAACAATTTGTTAGGTATACAACAACTGCCAGTAAAAGCCCAAATGATTTCATCTTATATTATGTTTACAGTACATGTCTGACATTTCATTCATATTATCCGAATGCTAATCTCCGTTTTGGTACGCCAGATTCCACCCATTTTGGGCAGTATTCTGGATGCCAAGGTTTAAGAAAACTGGATGCCACTTATAAATAAAGACTAAATTGACCAGGAACTAACATTTGCTACATATATATGTAAATATTTAAGTAATATCTGATAATATTGAAGTAGCAAATATAAGTCAATATAATTTATTTATGAACAATGTTTATTGCAATCATGGACTAATTGACAGTGAAATCACATCTGTTAAAAGAAGAAGAAAAAATTGAAGGAATACATGGCATATAATTAAATGATATTGCTTCTATTTCCTGGCTCTTTTGGTGTAAATGATGTTGCATTCTTAATCTTAATGTATCTAAGGGACACAATTCTTTATATACTACAGCATATTTCTCTATTGTAGTTATTCATACTGAATACTATGTTTCCTATATAGCTATGCCTGTAGTACTGTATTTCACTTGATGCTTGGGTATGAATGAATGAACATGTAACTCCATTTGAGATCTTATGAATCTAACCCATTCCACAGGTTGTTGTAAGAACTAAACCAACAACGCAACAAATATGGTGCATAAAAAATCAAAATGCATGCTCTGTATGTTAGAGCGTACAAAAACCAAGCAATATTGGGACGTTTTATTTCATATTAATACTGGTATTCAAGTTTAAGATTAGGTGGTATTGTTGAATCCTGTGAAAAAATACAGCAGGATTCTGGATTACAAGGGTACTGGGAGTAGGATTAAATACTTGTTATTGGTCCCAGTTTAAATTCATAAAAGGTGGTACATGTACAAATTGGTTCTTCTCATTATCTCATGTTTTAGACCACCATGAAAGGGAAGAATACCATGATACTAAACAACACAGTGCTAGAGAGAGCCTTCAAAGGATAACACAAGAAAAGGTACTGTTTCCTGAATGCCTCGAGATGGATAGTTTATTAATATATTGAGGATGTAAGTTGTAACACCCTCCCATGTTGCCTACTGCATACTCAGCTTACAATTTCATGTCGAATCCTACAAAATGTATACTTTAATGAATTTCAGTTTCTTCATACAGCATACAAGACTTCCGGTGAATAAAACCTGTTTAATACTGTGTGTCAAAAATTGAAGTTTCAGCATCCTAATCCAGTATTGATTAAAGAACAATACAATTTTTGGTAGAAATCCATAATTTTAAAGATTTCACCAACATCAAATTAATAACTAAACAACACCAACTGCGGGGGTGAGTAGACTTGTGGTATAGGTGTCCGCCATTCATCCAAAATGTTGTGAGTTATGGGTACTTTCTCATGGCCTTGAAAATGGAAATCTGTACTGGTTTCTACAAAGAGCCAATACCAAAGATTGTTTTTAACTTTCGTCATTAACAATGTTTAATGAAATGAGTATAAACTTTTCAAGAAGTGTTTTTTATAATTGGTTAATTTTAGTTTGAAAATCGATATGTTTTTAAAGTCGATATGTAAATTTTCATATTTCAACTGATTCTACAGGCAGAAGAGTACCGGGAGCTGATACTGGAACCGCTGGAATAGGCATGCCTGGAGAAACAAGAGAAACACCTGAGACATGTGCTGGAGCCTTTGTTCTTCACAGGCAAGGGGGAGTTGCTTGGAGGGGTATGTTAAGCTTATATTGTAAGGGAAGTTCCTGGGGTAGATATATGTAGACAGGATGTGAATTGAATAATAGAAGCTGGCTATAAATTGGAATAGCTGTGTAGTACCCTTTCTTTCTTTTTCCTAGGACGAAAGACTAGAGACCAGTAGAGATGACAAAAGTGTAAACAAAGAGGCCAGGAAAGTACGGTAAGACGGTTTCCAGCTCACGTACAAGAACACATACCAGCACAGCCAACCAGGAGAAAGAGGGTAACATACCCATCAGATGGGTAATTTTTTTCGAAGAATCATGGGGAATGTTGGAAGTCTTCTATTTGCAGAGTAAGAAGGGCTGTACTACTTGCCCTGGCGTCTGTGTCGGGTCCAGTTCAAGTTTTAGGCTTAGTAGGCATTTTTGCTTTTACTGTTCATTCAATCCTTTCACACTTCACACACTTGTTCAGGACCATAACGAAATTGTATTTCATATCATTCTAAATACAAATTATGGCCCCTGATTGACTTGGGAATGTAGGTTAAAGTTTTAGGGCACATTATATGAGGTTAAAGTTTTAGAGCAAGTTGCACTTTTCACTAATAACAACTATACCCTTCATTCTGTTCACTTCATACTTCACACAATTGTTTGCGGCCATCATACAATCAGTTACATAACTCCATGTTATTCTAAAGAAATTATGGCCCTTGATTGACTAAGAAAGTTTGGTTAAAGTTTTATGGCAACTTGGCATTTTTACTTTAAATTCCAATACTGTTCATTCACTGGACATCACACAGTTTTTCAAGGCCATCACACTATAATGTTTTCTTGACTCCATATTGTTCTAAATACAATTTATGGCCCTTGATCAACTTTAAAGTTTGGTTAAAGTTTTAGGGCAAGTTGGGATTTTTACTTATAAATCCTTTACCCTTCTTCACACTAACGGCCATTATGCAATTAGGTTACATAACTCCATGTTAACCTGAATACAAATTATAGCCCTTGATCAAGTTAGGTTAGGTTAATTTTACAGGTTTTAACTCAGTTCTTAGATAATATTTGTTCAAGAGACTTCATACTTTACACAGTTGTTCAAGGCCATCATGCCATTTGGTTACATAACCCCATATTATCCTAAACACAAGTTTTGGCCCTTAATCGAGATTGAAAGTTTGGTTAAAAATTAAGGGCAACTTGAGGTTTTAATTTAGATCTTAAATAATGTTCATTCAATGGAATTAATTCTTCACACAGTAATTGTTGTTCACGGCCATCACACAGGTTACATACAAATTATGGCCCTTGATTGCTTTTTTTTCTACTTTTTTTCTTGATTGCTTTTTGTTTTTCTTCATGCATTTTTGATAGGCACATATATCATATTCGAGCATGCAACGACAGCTTTTGTTACATTTACACTTGGAAAAATGTATACTTTTTGGAAATGGGAACATAGCTTCATAATGGCCAAAAACAGCTTGAAAAAGCCTTGTTTTATGAAATATATAAAACAATGCCCTGAATAATGTCATAAATAATGATGGAATGGTTTACTTTATTAATACAAAGTTTGGACTTGAATGGATTATTTGAATCAACATGTTTTCACTTTGCTTTTTACTTTTGAGTAATGATTTGAGCATGAAATAGAATAACATTCAGAACTACATCTATTACTTGTACCATATTGGAAAGTGTTTTCTTGTTCTTGTTAATGTACTTATTCTCATACCAGAAAGGTTACTAGTAGGCAGAGCTCTTAGGTACAATAAAGCTACTCCATTAATGATTGCACGGTATCTTGACAATATGGTACAAAGGAGTACACTTGTTCAGTATGATTTCAATGACCCTCCTAGTGGCTTCAGTAGCTTTTTTGTACATATTCTAAATTAAATCCGATAAGCTGTCTGAAAAGAATATTTTTGCCTTTCATTGAGCTTACATAAAATATTTGTTATATACAATAAAGTTGTGAAGATACAGTTATACTGCTTGAGAAAAACAACCCTTGAATGTTCATGTCCACTTGCAGTGATCGTCTTTTTCCTTGTGGTGATATCTTAACCAATGGAAATTTTGCAATTCAGTAAAAATCACAATGAAATTAAATGTTAAATGTCTGATCTGATGTCATCCTATATGATATGCAGGTTAATTTACTCCTTTATCAATTAAATGTTTGACCTCCTTGAAACTAAGGTGAGTGTCACTGCTCTTTTGAAATATTTGATGACATTATATGTGACACATTTTGTTTATTCTATGATTAGCAACTTTTAAATAAGATTGGTTTTTTAACTTTCCCATTTGTCGTGTTTGTTTTTCATGCTCATTTTGCTGTTGTTCTATCAATCATGTTCAAATAAGTTATAAATTACATATGTTACTGTAGTACATATAATTCTTATTTTGAGACATTTCATGTGTATATTAAATGATATTTTGGAATTGTTTGTGTGTGTGTGTAATTTTCATGGATTTACATGATTTTTAGCTTGTAATTGAGGTATTGTCATGATCATCTCTTCTGTAGTCATCATGCAAAATCTTTCTGTCCAGGTTGTTGTTATCCAGAACTGTAAATAAAGCCTATAACCCAAAACTGTATCAATGTTTATTTACAAAAGAGAAGTAATTAACAGTTTTCAATATTGACATACCATTTATCAATTGTCAGGTAATTGTGTTACCAGAGGAACCAGAGGTGGGTGAGGATGTCGTCATGGTGACGGTGCATACACTGCGGGATGAAAGGCGAGCACGCAGGTTCCACCTAGATACCACCATGCAGGTGATGATTACAAAACTGTTGATGCACTGCTGCATTTATCTCTCATGAAATGTGTCAATGAACACTAGACATAATCAATGTAGCAAAAAACAAGTATGTTTAAGCTACAGTTTGGTTATGATTCCAATGGTGACTACTACATCTTTTTTTCTTTATTGCAAAAAGGCGTTGTATAGGTATTACCTTTGGCGAGCTTGGTGGTATCAGCTGAACCTCATGCAAACAATAACAAAGGTATTTATCATCTAAACATGATAAAACATGGTGACAGGGTTCTTGGGCAATTTCTATGTGGATCAAGTTTGTTTGATCTTTGATAAATCACCTTAATACCACTTGAGATACTGTATGCTCCTTTTACATTTAAAACAGAAATAATGAAACTTCTGTTAAGTGTGTACAACCATGCGAACAGAATTGCATAGTGCGAAGTTCTTCATGCATGTTTTGTCTGTATAGGGTTAGAAACATATGAGTTATGGTTCTATATTTTATGAAAAAAACTTGAAATTTGTCTACCAACAGCCAATATGTTATTCAGGAATGTACCAATTTTGCCATACTAATTCCAAATCCTTAAAGCTAAAAAAATGTCAAAAACTTTTGACTTCATCATCGCATTATACCTCACTTGTTTTAATAATCCCTAAACCCACCAGAGCTCACCATATCATGTGGGTTATTTAAATTGTCCCAAAGAAAGGCCTTCAAACTGCCAAGCACATTAACAGCACTCCAACCACCTGGGTACTAAACACTCCACCAGCTTTTATGGAATGCTTCATAGGGCATACATGTATCGCAAAAATTAACCTTTCATTTTTAGTTCCACTATTCAAGAAAAAAGAATGCTATACTACCCACCCTTGTGTCAGCGTTGGCATCATACTTTGGTTAAGGTTTTGCCTGAAAACACCTTTAAGTCATTATCTCTGCAAATACATCATGTATTGCATTGAAACTTTAGACATGTGTTCCCTAACTATCTGACCTACTTAACTAATGAAGTTTGATAGCACTATTTTGAATGAAATGCAAATATAATGGGCGTTTAGTATTTGACTTGGAAATTCTGGTTAAGGTTTTTCTGGTCATTGGTGGTTTTAAACAAACTGATTGATGCCATTTAAGCTGAATAAGATTGCCCAAATTTCTTGTAATATTTGAATCCTATTGGAGCACATTAGACCCTGTTCACATGTGTATGTCTATATCTGTTGCTATGCATTGAGGGGTTACATGTTGCATGTCTGTTTTTCTCAGGTGCTGTTTGACTACATGACCACTCTGGGTTACAACCCCCATAACTACACACTGGCCTGGTCGTATCCAAGACAAACACTCCCTGACGAACCGGATGTCACTCTAAGCCAGCTCCAGTTTGGTTGTCGCACCTTGCTGTTTGTTCAGGAGAGGGAGCTCATGTGACAGTTATGTGATCAGTGAAACTGTCTGTACATGAGCTCATGTGACAGTCATGTGATCAGTGAAACTGTCTGTTCAGCAGAGGGAGCTCATGTGACAGTCATGTGATCAGTGAAACTGTCTTTACTTGAGCTCATGTGACAGTCATGTGATCAGTAAAAGTGTCTGTTCAGCAGAGGGAGCTCATGTGACAGTCATGTGATCAGTGAAACTGTCTGTACATGAGTTCATGTGACAGTCATGTGATCAGTGAAACTGTCTGTACATGAGTTCATGTGACAGTCATGTGATCAGTGAAACTGTCTGTACATGAGTTCATGTGACAGTCATGTGATCAGTGAAAGTGTCTGTACAGCGGAGGGAGCTCATGCGACAGTCATGTGATCAGTGAAACTGTCTTTACTTGAGCTCATGCACCAGCCACCCAAGTTTTTGAAATAGTACCAGAGCACATAGCATGTATAATTTAAGTCACATGGGTTGTTGGTGAAGTAACTGTTTTGTACCATGTAGTCATTACAAGTTTATTTATCCGCATGCTAGTAATCACATGATTAAGCTTCACCTACTTTTTACCATTCAGATATGGGAGTTCATGTATAGGCGAAAACAATGAAAATACTTTCCAACATGGTACAATGAAAATAAATGACCTTCTCATGTAAATTTCTGCTGGTCTGAATGTGTCATGTTGTTGGAATTTTAAGCATAAATCTATATGTCCTGTCTCTTGTAGCATTTGCCTGCACAAACACTTTCTGTTGGGAACAATGATTCCTATCTTGACTTTAGACCACACCAAATTGATGTTTCATTTCTCAGATTTACAACACCTATTATTAAGAAAATGCAAAAACAAAATTTACAAAAAATCTTAAAAAGGACCAAAACCAGATTTCTTGTGAAGTCATGTTGCATCTTACAATGCAAGAACATGTTATTTGATGTGTCTGTGACAACTTCTGGGAAACAACAAAATTTAAAAATGATTACTTTGTGGCATTATTTTGTAAACTTACATGAGAGAATGAAGTTTTAATGTTCAGAATTATCATTCTAAATATTTATTTTGTGGGAAAACAACAAAATGAATTTTGTTTTTGTTTTTATGCCCCCAAAAGAGGGCATCATAAAATTGAACTGTCTGTCCAACTGACACATGAACTAGACATTATAAGGCTCAATAGAACCAAAGATCATGCAGGTCTTTAAGATATCTTGAATTGACTGGTTTTATATTCATATACAGAAGGTAACATTGGTTTTTATCGAGAATTAAAGGAATACACTATGCATCCATATATACTCAGCAAAAAAAGTCATGCGACTAGGTATACGAGGTGCAGTCAAAAAGTTCCCGGACTGCCTTTGTACTTTTGACATTTTTGGGATTTGAAAAAATAAAATTACATCAAATTAAAGCTGAAACTATATTCTACATGACTGAACATATATTAACTTTTAATCACACATAAAACAATCATTTTTTACATAGAAAATAAACATAACTCACTCTGTACGGATCACTTCGTACGGAAATGACGTACTGTTGACGTTCACTAATGAAATTACGTCAATGTAGGCGCTTGTATGCTAGTCAATGTGTTTCAAAGCATATTGCCCTTGAAATTCAATACATTTTCTGTGCCAATCTACCCACTTATTAAAAATGTCTGCATACCACCCCTTTTTGCAATTGCTTACCGCCGACCTGACGCCACTTTTCATTTCTTCTGCTGATTCAATTCTGCCACCTCGTAAGTTGGTCTTTAATCTTGGAAATACACAGTAGTCCAAAGGCGCTAGGTTGACACTTTAAGTCGGATAATGCAGTCTTTCATACCCGAAAAATCTAATGTTAGTAGCGCGTCTTGATGAAAGATCAAATTTCGCAGTACGGACGTTTATTTCTCAATGATCGTGAGATGTCTCTGCACGTCTCAAATGTCACAAACATATGTTAACTCAATGTGAACCCAATTCATATCATAAAAAAGCCTGGAATCAATTATAAATAAATAATTGTCAAGATGTTGTGTATATTCCCATGGCTAAATCCGACACATCAGCTATTTCGTCGATCGATTTCCGCCGATGTACCGAAATGACACGCTGCATTTTGTCGAAACTGCCACTATCCTGTTCCATTATTGTCAGTTATGTCATCACCTGGAAATGCTTGTGCCAATCCAATATGAATGTCCGGGAACATTTAGGTAAACTATCTACCAGATTTATAAATTTCCATGCATCCTTTGGTGTCATTCCTGCACTCGCAGAGTAGTTCATGACTGTCCGTTGCTCTGTTCGCACGGATGACGTTGACATTTCTTCACCGGCGATATCTTCCATTGCTTCAGACAATGCATACTAATTCAATAATTTTTAAGTGATGATGTTTGTTTTGGACGTGTGTTTAGAAATGACGTTAGTGAGACGTCATGTAAATTTACATGATAAAACGGCGCCAATATATTGCATATGTAGCGTTTTTAAGAGTGAAAACAATTTCGTAATCGGTAATAATATTCAAGGTGATCCGTAGCGTAGGTTATATACTACAATGAACATATTTTTCTATCAAAATATGGATGCTATGTAAATAATTCTGCTTACAAAATGTAAACATGTTAGGATTTATGTGTGACAAGTATCGTCATAGTCAGACGTCAAAAGTGTGCAATATATAACCAGTCCGGGAACTTTTTGACTGCACCTCATATAAGGGCATATAATTTAGAATGTATTGGAAAATATTTTAATGAAATACATAATATGAAATAATAAATCGAGGACAATCGTTTATTACAAATTTTAATAAAGTTTATGGCAGTGAACAAATCATTTTATCGATTTGATCAGTATAGGGGTCAGGGTGTAAAAGACACAGTACAGCTTGTTTCAGCATATAACCGTTTTGTATGACCAACTACTGGAATGAAATAAACAGTCGCAAAATCAACAAAAACAATGTAAAAAAATAAAAAGTAAATAACATAAACAGAACATCACATGACTACAAAGCCTTATATTAATTTTTTCTTGCTAATAAAGGCATATACTTTCTCTTTTTAAATGTTAATAATGTGTATGTCCCCCAAAATTGTCCCTGCATTCAATCATTCTGGCTCTTGATGAATAAACGAGTTTTTAGCTCGACTATTCGAAGAATAAGGAAAGCTATACTACTCACCCAAGCGTCGGCGTCGCCCCTTGGTTAAGGTTTTGCATGCAAGCACACATAGGTTAATATCTCAGCAACTACTTGAGGTATTGCATTGAGACTTTATACAATGGTACTCAACCATCCAACCTACTTAATTTACCAAGTTTGATAACTCTACTTTGCATTTAATGCCAATAATAGGCCTTTATAATTTGACTAAGAAATTCTGGTTTAGGTTTTGCGTGCAAGCACACATAGGTTAATATCTCAGCAACTGCTTGAGGTATTGCATTGAGACTTGATACAATGGTACTCAACCATCCAACCTACTTAATTTACCAAGTTAGATAACTCTACTTTGCATTTAATGCAAATAATTGCCCTTTATTATTCGACTCAGAAATTCTGGTTAAGATTTTGCATGTAAGCACACATAGGTTAATATCTCTGACAGCAACTACTGGATGAAATGCATTGGGACTATATAAAATGGTACTCAACCATCCAATCTTCTTAAATAACCAAGTAAGATAACTCTAGTTTGCATTAAATTCAAATAATGGCCCCTTTTTTATTCAACATAGAAATTCTGGTTAAGGTTTTGCATGTAACCACTTTTAAGTCAATGCTTCAGCAAATACATCATGTATTGCATTGAAACTTTACACACAGGCTCCCAACCATTTAACCTTCTTATTTAATCAAGTAAGATAACTCTATCTTTCATATTATATAATTTTTGCCCCTTTATTAT
This sequence comes from Mya arenaria, assembly GCF_026914265.1. Classification (NCBI taxonomy): domain Eukaryota; kingdom Metazoa; phylum Mollusca; class Bivalvia; order Myida; family Myidae; genus Mya; species Mya arenaria. The sequence continues at coordinate 21,896,365 of NC_069123.1, read as the reverse complement.
GCGACTTAGAAATTCTGGTTAAGGTCTTGCATGTTAGCACACATAGGATAATATCTCAGCAACTACTTGATGTATTGCATTGAGACTTTATACAATGGTATTCAACCACCCAACCTAATTGAATAATCAAGTTAGATAACTGTGTTTTGCAAATAATGGCCCTTTATTATTACACTTAAGAATTCTGGTTAAAATTTTGCATGTAACCACATTTATGTTAATATCTCCGCATATCATGTATTGCATTGAAATCTAATCTAACAGTGATTCATGCATGTTTTGCCAAAACTTTTCAATCCTTACACTGAAAACCGGCGGAATAGTCGAGCGCGCTGTCTCTGTGACAGCTCTTGTTTAATTTCTTGTTGTGGAATGGCATCCCATTCCTCTTCAAGAAATCTTCGAAGGTCCACTAGGGTGCTATGTCCCAGAACATCCCAAACATGTTTAATATACGAGAGGTCGGGCGACATTGGGGGCCAGCTCATGCGCCAGAGGCGGATCCAGGAATGAACGTTAGAGGGGGCGTAACTTAGGGGCGCAACCTTTTGACATGCACCCCTCCCTCTGAACCGAAAGTGTATGGCATAAACTGTTTGCATATGGATTGGGGGTTAAGCAATCAAGAAAAATTAACAATTTGTAGTTGGAAATGATGCATTATAGGCGTATTTTATTATTTTTTATCTCCTAAAATGACATAAAAAGTAAACTTTGACGATTTTAGAGGGGGCGCGCGCCGGAAGCGCCCCCCTCTAAATCCGCTAGTGTGCGCTGTATGCCATTTTCCTGGACAAACTGGTTCACAATAGCAGCCCTACGGGGCCTAGCATTGTCATCTTGATAGATTGGCTGGCGAACGTTTATCTGGCGTAAGAATGGAAGCACATGCGGCCAAAGAATCTTGTAACGATACCGTTGACCGGTCAATGAGCCGTCAACAAGCTACCCTCTGCCATTTTACCTCCCCAGATCATAACTGATCCTTCCTTTCCTGCGACAGTCAGCATTACAGTACAATGCGCGTGATGCTCACGACGCTGGCATCACACACGCTGGCGCTGTCAACATTCCGAAGGTAAATGCGACTCATCACTGAACAACAGTCCGCCACTGCGCTCTGTTCCAGTGGGCATGTTCGTTGCAAAATGCTAGCCGGATATGTATGTGCCGGTCTTGTTAGCCTGGTTTCTTCGCCAAAACACGTGAGTTAAACCCGGCAGGGTGCATCCGGTTACGGATAGTTTGGAATGAAACAGGTCTCGTGTCTGGACCCGGCCTCGCCATAAGAGTTTGATGCAACGCAACACTGGACAAAAACCTGTTTCTAGCGACGTTTACTTCATGGTATAGGTCTTCCTCGCCGGAAGTGGCTCTTGGTCGCCCTGACCGCGGCATATTACGAACGCTCCCTGTCGCTTGAAACCGTTGCCATAAGTGATAAATAGTTGCACGGTTGACGTTTAAGCGCCTTGCACAATGTTTTCAACGTTCCACCCCGCTACTTTAAATCCGTAAAATCACGTAACCGGTCGTCCTCGGATAAATGGTTACCATTCATGTCTTCCAAAAGTGACATTTGGACATACAGAATCAAAACAACTTGTGCCTAAATCAAAATGAAATCCTCATTATGTAAAATAGAACCATTTATGTGAACAAAACAAGTTATGCAATTTCTCCGTAAGTCTGAAAAACACGCGCATTTTATGACTTTTTACTGTAGACCCCTACCCATTTCTAACAGTATTATTTTAAACTTTCACAAAATCAATACCATAATTTATGAATATTTAAAGTGCCTGAAAAAATCATAAGGGAACACGTTGTCACATGACTTTTTTGCCGAGTATATATAGCTATCATTTCTCAAGTTTTAGGTGCATAACTAGACTTGAATTAGAGCTTTGGTCTTTTGAAGAATGATAAAAATGCTCATAACAACATTATAAATCATTTGAAACCCTGTAAAAAAAATATCCAATGATGTTAACCATGTTAAAAAGAGGTTCTTTTGTATATCCCAGGAACTTAATGTCTTTTGTTTCTGTATAATAATGGATTTTCAGGGCTTCTGAACTTTATGGGGAAAAAAATATTAACATAACATGGGAGTTTGACTTTTTGTTTAAGGATTATGTACCTTTCTGATTTCCATTTGTTATTATTCACAAAGTGAAGTGGGGGCTTTATAGGAATCGCGATTGTCATCACACAGAACCCTTGTTCCTACCTTCAAGGTCAAGGTCACAGCAACCTTCTGAACATACCAGTAGTATGTGTCCATCAGTCTGCCCAGTTTTTGTATTTTCAATATCTTTCACATTCATTGTCAGATTTTAAACTTACTAGAGTACTTATTATCTGGAGTAGAATCTTATGAATTCCCCTGCTTTCGATAAAACATGTTTCTTCTGCACTTGTTTCTGCATCTAATCATTCATTTTTAGCTCGTCTGTTTTTCGAAGAAAAAAAGTCGAGTTATTGTGATAGCCTTGGCGTCGTCGGCGTCGTCTGCGTCTGCGTCTGCGTCGTCGTCGTCGTCCAAAAACTTTAACCTTACCTCATAACTCAAAAACCGTTCAACATTTACCTATGAAACTTGATACATATGTACCTAGGAATGAAACACATCTATACAAAGTCACATAGCTCTAGTTTTTTAGAGTTATGCCCCTTTTTAGACTTTAAAAAACAGACGAGCGTTGGCACCCACTCCGCGGTGCTCTTGTTACAATTTACCATGACTTATGATATAAATTTTGTTATTTCTTTAATGCTTTTCAGTGAAATATCATGTTTTTTCCACTGCAATAGGATATTTCCACTGCATTTTGATATTTTCATTGCTCTCAAAAATAATTTATTCTTAAATTTAGGCTTAAAAGAAAAAGATTTTTTATTTTCAGTGTAAAATCCAATTTATGTCTCTTGACTGCACCTCTTATCAACTATGTCTTTCTGTGATCACTCTGTGAAATTAATTTTAAATAAACATTTTTTATCATCTATATCATAGTAGGAATGTTACTTAGTATGTCTTTATTTGCAGAAGAATAACACTCAAATTTCCGCAATATTTAGAATCGTCTTAGTCCAGTATGTACAAATTTAGCTTCCACCCCTTAAAATATGGTTATCATATATATTGAATATCACAATAGTTGTTTCTGGCTATTATCATCTTAGTATGTCTGACCTTGATATCTGGAGCTGACAATTTTGTTTTTATGTCTTTAATTTTAGTCTTCATTTTAAGCAAAATATTGCCGTCCGACGTAGCATATACGACGTCATTTGTCACGTGGTATACACACACTGGATTAATGTAATTGATACATGTATGTAATTTAATAATCTATCAAGCTAATAAGGAGGTTTTTGCATTCAAGAACTTCAAAGGAGTGATAACTTCCCGGCACCACGCCGCCTTGACACAGGACGTTATTTATTGAATCTAGCAGATGTATTGATAAAACAAGTGGTCCATGAGGGCCCATGCTAGTGGCATGGCTCTTGTGGTCATTTTCAATCCAGAGCATGTATGTATGGGTAAAAGGCAACAAACATATAGTTCACGTTTTGTGTTTGGGTTACCTGAAAACGTTGCACGTTCAACATCTGAGGACAGAAAGTGTTGTAAGCAGATTAGTTGCATGAACTATTTTAATATGTGCCACGTAAAGGTCATCTGACAAAAAAAAAATGCTTTCAAAACTGTACTCATGGTCAAAATTTCATTTCTGTAGCTTTAAAATCAAAAAAATTGGTCAAAGGTCAAAGTCAAGGTCATCCAAGGACAACATTGATGCTCATTTGCAAAACTGTACACATGGTCAAAATATCATTGCTGTAGCTTTAAAAATAAAAAAGAAGGTCAAAAGGGGTGGGGCCAGCTTTGACCCCAGGGGCATTATTTCAACTGTTTTGCTTGAGAGTCATCATATGATGCTCCACTACAAATATCAAAGGTATGAGCTTTGTGGTTTGAAACAAGAAGATTTTGAAAATATTTCTTAAATAAGTCTCTAGGAAACTTGTGACCCTCGGGGCAGTGCCAGTTTTGACCCAAGGGGCATAATTTGAACAACCATGGTAGCAGACCACTAAATAATGCCTTATTCAAAATAGCAAGTGTCTGCCTAGCTGGTTCAGACAAAAAGATTTTTAAACATTCCCAATTTAAGTATAGCAAACCTGTGAACCCCGGGGGGATGGCCAGAAATGACCCCAGGGGCATAATTTGAACAAACATTCACAAGCAATTGTGCTTAGATGAATGCGCGAACACACAAAAAGGATTTCAAACATTTCCCAATTTAAGTTTACCAAACCTGTGAACCCTGGGGCGTGGCCAGTAATGACCCCGGGGGCATAATTTGAACAAACATTCACAACCAATTTTGTTAAGATGAATGCGCTAACTACAGAAACTTTGGCCAGTAGAGCTAAACAAGAACAAGGCAGAGTAATTCACAAAATCAACTGCAGAACCAAAAAGCAAGTTGTCTCCCTTTAATCCTAGACTTTACTTTATATGTATACTTGGCTAAAAATAATAAGATAATAGATGATTTATGATTATTTCAAAGGCAGTAGGTCTTATTTGCCACATGGGCATAGTGTGGAAAAAGTTTACTTTTCAAACCTTTGTAAATGTTCATGGACAAATAGGTCTTGCCTTATAACAAATATGCCTGGCATGAGTACCCTTCATGATGATCATGTGTACCAAGTTTCATAACTCTTGAAACACTTGTCAGTAACTAATACTAGTGTGGTTTCTCAATAGGTCAAGGAAATTGCACCTTGCATTTAAACCCCTGTCACACTAGGGCTGTATTCCAACGGCGTCTAAAAACAATCCAGAATGCCGATCTGCGCGCAGAGGAAGCATCACAGTGGCATCACCAGTGAACGTGTTTGGATCACATAAAATGCCGAGGGACAGCGTGCACTTTGAGCATGCCCAAAAAAACACCGTTGCTCGGTGTTCTGATAATAGTACTGTGCGACTGCCATGAGGTCCCCGTACCAGTGCAGTTAGGTCTCCCACGATGCAACAGGATTGTCAAGGGGGCGCACAGAGGTGGCAGCGCGAACTCAATGGTTATCGGTGGCTCTTGCACAGCAGTCATACAGGCTGAGCTTTTTTTGAGATGACACTGCGTCTTCACTGGACTCAAATGGCACGTCTACGATGCTTACGAGTTTTGTTTTATAACTGTGCTCTGACAACAATTGTACGGAGCTGCCATGGCAATCACAATTTAAACAATTAGAATGGCTTCAATTTGAATACCGTTGCAAATATCAAACGGCTGTTATGGTATATAAATCTATTAACAATCTTACACCGAGTTATTTAAGAGACATTATAAAGTTATCTAACAATACAAGACATGGATTAAGATCTTCTATGCGACAAGACATTGCCCACATTCGACATAAACTCAATACAAGAAACACTCATGCATGCTACAGTGGGAAAGTTGGGAACTCTTTACCAGAACGAATACGTAAATCGAACACGGAAAAGACATTTAAAGCCTGCTGCAAGAAGTTCTTTTTACATCATCAATTGCAAAAACCGTTGTAAGAATTGTACACATAATTCCATGTATCTCGAGTAAGGTGTTAAATACATGTGTGACTGTCTTACTTACTCAGTTAATTAATTTTAATGATATGTTTTGTTAACCTTTAGGTACAAATTGATGTATTGTTCGGCATTGATGTTGTTATTAATGTATTATATTCATGTTTCTTTATGTTTTCGTATAACATTTTAATACGTACCCTTTTGAAATAACAAATTTATGCTTGCGTTTTCATTCTAAACATTTATGTGTGAGTGCGTGTGTATGTTCTTTCAGAAGGCCACATTGTAAATAAGTCGTGTGTTATGTTTGTTTATAATATGATGCCTATGTCTTAATGTGTTACCTTCTTTAAATAAAATTATTATTATTATTATTATTACTAATGTGGAACAGCAAGCCGGTCTACTGCTTGCCTTTATCCAGCAGATCCAGGATGAAGCAGACGCTGTGGATCTTATTTTGTGGCGACAACAGAGGGGGCGTAGAAGGCTTTGGTTAGATCATGGCTGGACAAAGGCAGATGGTTGCAGCATGGATACTATCATCAGCTCAAGCCTGAGCTGTAATATGAGGACCCTGCCAGTTATTTCAACTACTGCTATTTCATTTTTATAGGTAATGCAAAACAAAACACCATCAATGCCGTGAAAGCGCAGTGACAACTCCATGAACACAGTAGAAGCGGCATGACAGCGCAGAAAATCGCTAACTAGAATTCTGTAGGAATGCGGTAGATCGCATGGAGCTCTGTAGAAATGTAGAGTTGCTGTGAGAACACCTTGACATCGCCATCTTCATGAAAACTAAGTACTAAATTTCATAGTTACATTTCTAAAACTGTTGGGAGAAGTTCACTCCACGAAGTCCAATATAATTACATGTAATAGTGTAAACTAGACGCCAAATAGTGACAAGTTGAACCCGTTGAAAGAGCCTTTAGCTCAGACAAAATGCACTTTCATACACATGCAATACCAAAAAACATTGAGTTGAACAATAAAAAGATTATTATTAATGCATGGTAAAGATACAACCCATACAAGGTTCAGTCTGGACGGACAGACAGACACATTAGTGCGCATACGTGTTACCTGCTACTTTCCATCTCATCATGGTGAGCCTCCATGGCAAGATTTATAGAAATCCTATAATGCATGGTCAAGATACAGCCTGGACATGAATCATTTTAACTTTTGAACTGTTGAAAGTGTGGCTGACTTTTGAGGAACAGGCATGGGTCTTGTGTGCAACATGACACCTTTTTTACTTTCATTTTTTACTTTTTTTGAAAATCCTATCATGCATGGTCATACAGCCTCGACAAGGTTTTGTCCTGACGGATGCTCTGATGCATGCAACTGTGATTGTGACAACTTTGTCACACTCACAGCACGATCATGTTCAAGGACATGTAACTGAAAGATAAGCAGGAGTTTGGCTACGAGCTGTGGGAGAAGTATGCTCCACAGCATCCAATATAGCTATGTTCAAGGGCATTTAATGCACTCAAGACAAGTATTGGCTGCTAAAAATACGTCCGCCACTCAACTCATCATTGTCATAATGTGTACAAAGTATTTTCATGACAGGCAGCTTGACTGACCTAGCAAACAAATGTATGATGACTCCAATAAACCCACCTTCAAACCTTGCGGGGAATTAATAATGGCCGCTAGCAGTAAGTGACTCTTTTAAGTATTTGACCTTGAACAAAATGTCTGGAAAATACTTTATTCAGATGTAAGGCACGTAATTACTGAGCTTTTGCAGTTAAGGATTTATTGATTGAACACATGATTATATAATAACATTTGTCCCCAACTGACCTTGAACCAAGTCAGCTAATGCCTTGGGGATGACTGGCCAGTCCTTATAATGTCATACGACCCTCAGTTTTGTGATTTATTTCATTGTTTGATATCCTTTCATTAGTTGGGGAGTTATAGAGTGGACATGAGAAATGGCTTCGTAGAGGTCTTTACAACTTGAAATTATGTAGCTAGGATTTATGCCAGATTATTTCAACTAGAACTGTCACAGGAATGGTATACTTATTCTTCAAAAAGGGTCATGCCTCTGTCAAAAATTGGTGGATTGTACCCCCAATTTCAAACTTTCAACAAGTTTGACAAATTTTATGTTGAAAAGGGACCATAACAGATGGAACAGATTGTCATATTAGTGGCCACTTAATGTACACCCAAAACATTCGGGGAGCATAAAATACTTATTGCAAAACTATGTCTCATGTACTTCGTATGTTTGCTCTTATGAAGTGAGTATTCAATCATACTTAGACAGCTGTTCTCACCCTTGCTTCCTAAGGATCTCTCTTCTAGATTGTATACTCCACAACATTTTGTCAGATTTAAAATATGCCACTTGTTATGAAACTTGGAAGCCTTGCCTTTGAGTCAAGGTCTTAAAGAGAGCACCACAAGTAGCTGCCAAAGAAAGTGTGTAAAACTCTGTTAGTATTTATACCTGAGCCCTTGCTTCATATGCGAGTATTGTTTCTGGTGACATGCGTACCAAGTTTCACATAAATATTTTTACAGTTATTAAGTTATGGCCAAGGAGGTAGGCAACACTTACACCAAGGCTAAAACAACACCTCAATTTTTGTGTCATCAAAAACAGACTAGCAATATTTTATGTTAGGCCATTTATTAAAAAGCAATGACCAGAAAAAGTAACAAACAAGCATTACAATAACAGAACAACACCGAGTGTGGAACATGAGACATGATTGATAACAGAATGTTTACCAGTCTTACAGTAACCTCTACAGTCATGATGACACCATTGTCAATATCAATAACATGTCCCAGATAGTTGGCCAACATGTCCCAGATAGTTCATCAACATGTCACGAGATAGCTCATCAACATGTCACGAGATAGCTCATCAACATGTCAAGAGATAGCTCTTCAACATGTCACGAGATAGCTCATCAACATGTCACGAGATAGCTCATCAACATATCACGAGATAGCTAATCAACATGTCACGAGATAGCTCATCAACATGTCCGAGATAGTTCATCAACATATCACGAGATAACTCATCAACATGTCACGAGATAGCTCATCAACATGTCACGAGATAGCTCATCAACATGTCACGAGATAGCTCATCAACATGTCACGAGATAGCTCATCAACATGTCTGAGATAGTTTGCCTATATTTTCAAGATAGTTTGCAAACATTTCTGAGATAGTTCTTATAATCAGAGATTAAAATATATATTTTTCTTAACACTAAGAATTCTCCAAGAGTTTTTTTTTAACTATATTATTACAACAAATGACTAGTTTAAAAGCAGGACTTTACCGGTACTTGAATACATGATTATGCATAACATGAAAAAGACCGTGTATTAAAATGGAACATGTAATCACCTTCATCTTGCACTATACAACAGGCATGTCAGAACACAGAAATGTTCTTGCATGTATTGGAATAAGAGCAATATTAACTTCCACAATTGCACATTTCATGTTGGAACGAAAAACTACTACATGTGTTGGTTGCATATTAAACTGTTGTATCTATTTGAATTCATGACAAATGTTAATACAGTCTTGCAAACAACCTTGAACATGTTAAAAAAGTCATGGCATAACAAAGTTAAGTATGCTAGCTTTTAATTCATATCATTATGACATTCATGGTGATTACAGTGAAAAAAAATGAATGGATACAATGAAGCAAAATACTTTACAGTTTGTAACAAGAGGCCCAAAAGGGCCTATGCTCTACTGGCATGGCTTTTGTGGTCATATCAATCCAGAGCATGTATGTATGGGTAAAAGGCAACAGACATATAGTTTATGTTTTGTGTTTGGGTTACCTAAAAACGTAGCACGTTCAACATCTGAGCCCAGAAAGTATTGTAAGCAGATTAGTTGCATGAACTATTTTAATATGTGCCAAGTAAAAGTCAACTGACAAAAAAAAAATGCTTTCAAAACTGTACTCATAGTAAAAAATTCTGTAGTTTTAAAAGTTAAAAAAAGTTGGTCAAAGTCAATGGCATCCTAGGACAACATTGATAAATTTGAACAAACATTCACAATCAATTGTGCTGAGATGGATGCACGAACACACAAAAAGATTTTCAAACCTTTCCAGATTTATGTTTACCAAACCTGTGAACCCTGGGTGTGGCCAGTAATGACACCAGGTGCATAACTTAAACATTCACAACCAATTTTGTTAAGATGAATGCGCAAACTACAGAACTTAAAGCTAAAAAATGGCCTTTGGGCTTTCAACAAGAACAAGGCAGAGTAATTCACAAAATCAGCTGCAGAAGCAAAAAGCAAATTGTCTCTCAAAATCCTAGACTTGCAAATTGTCTCCCTTAACTCTAGACTTGAATTTACATGTACATGTAAACTTGGCTAAAAATAGAATTCGCTCATGCAGACCTGGCTAAAAATAGAAAGCATTTCTTTGAAACTTTCATGGCCCATAATCTAGGCATTCATGGGCGGATCTGGCTGGTTTTCGAAAGGAACCGAGCTCTAATCTATATCTAGATACTGTACAAGTTTCATCGAGATACAATCAAAACTGAAGACTGTATCGTGTTCACAACCAATTTTTTACACAATAGCATTTTTTTATACTATCAAGGGCCATAATCTAAGCATGCATGGGCGGATCTGGCTGGTTTTCGAAAGGAACCCAGCTCTAATGGATATCTAGATACTGTACAAGTTTTATCAAAATACAATCAAAAGTGAAGACTGTATCGTGTTCACAAGCAATTGTTTACAGACGCACGAACGCACGACCGCACGGATGCACATACTACGTACACATTACCATCGCATAAGCTCTTCTGGCCTTTGGCCAGTAGAGCTAAAAATGTAAAATCTTTAGAATAAGTAAATGATAAAAATAGGAATGTATGAAGAACATTAATAAATTATATGTACATGAAAGTATATATAAAGCTTTACAAAAATGTCAACAAAATCTTGGTAAAAATAACAAATCAAAGTAAGCTAATAACATGTATACATGATCTTTAACAAAAACATAATGCACTAAGTCATTATAAACTTTTTCTTTTTTTTTCATAAAGAACACATTATTTAATACATAAAAACATTCACAAAGGACATTTATAAATTCAGATTACACATTACCATTCGGCGACTAGAAAAAGTTTTGCATTTCAAAATAAAAGTTACTAAAAATGTAAATAAACAACCCATTCAAACCGTATGAAAAAATGTAAAAATGTGACTTATAATCACTTGATCCATAAAATATTGCACATTATATTATTACAACACTGAACAAGCAATCCTACACCCCAGCTATGTATATAACACTATTGTTTTATTTTGTGAAAATGTCTTAATTAAAAGATAGATTACTTACATTTTAAATGAAAAAAGTAGACATAAATGAAAATCAATAAATATGTTTTTTAAAATTGATTAACCAAGATAAATTTTAAACACTTGGTATTAACCTATAAAAACAGAGATATTCCCTCCCTGTAATATTTGTTGTAAAGGCGGTCATGTTTTTTTTATTTCTAATAACTGCACATATACCAAGATAACCAAATGTGCCCTTTTAAATTTCAACGAAGTTTGTACACATACTTTTCACAGTTACTGAATGCAGGTGAAATGACGGCACAATGCATTTATACAGAGAAACTCACTCACATCAAATCACTCTATTACGTGGTAAGGTGGGTGTACACAATAACAGACGGGTTCTGTAAGTCCTTGTAATGACACTGCACGGCATGTTTCTTCCCATTGAGAACCAACATGGCTGACTCTCCAGTCGTAGACAGGAAGTCGCTAAAGACCCCCCCAGACACTAGAGGTCGGAGATTATTGAACCATGGTAAATACAGCTCGGAGTCCACCTCACCGATATCTGTGGTTAGAAAAAAATGGTAACATACGTCAATGAATTATGATAATGTCATTTAAACACTTGTATAAATTGTGTTTCACAGGATTTCTTTGTATGACAGTAGTTTTTACCTACACTGCCTTTTTATGATTCAACTGAAGCTCAGGGGCCAGTTGCTCAAGTCCTCTGTTAAATATTAACTGTCCGTTAAGCCTAACAAGCCTAACGGAGGTTTTGAGCAACCAACCCCAGGACTGCTCTCATGATATTTGCCACAAAATTACAATTTTTTTTCATGGAGTTAAAACACATAATTTATGTCAACTTCATTCCTGTAGTTAGCAAGTGAACCAATTTTCATGTGATATTTACATTTTCAATGGTTTTCAAATTATGGCTAAGGCTAAGTCTGCAAATATCCACAGCTAATCATTTCTTCTAAAAGCTGTCAAGAAAATAATAACGGTGTAAAAATGTACAATTAATCAGACAGTTTTACCTGTTATGGTTTCTATCTGTCCATTACTGAGACTGACAGAGAAGATGACTGGTTTATCAAGGGCAGTCAGGTAAATATCATAACCATGGTGATGGCTGGCTCTGTGGAATGTTGCCTTGCAGACAGGAGTACCCAGGGCAACATCAAACTGGTGGACTATCTCTCCTGTAAAATAATGCTGATGTAATTAAGTGAAGTATGTCACAATTAGTTAAGATCTTACTGACATGGAACTACATGGAAAAAAGTAGCTGTCTATAGTTGAATGATCATACTAGCTTTAAATGATACTGATTCACTTTGATTTTTGTGAAGAATGTTTGACAATAACATGAAAACTAGCATAAACATTTTGTATGACATGCCTTAAATAACCAACAAAACTAAAATACAACTAAAGCAATCTTGACTTTACAATCATGTACACAAAATTCTGTTCTGCTTAATCTGCTTCACAAAGATTTAATGTCTACAGACCATTCTCGTTGACTAGGTGGACATCGATGTTTCCCGTTCTCTCCTCAACGAATACAACAAAGCTGACATCGGGACTGACATATGGGGTGGCGGGAGAGGTGATGTTGTGTATCACAGTGTCTGTGACTGTGTCGAGGGTGAGAAGACTGGTCACCTCAATGTCCACAGTCTGCCGCACACACTGTACCAGGGCATGCCCACCTGCGGGAATAGGACATACATTTAAAGAAGTTCAAGTGAAACAAATTGTTAGTCCTATTTCAAAAGTAAGTCTCAACCCTTTCGCTTTAGTTCATTTGATATTCTCACTTTAAATCATATTGCATGAAAATGTTTAAAAAGAACATTTGTTAACATTTTCAGTGAAATTAAATATTAATATACAGTCCGCTTGAGTGTCTTAACAATGCAATCCCACCTAACGGCACAAAAGCGATATTTGTTGGGACACATTCAAACTTGGAGAAGTCAACAGCCCTCTCATATTTCTTGAATTCAAGGTCAATCTTGAAGAGCCCCTGCTGACCGTTGTGGACAGTGTAACCATAGTGATACGGGTGATGTAGTTCTGTGTCTTCTGGGAGGAACACACCTTGGACCTGCAGAATATATGTTACAGATAAAAAATAATTTTACTTGAACAAACAGTATAAACAGTGTCAAGAAGTTTGTTAAACAGACATCAATCACTTATTACATAGCTGGTAGGGATGGGATGACCTTATTGAGTTGGGTCCTGGAAATGACCTACTTAAATTCAATACACTGGTTTAGCAGACCAAATTCTATAACTAAGCTGTTGGAAGACAGTTATCATCTCTCATTCAGACTACTCAACAAAACTTGTTTTGCTTTAAAATGTGCATAAATGAAATTGAAAATAAAATTTTCATAAATTATTACACAGGAAGAAGCCCATTGTCTGCAATGAAAGTACTATAGAACACTGCATACATACCACAGAACACTGCACAGGTACCAAGGAACCCTGCAAAGGTACCAACAAACACTGCACAAGTACCACAGAACACTGCACAGGGAACCACGGAATGCTGTACAGGTACCACAGAATGCTGTACAGGTACCACAGAATGCTGTACAGGTACCACAGAATGCTGTACAGGTACCACAGAATACTGCATGGGGGACCACAGAATGCTGTACAGGTACCACAGAATGCTAATGCTGTACAAGTACCACGGAATGCTAATGCTGTACAAGTACCACAGAATGCTGTACAGGTACCACAGAATGCTAATGCTGTACAAGTACCACAGAATGCTAATGCTGTACAAGTACCACAGAATGCTGTACAGGTACCACAGAATGCTTATGCTGTACAAGTACCACAGAACACTGCACAGGTACCAAGGAACCCTGCAAAGGTACCAACAAACACTGCACAAGTACCAAAGAACACTGCACGGGGAACCACGGAATGTTGTACAGGTACCACAGAATGCTAATGCTGTACAAGTACCACAGAATGCTGTTCAAGTACCACAGAATGCTAATGCTGTGCAAGTACCACAGAATGCTGTACAGGTACCACAGAATGCTTATGCTGTACAAGTACCACAGAATGCTGTACAAGTACCACAGAATGTTGTACAGGTACCACAGAATGCTAATGCTGTTCAAGTGTAATGTTCATGGAATCATGTAGTCCGGAGCCCGGAAAATAATCATTTCTGTTTTAGTGAATTTTATAGAGTATTTGATTTTCGCTTTATCGCTATGAGGTCTTTATGATGATTTCGTGTATTTAATACTTATGTTATGGTTTTAGTATTAAATGTCTAAATTTAGCTAGTAAATGGTTAATTAATACAAACTAAGTTGTATTCTTAATAGTTTTCTACTTTTTCGTAAGTTTGACAAACTTGACACCCCTACTCTGTAACGTTAGTTATTTATAATGGTTTCGCCCATCGTGTTTGTTAAAATGGACCATTCCATTCTGGTCACGTGATGTTAGGGTATATAAGAAGCGAAAGGCATAGAAATAGTTAGTTCGTGTCTCGACGCCGATGTGAGAACATCAAGTTAATAATATATAGTGAAGCTTTGAAGTATCTTTTTTGTACTGTTTAGGGCGGGTTCTGAACTATTGGAGGCTAGGAGAATTAAAGTGAAGCATTGCGCTACAGCTTCTAGTTTCCAGGTTCGGACATCCGTGGGGTTTCTTTTTGGCCTCTTAGTAAGCCTGGATCATTGCGATACAGACGGAACAGGTCAATGGTTTGATTCCCCGTAAAAGCTATACATTTAGGACTGTGGGTTTCGCTGATATATTGTGATTGGTTTATAAGCGTTTTGTATGCTGGTCTTGTTTGAAGTTATAGCATAGGTGTTGTAGTGTTTCTGTTTGTGCGTTTTTTTTGGTTTTGGCATAATTAAACATTGATTTTTGAACCATTATAATTATTTCTCCAATCATTGGTTTTGTAAGCAATCATTGTTAATCACTTGTATATATTACTGATTTCATACTTAAATTTTGGGACAATGCAGTCCGAGAATAGGTTTATAGTTTAATTTAAGGTAGCGTGTCCGAGCTAGCTAGGGAAGAAACGTTACAAAATTTGGCGCCCAACGAGGGACAATATAGATTCATAGCAATCTAGCTTACCCTGAATACTAAAGAAGCATGGACACCCCAAACCATGTTTCGAGGCTGATCGACGAAAATGCTGTCTTAAAACAAGAAATTACAAGGCTTAAGTTGGAGCAGGAAATTTCTTCGTTGCAAAAGGAGCTCAATATAACTGCAGCACCGAGCATGACGTCTACGCCCAAACCTCAGCTTAAACCACGCATACGGTTTGATATAAAGAGTGGACGATCGGATGATGCTCAAACTGGCTATAGCAATTTTTCGTCTCCAATAGCGGATGAGACCCTGGACAGGAGCATGGACAGACATGTTACCCAGCGTATAAAACGGCCGGTTACTAAACCTGATAGTAGTACAGGCCAGAATAAGTGCCACGTGAAGCCGGCTACATATGATGGCACTGGAGCATGGACGGACTACAAGGCACATTTTGAGGCATGCGCTTAGCTAAACGGATTGTCTGAAGAACATAAAGGTCTGTACCTTTCGGTATCATTGAGAGGTCATGCCCAAGGTGTCTTTGGTAACCTGAGCTCAACACAACTGACTACAAGGAGTTAGTCAGAGCATTAGAAGACCGATTTTCACCTGCCAACCAGACTAAACTATATAGGGTTCAACTTCGGGATAGGCAACAGAAGGCCATGGAGTCCATGGGAGAGCTAGGTCAGGATATTAGACGCCTTACGAACCTTGCGTACCCTAGTGCACCTATAGATGTAAGAGAAACCTTAGCAAAAGAGCAGTTTATGGATGCGTTGGTTAATTCGGACATGAGATTAAAAATCAAGCAGTCAAGACCAACCAACCTGAATGATGCTGTGAGGCATGCAGTGGAGTTGGAAGCTTTTTATCGGGCTGAAAAAAGACAGCAGGAACATATGAGGTCTGCATCCACTGTGACTGATTCACTGGCCATGGCTATTGAGAATCTGACAGTCTGTCTCAAGGTTTGAGACATTGGTTCGGAATATGCAGAGGCAAATACCAAACTAGAGAAACCAAAGCAACTGAACATATTGTTTTTATAATATTTTTATTTTATTTTTCGTTTGACATACTTTGTCATGCGCGGACGCATGTACCCGGAGGCGTGGGTAATGTAATGTTCATGGAATCATGTAGTCCGGAGCCCGGAAAATAATCATTTCTGTTTTAGTGAATTTTATAGAGTATTTGATTTTCGCTTTATCGCTATGAGGTCTTTATGATGATTTCGTGTATTTAATACTTATGTTATGGTTTTAGTATTAAATGTCTAAATTTAGCTAGTAAATGATTAATTAATACGAACTAAGTTGTATTCTTAATAGTTTTCTACTTTTTCGTAAGTTTGACAAACTTGACACCCCTACTCTGTAACGTTAGTTACATATTATGGTTTCGCCCATCGTGTTTGTTAAAATGGACCATTCCATTCTGGTCACGTGATGTTAGGGTATATAAGAAGCGAAAGGCATAGAAATAGTTAGTTCGTGTCTCGACGCCGATGTGAGAACATCAAGTAAATAATATATAGTGAAGCTTTGAAGTATCTTTTTTGTACTGTTTAGGGCGGGTTCTGAACTATTGGAGGCTAGGAGAATTAAAGTGAAGCATTGCGCTACAGCTTCTAGTTTCCAGGTTCGGACATCCGTGGGGTTTCTTTTTGGCCTCTTAGTAAGCCTGGATCATTGCGATACAGACGGAACAGGGTCAATGGTTTGATTCCCCGTAAAAGCTATACATTTAGGACTGTGGGTTTCGCTGATATATTGTGATTGGTTTATAAGCGTTTTGTATGCTGGTCTTGTTTGAAGTTATAGCATAGGTGTTGTAGTGTTTCTGTTTGTGCGTTTTTTTGGTTTTGGCATAATTAAACATTGATTTTTGAACCATTATAATTATTTCTCCAATCATTGGTTTTGTAAGCAATCATTGTTAATCACTTGTATATATTATTAATTTCATACTTAATTTTTGGGACAATGCAGTCCGAGAATAGGTTTATAGTTTAATTTAAGGTAGCGTGTCCGAGCTAGCTAGGGAAGACACGTTACACAAGTACCACAGAATGCTTATGCTGTACAAGTACCACAGAATGTTGTACAGGTACCACAGAATGCTAATGCTGTTCAAGTACCACAGAATGCTAATGCTGTACAAGTACCACAGAATGCTAATGCTGTACAAGTACCACAGAATGCTGTACAGGTACCACAGAATGCTAATGCTGTTCAAGTACCACAGAATGCTAATGCTGTACAAGTACCACAGAATGCTAATGCTGTTCAAGTACCACAGAATGCTAATGCTGTTCAAGTACCACAGAATGCTAATGCTGTACAAGTACCACAGAATGCTAATGCTGTACAAGTCCCACAGAATGCTGTACAGGTACCACAGAATGCTTATGCTGTACAAGTACCACAGAACACTGCACAGGTACCAAGGAACCCTGCAAAGGTACCAACAAACACTGCACAAGTACCAAAGAACACTGCACGGGGAACCACAGAATGTTGTACAGGTACCACAGAATGCTAATGCTGTACATGTACCACAGAGTGCTGTACAGGTACCACAGAGTGCTGTAAAGGTACCACTGAGTGCTGTACAGGTACCACAGAATGCTGTACAAGTACCACAGAATGCTAATACTGTACAAGTACCACAGAGTGCTGTAAAGGTACCACTGAGTGCTGTAAAGGTACCACTGAGTGCTGTACAGGTACCACAGAATGCTGTACAAGTACCACAGAATGCTAATGCTGTACAAGTACCACAGAATGCTGTACAGGTACCATAGAATGTTAATGCTGTACAAGTACCACAGAGTACTGTACAAGTACCACAGAAAGCTGTACAGGTACCACAGAATGCTGTACAGGTACCACAGAATGCTTATGCTGCACAAGTACTACAGAATGCTAATGCTGTACAAGTTCCACAGAATGCTAATGCTGTACAAGTACCACAGAAAGCTGTACAGGTACCACAGAAAGCTGTACAGGTACCACAGAATGCTGTTCAAGTACCACAGAATGTTGTACAGGTACCACAGAATGCTAATGCTGTACAAGTACCACAGAATGCTGTTCAAGTACCACAGAATGTTGTACAAGTACCACAGAATGTTGTACAGGTACCACAGAATGCTAATGCTGTACAAGTACCACAGAATGCTGTTCAAGTACCACAGAATGTTGTTCAAGTACCACAGAATGTTGTACAGGTACCACAGAATGCTAATGCTGTACAAGTACCACAGAATGCTGTTCAAGTACCAAAGAACACTGCACAGGGAACCACAGAATGTTGTACAGGTACCACATAATGCTAATGCTGTACAAGTACCACAGAATGCTGTTCAAGTACCACAGAATGCTGTTCAAGTACCACAGAATGTTGTACAGGTACCACAGAATGCTAATGGTGTACAAGTACCACAGAATGCTGTTCAAGTACCAAAGAACACTGCACAGGGAACCACAGAATGTTGTACAGGTACCACAGAATGCTAATGCTGTACAGGTACCAAAGAATGCTGTTCAAGTACCACAGAATGCTAATGCTGTACATGTACCACAGAGTGCTGTAAAGGTACCACTGAGTGCTGTACAGGTACCACAGAATGCTGTACAAGTACCACAGAATGCTAATGCTGTACAAGTACCACAGAGTGCTGTAAAGGTACCACGGAGTGCTGTACAGGTACCACAGAATGCTGTACAAGTACCACAGAATGCTAATGCTGTACAAGTACCACAGAGTGCTGTAAAGGTACCATAGAATGTTAATGCTGTACAAGTACCACAGAATGCTGTACAAGTACCACAGAATGCTAATGCTGTACAAGTACCACAAAATGCTGTACAGGTACCATAGAATGTTAATGCTGTACAAGTATCACAGAGTACTGTACAAGTACCACAGAAAGCTGTACAGGTACCACAGAATGCTGTAAAGGTACCACAGAATGCTGTAAAGGTACCACAGAAAGCTGTACAGGTACCACAGAATGCTGTACAGGTACCACAGAATGCTAATGCTGTACAAGTACCACAGAGTGCTGTACAAGAACCACAGAAAGCTGTACAGGTACCACAGAATGCTAATGTTGTACAAGTACCACAGAATGCTGTACAAGTACCACAGAAGGCTGCAAAAGCACCACAGAATGCTGTACAAGTACCACAGAATGCTGTACAAGTAGAACAGAATGCTGTACAGGTACCACAGAATGCTGTTCAGGTACCACAGAATGCTAATGCTGTACAGGTACCACAGAATGCTAATGCTGTACAAGTACCACATACCACAGAATGCTAATGCTGTACAAGTACCACATAATGCTGTTCAAGTACCACAGAATGCTGCAAAAGCACCACCAAATGCTACACAAGCACAACAGAATGTTGTACAGGTACCACAGAATGCTGAACAAGTACCACAGAATGCTGTACAAGTACCACAGAATGCTGTACCACAGAATGCTGTACAAGTACCACAGAATGCTGCACAAGTACCACAGAATGCTGTACAAGTACCACAGAATGCTGTACCACAGAATGCTGTACAAGCACCACATAATGCTGTACAAGTACCATACAATGCTTAACAAGTACCACAGAATGCTGCACAATTACCACATATTGCTGTACAAGCACAATAGAATGATGTACAAGTACCATACAATGCTGTACAGGTACCACAGAACACTGTACAAGTACCACAGAATGCTGTACATGTTCTACCGAATGCTGTACAAGTACCACAGAATGCTGTTCAAGTACCACAGAATGCTGTATAAGCACCATAGAATGCTGTACAAGTACCACAGAATGTTGTACAAGTACCACAGAACACTGTACAAGTACCACAGAATTCTGTACATGTACTACAGAATGCTGTAAAAGTAATACCGAATGCTGCACAAGTAACACAGAATGCTGTACAGGTACCACAGAATGCTGTACAAGTACCACAGAATGCTGTACAAGTACCACAAAATGCCGTACATGTACCACAGAATGCCGTACAAGTACCACAGAACACTGTACAAGTACCACAGAATTCTGTACATGTACTACAGAATGCTGTACAAGTACCACAAAATGCTGTACAAGTAATACAGAATGCTGCACAAGTACCACAAAATGCTGTACAGGTACCACAGAATGCTGTACAAGTACCACAGAATGATGTACAGGGACCACAAAATGCCGTACATGTACCACAGAATGCTGTTTAAGTACCACAGAATGCTGTACAAGCAATACTGGATGCTGCACAAGTACAACAGAACACTGTACAAGTCCAAAAATGCTGAACAAGTACCAAGAATGCTGAACAAGTACCAAGAATGCTGAACAAGTACCAAAGAACACTGTAAAGTACCACAAAATGCTGCACAGGTACCACAGAATGCTGTACAAGCACCACGGAATGCTGTACAAGTACCACAGAATGCTGAAAAAGTACCACAGAATGCTGTACAAGTATCTAAGAATGCTGAACAACTACCACAGAATGCTGCACAAGTACCACAGAATGCAGTACAAGTACCACAGAATGCTTAACAAGTACCACATAACTCTGAGCCATTACCACAGAATGCTGTACAAGTACCACAGAATGCTGTACAAGTACCACATAACACTGTACAAGTACCACAGAACACTGTACAAGTACCACAGAATGCTGTACATGTACCACAAAATGCTGTACAAGTACCACAGAATGCTGCACAAGTACCACAGAATGCTGTACAAGTACCACAGAATGCTGCACAAGTACCACATAACTCTGAGCCAGTACCACAGAATGCTGTATAAGTAGCACAGAATGCTGTACAAGTACTACATAACACTGTACAAGTACCACATAACTCTGAGCCATTACCACAGAATGCTGTACAAGTACCACAGAACACTGTACAAGTACCACAGAATGCTGTACATGTACCACAGAATGCTGTAAAAGTACCACAGAATGCTGTTCAAGTACCACAGAATAATGAACAAGTACCACAGAATGCTGCACAAGTACCAGACAGAATAATGTACAAGTACCAAAGAATGATGTAAAAGTACCACAGAATGCTGCACAAGTACTACAGAATGCTGTAAAAGTACCACTACACAAGTACCATAGGATTATAGACTAATTATGTTTGTTGTGAAGAATAGTTGTAAGTAAATCAAAAATGCTGATTCAATGCTGTTTATTGCCTCACAGTCAATACAACTATTAACTGCATACATTCATGACAAAGAGTTGAAATGCATACTTTTTCCATCACGCAAATGAAGAATTTTTATTTTACGAGGATTCGAGGTATCAGAAGATGGAAACACCACTCACCAGGTCGAATGTGTTGCCGATAGGCTGTGTATGTATGGCGTGGTGTTGGTTGCGCTGTCTGGCATCCCGGATCACCACAAGTGTCTTAGATCCACCGTCTTGCTCTCCATTCCAGCACAGAACCCACACCTCATCCTGGCTTGCCACGTAGTGGACGGAAACAGGCATGTGGTCTGTGTATATCACCTGTAATGGTAAGAATATTATGAGATCAACAATTGAAGACTGACATCATGGAAAACGTTCAATGAAAACATTTTATTTTCAGTTAAAAATTTACAGTACAGTGAATTTCAGAACTGTGTCTATGATTTCAGTCCTCACCTGATCGGGATTAAGAGTCTTTTTTACATCAATAACGAGGACTCTGTTTTGTCTGGGCTGCGTAATGTACACAAACTCATCTCCCACACTGACTGCCGAGCCCCAAACACAAGGGATTCCTGGCTCACACATGGAGGGCGGGGCATCAAGATCATCGGGCAGGAAGTGGAAGTTGGCAAACTCTGGTTTCACATGACGCTGGGTCAGACACTCCGTGGGCTCATGCATTGTGTAGCCATCATCATGGAAAATGATGAAACTCTCCTCATTACTGGCTTCTGAAATGAATTATCTTTTCTATCAGCAGACATTTTTTCAGTCTCAACTGTTTTCCTTATAAAAGACAAAGGACAGAATAAAACAACTCTTGTACAAGCACTTGAAAGCTTTCGCCTATCTCACTCAAATTAATAATTCAAAACACAGACATAATTGGTGTCCTTAATCTTACTCTTTCAGAACACTCTCAGATTTTCTGCATTGGACTAAACTCAACAATATATTTCTGCTCCTTTGAATAGACAATTTTAAAAATAGAAATTGAAAGTAAGTATCTGAATGAAAAGTTCAATCTTAAGTAGCAGTCTCATTCAAGTACCTGTGTTAGCGGTGTTGTTTGGATTATGTACAGAGATAGCTTCAGATGCCTCTGCAGTCCCCGCCGTATTTCTCCCCTCACAAGTATAGACCCCTGTATCGCTGGTGTAGTCCGCGCTGTACACGGTCAATGAGTCATCAACTGCAGGAATCATTCAGATTTAACCATTGTGTATCAGGATGCAGCACTGAGTTCAGTGGAATCTAATGCATAGTTTTGAAAATGTCTTAGTTTAACACAACTGGAATCATTCCCCACACAGTCTTGTATATTTTGTTTTCTTGGATTAAACCCTGTTTCAACATTTGAGGACAAGTAAACTGACCGAAATGTTTACTAAAAATGCTTTGGCTAAATTGTCATTAAAACAAACATACCTTTAAAAACTATGACATTCTGACAACTTTTTGTTCAAAATGCTGATACAATGTATTTAACTGAAGCCCACTCACAGCTGTGTACATGGTACTTCTGTCCATTCTGTATGGTGTTTCCATCAAACTTCCATGTTACAGCTGGTCGGGGAAATCCCTCGGCATGACACTGGATGACAAGGTCACGGCCATGCCTCACTTCCGTTGATCTCATGTGGACCCGCACATGTGGTGGCTCTGGAATAAGTTGTCAGTTCTGAGATAGATAGCATTGAAAGAAATAGTTGCATTATTTTTTTAGTGTGTGGTTTTGTCCACATGTTGTTAAAACCTGTTTCAAAATCTATTAGCCCGTTGTTCAGAACATGCAGCAGATGTATCAAGTGTAAGCCATTAAACTTCCAGAGAAGTAACCATTTGAAACTTAACACGATGATGTTAAAAATGTTGTTAACTTTAAAGTCATGAACTATTGGCACACTATTGCATAAAAAATTTGAAAGTAATAAAATGTTTGTGAATGATTGTTACGTTTGCTTCTTGAGTTTTAGAGATAAATAGTGATCATGAACATTATAGTTATTTTATAAGCACTCAATGTAGCACTAGAGATGGCACAATCATCCAATATAATGAAAGAATTGTTAATTGGTGTTATCATCAAGCTTAACTGTTTCACTAAAAAACATGTGTTAAATGTCATTTGTCGAGTTATATTAAACATCACAATAGGAATATATAAAAAAATTATAAATATATATTCTTTCAAACATTGTTGGGCTAATTTTAAAATATGTGATACATAATAGTTGTTGAAATTAACATAAACATTATTTCAAACCAATATTTAGGAAGCTTTTTATTTATTTTTTTACCCAATTATCGATTACACAATTTGTTTGATTATCCAACACTAGCACCTACTCTGTACGATGAGCATGTGAATCTGTTTGATAGCCGGCTTCTTGCGGTCATAACATGTCAGGTTGCCCACAACATGGAACCCGATAGTCTCTAAGTACAGGCTTCCATCTCCCAGCACCTGTGGATCAATAAGGTAAACATACAAATGTGGCAGTAATAAAAATATTTGTAAAATCTTAAGGTTTTTTCTTTTGTTTATTGATTGGCATCCGTTACACACTAAAACATTGATGACATCAGGATTAAACTGCTGAGTGCAAGTTTCTGGTAACATTCACATACATAATTAACCATGGCAATGGCATGGTAAAATCTTTTACATCCATTGAGGGTTAGTGAAAGGTCAGTAGATACAATTCTATATTGGTAAATGGCAACAATATGAACTATTGCTTAATACACTACCAACCAAGTGTTTTTGCATGGCTTCGGAAAACATGCATGCGGTATATCACTGCATTGCAGCTTATCACGATATGCAGGACTTTAAACAGATGCCATGGGAACAAAAAAGGAATTGTTAATTGTACCATGCTCGCAGAATGGCTTTCACCTGTATTGTGAGGGTAAAAAATCTCATCCCCCACACTTAATTAATAAGATTATTGAGTGTTTGTTAAATCGTTTTTGGAAATAAGTTAATTGATACTAAAATAAACCTGTGAAAGGAAGAGTTTGCACAAAAAGCTCCATTTATTTTTCATGGCTCTTTTTAGGTAGAGCAGAGGTTATTGTACATTTTTGTACCGTAAATGACTAGACGCACTTTTTTCCCTCAGATTTCGATGTAAAAAAATGCCTGCGTCTTAAAACCAGTAACAAGCTTTTGAACTTTTTTCTGAGGTCGATTTCAGGCCGAGCGTTTGAGATTTATGTAGAAAGGGATGTTACTCGCGTCATATCGATCGAGTATATAGGGGTTTAAACGGCAGTTGAAGATCGGGATACGGTATATTGTAAGACGTTTATAATAAAAAAAAAAATTTGTATGATTAAAATTATTCAATATTATTTTGTATAAATAACAATAATTAAACATGCATATCAAGAAGCAAAGCTGTGCACTGTCAAAATATTTTTTGTCAGTTGTACGATAAGGTGTGAAAAACTTGCACTGCCTTTAAAGCTGTTTAACATACCAATACTACAAACTGTTGCGATAATGGTCTTGTTTTTTTGCACTTTGCCACATTCTTTATTCTTTTCTGTAGGTGGTGACATTTTGAGAACAAATCCGTACAATATAAGGTTTTTGCATTACAAACTTTTCATTCTCGACAGGTTATCGTTTACGATATATACTGTCAGAAAGAACTCTTACAAATTGTCATAAAAAGTACTTTTCAGTGCCATCCAGCTACAAATTTTAAATAATTTGTTATGTTTTATATAACATGATACAAATAAACAATGAAACATATTTTGCTTTTTATTAGTATTGTATGGTTTTAAAAATAACCATCACCATTTTCACGAAAAAAATAATTTCGTTACTGTCAACAAACATGGTGGCCGATCGCGCCAGATGATTTTGACATTTTTTCCATGCGTCCTATAACCCAAAACAAAAAAGTGTCAAAACTAATTGAGCAAAAATTGAATGTCAAAACTAATAAAACAAAATTGAATATAGTTTTAGTTTAAAAAGTTATTATTTTGCAAATAGTTTGTTTAAATGTGGTTTGTGATTTTCAAAGTTCACAGCATATGGTTGAGGACCTTCTTGCCTCGTTTTCATTGGGAAAATTCCCCTTAATGTCACTTGCTATTTTTAACCACCAAAAATAAATATCATATAATTATACGCTACATTGTATTCAATATATTATTTAAATACATATACAAGTTTAACTAGGGCATTCAAAATTTAAATTAGTGCGAATAAGGTGATGCTGAATGAATAGCGTCTGAAAACAAATGTAAAGCAAAACTTTCAAGGTCAAACAATTTTTCGAGTACAAACCAAGTGATTTGTAGATTATGGGTGTAGTTTGTATGTGTTTAATAAAACTGACTAGAATTGGATGGGAACAAAGTAACAGCATTCAAAAAAACAGCTACATTAATTATTTTAATTACCAATATTTAACACTTCACATATAACGTTGACTCACGTTTGGAGACGAGGGGCAAAGTATAAAAATGAACGCGGTGTGTGATATGCTTATATTGCTGGGTATAGTGAAAAGACGATTAAAAAGATAATGCCTGCGGTAAGGAAAAGTTAACTTGCATGAGCAAAATCTGCAAAAAACGTGTGATTGGTAGTGAAGGTAAAGAGAATAAGGACTGCAGTTTATGTACACAAACAGTCATGGCATAACAGATATTTGCCATTTATTTAAAGCTTCAAAAACAATTTTGATTAAAACTGCAACCTGATCCTTAATTAAAAGAAAATAAATTTAACATCAGAGGAATAATTGAAGCCTGAATGATACAATGTTATTTTTCTTAATATAACAGTTAGTATTTATTTTTCTTAATATAACAGTTAGTACAATGCTTTATTTATGGCTTATCTATATTTACCATGCTAGTTTAATTTCAACAATTTTATAAACTCAGGCAAGTAGTTTTTTTGATAAAACTCCAATTGGCATTCAATAAAGGAACTGAGATCCCTGATCAACGAAACTAAATACTCCTTTTACTAAATTTATTTCAATTCCTCGCTCAATTTAAGCTCAGTCTTAACATCAAAGCAACATAATTCTTGTTGCTACACTCACAGTAATCCCTGGGTAGTTGAGTACTGCAAGGTCCAACCCGTCCCGGGTCCAAATGACATCACGTGAGTCAGTGACATCACACTTCACTTCAAGCCCATTACCGATTGTGGCCAGCAGTGGAACCACCTCTGTCTCCCAGCTAACCAAGTCAGGGATGTCTGCAACAGATGGGGAGTGGTAAGACACAAGCGCCTGTACCTCTATCTTAAGTCTACTGCTACCTGTATCATGGGTCTACAAGTACCTCAATCATGAGTCTACTACAACCTATATCATGAGTCTACTAGTACCTCTGTCATGAGTCTACAGGTACCTCTTTCATGAGTCTACAGGTACCTCTATCATGAGTCTGCAGGTATATCTATCATGAGTCTACAGGTATCTCTCTCATGCGTCTACAGGTTCCTCTATCATGAGTCTACAGGTTCCTCTATCATGAGTCTACAGGTACCTCTCTCATGCGTCTACAGGTTCCTCTATCATGAGTCTACAGGTACCTCTATCATGAGTCTAAAAGTACCTCTATCACGAGTCTACAGGTACCTTTATCATGAGTCTACAGTGACCTCTATCATGAATCTACAGGTACCTCTTTCATGAGTCTACAGGTATCTCTATCATAAGTCTGCAGGTACCTCTCTCATGAGTCTACAGGTTCCTCTATCATGAGTCTACAGGTACCTCTATCATGAGTCTAAAAGTACCTCTATCATGAGTCTACAGGTACCTCTCTCATGAGTCTACAGGTACCTCTATCATGAGTCTACTGGTACCTCTATCATGAGTCTACAGGTACCGCTATCATAAGTCTACAGATACCTCAAGGTACCGCTATCATGAGTCTACAGATACCTCCAGGTACCTTTATCATGAGTCTACAGGTCCCTCTCTCATGCGTCTACAGGTTCCTCTATCATGAGTCTACAGGTACCGCTATCATGAGTCTAAAAGTACCTCTATCACGAGTCTACAGGTACCTTTATCATGAGTCTACAGTTACCTCTATCATGAGTCTACAGGTACCTCTTTCATGAGTCTACAGGTATCTCTATCATAAGTCTGCAGGTACCTCTCTCATGCGTCTACAGGTTCCTCTATCATGAGTCTACAGGAACCTCTACCATGAGTCTGAAAGTACCTCTATCACGAGTCTACAGGTACCTTTATCATGAGTCTACAGGTACCTCTAT
Organism: Mya arenaria; assembly: GCF_026914265.1. NCBI lineage: Eukaryota > Metazoa > Mollusca > Bivalvia > Myida > Myidae > Mya > Mya arenaria. The sequence continues at coordinate 21,868,789 of NC_069123.1, read as the reverse complement.
CATGAGTCTACATGTACCTTTATCATGAGTCTACAGGTACCTCTATCATGAGTCTAAAAGTACCTCTATCATGAGTCTACTGGTACCTCTATCATGAGTCTACAGGTACCGCTATCATGAGTCTACAGATACCTCATGGTACCGCTATCATGAGTCTACAGATACCTCCAGGTACCTTTATCATGAGTCTACAGGTACCTCCAGGTACCTTTATCATGAGTCTACAGGTACCTCTCTCATGAGTCTACAGGTACCTTTGTCATGAGTCTACATGTACCTCTCTCATGAGTCTACAGGTACCTCTATCATGAGTCTACAGTTACCTCTATCATGAGTCTACAGATATACCAAGGTACCTTTATCATGAGTCTACAGGTACCTCTCTCATTATTCTGCAAGTACCTCTATCTTAAGTCTACAGGTACCTCTATCATAAGTCTGCAGGTACCTCTATCATAATTTACAGGTACCTCTACCTTAAGTCTACAGGTACCTCTATCATGAGTCTGCAGGTACCTCTATCATAATCTACAGGTGCCTCTATTATGAGTCTACAGGTACCGATATCATGAGTCTACAGGTACCTCTATCATGAATCTACAGGTACCGCTATTCTGAGTCTACAGGTACCTTTATCATGAGTCTACAGGTACCGCTATCATAAGTCTACAGGTACCACTATCATGAGTCTACAGGTTCCTCTCTCATGAGTCTACATGTACCTCTTTCATGAGTCTACAAAAACCTCAATCATGAGTCTACTAGAACCTCTATCATGAGTCTACTAGTACCTCTGTCATGAGTCTACAGGTACCTCTATCATGAGTCTACAAATACCTCAATCATGAGTCTACTAGAACCTCCATCACGACTCTGCAAGTACCCCTCAATAAGTCTAAAGTACCTCTATCATGAATCTACAGGTCACTCTATCACGAGGAACCTCTATCTGAGTCTACAGGTACCTCTATCATGAGTCTACAGGTACCTCTATCATGAGTCTACAGGTACCTCTATCATGAATCTACAGGTCACTCTATCACGAGGAACCTCTATCTGAGTCTACAGGTACCTCTATCATGAGTCTACAGGTACCTCTATCATGAGTCTACAGGTACCGCTATCATGAGTCTACTCTATCATGAGTCTGCAGGTACCGTTATCATGAGTCTACAGGTACCGCTATCATGAGTATTCAGATACCTCTCTCATGAGTCTACATGTACCTCTATCATGAGTCTACAAACACCTCAATCATGAGTCTACTAGTACCTCTGTCATGAGTCTACAAATACCTCAATCATGAGTCTACTAGAACCTCTATCATGAGTCTACAAGTACCGCTATCATGAGTCTTCAGGTACCTCTATCATGAGTCTACAAGTACCTCTGTCATGTAGTCTACAGGTACCTCTGTCATGAGTCTACAGGTACTTTTATCATGAGTCTACAGGTATCTCTATCATGAGTCTACAAGTACCTCTGTCATGAGTCTACAGGTACCTCTATCATGAGTCTACTAGTACCTCTGTCATGAGTCTACAGGTACCTTTATCATGAGTCTACAGGTATCTCTATCATGAGTCTACAAGTACCTCTGTCATGAGTCTACAGGTACCTCTATGATAAGTCTACTAGTACCTCTATCATGAGTCTACAGGTACCTTTATCATGAGTCTACAGGTACCTCTATCATGAGTCTACAGGTATCTCTGTCATGAGTCTACAGGTACCTCTATCATGAGTCTACATGTACCTCTATCATGAGTCTACAGGTACCTCTATCATGAGTCTACAGGTACCTCTATCATGAGTCTACAAATACCTCAATCATGAGTCTACTAGAACCTTCATCATGAGTCTGCAGGTACCTCTCAATGAGTCTTAAGTACCTCTATCATGAATCTACAGGTCACTCTATCACAAGGAAACTCTATCTGAGTCTACAGGTATCTCTATCAAGAATCTACAGGTACCTCTATCATGGATCTACAGGTACCTCTATCATGAGTCTACAAATACCTCAATCATGAGTCTACTAGTAACCTTCATCATGAGTCTGCAGGTACCTCTCAATGAGTCTTAAGTACCTCTATCATGAATCTACAGGTCACTCTATCACAAGGAAACTCTATCTGAGTCTACAGGTATCTCTATCAAGAATCTACAGGTACCTCTATCATGGATCTACAGGTACCTCTATCATGAGTCTGCAGGTACCTCTATCATGAGTCTACAGGTACCGCTATCATGAGTCTACAGGTACCGCTATCATGAGTCTATAGGTACCTCTCTCATGAGTCTACATGTACCTCTATCATGAGTCTACTCTATCATGAGTCTACAGGTACCTTTATCATGAGTCTATAGGTACCTCTCTCATGAGTCTACTAGGTACCTCTATCATGAGTCTACTCTATCATGAGTCTGCAGGTACCTTTATCATGAGTCTACGGGTACTGCTATCATGAGTCTACAGGTACTTCTATCATGAATCTACAGGTACCGCTATAATGAGTCTACAGGTACCTCTATCATGAATCTACAAGTCCCTCTATCATGAGTCTACAGATGCCTCTCTCATGAGTCTACAGGTACCTCTATCATGAGTCTACAGGTCCCTCTGTCATGAATCTACATTCACCTCTATCATGAGTCTACAGGTACCTCTATCATGAGTCTACAGGTACCTCTATCATGAACCTACAGGTACCTCTATCATGAATCTACAAGTATCTCTATCATCAGTCTACAGGTACCTCTATCATGAGTTTACTCTATCATGATTCTACAGGTACATCTATCATGAGTCTACAGGTATCTCTATCATGAGTCTACAGGTACCTCTATCATGAGTCTACAGGTACCTCTCTCATGAGTCTACAGGTACCTCTATCATGAGTCTACAGGTCCCTCTGTCATGAATCTACATTCACCTCTATCATGAGTCTACAGGTACCTCTATCATGAATCTACAGGTACCTCTATCATGAATCTACAAGTATCTCTATCATCAGTTTACAGGTATCTCTATCATGAGTCTACTTTATCATGAGTCTACAGGTATCTCTATCATGAGTCTACAGGTATCTCTATCATGAGTCTACAGGTTCCTCTATCATGAGTCTACTTTATCATGAGTCTACAGGTATCTCTATCATGAGTCTACAGGTATCTCTATCATGAGTATACAGGTACCTCTATCATGAGTCTACAGGAACCTCTATCATGAGTCTACAGGTATCTCTATCATGAGTCTACTCTATCAAGAGTCTACAGGTATCTCTATCATGTGTCTACAGGTATCTCTATCATGTGTCTACAGGTATCTCTATCGTGAGTCTACAGGTATCTCTATCGTGAGTCTACAGGTATCTCTATCGTGAGTCTACAGGTATCTCTATCATGAGTCTACAGGTATCTCTATCATGAGTCTACAGGTATCTCAGTCTACAGGTATCTCTATCATGAGTCTACATGTATATCTATCATGAGTCTACAGGAATCTCTATCATGAGTCTACAGGTACCTCTATCATTAGTCTACAGGTATATCTATCATGAGTCTGCAGGTATCTCTATCATGAGTCTACAGTTATCTCTATCATGAGTCTACAGGAACCTCTATCATGAGTCTATTCTATCATGAGTCTACAGGTATCTCTATCATGAGTCTACTCTATCATGAGTCTACAGGTATCTCTATCATGAGTCTACAGGTATCTCTATCGTAAGTCTACAGGTATCTCTATCATGAGTCTACAGGTACCACTATCATTAGTCTACAGGAACCTCTATCATGAGTCTACAGGTATCTCTATCATGAGTCTACAGGTGTCTCTATCATGAGTCTACAGGTATCTCTATCATGAGTCTACTCTATCATGAGTCTACAGGTATCTCTATCATGAGTCTACAGGTATCTCTATCATGAGTATAGAGGTACCTCTATCACGAGTCTATCAGGTACCTCTGTCATGAGTCTACAGGTACCGCTATCATGAGTCTACAGGTATCTCTATCATGAGTCTACTCTATCATGAGTCTACAGGTATCTCTATCATGAGTCTACAGGTATCTCTATCGTAAGTCTACAGGTACCGCTATCATGAGTCTTCAGGTACCTCTATCATGAGTCTACAAGTACCTCTATCATGAGTCTACAGGTACCTCTATCATGAGTCTACAGGTACCTCTATCATGAGTCTACAGGTATCTCTATCATGAGTCTACAGGTATCTCTATCATGAGTCTACAGGTATCTCTATCATGAGTCTACAGGTATGTCAGTATACAGGTATCTCTATCATGAGTCTACTCTATCATGAGTCTACAGGTATCTCTATCATGAGTCTACAGGTATCTCTATCATGAGTATACAGGTACCTCTATCACGAGTCTACAGGAATCTCTATCATGAGTCTACAGGTATCTCTATCATGAGTCTACAGGTATCTCTATCATGAGTCTACTGGTATATCTATCATGAGTCTACAGGTATCTCTATCATGAGTCTACAGGTATCTCTATCATGAGTCTACAGGTTCCTCTATCATGAGTCTACAGGTACCTCTATCTTGAGTCTACAGGTACCTCTATCATGAGTCTACAGGTATCTCTATCATGAGTCTACATGTATCTCTATCATGAGTCTACAGGTATCTCAGTTTACAGGTATCTCTATCATGAGTCTACAGGTATCTCTATCATGAGTCTACAGGTATGTCAGTCTACAGGTATCTCTATCATGAGTCTACTCTATCATGAGTCTACAGGTATCTCTATCATGAGTCTACAGGTATCTCTATCATGAGTATACAGGTACCTCTATCACGAGTCTACAGGAATCTCTATCATGAGTCTACAGGTATCTCTATCATGAGTCTACAGGTATCTCTATCATGAGTCTACTGGTATATCTATCATGAGTCTACAGGTATCTCTATCATGAGTCTACAGGTATCTCTATCATGAGTCTACAGGTATCTCTATCATGAGTCTACAGGTATCTCTATCATGAGTCTACAGGTATCTCTATCATGAGTCTACAGGTATCTCTATCATGAGTCTACAGGTACCTCTATCATGAGTCTACAGGTACCTCTATCATGAGTCTACAGGTATCTCTATCATGAGTCTACAGGTATCTCTATCATGAGTCTACAGGTATCTCTATCATGAGTCTACAGGTATCTCAGTCTACAGGTATCTCTATCATGAGTCTACAGGTATCTCTATCATGAGTCTACAGGTATGTCAGTCTACAGGTATCTCTATCATGAGTCTACAGGTACCGCTATCATGAGTCTACAGGTACCTCTATCATGAGTCTACAGGAACCTCTATCATGAGTCTACAGGTATCTCAGTCTACAGGTACCTCTATCATGAGTCTACAGGTACCTCTCTCATGCGTCTACAGGTTCCTGTATCTTGAGTCTACAGGTACCGCTATCATGAGTCTACAGGTACCTCTATCACGAGTCTACAGGAACCTCTCTTATGAGTCTACATACTGTAAGTAATATATTTGTTAATCTCTCAATTTGAGTATTCCTTTTTTAGATGATTAAAAAAATGCAAATAGCTTAAATGCATCAGGTGTATGCATGCAGCTTAAACCTCTATATGAGTTTGAAATGGAAGCAATCCTGTAGAAACAAATCAATAATGGAAATAACATGCACAAATAGCTTATTTTTCCTTATGGAATCAATAGTTTCAGACAAATACACTGAAGCTTATGACTAACAGTTTAAGCCACAAACGTCAATGAGTAGGGAAATTGCACTATGGCATTATCTGGTGTGAATGCAGTCATGTAATCAGTATATTTCCATAATATGTAATGATATTCTAAATAGTAATTTAAATGCCCTGACATCTATTGATCTTTCTTTCATAATAATTAAAAGTTTACGATTGTTTATACGCATTCTGTCTCAAGTTGAAATCATTTTACATGTCTTAAAGGTTAACAGTTATCTAGACAAAAATCCAAAATCAAGACATATAGTTCTGTGCTTAATGAAGGCCAGTACTTTGGCAAAAGTGGTCAATCTTTCTTTAGATAAAATGTAACATTGATAAACTACTATACTCCCTAAAGGAAATCATTATGTAGTAGACAAGTGCTCTATTTCAAGAAGATAACTCATCATAGCCAGTGCTCAATTACAAAATAATAGATTGAGATTAATGTGGCTATTTCACTAATGAGAGAATTTGCATCTCCTTTAAATATCAAAGAGATTCTGGCATTTTGTGTTTATTTCATCTTTTATTTCTAAGTAGTATTCTAAACTATATATTGTTGCCATAGCTATTTTTCAACTTTTCATGAATTATGCCTCTATTTGATTATTCAAAGCAGACAATGGTTATAAATTAGCAATACTATACATAAATAGTACTGAGGTGAATTTTAAGAGAAATATTTCAAAATGCTGTCTTAATTAATCATGATTAAAGCCCCCTTACCAAATGCCTGTATAAACTCATCAGCGTTCAGCTTTCCATCTCGTTCACCGAGCTCGTTGAACATGATGATATCGAGCAGTGTACACATAGAGGAGAGGTCGTCAATGTGCTCCACCATCTGCATCTCCCATAATTCCTCCTTCTCAATCTGCCCGCTGAAGTCTTTGTCATAATAGTTAAACATGATTGCTGCCAGCCTCTGCTTCTCTGTGAATATAAAATTGAAAAATTTGCTAATTACTTAACTGTTTGGGTGAAGAAATAGGCTTGATCTGAAGCTTTTAATGTTACATAACTAGTTTCTAATTTCTGATTTCTAATTATTGGAAATGTCTGTCTTTGCAGCTGACATCACACAGAAAATGCAGGACATGGAAACATAATTGATCAACGGTGGTAATGCATTAATTATACAATTTTGAGTAATAATCCTAATGTATCCTTTTTATGGTCCTTTTTAAATAGCTGCATACTTTTATGCTGACACAAAAGAAAAACCTCACGCTAAGTTTGTTACTATCAGGAATCAGAATGCACCTTTAACAACAATATAGTTCTGACTTTTTGCTCGGTCTTGGAAAACAGATACAACAGGAACAACTTTACACCTTGTGTAGCTATTAAACACACACATGAGAAGCTCATCATAAATTTCCCTACCTTCTTGGTTGAGCTTGTTGCAATGTTTCTCCTCAAAGAAGACACAGTGATACTGCATTACATCAGCCTTGAACTGCATGAACAGGTCAGGCGTACAGAACAAAGGCACTAGGCTGGGACTCTCTTCAGAATCTTGTCTTTCACTGTTGTCTTTGCTCAGAGATACAACGTCATAGTCATCTGCATATTCATCACTCAAGTCATAATAGGAATCATCAATGTCATCAATATCATGTTTACTGTTATCATCAAATCTATAAGCAACATCTCCAAATTTATTTCCATTATTGTTAAGACCTTCATCTGAATCATCATCATAACTGTCGTCATAGTCATAAGAATCATCATACTTATATTCCTCTGTGTCAGAACTACTATCATTGTAATCAGACTTATCATGAACACTACCCATTTTACTATTCTCCTGAACCACAACATTGTCCACAGCTTTAGCGACCACAGCAGTTTTCACAACGTCTTCTACAGCATCTGTCTTCCTATCAGTCCTGTTATCCTTCAGTATACCAGCCGCTTGTTCCTCGTTTTTGTCCCCCCTACTCATGTGCTCCACAACTACTGGAGTGTTTGTCTTGGAAATTGGGCTGGGTATTTCAGTGGACTTCTCGGGGGCTTGTCTCTCATCCAGTGGACTGTCTGCTGCCATATCAGCTTGCATCTTCTCATCTGAAGTCATTTAAGGCATGATAGTATCATGTAATTAAATTGTAAGCATCAGAGGGTAATGGCATATGATTTAATACAATACTAAAACTAATCCAAATGTGAAGATTTTGTTCCTCTGTCTGTTGCCATCTGGATTGCTGAATCCCAGGACCAAATTGAATTGTTGAAGCCAATTGTTAACACTTTTAAGACACAGCAATAAAAACATGTTTGAGGTTTTGTTTAGTGTACTTATTCATTTACCTGTTCTCTTTGATCGTCAGATATGTTTTAATAACTTACCCCTAAAGCTGGTACCATGGGCATTAACAGTGTTGCATGTATCATTAATGTCAATGAACAGCCTCAATCAAGACTGAGGTTCTTATACCTTGTAATTGTCTTGCTTCCAGAATGTATTTATACCTAAGAGTGGTCAACAAAAATGGCAAACCAATCAAACATCTTTCAGTGAAATAAGCTTTAATTGTTAAACCTTGCATCAGAGCAATCAGTATTAAATAAATACAATAGTTGGAAATTATTCTCCTTTGTTAATACGAGGGTTGATCGCGAAGTTCGTGTAAATTGTTTAAACATTTTTATTTTTATTCCAATTCATCTGAAACTGTATTATCCACAAGATCAATCAATTAAGAGATAAAATATAAGGCAAAATAATAATCGGCTAACGATAACGACACTAAACAGTATCCTTGGCAATGCATCAGACCCTAGTCGGCGCACGCCAAAATGTGTATTCTTTTCATCATTCATTCACCTAAGTAATGCAATTTATACACTGGTTCTTATCGTCAAATATCCGTGCAAATCTTGCACGTTCAATGTCAATGTCATGACGTCATTTCCGTAAAATTCATCGTTGTTTACTACATACGGTTTGAAAATAGCAGCTTTTTTGTTTGAACAGTCAAGGAAACCAAACCTGCGTCATGATGTCAACTGGAGACGTTGAATTACGGAGCGTCATTAAATTTTGTGTCGGAATAGGAATGACATGAGCTGAAACGATTTCAATGATGAAAAGGAGCGATACTTTAAAGGAGTTTGGCCCGGCATTCGTCTACAAATGGCACAAAAGATTTAAGAACGGCAGAAATCGATTGAAGACAATAAGAGAGGAGGTAGGCCTTCGATCGTGATTCCTAGTGTTCGATAAAAATTGAGGGGTATTATCTGGGAAGACAGACGAAAAACGTTGAGACAGATTGCCAGTGAATTCGACATATCTCCTTCAACTGTGCATGGGATTCTTACGAAAGAGTTAGGTATGTCGAAAGTCAGTGCGCGCTGGCCCCGAAGTTGCTGTCTGATGAAGAAAAGCAGACGCGTGGAGGTGTTCAGCTGCATTCTTGGATCGGTACACAGCAATAGGTGACAAATTCCTTGATAGGATAGCAACAACACCCGAAACTTGGCTTCATCACTATGATTCGGAGACTAAGGCCCAATCGTCGGTGGGGAAAACACCAAGAACACCGCCACCAAAAAAAGCTCGGGTGCAAAGAAGGTGCGGAAAAGAGATGTTCATCTTCTTCATGGATCGCTACGGGATGATCTTTCAGCACAGAGTCAAAGCGGGAAGAACGGTGAATGCTGACTATTATTCAACGGTAAATATCTATGCAACCCACGGATGTAACTAATAAATATATTAATAAACTACAAAGATATAAAAATTAAATATTTATATATAAAGTATAGCAATTTATTAATTTTATACTTTCTTGCATTAAAACATCACCGCTAGCATTGCTAACTGAAACACGTTGATTTTCAGGTATTGAAAAGGGATCTCGTCAATGCTCTTAAGAGGAAACGGCCAGCTTTGGACCTTGATCAGATTATCCTGGTGCCGCTCCTGCACATAGGGCCAACTCTACACAGTTCAAGATTACATTACTGGGATTTGAAGTATTAGAACACCCTCCCTACAGCCCTGATTTAGCACCCATGGATTTTAGGACCTTTCCCGAGATACAAAAACTTTCCTCCGTGGACAGCGCTTCCAGGACGTTGCTGATTTGACATTGGCAACCCGTCGAAAAGCTTCACAACTTGACACAGACTGGTACCGGGAGTCATTTACCAAGTGGATTGCGAGACATCAGAAATGTGTAGCCTTGCGCGGTGACTACGTAGAAAAAGTGTGCCGTTCATTAAACATGGATGACGTGTGATGTTAATTGACTGAAAATGCAAATTAACCCTCCAAAAAAGCTAATTTTCTTTTGAATATTTTTTATTTTAGTGGCTTGTGTTGGTCTGGTTAAGGTTTATTTAATCCTTTGATATGTAAGATTTAAAGGGTAAGAAACTTCAGTCCTGAAATGTTCCATGATAATGCTTTGTAAGGAGAGAAATTTATATTGCCCTCTTTGGGCTCAGCATCTTGAGATGCATAGGTTTTTATATTACTGTAAACAACAATAATTGCCAACTTGGAACATTCCAATATCCTTCAAGTCTGGTTTGATTATTGATTATCCCATCAGGAAACCAACACACATGGGCCAAGGATAAAACTATCCCACTGACTCCTGAATATCAGCTAACATATGATACGATTGTCATTTCATTTCTGTAATTTGCTGCAGAAAATTATAAATCCCCAGGATATGAGCTGACTCAGAGTGCATGTCTGGAGCGTGACCATATATTATTGAAATCTCTATACTTGCATGTGCACACGCAGACTCCTACATAACTCTATGCAGGTCTATTGTGAAGTAGGCTTCTTATGTTAATGTGCCGTTTGTGATTAATACCATAATTTAAAAAAAAAAAATTTCCCTTGAATTTCCTAGTACAAGGATTTAAGCCTGAGATAGCCTTCTCCTCAATGAAAAAAAAAACAAATACAATTTTAAGTTCATTAACATGCCAATGCTGACTAATATCCATAGATAGTTTTGGGCTCATGCCAGACAGATAACAATAAAACATCCCACTGCAACATTTCATCAATATGTTGCATAATACCTCCAGACAGATATTGCTTTTACTGAAAGCCTGCTATACCCTGTAGGAAGCGCCATTCCAATGGTTACAATCTGCACCATTGTTGCAAGGACAACCAGTTATTGTTATACGGTGCTATACAGACCTATACAACAAATTTTAAACAAGACAGTGGAATAAAATATGCATGGACTGAAATTCTAGCTGATTTTACCTGATTACTTCAAAATTAAATGGGTCATCTACAGGTCATGCTTAACCTCCACTTCAAGTTTGAAATCTGTCAGTGCAGGCATTGTCAAGTTATCACTAGAACAAGGTTTTTCAAGTTCAATGTTATTATGAACCTTTAGACCTAATGACCCCTAATCAATAGGGGTTATCTACTGTTCACATCGGACCTCCATGTCAGGTTTGAGGACCCTAAATCTATGCATTATCTAGTTATCACTCCAACAAGCTTTTCACGTTCAACGGTCACTGTGACCTTGACCCTTGACCTGATGGCCTCAAAATCAATAGGGGTCATCAACTGGTCACACCCACAACCTCCATGTCAAGCTTGAGGAACATAGGTCAAGGCATGGTCTATTTATCACTCAAACAAGTTTTTTCTTAATTCAAGGTCACAGTGATGCCAAACCCTAAAGTCAAGTTTGAGTTTGATAGGTTCAGGCCTTGTGGATTTATCACTCGAACAAGCTTTGGTCTACTGACAAACTGACATATGGACCGACTGACATGTGCAAAGTAATATTCCTCCTCCTCTTTGAAGGGCGGCACAATAATGAGACAAGTCACATATCCCTTCTCAATAAGCAATACAGTCAAACCTGGTTGAACGGTCACCTGTATTAAATGGCCACCTGCCTTAACGGGCCACTCCAAATTCCCCCCATACGTTTTTACTATATAATGTACGTGCATTAAGCGGCCAACTGTCTAACGCGGCCACGGCCACTAATTCTTGTCCCCATGAAGCCATATAATCACTAATTAGCGGCCACTTATCCCTTGTCACTGACACTTCCGCTTATAAATTTTTCCGATACACAGCTTTAATTGCGTATAGAAGTTTACGGAAAAGAACGACGGCCTCGGGTATCTCCGTCATCCAATGAAAATGAATATTGCATCACACGATTGTCATGCGTGTTTACTCATTGAGAAATCATGTTTATTACACGTCGGCGAATGTTTTGATCAGAATTGACACAATTAATGACACAATTAATACGATAATTAAATCATTAAGAAGTTAATTATTAAATACCGACAAAAATACCGGTTATTATAAATTTACATTTTGCATTGTCATTCAACGGCGTGAAACGAGTTACGATTATTATTCATTTCAATATTATTATTCAAAGTGCACGGATTTATATTTCTACGAACGGATATTTAAAATGCATTGTTCTTGATATTTTTTAACTTTAATTATGGCTGAAAAAAAGACTAATCGAAAGTGTTTGACTCCAAAAGAACGTGTCGAGTGTTAAAGTTATTAGAAAACGGCCGTAGTGCAAGAAGTTTTACCAAGGAATTTAACTGTGGACGGACTCAAATCAATTTCTTTCTTAAGCGTAAGCGTGAAACTGTGTAGGAATATGAAAGCAATGGAAATCCAAACGCAAAAAGACAGAGAAAAATTCAGGAAATGTATATGCACATGTAGTTGTGTAAATGTGTAGACTGATCTGTGGTGTGTTTTATTTATGTCATGCATCAACATTTATTTAATGTACGGACTACTTTAAAAAGTGAACTCAAAAATGTGTATGTACATGTAGTTGTGTAAATGTGTAGACTGATATGTGGTGTGTTTTGTTTATGCCTTGTATCAACATTTATCTAATGTATTTTAGTTATAAATTTGAAATAAAGTTATTTTATCTAAACAAATGTATTTGTAGTTAACCTTCTTCAATAATATTGATACAGATGTTATTGATTGTGGTGTGAGGTGGTGGTTAAGATACATAATCCATCTCTGAATAAAGCTAATGTGGCGGAAATGTCAAACCTGGATTAAGTGGCCACCTGTCTTAAGCAGCCACTTTGATATTTTCCCAAAGGTGGCCACTTAATACAGGTTTGACTGTAGTTGTATTTACTCAGACACAATATAAAAAGACATGACTGATGTCTTATATGTGAAAGAATGATTTGAATGTTTTGAACAACATATCCAGGCTTTGGTCATTGGACCCTAATATAGACCATCAGACAATGTTAATTTGAACAGTGCTTCTGGCTAGCCTGTACCAAAATTATTGGATATTAAAAGTTTTACATTGGCAATAAAATGCTTCTGGCCCAATAATTGAGTTAAGATGGGAAAAATTCCTGTAAAATATATTTTCTTTGAGAGTCTAACCATTGGATTGTTTTTGTCTTGATACCAAACAAGGTTTCAAAAAGGATTTAAAATGCTCACAACTTGACTGTAAATCACTGTTATAGCAAAAGCTAGTACAATACCTTGACTCAATTTCTTTGAAAAAAATAACAAACAAGCTCAAGTGAAAGAATGTAACAAAGTTATCATCGATTGATGGAAGTTTGGTTTGTACACACAAGGTTTACACATCTTAATTAGGCCTTTATACTCCAGACTTACCATTTTGAAAACAATTGCCACCCTGGTCAATGCGGATGTGGATGCCAAGGACACAGGCAGTCCGGTGGAGCTCACAGTGACTCGGGTATCGTCGACCATCAGAACCACACACAGGTTTGCTGCGCCCTTCACAGAAATCTGGCTGACCACAAAGACACAGCCCGTACCTGCACATTCGGCCTGACTGGCAGTCTGTGGCCTCTTGGCATGAGGCTGAAATGGGGGGAATAGCATTCTATCAGACTTATATGAATCTATTGGAATCATACCTCAAGGAAAAGGCTATGAAATAAAATGCAGTCATTCAAGATCTTCTTTTTTTAAACCAAGCAATGTTTTCAAAACTACTTATCTTTAAGAGAAGATACTTATATAATGTATCATAAGTTGAAGTATGTTAATCAGGTTCTGCACTTGTTATCAAGCCCAGATAAATAAAAGACAGTTCTGTCTCTGGAAAACAGTAAAACACTTTGAATAGCTCTTAAACTTTCAGTGTTGAAACTTTAAAAGAGTCCTTAAATTCAAAGATTGTGAACCAAATGTTATATTTAAACTCAACAAGAAAGCATTTACAAAGGTAGAAAATTTTACTAAATTATACTACATATAGTATCCTCAGTGACTTTGTCATAATAAATGATTTGTAAAAAGTGACATGTGATGAACTAATCAGCCAATGATTTATCTGCATGACAGCCCAAATTTCTGGACAAATCTAAGCAGCATCTCATTTGTCAAACAGTAGGAGGAGCATGCACCAACTACCAAAACTGCTGCTTGCAGGATTCCTTACCTACAGGTTTAGACTCAATTAGATTCCAGGTGTTCACTCTCTCGTTCCAGTGGGAGTAGGCCGGCTGAGTTACAGTTGATTTGACTCCCTTCTGCGGAGTTGGGGGGTTTGGGCTTGTACTTGGTTCAACATCAGTCTTTGGTATATTATCTTTATTGTTGTCAGTTTCACCTTCTTTCAGCTTTCCTATAGTATTGGTCTTTATATCATATTCCATTATTGTTTCCGATCTAAAATCGCTCTTCTTGATATCATCATCAGCAGGTGTGGTAGTTGGATCAATATGGGCATGGTAGTCATCCATCTGGGGTTTGTCAAAGTGTTTAAACCAATCAGCAGGTGTGAGATCATGTCTTTCTGCCTCTGCCGCCTGTTCACTACTGCTGTAACTACTGTCATCATCCTCATCATAATAGTCATAGTAATCATCTCCCTCACTACTTTTGTCCGCAGAAACACTATCTACACCATTCTCTTCGTCATCATCAGCATCATCATCAACATCCATCATGTCTTTAGCCATTTCATCCACATCATCTTCACTTTCACTCAAATCATTAACTCCTGTAACCATATTCTTTTCAGTTGTTGTTTCATGTTTGTCATGATCAGTTATAGTTGCAACATTCTTTTTGAAGTTAGGATTTTCACGATAGAATTTCTCCATATTGAAGCCAAGATCATCAGCATCATTATCATCTTTCTCTTCAGCTTCTTCATCTTCCTTCAAAGATAAATCCTTTTTCACAGATTGCTTGTGTTTGTGTCCCTTACCTTTCTTGTTACGTCTCCTTCTTCCTCCCCTCTTGGTAGAACTATTATCTTCAGTATTGTCTTCAAACATTGTCATGTCCTCTAATCCACCTTCCACTGGTTTTATTTCATTAACAATTGGTAATCCTCCCTGTGATTCATCTACATCTTTTCTCAAATCCTCATTCCTATCAACTAAATTGTCACCTTCACCAATACCAGTATCCCTATTCAGTTTCTGGTTATACTTTTTATATAAGGATTCAAACTTATCATGTAGGTCGTAAGTACTATTTGGTTTAGTAAGGTCATTGTGATAGTCACCATATTGACCTCTAGACTCTTCACCATTGTCCACAAATGGAACGGTCTTCAGATCATCATACAGTCCTTTGTGACTCTGGAAATACAGAGAATAGACAATGGTGAAAATCACTTTTATAATAACTCAATGTTTTGCTTTCCAAGTGTAATAATGTTTGGGACCATACAAGATAACAGTGCTGATAAAATAATTTATGGATCCAAATATCAAATTTGATTAGTGTAAAAGTGTCATACATTTACAGCCTGGACAATGTAAAAATAATAATTACTATTTTGAATTGGTGCAAATCGGGTACGATCTAGGAAGCATCTGCTAAAAAATTTGAAATAAAATTAAAATGGCTTTAAGGCCACACCAAAATTAATGTCTTGTTCTACAGATTTACTGCACCTTTTTTCAGACAAGTAGGCCAAAATGGCCCTATATAGATCACTGAGTAAAACTTTAATGGTGCTCTAAACATTTCTATAATTAATGGGCAATAACTGTTGGGTGACTAAAGCGAAATGGCTGGTTATGAAACTTTTCTGAGATATAATGCCCATATACATTCTGACCAAATTTTGTGATGATTGGACAAAGGCTTTTAAAGTGATTGATCAAACAAGACCAATTTAAGGTCATTTGTATAATTAAAGGGCAATAACTCGCTGGAGACAAAAAAGAATTGGCTGTTGATATTATGCCCATACACATTCTGACCAAATTTGATCATGATTGGACAAAGAGTTCTAAAGTAATCAATCAGACAACATACTAAACATTGCCTGCCCAGACACCCACCTGCTCTTACACTGCATGTGAAACTTTAATATGACCTGTTTTTTACAGTTGTATAAAAACATGAAAAATATGTTTTTTGTCTAAATAGTTACAAAGACCCATACTTCTTACAATATTTAAGTTGGCTTTATATAACTTTCCACAAAAGAGCACATTGTTACTGTGAATATTTTGAAGTCAGGCCATATTGTTTCTGAAAAGAAGTTTTCCATATAAACGTACCGTATTATATCATGCATAGGACGCACTTTTTTAACCCCAATTCTCGTCATAAAAACTGCCTGCGTCCTTTCTATGCTATTAGAATTTCATCTGTTTTTTTCCAAGTCCATTTCAGGTCAAAAATATCGGATCGGGGAAGAACGCGGTAATAGTAAGTATCTGTACTGCGTCACCGAAGAGAACAACTAAACATAAAATCAGGTAAAATCACGCAAGTTAACACACGCAGAAATATATTGAATGTTTACTTTAAAATGATTTATTGAGAAATAAATTGAAAACAAACATGACTGTTTACTTTTTTACAAAAGAGACGCTTAACTCACAAAAACTCAATGTGAGTCAGCATTTAACTGGATTGAGTTATAACGACAAACGGAAAATCGGGAAAGGAGGTAAATATCAATTAATCGTTGTTCATGATTTTAATGTTTCGATATTTTACAAAACATTTTGTTGTATGTTACTGTTTTAAAAAAATAATAAAGGAATGTGCATAACGCAAAGTAGCATTATTGTCACCATCAAATATTTTCAAATGTGCGAAGGTGTGAAAAACACCCGCTGTCTGTCATTAGAAAAACATCAATAGAACAAACTATTGCGATGGTAGTACCGTATAGTTGTTTGTTCGCACTTTACCCGTCGTGCCTTCCGCTGGCAAGGATAATTACGGACACGCATTAGCTATGCCTGACATGCTTTATTCCGCGCAGCGACAAGCCTTATCAAAACAATAATCAGTTTTGACGATACACAGTTTTGCAACGGTTGCAACGGTTGAGTGTCATTCAGGAGGCATGTCGGAACTATTGCAACGGTTGACTGCCAGTCAGAAGGCGTGTAGGGACAATTACAGCATTTGTACAAGTCTTATAATATGCGTGAATGTTCTCAAAATGTCAAGACTTATATCATTGTTGTGTACACTAAATTACCGAAATGTTAAATTACCGAAATACGACGATAATTATCGAAATACACAAGACAGTTATCGAAATATGCCTTATATACATTTTTTTTTTTTTACTTCAATATATGTTATAAATACTTTACCAACCTCAATTTTTCGGCTCTGATTTTGACATTATTCCGCTGCGTCCTATCTTATATATTAAGGGTTTTTACCCGTTTTTTCAACTATTTTTTTGCCTGCGTCCTATTTATGCTAGCGTCCTATACATGATATAATACAGTATAGTGAAAACAAGCCCCGCAAATGATGGCCATGTTTTTTATGAATCACAATGGGGTAAAAGAATTTGATACATGTATATGGTCATCGATGGAAAATTTCTGTGAAATTATTTTGAAATTGTGTCAATAGCTTCTGCAGAGAAGATTTTCAAAGCTTTTCACATGTAGACATATTTTTTTTATTCTATCTAAAAGGATCTTCAGCTTTTGAGCGGAAAACGTTTTTTTCACTGCGACCATGACCTTTGACCTTTGATCTCAAAATCACTAGGGGTCATCTACTGGTCATGACCAACCTGCATACCAAGTAAGACATTCCTGGGTCTTGGCATGAATAATGTTGTAATAATTACAAAACATGGTTTTTGCCTTCCTGTTGCTAAACTCAATGGAAAATTTGTTGTTGTTTTTTTGCACCCTCACTTTCTTCATTCTGAAGCCAAAATCTGAGAACAAAACTTTAAATTATTGCAGCCTAATGTAAATAACATAATTTCACAATATAATATTTGGCAATAACAACCATAGATTGCTCTAAATACCAAAATTTCTGACCACCTTTTAGCTTAAAGTAATTTGGAATTTTTATATCAAAAGACTGGTTCAAGCAGGCCAATACTGAACAAGAGGCCCAAAAGGGCCTATGCTCTACTGGCATGGCTTTTGTGGTCACATCAATCCAGAGCATGTATGTATGGGTAAAAGGCAACAGACATATAGTTTATGTTTTGTGTTTGGGTTACCTGAAAACGTAGCACGTTCAACATCTGAGCCCAGAAAGTATTGTAAGCAGATTAGTTGCATGAACTATTTTAATATGTGCCAAGTAAGTCATCTGACAAAAAAAAAAAAATGCTTTCAAAACTGTACTCATAGTAAAAATTTCTGTAGTTTTAAAAGTTAATAAAAATTGGTCAAAAGGTCAAAGTCAAGGGCATCCTAGGACAACATTGATCAATTTGAACAAACATTCACAATCAATTGTGCTGAGATGGATGAACGAACACACAAAAAGATTTTCAAACCTTTCCAGATTTATGTTTACCAAACCTGGGAACCCTGGGTGTGGCCAGTAATGACACCAGGTGCATAACTTAAACATTCATAACCAATTTTGTTAAGATGAATGTGCAAACTACAGAACTTAAAGCTAAAAAATGGCCTTTGGGTTTTCAACAAGAACAAGGCAGAGTAATTCACAAAATCAGCTGCAGAAGCAAAAAGCAAATTGTCTCTCAAAATCCTAGACTTGCAAATTGTCTCCCTTAACTCTAGACTTGAATTTACATGTACATGTAAACTTGGCTAAAAATAGAATTCGCTCATGCAGACCTGGCTAAAAATAGAGAGCATTTCTTTAAAACTTTCATGGCCCATAATCTAGGCATTCATGGGCGGATCTGGCTGGTTATCGAAAGGAACCAAGCTCTAATGGATATCTAGATACTGTACAAGTTTCATCGAGATACAATACAAACTGAAGACTGTATCGTGTTCACAACCAATTGTTTACACAATAGCATTTTTTTATACTATCAAGGGCCATAATATAGGCATGCATGGGCGGATCTGGCTGGTTTTCGAAAGGAACCCAGCTCTAATGGATATCTAGATACTGTACAAGTTTCATCGAGATACAATCAAAACTGTATCGTGTTCACAAGCAATTGTTTACAGACGCACGAAAGCACGACCGCACAGACGCACGGATGCACATACTACGTACACATTACCATCGCATAAGCTCTTCTGGCCTTTGGCCAGTAGAGCTAAAAATAAGATCATTTAACAACCATTTTTCCTACATTACTTATTGACAACAGGAAACAATCATTTGCAGTGCTCTATCACCTCTGAGAGCCCGATCAATACATGGTCCTCTTGTTAAGTGCTGTCTTAGAGTCCCACAGGAGTCTAAAGCATTTTTCATTTGGCCTGTTGCTTCATATTGGTTTTCATCAAGCCCCATCTGTATTTACATGAATATTCTAGGAAATAACCAGGAAGAATGTAGTCTATCATTATTATATGTTGTTTCATTTTGATTAAATATTAAAGGTAAATGCAACATAAATTCAACAAAGGTGAACAGTGAGACTTAATTCTGTAAACGAACAGACCACAAAATAAAAACATACTTTGTTATATCAATTTGTCTTAGATAAATCATGATCACAATTTATATATCGGTAAAGAATCAATATCATGAGTGCACCTAGCAATGGAGACGCAGTGACTCAGTGTAGCACTTACCAATCAAGGGAGCAACAGTGACTCAGGGGAGCAGTCAATATAACTGCATTTATCAATCAAGGGAGAAACAGTGATTCAGGGGAGCAGTCAATACAACTCATCAATCAAGGGAGCAACAGTGACTCAGAAGAGCAGTCAATACAACTGCACTTATCAATCAAGGAAACAAAAAAAGCTCAGGGGATCAGACAATATAACTGCATTTATCAATCAAGGGAGCAACAGTGACTCAGGGGAGCAGTCAATACAACTGCACTTATCAATCAATGGAGCAAGAGTGACTCAGGGAAGCAGTCAATACAGCTGCACTTACCAATCAAGGGAGCAACAGTGACTCAGACGAGCAGTCAGTAGAAGCAGTCAATACAACTGCACTTACCAATCAAGGGAGCAACAGTGACTCAGGGAAGCAGTCAATACAGCTGCACTTACCAATCAAGGGAGCAACAGTGACTCAGGGGAGCAGTCAATACAACTGCACTTACCAATCAAGGGAGCAACAGTGACTCAGGGAAGCAGTCAATACAACTGCACTTATCAATCAAGGGAGCAACAGTGACTCAGACGAGCAGTCAATAGAAGCAGTCAATACAACTGCACTTACCAATCAAGGGAGCAACAGTGACTCAGACGAGCAGTCAATAGAAGCAGTCAATACAACTGCACTTACCAATCAAGGGAGCAACAGTGACTCAGGGAAGCAGTCAATACAGCTGCACTTACCAATCAAGGGAGCAACAGTTACTCAGGGGAGCAGTCAATACAGGTGCACTTATCAATCAAGGGAGCAACAGTGACTCAGGGAAGCAGTCAATACAACTGCACTTATCAATCAAGGGAGCAACAAAGACTCAGGGAAGCAGTCAATACAACTGCACTTATCAATCAAGGGAGCAACAAAGAATCAGGGAAGCAGTCAATACAACTGCACTTATCAATCAAGGGAGCAACAGTGACTCAGACGAGCAGTCAATACAGCTGCACTTACCAATCAAGGGAGCAACAGTGACTCAGGGGAGCAGTCAATACAACTGCACTTACCAATCAAGGGAGCAACAGTGACTCAGGGGAGCAGTCAATAGAAGCAGTCAATACAACTGCACTTACCAATCAAGGGAGCAACAGTGACTCAGGGGAGCAGTCAATAGAAGCAGTCAATACAACTGCACTTACCAATCAAGGGAGCAACAGTGACTCAGGGAAGCAGTCAATACAACCGCACTTATCAATCAAGGGAGCAACAGTGACTCAGATGAGCAGTCAATAGAAGCAGTCAATACAACTGCACTTACCAATCAAGGGAGCAACAGTGACTCAGACGAGCAGTCAATAGAAGCAGTCAATACAACTGCACTTACCAATCAAGGGAGCAACAGTGACTCAGGGAAGCAGTCAATACAGCTGCACTTACCAATCAAGGGAGCAACAGTGACTCAGGGGAGCAGTCAATACAGCTGCACTTACCAATCAAGGGAGCAACAGTGACTCAGGGAAGCAGTCAATACAACTGCACTTATCAATCAAGGGAGCAACAAAGAATCAGGGAAGCAGTCAATACAACTGCACTTATCAATCAAGGGAGCAACAAAGACTCAGGGAAGCAGTCAATACAACTGCACTTATCAATCAAGGGAGCAACAGTGACTCAGACGAGCAGTCAATACAGCTGCACTTACCAATCAAGGGAGCAACAGTGACTCAGGGGAGCAGTCAATACAACTGCACTTACCAATCAAGGGAGCAACAGTGACTCAGGGGAGCAGTCAATAGAAGCAGTCAATACAACTGCACTTACCAATCAAGGGAGCAACAGTGACTCAGGGGAGCAGTCAATACAACTGCACTTATCAATCAAGGGAGCAACAAAGACTCAGGGAAGCAGTCAATACAACTGCAATTATCAATCAAGGGAGCAACAGTGACTCAGGGGCGCAGTCAATATAACTGCACTTACCAATCAAGGGAGCAACAGTGACTCAGACGAGCAGTCAATAGAAGCAGTCAATACAACTGCACTTATCAATCAAGGGAGCAACAGTGACTCAGAAAGTCAATACAATAACAGGCCCAACTGCCCCAACACTGAATCAAGTCAGTGATGATTGTGTTACAGGTAAATATGGGGAAAATTATTAATATCAAAGCATGTGTAAATATTTGCCCTCATTCCATATTATAATCATATTATAATCATTTGTACCATTATTTATGTCTGTAGAAGAACACAATAATTAATGCTTGCATTGCCTGCCCATGAAATTTTCTCAGTGACTCACACTTTGTATACAAGAAAATACAAACTAAAAAAACTAATGCTGTGTATTTTAATTAATTATTTATAAAACTGGAAACATGGTCTGTTTGTGAAATATATCAATTATATTCAGAATTAAATACTCAAAACACATTGTTTCTTTTGAAATGTTCTTTAAAAACTCTTTTAAATGATGTCACCATGGGGCAACTTGTCTGACCACCATTGTTGCTCCTCAGTGACTTGAGATAAATACTCGAGTCAGACCACCAATGTCACTCCTCAGTGACTTGAGTTAAGTCTTGAGCAAGACCACCATTGTTGCTCCTCAGTGACTTGAGATGATTACTCGAGTAAGACCACCAATGTCGCTCCTCAGTGACTTGAGTTAAGTCTTGAGCCTGACAAACAATGTTACTCCTAAGTGACTTCAGACTTGACTTGAGATAATTACTCGAGCCAGACCACCAATGTCACTCCTTTAGCGACTTGAGTTTAAATATTGAGCTCGACAAACAATGTTGCTCCTTAGTGATTTAAGATAAGTCTCGAGCCAGACCACCAATGCCGCTCTTCAGCAACTTGAGATAAGTTTGCTGGTCGACCACCATATCGCTTTGCAAGTCTCAAGCCCAACCACTGATGTGGCTCCTCAGCCACTTGAGATAAGTCTCCATAGGTACAACACTGCATTTTATGACAATCAAATCATCACATGGCAACTTAATGATAGCATATAAAACAAATATTACAAACAATTAATAATATAGTGAAATGTATTTTCAGGTGCATATGCAGCTATGAAACACAAAGCTTCTCATTTCATGTCATGAACTATTCTAATTATCCCTGATTACAGTTTGAATATTGGAAAGGTTAATCAGACCATTATACTGTATATGTTTGTTGTTTTGTTGGACGGTACTGCGAAGCAGTGCCGTTCATAGGTTTCATGCTACTTTTCGACAGGCATGCATCATTTGGTCCCCGGCTTCATACCTCAAACAGAAGCGTCCAGGAACCAGTTTTAAACGGAAGTGCACGGCCAAATAAACTAAACCTTTTGTCCGCTATTCATAAGTACGCGAGTCAAGTAGCGCCCAAAGGCGGCTGATTCATATTGTAAAATATATTCTTCGACTGTAACTCCACAATATTCACAGTGCATTGTTAAATAAAAACACAATGGTTACACATGAATTGTTTGTAGGTTATACCTTTCTCTTATGACACTAGTGTTTTATGAAAAAACGTATTCAGATCGGCTTCTTTCAACAAAACATCGCCATTTGGAACTATCTTAGCAGGTGCGCGTTGTCTTGTGCTAAAAGGCTGACCCGAGAGCTGACCATATAAATGAAGAGGGAAAACGCTAGCCAGAAAATTGAAAATTGAATTATTTCTGTTGAATTAATTTTTATGGGTTATTTTGATTTCCTTGTACTATTGAATGTATTATACCAGATTTATTATAAATATTTGTATAATTTATAAGAGCGTTTAGTTAAAGATGGATGACTTTTTAATCATTTGTAGATATAGAAATATCAATCTAGATCTAGGCCACACCACGTACATTAACCTATCACTTGTAAATTATTGTTGAACTAAATTGGTTTTGACTCCTTACTAAATGTGAAGACGTTATTCAATGACAATATCAAGTGACTGTAAATTGTAATTTCTGGAAAGAGCATGTCAATCGTCAATTTGATTTGTCTAATTATGAATTATATGTTTTTCTTACAAAAAAATCATTAGAACTTATTGTCATTTCGTTTCATCACTTTGAAATGTGTTTACTTGTGTAATACTTTCATTTGATCGGAAAAGAGACAATTTAAAGAAGTCGCGAATATATGTGACAGTTTAGAATTGTGATATGTGACTGCATTCATTTAATGTTCTTGGGTGAAAAAACATGTCTTACGCATAATTGTTTATGATATTCACTAAAGTAAATTGTCCATTTCAGACTCAATGGAGACCAGTAATACACAACCAGTTATGCAGTTACTCAGCTAGGCCATTTTTTTTTATTAATTGGTTAACAGATTTTTTAGGAAAAATGTTGGACGGGTGGTGCGAAAAAAAGAAAAAAAAAAGGAATTCAGACTAGTTAGTTACTAATTTTTTTACAATGCATGTATTTTTCATAGTGTTTGCGGTGAAACCCAAAACAAAAAGATCAAAATATCATTAATAATAGCAGCAATTACATCGCTTACAGTTGAGTTTACATTTATTACTAAATTTTTTTTTTCTTTAAATGCAGATGGTATGTTGAAAATGAGAAATTTATATTTTTTGTATGATCTCAGCTCAATTGAGGCCGCCATTTTGAAAACATTTTTCAGAACTGTATCCTTATGTTGCAAAGGAACAGGCAACAGGTTTTACATCATTTCATGTGCGCAGAAAAAAAATCTGACTTTGTTTTTCAATATTTAAAAAAAAAAAAAAAATTACTAAAAAAAAATTTTGTTCAATTTTTTTTTTTTTTTGGAGATTTCGATTTCGAAATAATTGGGCGGCAGATCCATAACCAATTTATTAAAAAAACAAGGGAAAGTTACAGCCCAGACACGACAACCTATACTCTATGTCGTTATATGCAGCATTCCATTGTGAATAAACACTAAGTGTGACCTTGACCTAAGAAATAGGGACACGAGTCTTGCACGTGACACGTCGTCTTGGTATGTCGAACACATGTGGCAAGTTATTTTATTATCTGTCTATACAAGGGAAAGTTACAGCCCAGACATGACAACCTATACTCTATGTCGTTATATGCAGCATTCCATTGTGAATAAACACTAAGTGTGACCTTGACCTATGAAATAGGGACACGGGTCTTGCACGCGACACGTTGTCTTGGTATGCCGAAAACATGTGGCAAGTTATTTTAAAATCTGTCCATACAAGGGAAAGTTACAGCCCGGACACGATAATCTATACTCTATGTCATTATATGCAGCATTCCATTGTGAATAAACACCTAAGTGTGACCTTTGCCTTAGAGGTAGGGACACGGTTCTTGCACGCAACACGTCGTCTTGGTTTGTCAAACACATATGGCAAGTTATTTTAAATTCTGTCCATACAAGGGAAAGTTACAGCCCAGACACGACAACCTATACTCTATGTCCTAATATGCAGCATTCCCTTGTGAATAAACACTAAGTGTGACCTTGACCTAAGAGGTAGGGACATGGGTCTTGCACGCGACACTTCGTCTTGGTATGCTGAACACATGTGGCAAGTTATTTTGAAATTTGTCCATACAAGGGAACGTTACAGCCCGGACACGACAACCTATACTCTATGTCCTTATATGGGGCGATACTATTTCCCGGTCTCTCCTCATAAAATCCGGTCTCATCCGGTCTCATAATTCCCGGTTCATAACATATGGCCCAAGGCAACAGATTGTGTTGCCGATGTTTGTTAAACTAATTTGACAGTCTTATTTGCTTTTATATGTAACAAAATAGAATAAAATATATAAACATTATGTCTTAATTTATGCAATTTGTTAAAGGTGTAGAGAAAGATGCGATGGCAATAAAAATGCTCATGTTGTTTAATAAAGGATTGAGGACGGCTAGAGTAACTTAGAATTGCACCTTTTAAATTATGTTATGTCAAAGTTGGTTTATTGTTCTTCTTCTTCTGTTTAAAAACAAACAAACATGATATTGTTTAAGCAGTCCAGCTATGAGTGTGAACGGTTCTCTTTGAAGCAGTGCGTGTGTAATAAAACTGGCTAATCCGTTTATCATGTCCTTAACGAGGGACATGCGCTAAACTCTGGCACGCATACGTTGTATAATGCATTTAAACCTTTTATGGTATGACAATATTGTGT
This sequence comes from Mya arenaria, assembly GCF_026914265.1. NCBI lineage: Eukaryota > Metazoa > Mollusca > Bivalvia > Myida > Myidae > Mya > Mya arenaria. Next base: position 21,842,926 of record NC_069123.1, on the reverse strand, counting down.
ATTTTCATAAACCTGTTAAGAAGAGTTCCTTGACAAAATATAGTGATGGTGATAATTAAAGAAGTCCAACTTCAACACAAATTATTTATTTATGAAACAAAATATAATAATAATAAATTAACTGCTGAAATATTCGGAGGGCTATTTTACAAATGAAATATAACTTACAAGATACAAGAATCTTTATTCAAAGTCGTCATGATTGTTGGAACTACGATGCTACAAATTTATAAAAAGTAACAAATCACAGCTTGTGATTACTCAAGTTCCACGAATTCTAGACTAGTTCTAGACTACAACAACCAAATGGACATGCCTGTGGTGTCTTTGCAATTGCGAATGCTGTAGAATTTTGTTTTAAGAATGGCTGTGTAAATACAAATGTCAATTTCGTTGAAAGTCAGCTGTCTAGAAAATAAAAAAAATCTGTTTCATAAAGAAAATTAAAAGTCGCGATCCCTTTCAAAATATAATAAAAACATTCTGTTTATGTGAAATGCCAGAATTTGTCGATAGTGATATGCAAAAAAAGAACATGCAGGAAAAGATTCCACATCAAATGCGTCGGCATAAAAATTAAAAATAGACGATCAGTTGGCAGAAATACATAAGGCAACTGGTCGTGGCAGTGCATCTCCTTTAACAAAATTAATAGTTAAACAAAACAAAAATGTAAGAATTCCTGAAGTACTGAGTTAACTTACAAATTTGATTTACATGTATTCATGCATTTCTATTTGTATTACTTTTATCAAAAGTATACTTATAACTGAATTTAATAAGGAAAAAAAACACAATGTGTTTATTATTCATAACATTAATTTTAGTACATGTGCATATATTATGTTTTTATCTTTGCCTTAATTTATTATTGTTTTATTGATATAAAATATGAAATAAATGGTGTAATAATTATCATTAAATATCTGATGTTTTAATCAACTGTAATCTTTTGTAATCGTATTACCCCCCGCGGTCATTCACACCTTCTCGATCACGCCCGATAGCTACAATAAAATTTTGAAAACAGAGACCAGATGAGACCGGGACTGGATGAGACCGGGACCGGGAAATAGTATCGCCCCCTTATATGCAGCATTCCATTGTGAATAAACACCAACGTGTGACCTTGACCTAAGAGGTAGGGACACTGTTCTTGCACGCGACACATCGTCTTGGTATGCCGAACACATGTGGCAAGTTATTTTAAAATCTGTCCATACAAGGGAAAGTTACAGCCCGGACACGAGTTATTGAGCCGGACACACAGACGGACGGACGGAGCGATTTTAATATGCCCACCTTCGGGGCATAAAAAGTTTTACTCTCTGAACAAAAACTTACTTTCTGAACATTTTTTAAAGCTGCACTCTCATAGATATACTATTTTAACAACTTATTTTATTTTTTGGCTTAGATAGAGAAACTTTTGACATAAATACCTGCAAACCAACGATAAAAGATTGCCGACAAAAGATCAGATCGCTGATTTTCATATTTCCGTTCTAAAATTTATGTTTTATAGTTTACTAACGGTTACCGTAACAATGCATAAAACATCAATTTTTGAACTTAAATATAAATATCTGCGATCTATTTTTTTGTCAGCAGTCTTATATAATTGGTTTTCATGGATTTTCGCCAAAATTGGCTCGTTCCAAGACAAAAGTAAAAAAGTTGTCAAATTGTTCAATCCGTGAGAGGGAAGCTTTAAACATTTATTGAACAACTTGAATTCATAACATCCAGAGTCATTTTAAAAGAGTTTAACTCTCTTTAAAAAAAATCTACATGCATCAGTGAGCATGCAATTTAGCTATATTTGATCATCAATCTTCATCAATCCTTGTTCTTCGCTTCAACCATGGGTGAAAATGCAAAATAAGTGACTTTTTTCACAAGTTTAAAACTATTATGATGTCTTCTGGCCAAAGAACTGAGGTCTTCTCAATGTCTATAAATATGAGCAAGGTCAGTCTAAAGGCATCATTCATAGATTCACACTTGAATAGCAAATATTTGTCAGGCTGTGTAGCACTTCGCAGCCCATGCCAAATAAAAACGAAGCTTCATAAAAAGCGCAGCTTTAGCGAAGCTATTTCTTCGCTAAAGCTGCGCTTTTTATCCAAAGCTGCGTTTTTTTCAGAAGCTTCGCAAAAGATGTGCTTTTTCTTCGCTTTTTTCAAAAGCTTCGCAATAGCTGTGTTTTTTTCATGAAAGGTTCGCTTTTAGTAAAAAAGCTTCGCTAAACCTTCGTCTTTTGAAAAATAGCTTTGTCTTTTTGTTTAAGCCATATTTTCCTTGAACAAAAGCTTCTTCTTTAACATAAAAGCTTCGTCTTTTGCATAAAAAGCTTCGTCTTTTTAAAATTTAAGATGGCCAATATTTATTGGAAAAGACGAAGCTTTTCAACCAAAGACGAAGCTTTAAAAGAAAAGACGAAGCTTATTTTTTTGGATCTTTTGCTTTGTAGGTCCACTTTTTTACGTTTTAAGTGGTTTATATAAAGAATTTTCTTTTAAAAATTCTGCATTTCAACTCAATTATAATAATTAATGTTCAAGTTAAGAATTTCTTTTATCAGCAGTAATTTAATTGTTTTAGTTTATCCATGTGTAAATCTACAATAACATAAAAAAAATATTCAGTCATATACATTCTATTCCTGATTGAATGAAGTATTCAACCTCTTGATGAATGAATGAAATATGGAAAAAAAAGGGTTGAATCCAAAAACAAGAGGCCCAAAAGGGCCTATGCTCTACTGGCATGGCTTTTGTGGTTATATCTATCCACAGCATGTATGTATGGGTAAAAGGCAACAGACATATAGTTTATGTTTTGTGTTTGGGTTACCTGAAAACGTAGCACGTTCAACATCTGAGCCCAGAAAGTATTGTAAGCAGATTAGTTGCATGAACTATTTTAATATGTTAAAAGTCATCTGACAAAAAAAAATGCTTTCAAAACTGTACTCATAGTAAAAATTTCTGTAGTTTTAAAATTTAAAAAAAGTTGGTCAAAAGGTCAAAGTCAAGGGCATCCTAGGACAACATTGATCAATTTGAACAAATATTCACAATCAATTGTGCTGAGATGGATGCACAACACACAAAAAGATTTTCAAACCTTTCCAGATTTATGTTTACCAAACCTGTGAACCCTGGGTGTGGCCAGTAATGACACCAGGTGCATAACTTAAACATTCACAACCAATTTTGTTAAGATGAATGCACAAACTACAGAACTTAAAGCTAAAAAATGGCCTTTGGGCTTTCAACAAGAACAAGGCAGAGTAATTCACAAAATCAACTGCAGAAGCAAAAAGCAAATTGTCTCTCAAAATCCTAGACTTGCAAATTGTCTCCCTTAACTCTAAACTTGAATTTACATGTACATGTAAACTTGGCTAAAAACAGAATTAGCTCATGCAGACCTGGCTAAAAATAGAAAGCATTTCTTTAAAACTTTCATGGCCCATAATCTAGGCATTCATGGGCGGATCTGGCTGGTTTTCAAAAGGAACCGAGCTCTAATGGATATCTAGATACTGTACAAGTTTCATTGAGATACAATCAAAACTGAAGACTGTATCATGTTCACAACCAATTGTTTACACAATAGCATTTTTTTATACTATCAAGGGCCATAATCTAGGCATGCATGGGCGGATCTGGTTGGTTTTCGAAAGGAACCCAGCTCTAATGGATATCTAGATACTGTACAAGTTTCATCGAGATACAATCAAAACTGAAGACTGTATCGTGTTCACAAGCAATTGTTTACAGACGCACGAACGCACGGATGCACATACTACGCCTTTGGCCAGTAGAGCTAATAAAATAATACATGGATGAATGAATGATTGATTGATTGATTGATTGATTGATTGATTGATTGATTGATTGATTGCACAAATGAATGAATGATGAATGAATGATGAATGAATGTGAATGTTTGATTGATTTACTGATGTATTGTTTGATTAACTGGTGGATTGATTGATTGGTTGGTTGATTGATTAGTGATTGAATGAATGAATGAATGAATGAATGAATGAATGAATGAATGAATGAATGAATGAATGAATGAATGAATGAATAATGAATGAATGAATGAATGAATGGATGAAAATTTGAATAAATAATTGAATGAAGGAATGAATAAATAAATTAATAAATAATAAATAAATTGATTAATTAATTTACTTAATTGGTTACTTTCAAATGACTGGATGAATAAATGAATTATCAATTAATGATTCAAAATAAAATAAAAAAGGATATTTTTAATAAATCAATGCAATAAATCATAATTTTATAATATTATGCAAAATAATACACAAAATAAACAGTTATTAATTGCATTCAACTGAATATTCACAGAATTCATATTACTTTAATTTCTATACATGTTATCATCATAGATCGTAATGCTTTGTTCATAAGCCATTCCCATGATAAGCCATATTTGTACAACAACCAATCAGAATCTCAGAACCAAATTTGAAATAGGGGCGGCCATTTTGTTGGGATTTCAGCAGGAAGGGCTGGATGTTTTTAAAGGAATTAATGAATTTTCACAAATAACAACCATTGATAATTAAAGGGATAAATTAATGATATTAAATTTATGATATAATAGTGCTGCAAATCAGATCACATTACACGAATATTTAGAGGAGTAACTGGTTTATGTCTGCCAACAAGGAGTTTCATATACCAAAATGTTCGCAATGATATGTAGTTTTTGGAAAAGTTAATCGTTTGTGTCAAGACCGATGCAGAGCTGAGAAATCCAAGATGGCGTCCAAGATGGCCGCCAAATCAAAAACATTTAGAAAGTATTCATATTTGCCTATTTCCATTACTACATTTGAGTTTTCACTGACATATATCTACTGATATGTTAGTAGGTATATAACTAATGCAAGATAAGTGTATTTTATTACTATTTTTGGCGTTTTTGTTTATTTATTAAGCTAAAATATGCTTAATTATGCGCAAAATAGGGGTTTGAGTTAGCACTTCTATATGTTGACTGAAATTTTTTTGTTTTTTTCTGTTTAAATGACAATACAGAATATGGGTATGCATGTATAATGTTTTCCTGAACAAATGTTGAATAAATGTGTATGAAATGACAGCGAAAGTCAGATTTAATTGATCACATGGCAGTATATGAGTACAATTCACGTTTTAAATTAATTTAGTACTAACTGCAGAACAATGTGTTATAAATAACGCGTGTTATTTAAGAAATGCGTTATAGTTATATTACACTAGAAACAAGTGATGGCATTCTTTTTATTCATCGTCGGAGCTTTCGGTGTCCTCGACAAAGACGGATTCAAGTGTGTAAATGTTCGTGCACATCATTTCGTTTGTCTTAGTGTTCCCTGTGCAAGAACATGCCACTGTGCATGGTTGTCTGTTTGCAAAGCAAACACATGTTTCGCTAGATATTTCGCATCCGCAAACGAGGTCGTTCAAGAGTTCCGGTGCAGCGGCTGGCTGACTCATCATTTTTGGTGTCAAACCATCTCCGTCTATTTCATATCCAAAGTAGGTAAATGGAGGAAGATCGTATTGTGCTGTAGTGGCGTGTCTCCATATCCACAACTGGATCACAAATCATTGCAGATGAAGATTGAGACTGTCAGCGGTTGGGGGAATGTTCCTGGGATGAACAGAAGACTTGGCTTCGATGCATCGTAACTGGTGAAGAGTTTGCACGTTGTTTCCCCCGTACAAACTGATAACAAACCTAGTGCATGCTGTTCTTTGAAGGCCGGAAAGCAGTAATTCTTCGCCCAAGTTGAAGAGAGGTTGGTAGTTTGACTCGCGCTCCGTCAGCAATTTGAATGCTCTTCGCTTTCCCTTTCCGAAAAATCCGCTGGTAGTATCACATCCTGTGATACAGTACACTGACAGCAGATTATATTTAATTGGTCTTTAGTCAGTTTGTCGATCAACTGGTGGACTGGAATAAATCGTCTACCATCCGTGTGAAGAGTAACCCTTCCAGTTGACATACACAGATGAGCAGCGCCTATATATCGATAATGATGCAGCAAGAGCACAAGAACATCTGTGTCTGGAGAGTGGATTGCTATACAAGTTGACCCTCTATCCGCCTCATACTTGGCATGAAGTATCATTACAGTGTCTGCTTCCTCTTTGTTAGTATCGAGTATGGGTTGATTGCAACACCCATTTGTGGTCACAATAACGCATGGTGTGCTTTTACCACCATTGATCAACAGGACTTCCTGTGCTTTTAATTTAGTACATGCATATTCGGCCATGTATCAACTGTAAAACTGGATCAGTCTCTCCTTATTCTGCCCGTTACTCAAAAACATTTTCCAGTCCTTCGATACTTTAAGCTCACCCCGGACATCAACATTTCTACAACTGCTACAATCACCTCTGTATTTTCGTGTTTCCGTTTTCTTGAAAAGACCTGCAAGAAATCCCTCTTCGACTTCCGTCGGTAGCCTGTTCATAGTCAGAATTTGAATTGACATAAACGTAGCATAAATTGTATAATTGGAAGCGAACAGTAGAGGCATAAGCTGTAATTTTGCATGTTGATATACTGTCCAACTTGGGAGACCTTGTAGAAGCCAGGAGAAGTTTAAGGGGTGTTGATACTCTTGATAAATAATTGTTCCATACCTGGAACGTTGGGGATACTTTCCGACCCTCCTCTCGGAATTCGTCGAGCAGACGCACCACATGAGTCGCAAAAGCTTGGCAGAAGCTTTCTATTTCAGGCTCTGGGTAAGAATCATCATTCATACATTTGAGTGTTGACAAGACCGATGTAACGTCATGATGTAGATTTTTGTTGTTGTTTATACACCAGCTTTCAAAGTTAATGAGCAGACGGCTGTATAACACTTCGTCAATCAACTTGAAGGCTGTCAATGCTCGGTCGAAATCTTTCCCAGTCATGATGTTGGCTGCTGTAGCTTGGGCATATGTTCCAGCATCGGTTAAAAGATGCTTCAGGCCTGCTTCCCCGTACAAGTAGCCTATTCCAGCAAAAATAGACATGAGAAGGTGCATCCCACCTTCGACGGGAATAACACCTTCCAGAGAAATGTCTTGACTCCATACAATTTCACAAGCTTTTGACAGCAGTCCCATGTCACAAATTACAGGGATATGACTCTGTTCTAACTCATGCATAACCTCTTTGGCCCGAAGAAGTGTTGTGTATACAGTGCTGTAATCTGTTGTTTGGCCATGATGATTACCCAATCATCGATAGTCGAGATGGTTTGATTGGCTTGCCCAATTGAATTTGCGAAAAAAATGCTCCAGTTTGGAACTTTTTTATCTTCAGCTAAGTCATCACAAAAGACGGAGCTCCGTCCCAATGAGTATAGCAACTCCTTCAGTCTCACACATTTTACAGCATTGGGCTCTACTGAATTTATTTCGTCTAGTGTGACAGAGCTTTCGAAAACAGGAGTTGGGCTTTGACTTGGTTTCTTGTAAGCATCTGTTGCTACTTGGATGAAACGTTCTCTTAACGTAGACAAGTAAAACACTTTATTTTGGACTACAATCGAGTGCTCGCACTCTTCCTTTAGCCTCTCTGCTGCCTTTATATATATTTCACTATACTTGTCAGATTCAATAAATACAGTTTTGGGTGGAGTACGGCCACCAGTGCGTGCATAACTGTAGTAAGTCGCAAGACAGCCTTTTCTCCTGTGATAGCGGGCTTCAACTGCTACAAGATCACCATTTGCAACAGCACTTAACCGATCGATAATTGTTTTATCGTTGATCTGTAGAGCGGTTTTTAACACCTTGTGATATATGGAATTATGGTCTGTAGAAATAGAACTTTCAAAATACGACCAACTTCGCGAATAACCTTGTGATGACGATTTACAGTTAGGGTCACATTTACATCCACAAATAAAACAATGTTCATTCCAGTCAAAGTTATCGCTGTAAGATCTTGTTTTTAAATGTGTTCCAATATTTTCCTTGTTGGCCATATTTAAAACCCAGCGTTATTCCAGCCGATGGTTCTGAAAGTAAATACATTTAGATTGAGAATGATATGCATCATGTTCTCTTATTCATGTACGGATGCTGCTCAGTGAGTTTGAGTAAGAGTGTTTTAGTTCCTTATAACAAACATTACGATCTCTTTGCCTAATGAGTTGACATTTATGAAGTTGTCCAACAGGCAACAGTATATGACTTTTTTACATAATAGTGTGTACTTCAAATTTTCTATAAAGATCTTTTCTATAAAGATGAAAACATATTTTTTCTCTCAACATGTATGAATTTTGTTATAATATTGGTATTCTACAAGTTACTAATGTACTGATAAATAACAAACTGTATTTGAGTTTATACAAATGTACATAATGCATGAGCTATATACCTCCATAAGTAACATGCATAAAAATCAGTTTCGTCATGTGCGTAAAGTGTGGTGGTGGTCAGCAAGTAGGTTTACTGATAATTTCGCAGTTAAAGGCAAATGTAGCATGCGCCTTCTGTAAAAAGAAATAAATTAAAGAAGCAACACAGATTTATGAATTATATTCATTTTTTTTAAATGTAATATATTATGATGGGTATGACCTCTCATAAAATTATGAAAACTTACCCCCCCCCCCCCACCCCCCCCCCCCCCCCCACGTATTCTTTAAAATTAGGTGCCACCTAGCTTGGCCAACAAATTATGAATCATTAAAGAGTGTATTTAACCGTTTTAATATGTGTCTTGTTTAACTATGAAGTGTAAGAATACTTAAAACTAGATAAAAAATAGTAGATCTGTAGTAGAAAAAGTGCAGTATGAGGTACCGCTGAAACTCGTTTTAATTACCCCACCCACATCATAAACCTTACTGCAAGAGGACATCACACTAATTTTAATTAAAATGCCACATACATGAATGTCCATACTCTGTGCATCCATTTAAACTGAAAAATACATATGTCTGTTTATCCTCTTTCAGTATGCACATAAAAATGCTAACCCCAACCCCTATTTTGCGCATAATTTAGCATATTTTAGCTAAATAAATAAACAAAAATGACAAAGACAGTAATAAAAAACAAGTATATCGCATTCGTTATATACCTACTAACATATCAGTTGAAAATTGTCATTAAAAACTCAAATGTGGTAATAGAAATAGGCAAATATGAATACTCACTAAATGTTTGTGTTTTGGCGGCCATCTTGGACGCCATCTTGGATTTCTCAGCTTCGCATCGGCATTGAACAAAATGATTATCCATTCCAGAAACTACAGACCTTTGCGAACATTTTGGTATATGAAACTTGCTGTTGGCAGACATAGACCAGTTAGGTGCTCTATACCTCTCAAAATTTGCAGCACTATAACTATCATAAGATCAGATGAACATGGACTATGATTTGGAATGACAATCCAATCATTTGATGTTTTGTAAAAGATGACATGCAATACTGGTGAGTTCTTATAATATTCTGATGTTATACTTATTTTAGTTGTTTATCAATTACTTAATAACCTCAGTGACTATTTTCTTAAACATGTTGGACTTATATTTCAAAATGATATCCAGCTCATAAAAATACAATGAAATTTATAAGATATCCCAGCAGGCACACAACGTTGTTTCAACGTTGAAATATAGTTGAATTTTGGTCACAACGTAGATCAACAATATTTCAACGTTGAAACAATGCTGAAGCTTCAACATTGAAAAATTGTCGACATTTCGACGTTGAAACGAGGTTGAAATACGGTCGATACCTCAACATTGAGGATGGTTGAAAAATGGTTGTCATATTGATGTTGTCATGACATTCGAATATAGATCGATATTCTGTTCTGATTATATTAATATTTCCACATTCAATTTTTAATAGAGAGCCATTCATGCTTGACGAGTAGACTTCTTTTTTTAGGCTGAATGGCCATCTACCGCAATACAGAGTTACCCCGATTGGACAGTTCGAAACGAGTTGCGCCCCTAGCATATTGCGTAGTTCCGGTCAGTTTAAAAAAAAATATCGATTGTGCAGATCATCAGTAATAGCAGAGCTTTAAAATTATCGTAAATTCCATTAGTTCAAGCTAACTTCGTGTGGGAAATGACAGTCGGTTCCATTCGAGTAAATACGTTTGGTATTTATTTACAAAATGTCAAAAAATTATGTTTTTGAACGAATTATTTGTTGAAAATCATGCATTTCGGATACGACGGGATTTCGGATACGATTTCCATTGTTCAAATTATGGTGAAAAATGTTCATATCAAGCGGTGATCTTGCATTGTTATTAACAATACTCTTTTTTGCATCTATTATGTTTATAAAGGATGGTTTATTTACATTTATTGTTTTAATCTTTTACATTTCAGCATGGATGAAGAAGAGGTGGCGCATCATTGTTGATGGGGCAGTTTTTACCATTAACATGTACATACTGTATATATGTAATCCAAACAAAACTGTGTTCTTTATAGTTTTCACCTTACCGTAACCCTTCAGCGGTTTAACTGCAACGTCTATTCAATGTTGAAACTGCAACTCTGGTTCAACCTCATTTCAACGTTGTTTCAACCTCATTTCAACGTTGTTTCAACGTTTAAACTGCAACGTTGTTTCAACATTGAAATCACAACGTCAAAACAACTTTCAAATACAACCATATTTCAACCTTTTCTTAACTTTGAAGGATGACTGTTGTTTCAACGTTGCTTCAACGTTGTTGTGCCTGCTGGGATTGTTTTAAAACTCATTGATTTCTTGTTTTTACCATTGGCTTAACAGAATATCTATCAAAATTTGCAGAATGTTTTTCCATTAAATGTACATCTGATAAGAATCAGTATTGTTTTCCAAGCGGTAATAAAACTGCCATATGCCAGATGGCCTACCAGATATTGAAAATTGGATTGATCAATTATGTAAAGTATTAATTAACAATCAGGTAGTTCACACTGTGTAATAAACAGAGCTGTTAGGAACCTCTAAATTTAACAAAAAGGTAACATAAGGCAGCTGGAAAAAGTCATTTTACTATGTAGTTGACAGTTTTAAAAAATAGTTTACAATTTAGGTATCATACTGAAAGGTATGCCTCTACAACAACTAATGGTGTAAATAATTAGAAGATCTAAACAAAAATAAACAATATTAAGTATAAATATTGATTTCAAACATTTAGAATATGCTTCCATGTGGTTTGATAGAGACTATAGTATCAGTGAAAAAAAAATGATATTCAACAATTTCACATTTTAATACAGCAATAAAAGGTCATAATGTTTTGTTTTTATTCTTTATTGGGGAAGTTTATACACAGGTCAATGGGATATTTATTCATATCATGTGGGAACTAGTGATAAACTTGGCATTGATGTATATATGGTTTATATTTTATTAAAAGATTTTGGTACACCAGTCTGAGGCTTTTTATCCCCTACAGTATTAGAGGGTTGGAGAGAAAAAAGCAGCTTTTGTAAAAAGCTGCGCTTTTTGGCCAATACCGCACAAAGCTTCGCAAAAGCTTCGCTATTTCAAGCAAAAAGTGCAGCTTTTGCGAAAAGCTGCGCTTTTTGGACAATACCGCAAGAAAGGAAGAAGCTTCGCAAAAGCTGCGCTTTTTCAAACAAAAAAACACAGCTATTGTGAACAAAAAACACAGCTTTTGCGAAGAGCTGCGCTTTTATGTCCAAAAAGCTTTGTGCGGTATTGGCCTGAAAAAGAGCAGCTTTTGCGAATAGCTGCGCTTTTTGGCCAATACCGCACAAAGCTTCGCTATTTCAAGCAAAAAGCACAGCTTTTGCGAAAAGCTGCGCTTTTTGGCCAATACCGCACAAAGCTTCGCAAAAGCTTCGCTATTTCAAGCAAAAAGCGCAGCTTTTGCGAAAAGCTGCGCTTTTTGGCCAATACCGCACAACGCTTTGCAAAAGCCTTGCTGTTTCAAACAAGAAAGGAAGAAGCTTCGCAAAAGCTGCGCTTTTTCAAACAAAAAAACACAGCTATTGCGAACAAAAAACACAGCTTTTGCGAAGAGCTGCGCTTTTATGTCCAAAAAGCTGTGCTTTTTTTTGGCCAATACCGCATTGTTTTGCGACGCTTTTAGCATTGTTTTGCGAGCTTTTAGCATCGTTTTGCGATGCTTTAGCGAAGCTTTTTTGGTACGGGAGACTAGTGAGATCATTGCAATTAGCATTCATGTATGTTATTGACAGCGTATGTAAAGTTTATTTTAATGAACAAGGGCCAATTTCATGTTTAACTAAAGAAGAAGTGAAAAACTGTTCCTGTATAGTGAGGGACTGCTTTACACAAACTAGATCCTGTCAGAAAAAGTTTGGCAAGTCGCAGTGATTAAATAAATTTGAAACTTACACACATTCTACCCTAAAGAAGAAGAACCATCATCATCTACAATGATTACATCATTTGGCAAGGTCTTAAGTGTATATACTCACAACAGTGTTATGTGTCATAAAAAGTGGAAGTGTTATAAATGGACGACTTCTTCACAAAACCATAGAACTGTCATATTTTATAATGATTAGTCTTGTTTCATTATAACTTCTTAAACCATTATGAAAAACAATGAATTAGTATTATAAATTAATGTGTGTTCAATTGCATAACTATTGAAAGTACTTTCATTTTTAATAGAACATTTATGTGAAGGTCAAGTTTAATTTGCTTACAATCCACTAATAGTTTATTACAGTTGTGATCATCACATTTCTACATGTTTATTGCATAACATTCATAGTTTCCAATTATTGAGTAAATTGTTGTGGTCAAAGTGAAATTTTGTTGATGAATATTTATGAAATTCATAATATTAATTTGCTGCAAAAAGTTCATGAAAGAAAAATGACCACTTATGATGAACACTTAGCTCAGTTACTTTTAGTTCATGAAGTTCTTAAAATTTGGTTTATGAATTTCATGAATAAATTGGCCATTTTTCCTTCATGAACTTTTTCATGAATAATTCATGAACTTCATGAAAATTTAGTTCATGAATAAATTGGCCCTTTTTCCTTCATGAACTTTTCATTAAAAAGTTCATGAACTATTTCATGAATAATTCATGAACTTCATGAACCTTTAGCTCATGAACTTCATGAATAAATCGGCCATTTTTCCTTCATGAACTATTTCATGAATAATTTATGAACTTTATGAACCTTTTTCGCAGGGGAAGGAACTGGCAGTCTTAAAAATGTTAAATGAATATGACAACAAGCAGAATACATTGTATGTCAAAAGAAAACAACAAGACAATTTGATATGATTTGGAAGCATGATTAAGGTTATTATAGTCATCAGAAGTTAGAACATCTGGCTTTCTCTTCAAAATGACCTACATTTGTGCATCTTTTATAACTTTAAAAATGAAATTTGTTTTGCTTTCATTGTTTTTTTTGGTCAATATGGTTCTTGAAACTGTGTCTCACCCTATAGTTGTCACAATAACATTGATGTAGTTACATGCCAATGTGGTTCTTGAAACTGTGTCTTACCCTATAGTTGTCACAAAAACATTGATGTAGCAAGCCAATATGGTTCTTGAAACTGTGTCTCACCCTATTGTTGGTACAATAACATTGATGTAGCAAGCCAATATGATTCTTGTAACTGTGTCCAACCCTTAAAGGGACTGTAATTTGGCACCAAAAATATTTTTTTCTGTAACAAATCTCAGGACAATTATTTAATAGAATGTGTTACGCTTTGATATCATAATTGTAAAAAAAAGTATCAAAATGTAAAAAAAAAATTGTGGCAGACACCGGGTTCGAACCCGTGTCGCAAAAATTGCAGCCCAGGGTCGTATCCACTGAGCCACGAAGACTTACTCTAAACAAGTGGTATATTTAAGCTATATACCTAACTTGGTAATATCACGTGATAACATCGACTAGCCCGAATCACGCATAAGGAATTAATTCTACTAGGTAGACATACCCTGTAATCTTTTTTAATGGAAAAATACGAAATAACTAGTAAACTTAAATAAATTGTAAACAATGTGGTACTTTAGTTAGTAAGTTTCAATGCATTGTACACATGAATACCAAGTTTATGTCTGTTTTCGACAAAAAAAAATTCTTGGAAATTGATCATCTGGCCCCAATTTCTCGAAACTTCTTAAGCCTTAAGGCTTAAGTCACTTATTTCAATTAGCGAAAATACATACTGAAAATGGATTTTGATTAATGAAAAATGTTTTATTCTGATAATCATACACATTATTCCTACATAATTTCTAAAAATTCTTGAAGAAGTTAATATAACACATTTTATAGAACAACAAAAATGGTGAGATTAGCTTAATCCTGTTATAAGGGACTTCAGAAGTTTCGTGAAATTGGGGCCTGGTGCTTTAAGTAGTCTTAAATAATAACATGTATGTAACACGGGGAAAATGGCTCTTGAAACTGTGTCTCACCCTAAAATAGTGTTCATGCCATTAAAGAACTTTCTCCAAACTTCTTAAGTCCCTTATAACAGGATTAAGCTAAGCTCACTATTTTTGTTTTTTGAATAATTTGCATTATATTTATTTCTTTAAGAGTTTTAATACTTTAAATTGGAATTATCTTTATGATAATCACAATAAACCATTTTTCATTTATCAACATTCAATTGAAGTATGTATTTTGGCTAATTGAAATAAGTTACTTAAGCCTGTTATTAGTGTTAACTTTGCTTAAGAAGTTTCGAAAAATTGGGGCCAGTAGCACAATGGGTTGTTCCTAATCAATTCATTCAGATTTAACTAACTCTTCAGTAATGTTATTTTTATCAAAGCAAAATGTTGCCAATTAACATAATACCGTATTTTCCCGACTATAAGGCTATCCGCTTATAAGACGACCCCCCTACTATGCCCATGAAATCTGGTGTTTTTGTCTAGACTTGTTTATAAGACGGGGTAGATTTAAAAGGGACCAAACTGCTTTGTTTAAAAAGTGTTATTTTTGGTAAGAAATGTATTGCATTTCACTATTTCTGGCAATTTTTCACAATTAAATGCATTTATCTTGTCCGGTTGATCAAAATATGCTATTTCCTGGTTTTCACAACTTTCGCCTATTTTTTTTTTTTTAAAATGAGTCGTCTGCAATCTTACGAGCACTGAAAAAATGTCCAAATTTGGTGAAAATTTGACTGCGAGAACTTGAAATGTGTGCAAAGATGTGTAGAACTGCCCCATTTGATGCTTAGAATGCCATTTGAGTCAAGGTTCAGTTGAAAAACCTCAAAGAATGGCATTTTGGGCCAAAACACCTTAGAAAATACAGACGCACAGGCACTTGGGTGACAGGCAGTGAAACTGGAAAACCTGACACAGACTATCAGATTGAGCTAGCTTTGGGTGTATTTATGTATGAAGGACTAATCGAAAGTGTTTTTCATAAATAATGCAGGGACGGGTTTAGTTATAGGGACCAAACTGCTTTGTTTAAAAAGTGTTATTTTTGGTAAGAAATGTATTGCATTTCACTATTTCTGGCAAATTTTCACAATTAAATGCATTTATCTTGTCCGGTTGATCAAAATATGCTATTTCCTGGTTTTCACAACTTTCGCCTATTTTTTTTTTTTTAAATGAGTCGTCTGCAATCTTACGAGCACTGAAAAAATGTCCAAATTTGGTGAAAATTTGACTGCGAGAACTTGAAATGTGTGCAAAGATGTGTAGAACTGCCCCATTTGATGCTTAGAATGCCATTTGAGTCAAGGTTCAGTTGAAAAACCTCAAAGAATGGCATTTTGGGCCAAAACACCTTAGAAAATACAGACGCACAGGCACTTGGGTGACAGGCAGTGAAACTGGAAAACCTGACACAGACTATCAGATTGAGCTAGCTTTGGGTGTATTTATGTATGAAGGACTAATCGAAAGTGTTTTTCATAAAAAATGCAGGGACGGGTTTAGTTATAGGAATGACGTCACCATTACGTCATATGTACTTCCGTTGTGTGGAAAATTCTCAATAAAAAAAAAAAGTTCTTATGATTGATAGACATGTTTTTACATGCTCAATTCACTGTAAATCAAAACTATCATTATTCCTGAAACTTTTATACCTTAAGTATCTATTCTTGCTTGATTTATCATTTAGAGTAGAGATTTTTTATGAAATTCTTATAGACTCGCCTATAAGACGGGCCCCCTACTTTAAGGTTCAAAATCAGGACCAAATTTCCCTGACTTATAGTCGAGAAAATATGGTAATTCATCTGGTAAAATCTGGTGCATCTTTTCTTCCCTTGAGGATCACCAGTATTTTATTTGCCCCTATAACAACATATGATGTCTAACAAACAGACAAGTTTCTCAAATTATCATTTCAGTATGTAAACCTAGTTTTTCTTTCTGTCAAATTTTAATCATTGTCAGTAAAGCTAGGAGTTCATTCTTGAACATTGAACATGAGAAATGAGTAACACAATCAATATCATTACCAGGCAAGCATGATTCAGTCCCTAGGAAAAGCGACAAGTGTCTGCCTGATCATTATTCAGTGACTCAACTTGGCCATCTTGTTCTTGTATAATATGCAGAAAAATATTTCATAAAATTGAACATGCTGGGTTAGAACTTAATGTAGTAAGTAGCAACATTCAAGCAAATGTAATATTCACCTTGATTTTAAAGAGTATATAGAGGATATTTGTTGACTTCAGTTTAAGATCTTATTTTAATTCACAAGTGTCGTAAAAAAACATATTTTCAACAGTTCCAAAGCCGCAAGTGAAAAGTAGTTTTAATATGATATAGAGTGAAATTACCCATTTTTTTGAAGAGTGTAAACTATGATGCTACTCATGGGAAGCCCCTCAGGCAGAGTTTTGATGATGATGATATGGTTGTCATTTCTGCCGGCTAGTGGAGAAGTAGTTCTCCAAGATTATTGTTTTTAAACTTTATTATTTACTGGTGTTTCACTGCAAACATTTTATGAACATTCATCAATGATCATTTGTTAATGCTTTCATGTTCCAAAAAAATAACAGTTAATACACAATTGTATTTTTAAATTAAACAGGGTATGAATACATGAACCTGAATTACACTTGTCACCATTCACTGAATGGAAATTTGAAAGGTCAAACGTGTCAGCAAAACAATTACAGATTATCAAAGGATCAACTAGAAACAAGGCAATGTGACAAAACCAGGTTTTTACTAATGGCAATAAGAAGTTATAGCCAATTTTTTTCTTGTATGGGTAAGGAATAAGTAGCAGCCTAATTTAATTGGGCGGAAACCATTCTCCTATTTTTAAATACAATGACCTTCAATCCCTTCCCCCCCCCCCCCCTTCAAAAGCAATCCCAAGCTAGTTCTTCAAATAAGCTACCTTAACACCAACTTTCATCACTATCCATATATTCTAACTTAAGTTGTTGGATGGATACCATTTTCCTATTTCTAGTTACAGTGACCTTCACCATGACCCCACCTCCCTCAAAAGCAATCACAACCTAGCTCTTCACATCAGAAACTATCCAACTTTTATCACTATTCATCCATGGTAACTTAAAGCTTAAAGGTAATCACTGTTGTTTTGGGACTAAATATAATTTTCCCAGTAATGCATCAATTTGAAAAACACTTATTCTATCATTATTTTACTCTTTGAAATAAAAAAAATGCAGAAAAAATACAGTTTTTGTATAAATATTTTGGTTTTAGTGGGATGCAATCCCAAGCTGGTAAAGTCAAGAAAAGAATAGAAAATGGACGCCTAAACTTCAATGCCACCGGTATCTTAACAAAAGTGGGAGATATTTTAAAATTACATGATAATGTCAATCAACCAATCATGCAACAACAAAGCTGTAAGTGACTGTTAGCATTGTTAACGCTCATGCAAATTGTGGTCTTGAAAGACAATATCTGAGGACATATCAACATTTGCCGAAGGGTTCCAGATTTAATGGTATCTTAGTTTTAACACTCCTGATGATTTGCCGCACTTTATTTCCTCATACAAACATATATATATAAGCGCATTTTACGAACACATGAGCATGAAGTCAAGTCATTGGGCAGAAACCAATATTTGGAGTTTGTTTCATGATACTGAGGTATTCGATCTCCCCTCACTGCCAGAGACCAGTCTGATTGGCTCAAAGATGGGTCGTTTTCCAGATAAAGAGTGAAAGCCACGCTAGGTTGTTGACAAATTTGAGAAATGATAGGGTAAAAAAATCATCAGTTAATTATTGTGCCAATCTGACGTAAAGTTCAGCAGTTCGTATTACAAAGTTAAACAAGTTATTAAATACAGGGGTGTAGAAATGGGCCGGAAGCTGGTAAAATAACCCGGTTACTTTAGCATCTTCACCCGGCTATTTTCCCCGCATCATCGAAAATAAAATCTGTTCTGTCATGTTTTTATGTCCACATCTGTTTAAAACCCCGTTGGTATTGTTTATTTTGGTTTCCGCGTTCGGACTACAATACAGCATTAGCTCGATACATGACGTCATTAGTCACATCCCCCTTTGGGATGTTTTCAAGTGCTAGGTTTGCGTTTCCCAGCGTTCCCAATACAATAACATAAGCTCGATACATGACCTCATTAGTCGCATCCCCCTCTGGGGATGTTGTGAAGTTAATGATTCGCGAAGTCAAAAAGCGTAGTAAGTTTGCAACATGAGCGTGTCTGGCCATCTGCTAGTCCAATTACCATTATTATGCAACATTCATTTTTGTATATGCGTGCTACCCGGGTGTAAACAAAATGAAACAAGGTTGCGGTGATGTCACTGCTAAAAATAATCCATTTAATACTTTGATGAATTTTACATGTACCTTAGGTGAAATTTTGTACGCTTTAAACATCACAAAGTATCCAGATATTTCTTTTGGTTGTTAAAACGGAATAAGTTAGCTGCAGGTGAAATAACTAGAACCACAGAAAATGAAGTTAGATGTTTAATTTTCAGAGGATCAGAGTGATTCAGTGGCTGGAAGTATATATATATATAATTTGTAGAGAAGAAATTACATATATTACATATACAATTTGGAGGGAATTGATAGTAAATGGCAAGGCCTGGAATGTTATAATATTATCATGAATCTGAATTTGACAGTTATTTGGTTTATTAGTAAGCCCTCAATGGTGTGTGTGTGTGTGTGTGGGGGGGGGGGGGGGGGGGAAGACTAGAAATTTTGATTAAAAAAGACTTAAATTCATCCCACAAGGGGCATTGCCCCTTGATCCATATAACTGGGGGAGGACACCCAGAGCCCCCCCCCCCCTACTTTTGGGATATTCCCTGCTACTTAAATTAATTTCTACACCCCTGTTATTAATAGATATTTGATAGATGAAATAACATTGAATTTATGATTGTGCAGATGTTTTCATCTGTTATTTGTTATGTGCAAAAGCAAATGTTTGAACATCAAAGCTGCACTCTCACAGATTCAACGTTTTGACAACTTTTTTTAAATATTCGTAATTCTGAAGAAAAAAAAGGTATGAATCACAGGTGCGAATTTGTGTGGTACGAAACTTGCAGGAATTGGATCATATTCCCAAAATTAGACTTTTGTAGAGACTATTGACTGTCATCAACCTACAAACATTATATCAACTGTCAGAACATTGGTATCAATGTTGTGAATCACTGGATAATCCTTATGAGGATAAAAGCATTGGTGAAATCAATTAAATGAATTCTGAAAAATGTTGTGTTTGGTTCCCGCCAGGGATGAAATGGCTGTCATGACGAGTCTCCCTTAACTTGAAACAAACAAATACTGGCCAAAATTCATTTAAAATCATCGATTATTTGCAAACAAAGAAGAAAGCATGTATGAAACAAACTAGGAGCATACATTTGATGAATATTCATAAGCTTTGTTAAAATTGATAATGAAGGCTTTCAAAGTGAAGCAGAATGATGGCTCCTGGTTTTATATTTTCTGTTTTATTCACTCTGTACACTGTTATATCTCCATTAGGATGCATGGCTTTAACAATTTAGGAAGAAATGAGGAGAAATTTTGAAAAACAGATGATGTTGATCAAACACCAGTTACTGTAGCTTTTTGCGAGGTTCATATAGCAAACATAAAACATTGTAACTCAATTAAGAGTACCCATTTTAGCCCCATGGCAAATAATACAAGACTAGATTGTGAGAGATAAAACATCAGACCCACTCTCATGGCCACTTTCCCTAAAATAGTTCTATACTGTCCATGGGCAAATCAATATTTTTCCTGGGGACAAATTAATGTCCGGTGTCTTGAAATAGGCATATGTAACTTTTCATCTCTTATCAAGACAGTCAATTCTGTTGATGGCATTCTAGATGTAGATGATGTGAGTCTTTCTCCTGTTGTCTTTCTCTCAGAACGAATACTCCTATTTCACAAAAATACTATCAAGGGGGAGGACGTATTTTCGTTTCATACTAACATTGAGTGAGAAAAATGTTTCATGTCAAACAAAATGGCGGATTTAGAATGAAAAGTACCGATGCAGGTACCAACTTTTGCCTGGTTTGTGGACTTTTTCTTTAAATTTTGAAATATGAATGCGTCCAGTATGTGGCGAAAAGAACATATTCTTTGTTCAACATCTTAGTTTGGTATTATAACTTTAAAGATAAAAAAGTTATTGAACAGATTGTGGCTGAGGAGGCCATGTTTACAAATAAACGTGTTGATTTTATCCACAATTTTTCGTATTTTCTCTGCAAATATGGCATATCTGTGCAACTATTATGATCATTCTTTTTGCATTATATTTTGTTGCAAAATATTGAATAATAATAATGTCTTTAGTACATCTTAACTTCTTAAATTTTGGATAAACTCATCATATTTAGTATGAAAACGATTGTCAACTTATAAGGATTTCATTAATATTCTTTATAATATTGTACCTTTAAATTATATGCAATATTAGATACATTTTATTTATTTCCTTTTACATCTGAAGGGTTTCATATTGTTTTTTTTTATTCTTAAACAAACTGTTATTTCTTGTGTCTATATGTTTCCTATGATTTTAGCACTTTTATTATATTATGCTCTGATTATCTTTATGCAACAGGCTTAGCTAGACAAGTTTTGATAGCTAAGCCTGAGTGAGACATTTCAGACATTCCTGTTATTTCTTAACCTTTTAAAACACCAATATGTTGGGTATAAAAGCCCTTTAAGGGTGACTTTCAAAAAAAATATGTATGGTGTTCCATTACATTACCTTATACTTTGTGTGTTACCAAAGTAAGGACTTTTGTGTTACAAATATATTTTTATTATTAACAGTTTAAAAAGACATCAAATTTGTGTTACCAATTTATAAGACTTAAATTCATCTGTGTTACAAGACAATTTAGATGACTGTGTATGATTTATTTCTATTGGTGTTCCATAGAACTGCATACATGTGTTTACATCGTGGAGATTAATAAAACTTTAAAAACATTCATTGTGAGTTGCGTCAGGACTGAATCCACACATTCACGTCATTATACATTTTATAACTGTGCTTTCATGTGTATATACTTATTTTTCAAACTTCATGGTTATTACTCGACTGTACAAGTTTCCTGACTGATGTTTTGTTCCTTAACCACCCATTTTGTTTATTGCAAGCACATTACCCACATTTTGGTGAAATGCAAACAAACTGTTAATTGGCATCCTACTAATCAGCATTTTTATAAATATCAAAGACATTATAAACATTAAAGAAAACAACATTTCCAAGGTGTTATTAATTATCTACAGAGTATAAAATTTTACGACATTTTGGCGGGAAAATTAACATACAGTACACTCCAAGCGGAACTACCACTTTCCGTTTTCCTCGGCTGATTTTGGTCATCGCGACCACGACATCCAATTTATCATAATCCGCTTTCTTTGGTGTTTCACTCGTTCACCCTCGAAGGCTGATCAGTGGACCGTATAATTACAATCGCCGCTAACTCGGGAGTGAAAACCCCGCGAAACTCCGAGGAAACAGATAAGAATCTCCTACTGTACATGTATCTGATTTTGTGTAATTTATTGGAAAACTGTTCTTTTAATGTTATTGTGTTGTATCAATATTTTTCAGACTTACTTGCACATAATTAGACTCACAATCCTTTGACGGCGCAAAAAAAGCAATATATGTTGATGTCCATTTATGACCCAGTTCTAATTATATCTTACTCATTTGACTTCCAACAGTCCAAGTTACTTAAAGTAATGTAAACATTCTGTTTGCTACGTTTATTCAATTAATTTCACTTAACTGTTTTACATTTAAACCTGCAGTTTGATAAAAAAAATGCATTTTTCGCAATCACCAACATGCCAGATAACCAAAAGTAGTCTAAATTTAGCGCACAATACGTCACTACAAAATTTGCATATCACGTGACTTCCACAATGTCAAAAATACTACATTGCTTTTCATACTTATAATTTCTAATTATTAACTAAGAAGTTATGGTTTCAATATTTTTAAGCACAATATTCATACAAACGCCGTAACTTTAATAAAATAGTTCAATTGAAAGCTGAATTATATTCATTTAGAGTAGGAAATAGATTACGACAATATCTTCATACAGATGTAGATTAAATCGGCGATTTTTTAAACCACAGAACATGAGTTACCTTCATACTTTTTTAACGTCATAATTAACAATGCAATTTAAATATTATCTGGAATGCGGAAAAACAACTGATTTATATCACAAAAGAGTGACAGGAAAAATATTCACACTAATACATGGTACTCAACACTTGCATATTACTCCAATCCAATTTAGTTCTCAACAACACAAAAGCTGTATGACGTAATTATGGTAAACAAACAATACGCGGTGTTATATCTAAAATGTCTGGATATCAACAGGCAATTAACGAATATTAGTTGAAAAGTAAATTAATAACCGAACGAGATAAAGATGTATTGTTTTATTGAATATGTATTCTTTCTTTCTTTACGAGAAAATTGATTTTTATAAACGAAATAATTGCAAATGTAACAATTTATTTTCAATAGTAGTAATGTAGTAGCAAAGCATACAACTCGGAGTTCCGCTTTGAGGCCAATAAAACAACACGATCACTGGCGATACTGGCAATAAAACCCTCGGCGGAAAACGAGCAACACTGCAAAACTCGGCGGATTTTAGCAAGGAAAGCGGTTATGTACTCGGCGGATGTCCGCAATATTAAAAAACCCTCCGAGTGACCGAGGAAAGTAATAGTTCCACGTGGAGTGTACTGTACACAATTCTGCAGTCATCTGCACTTACAATCCGACATGTTTTGGCAGTCTGATTTGATTTACTAGCAGCTCTTCTGATTATTAACTTGTTTTTACAAGTCAGAGGTAATATTCCTTCTGTTTCTCAATAAAAAACACTGACATTTGACAAGTTTCTTAACCATGACGTATTTAATGCGAAAAACTAAAAATAGTCACAAATATCAAGTTTTTGTTTACATTGCTTTCATCATTGTTTTTGACTGAAAATTAAAGGAATTAGAAATTCTACCGCTTTTGAACCCAATCTACCACTTTTGAGACCTAAATCTACCTCTCTGTCATTGCCAATTTACATTGTTACTTATGTACTTTATATACAATAGCCTATCATCCAAAAAGCAAATGTTAATACTCTTTAATGATAGCCTCCATGTAAATCATATGGCCAATATCAATGTCATCAACAAACGGGAAAATTTCTGACAATGGAATAATCAACTGCATGCCCAGACATAATTCCAGTTCAGGGGGGAAAGATCATTATTCAGAATATTCGTGTAAAATGATATTTTTGGAAAGTTTCCTGAATTTCTTGCACAGAAATATTGATTCCCTGAATGAGATCCCAGAATGAGATCTCAGATTGAACCCACTTTGAGTATATTCCTATATTCTTAAAATGTTCCGATGCATTAAATATTGGCTCATTACTGATATTAAGGATCATTAAGAAGCATGTCTACAACCTGTCCTTGTTAAACATGGAACATCCGTCTACAACCTATCCTTGTTAAACATGGAACATCCATCTACAACCTGTCCTTGTTAAACATGGAAAATCCGTCTACAACCTGTCCTTGTTAAACATGGAACATCCGTCTACAACCCATCCTTGTTAAACATGGAACATCCGTCTACAACCTATCCTTGTTAAACATGGAACATCCGTCTACAACCTATCCTTGTTAAACATGGAACATCCGTCTACAACCCATCCTTGTTAAACATGGAACATCCGTCTACAACCCATCCTTGTTAAACATGGAACATCCGTCTACAACCTGTCCTTGTTAAACATGGAACATCCGTCTACAACCCATCCTTGTTAAACATGGAACATCCGTCTACAACCCATCCTTGTTAAACATGGAACATCCGTCTACAACCTATCCTTGTTAAACATGGAACATCCGTCTACAACCCATCCTTGTTAAACATGGAACATCCGTCTACAACCCATCCTTGTTAAACATGGAACATCCGTCTACAACCTATCCTTGTTAAACATGGAACATCCGTCTACAACCCATCCTTGTTAAACATGGAACATCCGTCTACAACCTGTCCTTGTTAAACATGGAACATCCGTCTACAACCCATCCTTGTTAAACATGGAACATCCGTCTACAACCCATCCTTGTTAAACATGGAACATCCATCTACAACCCATCCTTGTTAAACATGGAACATCCATCTACAACCTATCCTTGTTAAACATGGAACATCCGTCTACAACCTGTCCTTGTTAAACATCCTATCCTTGTTAAACATGGAACATCCGTCTACAACCCGTCCTTGTTAAACATGGAACATCCGTCTACAACCTGTCCTTGTTAAACATGGAACATCCGTCTACAACCTGTCCTTGTTAAACATGGAACATCCGTCTACAACCCATCCTTGTTAAACATGGAACATCCGTCTACAACCCATCCTTGTTAAACATGGAACATCCGTCTACAACCCGTCCTTGTTAAACATGGAACATCCGTCTACAACCCGTCCTTGTTAAACATGGAACATCCGTCTACAACCCGTCCTTGTTTAAACATGGAACATCCGTCTACAACCCGTCCTTGTTAAACATGGAACATCCGTCTACAACCTGTCCTTGTTAAACATGGAACATCCGTCTACAACCTATCCTTGTTAAACATGGAACATCCGTCTACAACCCGTCCTTGTTAAACATGGAACATCCGTCTACAACCCATCCTTGTTAAACATGGAACATCCGTCTACAACCCGTCCTTGTTTAAACATGGAACATCCGTCTACAACCTGTCCTTGTTAAACATGGAACATCCATCTACAACCCATCCTTGTTAAACATGGAACATCCGTCTACAACCCATCCTTGTTAAACATGGAACATCCATCTACAACCCATCCTTGTTAAACATGGAACATCCGTCTACAACCCATCCTTGTTAAACATGGAACATCCGTCTACAACCTATCCTTGTTAAACATGGAACATCCGTCTACAACCCATCCTTGTTAAACATGGAACATCCGTCTACAACCCATCCTTGTTAAACATGGAACATCCATCTACAACCTATCCTTGTTAAACATGGAACATCCATCTACAACCCATCCTTGTTAAACATGGAACATCCGTCTACAACCTGTCCTTGTTAAACATGGAACATCCATCTACAACCTGTCCTTGTTAAACATGGAACATCCATCTACAACCCATCCTTGTTAAACATGGAACATCCATCTACAACCTATCCTTGTGAAACATGAAACATCCGTCTACAACCCATCCTTGTGAAACATGGAACATCCGTCTACAACCCATCCTTGTTAAACATGGAACATCCGTCTACAACCTGTCCTTGTTAAACATCCTATCCTTGTTAAACATGGAACATCCATCTACAGCCTATCCTTGTTAAACATGGAACATCCGTCTACAACCTGTCCTTGTTAAACATGGAACATCCTTCTACAACCCATCCTTGTTAAACATGGAACATCCGTCTACAACCCATCCTTGTTAAACATGGAACATCCGTCTACAACCCATCCTTGTTAAACATAGAACATCCGTCTACAACCCATCCTTGTTAAACATGGAACATCCGTCTACAACCCATCCTTGTTAAACATGGAACATCCGTCTACAACCCGTCCTTGTTTAAACATGGAACATCCGTCTACAACCCGTCTTTGTTTAAACATGGAACATCCGTCTACAACCTGTCCTTGTTAAACATGGAACATCCGTCTACAACCTATCCTTGTTAAACATGGAACATCCGTCTACAACCCGTCCTTGTTAAACATGGAACATCCGTCTACAACCCATCCTTGTTAAACATGGAACATCCGTCTACAACCCGTCCTTGTTTAAACATGGAACATCCGTCTACAACCTATCCTTGTTAAACATGGAACATCCGTCTACAACCCATCCTTGTTAAACATGGAACATCCGTCTACAACCCGTCCTTGTTAAACATGGAACATCCGTCTACAACCCATCCTTGTTAACATGAAACATCCGTCTACAACCTATCCTTGTTACTAACCATATTTTCCAGCATGTGTTTGATTTTGGTGGATAATAGGAAGCTATTTATATAGAAATGATTATGCAAAAGAGTAAACAGAATATCAAGTAGCTCCTATTCCCAGGTTATAATTTTTTACTAGCACATCCCCCACTATAATGTAAACAGGCAGGAGTAATTGTTTAGTCTAATTGTTAACAGCATGTGAATGTATAGCAATTTTTCAAAGGGAGATAGGCAAATAACCATTGCGTCTGATGAGTGACCAGTATAAGTGAAAAGCAAGTGAATAAGTTTGTAGATTTCCGTCATTGCCGTCTGACTAATATTTCTTTATAAAACATGTTATGTATCAATTGTTTAACTATTCAAGGACATCAAAACAGTTCCCTAACACCATAGAATAAGGAAAATTGAAAGAAATGTGTTATTGAAAGTATTCACATTTTTTACAATCTAAATTTTTTTCCATATACCCTTGTTCATTGTTAACATGTATCCCTATATAGGTGGCTCCTGGCTGTGTCTAATAATTTACATTTGAAATTTTGTAATAGAAGTGTGCTTAATTTTTCCACGAGGTCTTGCTTCAATGAGCAGTGCAGGTCAAGTTGTAGTAGCGCTACTGAACAATTTCACTCACCAGTCTATCCCTGGGCCTGGCTGTAGCACAGAAGAGCAGGGCAGTGAACACCAAGACAAGCAGCGACGACATCCTTGTGTAGTCCTTCACACTTGCATTCTATATACAATACCTGCAACAAATGTCAACAGTCATTGGAACGAGACTTTTGGATGAACAGGCCCCAATCCTATTTAATTTCAGTAAAGTTAAGCATTTTGGGTTTCATTTGAATTATTTTTTGTACAAACCAACAGCCCTTCCCAGCGTCCCTTCCCCCATGCATTCAAAATATGTCTTCCTTTTCTGCCCCATACTGCCTAAAAATAACTGACCAGTTTAAATGTGTTGGTTTTAATTTTGCTTTCATTAAAATGCATTCAGATATATTAAACAATGAGGGCACTACAATGTGAATTGGTACTTAATGTTGTGCAAATTTGATGAGTCAAAAATCCATTAATCCGGGTCCAATTCTCTTTTTAAGGAATAATATGGCTAATTGACATGTGAAATACACAGACACCCCTGGCTAGTATTAGGGCCCATAACTTAAACCCATGGTGAACATTGGAGTTGTTTTGTCATGCAGTGAAAATGGTCCATGTTGTGGCACCAAGCACTAGAAAATGGAGGTAAATGGGGAGTATGGTCTGTTGTTTTCTGTTTTAGATATGTATATACTGGTTGGAGAGCAGTGTACGGCAAATTTGACAGGCTTTTAAAGATTTTCTCGTTCATTGTTGTCTGAAATGATTCTTATAGTTACACAACTGGGGGTTAATGACTTATGATTGTTAATAATAAAAATTTGTGACGTGATAAAGCTTGTGCAAAATTGGGGCGCCAAAGGGGGCAATTATTAAAGCCTTATTTAAAGCTGCACTCTCACAGATTGAATGTTTTGACAACTTTTTTATATTTTGTCTTGGAACGAGTCAATTTATGCGAAAATGCATGTAAACCAGTCATATAAGACTGCTGACAAAAAATTAGATCGCAGATTTTTATATTGAAGTTCAAAAAATGATGTTTTATGCATTCTTCCCAAACCATTAGTAACCGTTTAAGCCATAAAACCTTAAATTGGGAACGGAAATATGAAAATCTGCGATCTGATCTTTTGTCAGCAGTCTTTTATCATTGGTTTGCAGATTTTTAAGCAAAAATTTGCTCATTCTAAGACAAAAAATTGTAAAGTTGTAAAAATGGTAAATCTTTAAGTCCAGCTTTAAGCTTAGTTAGTAGCAGTACCCGGCATTTCGGCATAAAACCCAATAAATGTTTTTGTTTCATTCCAAATCCAATGCTATCCCGATATGAGCTCAAATGCACTCATTCATAGTATAAAACGAGATGTATATAGTGTGTTTTGATGAAAATGATACAATTCAATAGCGAAGGAATAATTTACCAAATGAAAGATTTTAATCTTAATTTTACTGACTTCCTTGTTAAATATAAGAAAGCACTTAATTTTCTCCTTTGAAGTGTTTCTTTGAAGTTTGTGACAGTTTTCCCACAGAGGAACAAGTTGCCAAAACAATAAAACTACATGTAGGCAATCATGTGTTTGTATGAGTTGTCTGGCTTGATAAACAAAATGGTCAATAAATATCAAGGTGAATTTTGTATTCAGGATGTGGAGATCAGTGTTGCATTTATACTTCTTTTTTCAACTAAGCAATTTAATGAAATACCATTCCTGGAGTTTGTTGCACAAAAATTGATACTATACTTACAAAACTTCTTTTGAGAGAAAACTAATTGCTATAAATAAACATGCATATTGGTCATTATGCATGCGCAGTCAATCTCATGCGGCCATACGCCCCGTGAGAATTTGCGGATTTTGGCATGATTCTTTGGAAAAAAGTTAACATTGAGGTAAACTCAATTTTGAAGAATAGCCTTTTGAATATGAAGGATTACCGTATTATATCATGTATAGGACGCTAGCACAGATAGGACGCAGGCAAAAAAATCGTTGAAAAAACGGGTAAAACCCCTAATATATAAGATAGGACGCAGCGGAAAAATGTCAAAATCGGAGCCGAAAAATTAAGGTTGGTAAAGTATTTATAACATAATATTGATGTAAAAAAAATTGTATATAAGTATATTGTATATAAGGCATATTTCGATAATTATTGTCGTATTTCGGTAATTTCGCATTTCGGTAATTTAGTGTACACAACAATTATATAAGTCTTGACATTTTGAGAACATTCACGCATATTATAAGACTTATACAAATGCTGTAATAGTCCCGACACGCCTTCTGATTGTCAGTCAACCGTTGCAACCGTTATAATAGTATCGACATGCCTTTTGAAGGACAGTCAACCGTTGCAATAGTTCCGACATGCCTTTTGAATGACAGTCAACCGTTGCAACTGTTGCAAAACTGTACTGTCAAAACTGATGATTGTTTTGATAAGGCTTGTCGCTGCGCGGATTAAAGCATGTCAGGCATAATTAATGCGTGTCGGTAATTATCCTTGCCAGCAGAAGGCACGACGGGTAAAGTGCGAACAAACAACCATACTGGTATTACCATCGCAATAGTTTGTTCTATTGATGTTTTTCTAATGACAGACAGCGTGCGTTTATCACACCTTCGCACATTTGAAAAGATTTGATTTATTTTTTTAAAACAGTAACATACAACAAAATGTTTTGTAAAATATCAAAACATTAAAATCGTGAACAACGATTAATTGATATTTACCTCCTTTCCCGATTTTCCGTTGCCGTTATAACTCAATACAGTTAAAGTGCTGACTCACATCGAGTTTTTGTGAGTAGCGTCCCTTTTGTAAAAAAGTAAACACTGATGTTTGTTTTCAATTTATTTCTCAATAAATCATTTTAAAGTGAACATTCAATATATTTCTGTGTGTGTTAACTTGCGTGATTTTACCTAGATGTCAGTTGTTCTCTTCGGTGACGCAGTAGAGATACTTACTATTACCGCGTTCTTCCCCGGTCCGATATTTTTCGACCTGAAATGGACTGGGAAAAAACAGATGCAATTCTAATAGCATAGAAAGGACGCAGGCAATTTTTATGACGAGAATTGGGGGTAAAAAAGTGCGTCCTATGCATGATATAATACGGTAATGCCAAAAGCAAAAGCAACTCTTTTGAAATTGTTTCCAATGTAATTTATTTTAATATTTTATATTTATTTCAATGTACTTCCTACTGTTTTTGACACAAATGTCAATGCACAAAACAATCTTTACAACTGCAAAATAGCCTGTAGTTGATTAAACTGAACAAAACACAATATCTGATCATCTAGAATAACAATGTCTGAGAAATTGACAATGTCTTTCCATCTATGTACATCTGTATATCTACCCGGACCAATAAACCATTTAATTATATGTCCATGATATATATTTTTATTTTGCCATTACCATGATACATATTATTATAAAATCTTAACTTAGAATCTATTGTCATTAAAAAGCATGCACTTTGATTTGAATGAGACAAATTTATTTTAAAATATCACCAGAAACTGTAGTTAATATACATGTGTACATAATATACAGTTCAGGGACATTTTGGACTACATCAAATATAAACAGGTTTTGTCTATTGGAATGCATTCTTAGTTACCCATGATATTAATGATAGGGCACTAAACAATTTGATAGGCATTTCCAAGAGAACCCTCAATCGCACACCATTGCACATGTTAAAGTAAACATGGTGGAAAAGTGTAAATGGTTTTTGCATGTGCTCTAACCCACGATCGTTGGAACCTCTACTGTAAGCCTCTAACCAACTGAGCTCACAAGGGAATGTCCCCTGTGACTGAGCTAAGCCAGGTGGTAATTGGTTCTTACGCATATATACACATTTCAAACATCCTCAAACATTAGTATAAATAATAGACGTTCAAAACACCTTTTATTTTTTACTAATGTGTTGTTCAGGACATCAATTATTTTCTACTTATGTTCAAGGATGTTTGAAGTACGTGTATGTGTTCATTACGGAAATTTTCTATCCCTAAAAGGATTTGCCATATAACATACGTAAAAAAGTATTTCAATGTAAAATTATTTTGACTAGATCTACCTGCAGCACATTGACAGTGACAACTAAATTAAGCGCAAAAATGAGTCATCACTCTTAATGTTATAATAATTATTACAGTACGTAATATTATAATACAAAATTGTATTTAAAACGTCATTGTATCAAACCACAAATTTCATAAGAAAGAGATAGTCGTAAAAAATATCTGCGAGTAGTCATGCGAATCAATACAATATCGATCAAGATAAATTTCACCTTCACACCGCCGCTACCTCACGAAGGAGTTTTTATTATAATTTCCAATTACCGCACTAACGTACTTCAATACAACTCGATCCTAGATAAAACGATACCAAAACAATGTTATACCAGGTATATACTGTAACAAATAACATAAGTTCAAAACACTTACTCTTTACAAATCCCTGAATAAACGTTGAAAACTACGCCTACGGAAGAAATGATTCTGCCAGCCTCTGTATCCGAAATGGAACTGATGGCTATATGGAGGGGAGTATCGATCCGTCACATGGACTCGACCGGGTCAGACTACATCAATAGCATGCAAATGGATTTTGCTATTGATGCGAGCTGCATGCAGAACCCTATTAGCTTAGATTTAATCAATATTCTATTTTTGAAACAAGCAATTTGCGTTTGATATTGGGGTCGGTGGAATAACCGAAATCCCGAAATCCCCGTAAATACCGAAAATCCCCGTAAATACCGAAAATCCCCGTAAATACCGAAAATCCCTTCCATTCCGCTGAGGTATATAGCGTTTTCTTTAATACGCCCGGATTTACTACTTTATTGTGTTCGAATGTTGTATGCCGTAATTGTTGGAGGTTGGAGAGGGGTGGGGAAGCCTGGGGAGGGTGGGGATGGGGGTCATGGTGACTAAAACCCGGGACCCCCTTTCGTTTTAAATCGAGTGTGCGAGGTGGTTTGTACGCCGGGAGTAATTACTTATTGTTAGTGTCATCGCTTGTATGCCATAGTTAGTTGTAGAGAGGGGAAGGGGAGTCGGTGGAGGGGTGTTGGGGTGACTTAAACGTAATCAAAACCAACGAAGTATGATAACAAGATTTATTCATTCAGTTTCGTTTATGAAAATTGTACTGTATTGGATGACACCGCACAGCAAGACACTTAAATGTGTGATCTGATAAGACAGCAGACGGTAATAAAGATACACAGAAGTTGTGTACTTTACATGGGCTGGAGTTATTTTGTTATCGTAGATATAGATATTTAATGTTTTAACTTCAAACTAGTAATTCAATTGATATCACATTATATTTTTTTTATTGATTTTCTGATTTTTAATATGTCGTACATTGATTGTTTAATAGCTTTTGTATTGATATTGCTTGTAATTAGTTATCAGATTATATTGTTGAAAGCGCCTTTGAACGTGTATATAGAAATGGTGCTGTATAAGTTAATCGATAAATAATAATTAATTGTGTATTGTGAACAAGTTGTGTGTCGAGAAAGGTGAATAACTGGTATCAAGCGGGAGTTGATTATACAATTGTCCTTATGTGTATCATAACGAATTGTATGTGTCTCAACTGTTATGTGGAATCGCTTGGTATGTTTCATTGCACAATCTCGCCAAGAAAGAATTGCAAATTGTACAATTTCACTTAAATACCATCACTGCACCTAAATACGAATCATCAACATCATATTAACATTGGTCATGATAGGAAAGTGTTATTAATGAATAAAGGCATAATCTAATATTTTATATCGTAAAGCATACCGTTTAAATACTTACATGCAATACTCGTCTCAATATCGATACGGACATGTCATTGTGAGATATTGGTCCATGTCTGTTATCTATCAGTAATGACACCCCGCTGTGACAGATTCTTATCGTGCGGTCAGTACCTGGAACCATGCTGTCACTGATGACTATAATACGATGTGTATTGAACCCCAATCAATGGCGTTCTGGTTCAAAACGGAATGCTCCTGTGAACCAGAAATTAAATCTTGTATTTACACGGAGGTAACAAGTAAGAGTACGCGGTGTATGAAAGAAACATCGGAAGTCTGAATATTTATTTCTTAGTGTAATGCAGTTCAAGAGTACGTTGCACGTCAGTGTTTACGATATTAAAGAAATTTAATATAATACACCACTGAGGGCCATATGACATAATAAGGACAGGCCATTTACCCATCGAAGGTGTATATGGACCGAGGCGTAAGCCGAGGTCTGTTCACCTTCGGGGGCTGAGTAGGCGGTTATTATAATGCCATATGTCCCGAAGTGGTATATTATATGATAGAGGATGATCTTAAGCGAAGTGATATTGCTAATTTTCGACCATATGAGAGCGTTCAGTTATGGCAGGATGAATGTGGACTTGAATTGGACCAAAGATTTGTATTATATATATATATATATATTTCTAATTTAGATGAAAAACAGATTGTTCATTCACCGTGCCATATCCAGGCCACACCACGAGGAGGCGCTCTCGTTATGGCCCATCCCCCACCCCCACCCAAAACCTACC
Organism: Mya arenaria; assembly: GCF_026914265.1. Classification (NCBI taxonomy): domain Eukaryota; kingdom Metazoa; phylum Mollusca; class Bivalvia; order Myida; family Myidae; genus Mya; species Mya arenaria. Next base: position 21,809,133 of record NC_069123.1, on the reverse strand, counting down.
CTCATTTAGTTGAAGAAGTTTCAACACATTCCTAATTTGTTACGTACTACAGCTTCAGAGAACATTGAAATGCAACAGCATCTTCAAAAAATCATAAAAAATTGGTCTAATTGAAAATAACCTCCCTCCCTTATGGACTTTCATTTCGTATTATTTTAACACGGACTGCTTATGCAATGTTAAAAATATTCATCAATTAATCCCGAAAGAAATCGATACTTATTTTGAAATAATCATCCTATTCTGCGAAAACAGTAAGGTTGCCGAAACATTCACGGGAATGACCGTAAAGTGATATGTTCGAATTAAAGGTAATTAACAACCGTCTTGCCACTATGACAGTACTCGTGAACTGTACCTTGTTTGTTATATAAACCTATCTAGCTCACAAACATTTAATATCCCGTTTTAGAACTATTCACATAAAGGCACACCATCATTTAAATGGGTTAGTAATCATACAGAAATGCAATGTTTTAAGTCCACGTAAGAGAGCTATGTAATGGCTCTCTTCAGCAGCAATGTAGCACTAACGCGCAAGGGTTGTGGCAAATGTAAAGCATGTATAATAATAGAAGTTAAATACACATATGTTAGCCTGAACATTCAGTGTATAAAACAAAATAAATAAAACATATGTACAAGATGTAAAACTGAGTTGACAAAACAGTTGTATAATGACTGTCAATTATCAATCAAAGCATACAAAGAACCCATGGCTAGAAAGATAGGTATAATGGTGTGACATTGTTGGCAGTACTGTTGAATGTCACGTCAATGCATATGTCTCAGCTTTCCCTAAAGGGGGACATAAACTGAAAACATAAGCACCCTTTTTCATTTTTTAAGTACAGTTGTTACTTCATGCGTACCTCAAAGACTCGAAAGCGAAACGCGAGGAAAATATGCCTGTAACATGTCATGTTGTCGAGCAAGTTCGAACTCTTCATGAACTTTTCCTGAACTATTTTTTATTTATTTGTTGTTGATGCGATATAGAGAAATATTTTATCATAAAGCGATGATTATGGAATAATCCATCCCAGTAAATGTAGTCGACATCAGCTAACCGTATTTATTGCTGGCCGTTTACAAAAGGAGTAATTGCATTTGCGACGTGAGTTGCGCTGAGAGATATGCCACCTCAGTGAGACTGAAGTTTCCCTACAATGGGATTCACGGCGGGTCTCTGCAGCAACAAACTCACGCGCTTAAAAGGGTCTCACCGATTGTCTAGCTCTGACATAAATGGTACACCCCAAAATTGAATTTACCATGTATATCGTTTGACATAAAAGTGCATGTTGACATCAGCTAGCCGCTATTATTGCTTATTATTGGCGCATGGTTTTCGACGACGACAAAAGGTTAATGCAATTTGGAAAAAGGAGTAGTTGCACTTGCGACGCGAGTTGCGCTGAGAGATATGCCACCTCAGTGAGACTGAAGTTTCCCTACAATGGGATTCACGGCGGGTCTCTGCAGCAACAAACTCACGCGCAAGCACTTCAAAAGGTATGACATGTTTTCCAGAGTAAACACAGCATGGCACGAGCAAAAATTTTCAACACGCTTTTTTCGGGTACGTCAGCGTCACATGATCTCCCATATGAGGCGCCCTATCAGATATGGTAAAAAACAGTAAAATTTGGGGTTAGTTCAAAACAAAATTTAACCAAAACAAGGGAGTATATAGTGCCCAGTATATAGTATAATATACGCAGACTAAGCATTGCAGTAGGCATGATAAGCATTACATTATGGGGATAAAGGCAGGTACTCAGCATAGAAAGGCTTGTATTCAGCATAGAAAGCTTTAATGTAGTACTTAGCAGTCACATTTTCAACAGTTAAGTTTGAGACATGTTGCGCATTGTATACATTAATACTCAATCGAATGAATATGCTTCTGTATTGATCATGAAATAAAACAAAATTTACTACACTACATATGACTTACCGAAGTAGAGCGCTGCCTGAGTTGTACTAATCTCCGGAGAAGATACACTTGGGACAGAAGTCGCGTGTGCTTGGTGGACCACGACGGCAGTTCGGCCTCTGCGATGTTGACACAGTCACTATGCATCCACTTTTTGCATTTGCTGCACTGAATAACGCCTGTCACGCAACTGTTCGAACACACCACGCAATAACACTTACTACCCATTTTAAAAGCTACTGTCTTAAGTTAATTATGAATCTTTTACGAATTTGTTCCTTTCATGCAAGTGAAATAAAAGAAATGAATTAAACTTAATTGCACGAGAAAAGAAGACCTTATTTAACTAAGAAAATCCAAGAGTGTGCGTTTAATCACGGAATGAGACTACTAAAAAATTACCTGGTATTTATGTAATGATTCCGTTCTGTTGACACCAGGTGACAAGTATAACTAAGTTTGGCATGTTATTTTTACACAGAAAAGGCTACCGTGTTGGCCCTACCACTGAGTGGCGACTTGACCCTTTTCACACCTGTCAAGTGTTAATGACATTACTACATCTGGATGACGTACTGTACGTATCATTTGCATATTATAGTTTCCCAAATAGACGATTACTCATATCGACATATAGACGTTGCATATATCGACACGTTCAATTAACGTTAAATAAATGTACTTCGTAATATATGACTATGTACCTTGGTATACGTTAAATTCAAATAATGTTCGGCCCTGGTTATTCATCTTGTGAGTTACGGTTGGAAGGCGCTGGTGCAAAAACAGCTTATTTTTAGAACAGCAACAACATGTAAAATACAAATTGCACATTGAGGGAGCACATCACTAATTGGCTCCATTTAAAACTTTGATCAGCTTGTTAAATTCTTTAAGTATATCATTTTCTGGGTTCACAATCAGAATTTAAAAGATATTTACCGTCAAAAAAGCACTTTTATTTCAATTTGAATTACCGTACACCATCTCCCGAATGACAAGATCAGTCCCTTTTTATTATTTCTTGCAAAATTATAATAATTATACGAAGAAATATTTGATTTCAGAAGTTTAGAGTATTGATCACATCAGCAACAAATATAATGAAACTGTACTTAAATGGCCATTTCAAGTTTAACTAAAATTGGAACATCGATATTTAGACAAAAACAACACTATCTTGAAATACTCATGTAGTTTAGTATTAAGAATTGTCTTCTGAGAACATTATGCCAAAATATCGAAATGTTTAACCGTCTCATTCTTAACAAATTAAGTTGGTGAATCCCAAACATCTATTTCAGCCGTAATTGCGAGTTAAAAAACGTCACAGAAGCTAATATATTAATATGTCAAAACATCTATCTCATTACTTTTAATTAAAATACAATTTGAACTTTTGAATAGAAATGTTAGGTAATGAAACCCCAAAAAAAATAAAAAATATTGCAATGTGCTTCTGGCTGGATTCGAACCCCTATCATGAAACCCTCAAAATATTCTTAGTCCCTGTGCTTAACACTACAGGCTAAAGCATTGAGTATCGAGTGGAGGTTTTATTAGGGGTGTGCTACCTTAATGGTCGCATACTTCAGGAACTGTACAAATAGATTTCTATATTCCCCAATGTTCTTTCATATTATTTGTACACTGGTGACACGTCATCTTGTTTTGAGTAATAGCTGGATTATACACTCAATTCGCCCATTCTTAATCATCATGATTTAATTTCAGCTCATATAACTGTCTTAGAAAACAACACATTGCAGGGAATGTGAATCGGTTTAGTGGCAGTGAACTGCTACTACCATTCTTCTTTGTGATTACGCTTGGCTAGAATAAATCGCGTTATTAATCACAAGCTGAGGGATTTCGCTTTCTGTACGGCAAATTGGATTCGCACGCACGCAAGCACGCACGCACGCACGCACAACTGCTTTGACTGTAGTCAGTGGCAAAAGTACAATAAATGAAGACAAACTTCATTCCAGATTAAAAGTGTTTAATCGGGCATATAACAGTTTTTTAAGAAGCAATCCTGCAATGTTTATTATGCTGAACACATGAACAGATACAAATTAACATTATTGACGAATGAAACGAGCACAATTACATGTACCGGCACACTGCCGACCTAATTCTATAAAACAACTTTTTCAGTCCCTTCTCATTTAAATGTACTTTGTCTCGCATGAACTCGGCTGGAAAACGTATGTGGGGAAGCCGCAAAACTTCAACGAGCTCTCTCTTCCCCAGCAACTGGTTAATTCGTGCACGCTGGCTTGCAAAAGACCTGTACCCCAACCCGTCCCGGAATGCTTCACGCTCCCCAATCTCCAACACCAGGATGGTAGATACACCACTGTCAAGGAAGTCCTGGGCAATGTCAAGTACGGCCGCCACTATGTCCTTCGGTACGGATGCAGTTATGATATCATTGCCGCCCAAACTCACTACCACCAAGTCCGCCCCATACATCTTCACCTGTTTCAAAAGTCCTGGTTTGGGTTTGGAAGCTTTCATCCCGCCCGCACCAAAGAAACGCACCTCCATAGGCACCTAAAAGAATACATTTAATATTGTAAATGGCTTCACAGTCGTTGCCTTTGTAATATTCTTTTCAATTATCACCTCATTGCAACATTGTTTTAATAATTGTCATCCGTATATATTCAATTGAAGTAAAACATAATATATACAAAACAGAATATATATGCGGCCTTTCAATTATAGAATTACTACACTTATGACTGTAACATTTCACAGTGTGCAAAGTGCTTAAACATCACATATGAATACATAATATATCATTGTACATTCAGACCTAATATTTAGTACGCTTAATTAGGTTGAGTCATTAAATCGTGACAGTAGGTGTTTACAAAAAGTCTACAAGCTGCACTCTCACAGATTGACCATCCTAAAACTTTTTAGTACGAGTATATTGGCATGTCGTTATATGACAACTAGAAACAAACACGTATAAATCGCCGATGTAAGCTAACTAAATAGGAAGTTAGGTTTTACTGTACATAGTGAGTGAACATGAAAAAACAACGCACCTTGAGGTCCTCATTGCAGAGTGCGCCTAGTCGCCAGACGTGACTGTCCCCGAAAATTGCAACTTTCTTCATTTTTAATAACAAGAGTGAACACAACATACATGCAATATATTTGAACACACCTTTATATATACTGACAATCTGACGATTGTGCTCAAGCCATGCCAAGGTGTTAATTCTGCTACAAACACTCATTACACGGTTCTAACTTTGATATATCAACAAGCGCTTTCATTAGGTACTGCGAATTCACACCTTTTTACCAAACACGTGAAATTTAACATATCACGTTCTCAAGGTGTTCCGACTTTAATTAGCCAATTTTAAAATCCATATTCGCTTTCAACTATTCCCCAAATATTCCTCGCCTTTCTTTTTAAAAGCAAATGCTTACAACGCTTTTCCTAAAATGTATTCACTAAATCTATATTGTACTATTATTATACCAAGAACAATACGAATATAATTGATAAAACATACATATATATATATATATATATATATATAAATAGAAACACTGACGTGCAATGTACTCTTGAACTGCATTGCATTAAGAAATAAATATTCCGACTTCAGATGTTTCTCTCATACACCGCGTACTCTTACTTGTTACCTTCGTGTAAATAGAACAGAACATATATTTTATTAAGACTTGTACAACGTACATCATCTTCTTAACCACAAATGAATAATAAATAAACAAACACATGGTATGACATAGGTTATACATAATATGAAATAGAATCATAAATACATTCAAAAAAATATTCACATCAGGTGAGGATGAACAAAACTATTATAATTATAAGTCAATATTTAAAGTTGATCTTCAAATACTCCTTTGTGTAAATACAAGATTTAATTTCTGGTTCACAGGAGCATCCCGTTTTGAACCTGATCGCCATTGGGGTTCAATACACATCGTATTATAGTCATCAGTGACAGCATGGTTCCAGGTACTGACCGCACGATAAGAATCTGTCACAGCGGGGTGTCATTACTATAGGTATCAGACATGGACCAATATCTCACAATGACATGTCCATATCGATATTGAGACGAATATTTCATGTATGAATTTAAGTAGTATGCTTTATGATATTAAATCTTATATTAAGCCTTTATTCATTAAATACACTTTCCTATCATTGTCATGACAAATGTTAAAATATGTTGATGATTCTTATTTAGGTACAGTGATGGTATTTATGTGAAATTGTACAATTTGCATTTCTTTCTTCGCGAGATTGTGCAATGAAACATACCAAGCGATTCCACATAACAGTTGAGACACATACAAATCGTTATGATACACATAAGAACAATTGTATAAATTAGGCACACAATTGTTAGATATTCTTTTTCTTATGTACAAGTGATTCAAAGGTAATATTTCTACTATTGATACAACCTTATTCATTGTGATTTGGCTATAATGTTTTCTGGCTTCATGTGAGTGACCGTCCGATACTCGTATTGGGTATCATATGAATTGTAGTTAGAAATTTACATTATATCTGCCGCCATGTATATATGTTTTGTATTGGACCTCATTTGCCATGTTTATGGTATGAGAGAATAAACCGTGTTTGACTTTGACTTTGAATATAATCAACTCCCGCTTGATACCAATTATTCACCTTTCTCGACACACAACTTGTTCACACTACACAATTATTATTTATCGATTAACTTATACAGCACCATTTTTAACCACACGTTCAAAGGCGCTTTACAACGAAATAAACGGATAACTTATTAGAGGAAATATCAATAACAAATAATACACCTTTAAAACATTCAATATACGATATACTTAAAATACGAATAGCAATCAAACACAATGAAATGTGATATTGAACTAGTCGTTAAAACATTAACATATATGAAATTAAAAGGACTTCCCGGGATTTAGCCATCCCCCTCGTCCGACTTCCACACCCCCCTCCACCCACCAACAACTTTGGCATACAGGACGACCAAAATGAAGTATTAAATATCGGCGTACACACCCTCGCATACATTTTTGTATACGGTAAGGTACGACCCTACCCTCCCTTACCTCTACAATTTGAAATGAGATATGTGAAAGTAGTATTTGAGACTTCTTCGTAGCCACCACCCCCTCCTCCGACTCCCCCACCACTCTCCAACCAACCTCAACCACGACATACAACCCACTTAAACACAATACAGTTTTAAACCATACTGCATACTCTTGTGTATGTACTTAGAAATATGAATGGGGTTCCCGGGGTTTAATCACTCCCTGCCCCACCCCAACTACTCCGACTCCCCCACCCCTCTCCAACCACCAAGATATACAGCATAGGAAGGAACGGCGTAAGAACCTCCTCGCATACTCTTCTTTTGTACGAACTTTTGAAAATGAAAGGGGGTCCCGGGTTTTAGTCACCACGACCCCCACCCTCCCCAGGCTTCCCCACCCCTCTCCAACCTCCAACAATTACGGCATACAACATTCGAACACAATAAACACAATAAAGTAGTAAATCCGGGCGTATTAAAGAAAACGCTATATACCTCAGAGAATGGAAGGGATTTTCGGTATTTTCGGGATTTCGGTAATTCCACCGACCGAAAACAGACTGATTTTATGACGCATTCGGAACTCCTCGGCCATTTTATCGAAAACAACCAATCGGAACTCCTCGGCTAGTATCAAGACCATCAGCAAACTCCGCGCAGTGTTACTTCCCTTGCAGTACAGTAATCACTGCCTTCACAAATATCACGTGATGATAGAAACGGCACGTGATTGCAATTTACAAAATGGACGGAACACCTTTAAAAGAAATTCCAGCAACATGTTTCATTTGTTTAGAAAATAAACGATTTTATTCCATAAAAGGAAAAAATGCAAAACGTTCGATACATGTCTGAATAGCTAACAACACATCCATGTTGATATTGTAATTTGTAAATCCTTCTTTCAATTTGAAAAAAGACCGAACATTTCCGAATGTTTTTTTTAATTGTTATTTTTTTATAAAACATATTATGCCTATCAACTGGCGTAAAGTAATTATTTAAGAAAGGATATAAGAATAAATATATATGATTAAAAAAAATGCCATTAAAAGTTTTCATCCAATTTTGGATGAAAATCTTGTGGTGGCAGTGATTACTGTACTGCAAGGGAAGTAACACTGCGCGGAGTTTGGACCATCAGTAGTCCATCATGGCCGACCAAGAAGATGTTCAAACAACCAAGAGATATGTTAGTCCAAAGACAGAATGAGGAGCGAACTTTTACCACTTATTTGTGTGTAAGTGTTATTTTTATACTTATTGTATTTTAATAAAATATAAAAAAAAATTAAGAGCCCTAATGTGAAACTAATTGGAAATGTCATTAATTCTTAGTGGGTGGGGTAAAGTCTTCTTTCATTTGACAGATTCTAAGTTAGTAAATAACAATTTTGAAGCTCCAGTGATCAGTGGCAAAAATTAAGAAAACAAATACTCTATTTTTTTTTTATAACAAATAAGTCTGAATCTGACTTTAGTTAGATCGATTATAGGTGAGTCATTCTAAAATGCCGTCCAGGCTTTTTTTTTTAATGATGGTTAGTCCAGGCTAACCATCATTAAAAAAAAAGCCTGGACGGCATTTTAGAATGACTAGATTATAGGTAAGACTTTCTTTCTCAGTGTATTCATCTCATACATTTCATATCATTAACTTTAATTTTTTATAATTAAAATTTACATTCTTTTAACCAAGGATGTATGGTTTATATGTCCGTGAGTGTTGGTAGCGAACAACTTAATGTAATGGCACAATTGAATACCTCGGCCCTGTTCACTAATATAGTTCTCTAAATAAATTAGATCTTCATTCTATTGGTTTAACAAAATGAGTTTGAACGCATAAACCAGCACACAATTTTTTCAAGACTAAATTCTTTGATATCCACCAGTGGTGGTGATGCAGAAACATTGAAAAATGCTGACATTTTTACTGTGCCAATGAAATGCAGACATTTAAATTTTAATCTTATTGTCATTTTCAGAGAAGAGTATGGTACCAGGGGTGCAGCTGACTGATTCCCGGCTTGTTCTAATGAAAAAAGGCAGATGAGGTAATGGTTGTGCTATTTTCGAAATTCGGACAATAATTTAACAGTCAAGTATCCTATTGGTTTAAGCCCAAAAGTACCTGCATGTTTGTACAATTAACCAACAAGGATTGACAGTATTAAAATATCAACATTGTAGATGAATTTAAACATGATAACAATTTCATTTCATATTTTTTAATTAACCAGTAGTCCAGAGCTAAAAGCTGCCCTCTCACAGATTGACAGTTCTTCTTGGTCATTCTTCAAAAGCCCAAAGGAGTAATTAAATTAAATTTACACATATAATTAATTATATGGCTTAAAGCAATAGCAAAAAAATATTTTCCAAACAATTGAAATCTGTTCTATTATGTGTGACCTTATATGACTAGTTGGAGGAATTTTTACCAAATTTTCAAACTTGTATATGAAAGACTGTGATCTGATATTATGTCAGCAGTCTAATATCACTGGTTTCCATACATTTGCACAATAATTGCCAATTGGCTCGTTTAAAGACAAAAATAAAAAAGGTGTCAAAACAGTAAAACTGTGAGGATGCAGCTTTAAATTGGTGTTGCACTTAATGTTTTGTGAATACTTTTCTGTTGTTGTACAGGCTTTTAAAATAATTGATCTGAAAATATAATTCCTATTATTGTTGTATTTTCTGTCTTCTATTTCAGGCACTGGAATCCGAATGTAATCAAAAATGCCATTGTATAAGGATTGACCTGCAATGCATGGCAATCATCTTAACACAACTGCAACGCCTTCTTTGGAAAAATGAGTGCAAGATGGAAACAAAGCGTTCAGTGGAACATCTTGTCATCTCAAATATTTGATGACTTACATACTGATGTGAAGTTGAAGATAAAAGTCATCTGTTGGTCCGTGATTATTAAATAAATCTGAACATATATTTTAAAAGGGTAAAATGGTAAAGGATTTATATACGCTTTAAGTGGTTTTCCTATATTATGGAGGGCATCGGCAGACCAAATAAAGGAGAACTATTTTGTTCAGTTCAATTTTTAAGACTTCAGAAAATCTGTTAATAGGGCACATCCTTGTAAATGCCATATTGTAAACTGGGCTCTTTAAAATGTGAAAAGGTGAAAGTGGTCTAGAGGATAAGCCCCAAATTCAAGGTTGTGAGTTCAAGACCTCCAAGATACTTTCTCTTGACCTCAGGAAAAGGATGTCCATACTTGTTTCTTCTTAGGCAACAGACTTAAGAGTGATTTTGTAAGCTTCCAGCTTGCATAGCAATCTGATAAGGCATAAAATAAGATACTAGCTGACTTGCAAACAGTTTTTCCATTTGTGTTGATTTATTTTTCAGTCTGTTGGAATGTTTATTAGAAGTGATGCGCATTGCTTACTGCAACCAATATTTATTTTCTTTATTAAGTTGAACACATAACATGACTTGTGATTTTACAGATGCATGTTTATTTCGTTGATTGTATGAGTTTATTTTCTCAAATGATGTAATAAAAGTTATTCTGAATGACTGTCCTTTTTTGTTTTCAGAAAATGTGTTGAGGTTTTGGCATAGCATAGTGTCATCATCATCATTGTTGTGTACAAATAAAACATTCAAAACAATGTATTAAAAACCAAACTGTCAAGCCAAGTACTCAAAGAGGCACAAGGATATTGCTAAAGAGACTGGTAATACAATTAGACAAATAAAATGTAAAGAAAGATCTATAATTCTGACACATGGTAATGCTTTAAATAGTCCTCTCATTGTGTGTTTATGGTTAAAGTGGAGACATACAGTATATTTTGTAATGAAGACTTAAATTTGTATGGCAACTTAAAGCCATATATGGGGATTAAGCGCCAGAAATATTGTGAAGTCTCCCAAAAGACTCAATGCACTTAAAAGGGCTTGGCACAGAAATGAAGGTAAAAATGGGAGCAAAACCTAATTTATCATTAGTTTTACATTGGATTGCATACATATGGCTCTGTTATTACTTGACTAATATTAAAAATAAAATTAAGAGACATGTTGATCCAAACTGTAATTATTCTTGTTTGCATTTTATGGAGTTGGACATAAAAGAGTCATTTGGTGAAGAGTGATCTAAAGGCTAATTATTCAAAAAAGATTAAGTATTATTGAAAAAAGTTTAACTGAGAGCAATGAATACAACTCTTAAACACTACATTTAATTAATGATATTATTCAAAAATATACGGACTACTTCAACTGATGTTCCGGCATACATCCGAGGTTGTTTTTGAAAATAATGGCCGAGGAGCTCCGAATGTTTATGACGGTGTTTACACTGATTTGTCCATTCGGAGCTCCTCGGCCATTATTTTCAAAAACAACCTCGGATGTATTTGGACGGTTTACATACTCAAAAAAGTGGTACGTTTAAGTCCGCTGCAAATAGATCGCGTAGTAATCTGAATTAGTTGTTAAACTTTATGACTTAACTCTTGGGAATCTTAATCATGTTTGCAATAATACACTTCATTGGCAATCAATTTAAACTGAGAGCAATGAATACAACTCTTAAACACTACATTTAATTAATGATATTATTCAAAAATTTACGGACTACTTCAACTGATGTACCGGCATACATCCGAGGTTGTTTTCGATAAAATGGCCGAGGAGTTCCGAATGTGATTTGTCATTTCATCTGTCAAAGTTTTTATCATTTTTCAATAACTTGCTTTGACTTATATATTTACAAGATTATCATGTCTCTAATAGTGTTCAGAAATTCTAAATCAACATTGAAGCTTATAAATTTAAAAGTTGCCTGGGGGTGGGGATGCGGGGGGTGGGATGGGTCAAAAAGTTGTTTTTTTTAAATATCCAGAGCAGCCAGAAGGTAAGCATAAGCTCTATTGGTCACAGTTGGGAGACTTGTTTGTCCCAAACTACATTTTTTTTTCGATTTTCTTGCGATTCTGAAAACATTGCAGCTAGTAATGGGACTTGGACTGGGGACTCCCTGTTTGCAAGTTTGTGCTCTATCAACTTGGCTCACAGGCTCTTAGAACTTAAAATAACTTAAAGCTTGCAGTTGAATTGTTCAACCAGCTCGACAAACTGTTCCTGATAACTTAATTTGCAAACAATCTGACCTTTGTGGGTTAGTACTGGGACACACTCATGAACGGTATAATATTAGTACGGTAAACCTGGGTGCAAAAGTGGGACAGGTTCAGATCTTGAACCCCACGACTGATGACTACTTGAGCTCAAGCAATGGCTTTCTTAAAACAGAAACCACCTTGCATTTAAAGAAAAATGTCAACCATATTTTAAGCTTCAGAAAGAAAACAGCCTGTTTATAAATAAATAGATTATTCATTTTTTATTTCAGATCTTGACATGGATCCAAGATGCTGGTAACTAGGCAGGACGGATTGTTACACAGAACTGCAGGTTTCTGGATGGGTAACTAAATTCCCATATTTCCGGTTTACTTGTGTTATTTATAAGCAAGATAAAAGTAAATACACCGCAAGAGCGAATCAAGTGGAAATCGTACATTATGTATGTATTTACAGTCAGTTTGTAGCATTTTTTTTTTACCAAATCTCAATTTAATACAAACTTTTAAGCTTATCATGCATACAGTATAGTTTGATGCACATTCTATAATGATAATATTAAAGATGTGCAGCATATAATGGAATGATCCACATCACTGGATACTGTATATATGTAACATTGCATGTGAAAATGCATAGCAACAAGTGATATAAGATTGCTGAAAAATCATATAGCAAGTTTTCATATTTATTTTCAAAAAATGATGTTTTATGCATTTTTCAAAAACATTAATTTGGGACAGAAATATGAAAAACTGCGATAAAATCTTTTGTAAGCATTCTTGTATCGCTGGTTTTCAGATGTTTGCACAAAATTTGCTCATTCCTGGACAAAAGATGAACTATTATTAAAACTGTTAATCTGTAAGAGTGCGGCCTTAAAGAAAACAAATGAAATAAAAAGGGTTTTTAATGATTTCTAGCAGATAAGTCTGTTGTCAAAGAACCAAATTCAAGGTATCATTATAGCCGTCTGTCATGTCAGAGACAATACACTAATTTTATTGTACATTTGTATTATATTTGTATATGATGTATAGGCCCTAATTATTAGGTCTATAAATCCGGCTTGTGCCCTTTATTTAACTGAGAAAACAACTGATGTTTTATTATACGGATTTTACAAGTGGCTCTTTGAAATATTCTGTGACTGTTAAATGGTGTAAATTTAAAATATTTTGTATATGTACTCAATTTTTTTTTATCATTGTTTTTTTTGCTTTTAAATAATTTTTGTTTTTCGTTTCAGAGACTCAGCGCCATGTCACAAATACTTCAGAACCTAGAATGAAAGTTACCGAAAGAGCAATAGACTTTCCAATCTCTACAAAATTCATCTTAACTGTTTTTCAAGGTGATACTTGAGAATACCAAAGACTTTTCAAGGACAGAATTCACAAAACAGTTTATGCCACCATCTCATATCAAAGGATTGTGCTTGAGTTGAACAGCCTTCAAACAGAAACTGTTTCAAAACCTTCAATGGATTCATTCTGATTCAGTTTACCCTTGCTGTGATCTGAGCAACTATTTACATCAATTCAACATTGTAAATTGTTTAAACTTGAAAATTCTGTCTTCGTGCAACTCACATGAATCTATTTACTGTGGACTTTGATGTTGACTCTATACAGGAAGAAGAGACCATCTTTATACATGCTGGCATAACATTTAAAAAGGAAACAAATATTATACCCAACATACTACACTGTTATGTCATCCAAGGACTCAGCTACTGACTCAATTTATAAATACTTCAAAGGAAAAATGTCTCTGTCAATGTAATTACTGCTGTGCATAATAAGACATTTTTTATTATGCGCCCCTTCGAAGAAGAGGGGTATATTGCTTTGCACATGTCGGCCGGTACCGTCTACCGTCTGTAGACCAAAGCTTGTCCGAGTGATAACTCAACAATTCCTGGACGTATGGTCATCAAACTTGACATGAAGGTTGGGCCTGACCAGTAGATGATTTCAGGTCAAAGGTCAAGGTCACAGTGACCTTGAATGGTAAATTAATTTTAAAGCTTGTCCGAGTGATAACTCAACAATGCCTAGACCTTTCGTCATCAAACTTGATATGGAAGTTGGGCCTCACCAGTAGATGACCCCTATAGGTTTTGGGTATCATCGAGCCAAAGATCAAGGTCACAGTGACCTTGAATGGTAAAAGGTTGTCCAAGTGATAAATCAACAATGCCTGCCCCCTTGGCCCTTAAACTTGACTCAGAGGTTGGGCCTTACCAGTAGATGACCCCTATTGATTTTAGGGGTCAAAGGTCAAGGTCAAAGTGATCTTGAAAGCAAACTCGACAATTCCTGGACCAATCATGCCATTCAGTCTGAATGGTCATCAAACTTGACATAAAGGTTGGGCCTGACCAGTAGATGACCCCTCTTGACTTTGAGGGTCATCAAGCCAAGGTCAAGGTCACAATAACCTTTAATGCAAAAAAGATAACAAATCCTATATTTCTCAACCATGCCTGAACCTATGATCATCAAACTTGACATGGAAGTTGGTCTTGACAAGGAGATGACGCTTATTGATTTTAGGAGTCATTGGGTCAAAGGTCAAGTTCACAGTGACATTGAATGTGAAAATGTTTCGAGTGATAACTTGACAATGCCTGTACCCATGGCCCTCAAATCTGACTTGGAGTTGTGTCTGGCCTGTAGATGAGTCCCTTTCATTTTAGGGGTCATCGGGTCAAACGTCAAGGTCACAGTGACATTGATTGAAAAAAGCTTGTCTGTGTGATAACATGCCTGAACCCATGTCCCTCAAACTTGACATTTAGATTTTGTAGACCAACTGATGACTCATATGGATTTTGAGGTCATAGAATCAAAGGTCATGGTCATAACACACTATCCTCACATTTTGAATTGTCATAATCTTAAAACTGCCTCAACGGCATCCAATGTCAGTGACTAATCAGCTGTCATTTCGGTCCATGCTTATTTCATTCAATTGTTCATATAATCCTGACAACATGGCGCTCAGGTGGGGGCATAATGTTTGACAAACATCTCTTGTTGATACTTGGCTCATTTCTTACATGTAGCTGTAACATTTTGGGCAACTTCTCAATTATTTTGTTTAAGACATTTTTCATCCAGCTCATCTAAGCCTAAGTTAGTGTTCATGTTAACTTTTATAACTGCCTGTTTATTGTACTTTTTATAAATTATTTTTAATGACTTTTTCTCAAGAACCATTTGGCTTAGTATGTCTCCTCCTGAAATAGACTAATTCTTTTAGCTCCAGTTGTCTGTCTGTCCGTCTGTAACAAATTGTGTCTGCTCCATGTCTCTTTAACCTTTTGAAGGATTTGATATAACTTCCCACAAATGTACACCATATTGAGAGGAAGGGTTTATTCTTATAACTGTTGAGCAGTTTCTGAACTTGACTGTATTATATCTTGCATTTACCTCAAGCTGTTAAGTGAACAATATAACATTGACCAATACAAGTATTTCCATAAGAATCTGCTCATATACAGTTTAAATAGCTTATACAAGTATATCATTTCAACATAACATCAGATCCTCCACTGTTTTATGTTTGCAACATTTTTTTTAAACTTTGATTTATATATCATGACTTTTATGAACACATACCAAACAGCAACTCACAGATCAATACTCATTTGGGCAGAATTTTGTAAATCCAAGCATTGTCATTTGATATTCAATGCTTTTTGGCAAATTGGGGCATTTTCTGTCACATTAAAATCAATATTAACAATAAATATCCAACTTCAATATTCTCATGTTTTTGTGCCCATTCTTTGCCAATTATTTGTTTGTCTTTTGGTATACATGTATGTTATTCATACTGTTTTTCAAAATAACGAATTAATAAAATGTTTGAAATATTTTATTTGTTCATAACTTATTTAATATAACAAAAAGATGACTGCATTTTGTTTTATTTCACATCATGATCACTCATAGAGCAAGACTTGAAGAAGTATAGTGATATAGCCACAGGTGTTTGTCTGACTTTCTCCTACCCAAGAGGGCATGTGTTTGAATCCCAAGTTGGTAAACACAGTTCAAAGGTCAGTTGATGTATCCTGATTGCAGGCAAAGAGAAACACTCTTTGATGGGCACCTGTAAAATAGAAGATACATAATCTTTACTATTATCCATAAAACGTGAAAGTTGTTAGTAAAATAAAAAAGAAATGGTCTAACATTTTTTTCAAATACAATTCTTGATAATATTTCTTGTAAAAGTACACATTTATCTTAAGAGATAAAAAACACTACAGTACAAATTTGTATTGTAAAAGCCATTTCTCAAATTCAAATGAAATTGCCTTGACAGTGATATTTTGTATTAAGATTACATATATTGGTCAAAAATCGGTAGTTTGCAAGAAGCAGTAGCAAGTATTTTCTTATTTCATACTATGTTATAATGGCAATTGCATCTGTTTTTGAAAGACTGGGTCTAATAACACTACAAAATATCATAATAATGTTACTCCCCGATTACTGTTTGCATAGTTTTTGCAATAGTAGGTTTAATCATACGCTGAGATATACAGTCATACCCCATGCTTTTCAGTGCTGCAACACTGCATCCCAGATGACTGAGCTTTTCTTTCAAAAGATTGCCTGCAATGAAAAACTTAATAAATCATATCAATAACAAACAAAAAGGATACTGTAATTGACAATAGGTCTACCTATTTGTAATAACAAATGTCATTTGTATACTGGTTAGTATATAGAATTGTATGTTAAAACATATTTGAGTGTGTAAACTTACATACCTTAAGGAAACAGTTCAAATAATATTCGCTAACTAAACTCTTTCTTAAATTTGTACTTCCGGGGTTTTCAATCGAATAGAACAAAGAATTAACGAACGTAATAGTACATTTACCTTTTGGGATGTTATTATTTAACATGTTAACGCCATAACAATTATTATACACAATACAAGCGATAAGAAATGAATATAGTTGGTATCGAAATGTGTCATAACCTGAAAACATTGCAATGTGACACAGGAAACAACTGTTTAAACGGGTCAAACCATGCCGTAGCAACCGTAGTCGACAAAACGTTACCGCCCACTATATTTATTAAAATAAATAGTAAATGTCTATTTTGATTATTCGAAAAGCGAAGCAGATCAAATCACTATTTGCGATTTTTTTAGTATACTCACATCTACGGTTTGTTTACATTTTCGTCCGATCCTTCCCCATTTTGAAGAGTAATTACGTACGAAAGCGTTAATAAAACGGTCGCAGAAATCTCCGTATGCAACTTCGTACGAAGTGATCGCTTGCTTAACATGCATTCATAAAAAATATTCATGCATGACTAAAGTTGGCTCTTGAAATAACCAAACTGTCAATAGTTGATAACAACGACACGATTTTGAAACCAGGCAGCTCTCCCTGTATATTTTTCTGCACATACACCAGAGGCACCGTCCCTCAGCACTTTCAGTGCTTTGATTATAAACTGCTGTCATCTCAGTTTCAGGGCCGAAGTTTACGGCTAGAAGGCCCCCGGTATTATGAAAAGGCGAGCCTTCCAATTGTGTAATCTGGTTGTCCTCCGATTTTAGGAAGTAGGGCAGTACATCTCTGTAACCCCAACCGTCGCAACCCGTTTGCTTCCATTCCTCATAATCAAAGCGGCTTCCCCGTGATTACATCATGCCATTCAAGATCCCTGTACCTCCAAGCACTTTGCCCCGTGACCAGAAAATCTTGTTATCATTCATAGACTTAGCGGCGTGCTTTTGGGGAACTGTTAAACCCAGTCATACTGAGAGAACCAGAGCTGAATCCAATATGCGGCAACTCGCTCTCATCATAGTCCCCACCTGCTTCGATAAGTAGAACCTTGTTGGTAGGGTCCTCGGACAATCTTGCGGCGACCGCTTAACCTGCGGAGCCTCCTCCAACCACAATATAATCGTATTCACCATCCAATCGCACGTCAATACTTCCAGCACTTTTATGTTTAGGTAAAAACCGATCGTAAGCCAACGCAGCCATGATAGCTGCTACTGCAAACTTTACGAATGCCATTTATAGTGCATACACGTACACTATTATAAAATAGCAATTTAATTTGGAAGTTGATCAAGCATCCATATAAAGCAAGTCGTTTACGCGTCACAGATTTAAAGATTACAGATAGAAAGGTGACACCGAACCACCTATGACTAATATTAACAAAAGTGTTTTGTACAGATCTCGTATTGTTCTGCTTCCATTCACAAATACAATTGAAACTAAATGGAGTCTAGATTTCAAATACACATAAACACAAACTTGACCTATATGGTTAAAAACGCTTGAGTGAGATTATGTTTAACCGGATGAAATATGTTCATGCAGCGGTTGCTTCCCCTCTAGGTTCGATATATATACAAAACGAAAGCAAGAAAATTATATAGAAACACAAAGAATGACAGGAAATGAAAACGGGAGTGGTTACCTTACTTGCATTTATGCATTTATTTATTATATGAAGCATAATGGTTCTGATAAAAAAAATCTTTATATAATATTATGCAACAAGACTAATTTTGATGCAAAGTATCAAAGACTTCGCGAACGATTTTGAAACATGACAAAAAGGAAGCAGTTTTGATAGTATTTATCGCAATGCCTTGTGGCTTAAACAGTATAAATCTGGTATAAAAGGTCATTTACTGACAGTGGTGAGGGATATGTATGAAAATGTTAAATCTTGTGTAAAATCATGTACATCTTACTCTAAATAGTTTAGTTGTGCCGTTTAAGCGTGCGTCAAGGGGAGGTTATGCCCCTGCTATTTTTAACAAGGTTTTCAACGAAAACCGGGTTATTAGAATGGAGGTTGTCGTTGGGCGGACGGACGGGCGGGCGGGCGTCAAACATTGGTTTCTGTTCAATAACTTCAGTTAGCATTGATAGATATTGATGAAACTTGGTGTGTAGGTAGCTTATGGGAGGAGCTAGCTTGGGATTGCTTTTGAGGGTGGGGATGGGGCTAAGGTCAAGGTCATTGTTACTAAAAATAGAAAAATGGTTTCTGCCCAATAACTTTAGTTAGCATTGATAGATATTGACGAAACTTGGTGTGTAAGTTGCTTATGTGAAGAGCTAGCTTGGGATTGCTTTTGAGTGGGGAGGGGCTAAGGTCAAGGTCACTATTACTTAAAATAGAAAAATGGTCAAGGTCACTGTTACTTAATATAGAAAAATGGTTTCTGCCCAATAACTTTAGTTAGCATTGACATATATTGATGAAACTTGGTGTGTAGGTAGCTTATGTGAAGAGCTAGCTTGGGATTGCTTTTGAGGGGGGTGGGGCTAAGGTCAAGGTCGCCTGTTACTAAATATAGAAAAATGGTTTCTGCTTAATAACTTTAGTTAGGTTTGATATATATTGACGAAAGTTGGTGTGTAGGTAGCTTATGTGAAGAGTTAGCTTGGGATTGCTATTGAGGGGGGAGGGGCTAAGGTCAAGGTCACTATTACTTAAAATCGAAAAATGGTTTCTGCCCAATAACTTTAGTTAACATTGACCGATATTGATGAAACTTGGTGTGTAGGTAGCTTATGTGAAGAGCTATCTTGGGATTGCTTTTGAGGGGGTGGGGCTAAGGTCAAGGTCGCCTGTTACTAAAAATAGAAAAATGGTTTCTGCCCAATAACATAAGTTTTCATTGATTGATATTGATGAAACTTAGTGTGTAGGTAGCTTATGTGAAGAGCTAGCTTGGAATTGCTTTTGAGTGGGGAGGGGCTAAGGTCAAGGTCACTATTACTAAAAATAGAAAAATGGTTTCCGCCAACAGTAATTTTCAGTTACGTCTCTTTTTGATAAAAGTAAAGATAAAGTCATACAACAAATTAATTGGCTATAATTTCTGATTGCCCATAACAAAAACCTGGTTTCGTCGCATTGCGGCGCTTCTAGTTCCCTGTTTGTAGAGGACTAAGAATTATATATGCAAGATAACATAAAATCCGGGTTTATTCCCTACCTATCGGGTGTAGTTTTCTTGAACATATCAGAGAATGTCTTTGATTGACCCTTTTAATTGGTGCGAATAATTCCACCATTTTCTCTTGCTAGCGGTCAACTGCAAATTCTTCAACTACTTGCTGACCCCTAACTGCACAAATCAAAATCTCGTCTGTCATCTGGCAGTCAACCAGGAATTTAGCAAGTGACTTGAAGACAGACTTCCGGGCGGCCTTGCTGGGGTTAAGCATATTAGTTATGTTGAAATCTAAACCAGAGGGTCACCATCAGTTCTGCTCTCTGTCCCCTGTAAGTATAAAAGTGTAACAGAACATGGGAAGTGTCACAGGTCACGTCCCACCGAGCACAGCTGGGATCAATTTCTAAAGTATTCCAGCACAAGAAGTGATGCGCCCAATTTTAGCTTTGTTATACATTTGTCTATTCTTAAGGAATCATAGTATCTGTAAGGCTGAAGATTCACAGAGGCCCTATCAAATGTATCAATACATGTTTTAGTTGCCCTCGCCGACCGCCATTCATTAAGGTCGTGTCGACGGGCTAGTCAATAGACGGGGTGCACGAGAGACCGGATCCTTGGCCAACCCCTCAACCACTTAATTCCCCTTCAAGCCGACGTGGGCTATGGACCCATACCATGGTAACCGTTAAATTACTTTTCCAGACACTTATTATCAGTTTCAAAATACCTTTAATTAAATCAGGTCTTGAGCTGCTATCTCTATTTTATAGATTACAATTATGATGGCGAGTCTGAGATGATAACAGTATGTATGGGTTTGTTACTGATAACCCAGTCCAATACATCTTTGATAGCCAAAAATAATGTTTTTAATATGTTTGGATGGAGTATAAATGGCACATGCAACTATGCC
Organism: Mya arenaria; assembly: GCF_026914265.1. Taxonomy (NCBI): domain Eukaryota; kingdom Metazoa; phylum Mollusca; class Bivalvia; order Myida; family Myidae; genus Mya; species Mya arenaria. Next base: position 21,788,061 of record NC_069123.1, on the reverse strand, counting down.
AGATTCCTGGTTTTGAGACCCATCAGTGTGTATTTTTAGATGTTCAGCATAGTTTTGATCAATATGGAAAAGAGTTTCAGCCTTGACGAGGTGCAGCAAGTCTGCATTCGTTATTTAGAGATTTAGAAATGTCCACTTAATGGTTACGAAGGGTCCAGGGAGGCCTTAGGTCTGCTACACTTACATCTTTGATTTCGGCCGCCTCAACAATGCTATGTGTGTACGCTCCAAAGGTAAAGTCTCTGTGCTTAGCCTTATCGTCTTTTGTCTTGATGAAGTAGCCGGTCCCAAAGAGTTCACTTACAGGGCTCTCAGTGCTTTTCGGACGGCTTTATTTTGTATGTTGTCCAATATCTTAAGACTGTTGGCGAGGCATTAGCATAGACTTGAGGTCCATAGTCTATTTTTGAACGCATTAAGGACTTATAGATGACAAGTAGACTGTGTTTGTCTGAACTTAGGTCTGTTCCACATAACATTCTCATTAGGTCCAAGTCCTTTTCACATCTGTCATTTATAATCTTAAACCGTTGTACCAATGAGAGACGTGGGTCAAGATAAAGGCATAAAAAGTGTACAACAAACAGTTCTTGTTTTTGAAATGAACAAAGATCAAATACAGAAAAATACAAAAAAAAAAAAATACCTAACAACGTTTACCTGGTTTACTTAAATAACTCCACATAGAGTCATATTATTACAAATAACACTCGAATAATTCGCGAGTTTACAAATCTTGGATTTACCCAGAGTTAATTCGTCGGTAGAAAACTGGCCATGAGGCTTCGAACAACATATTCGAATGGCTACTTCCCTTCTCCGCGCGCATTTTCTCGTTCGGCCAATGAGGAGTCATCAATGAAAGAGGAGTACATACTTTAATTACCCGCTGGTACTCGGCTTCACTGATTGCCCAGAATCCCATCTGAAATGACTGGCCCCAGTAATTGTGTATATATAATAAATAATATATATTAACTTTTTTCTTATACCAATTTTTAAATTTCATATAACATAATATGCCATGTACACTGTGGGGAAATGGACACCGGATATAGCTCAAAAAGTGATAAATCGATAAGCGTTTGATTTTGACTAGGGATGGAAGCGAATATCCGGATATTAGATTGGTATTCGGATACTAATATTGGTATTCTGATATTCGTATAATTTTCTTAATATTTTTTGTATAAATTATGCGGTTAAAATTGTCGATTAATAAGTGTAGGTCTTAAACATCTTAGCGTTTAGACTGTTTCAGGTGCTGCACAGACTGATTGGCGAAGCGTGATGGGTGCCATAAACCGTCTGCTATTAATTGGTTGTTTGCACAAGGCGCGAGATTGCATCTTTTGAAAGGTCCATGGTCCTGTTTATGAAAACAAGTGTTGTTTATGGTCTCTGAAGTGGCTAATTGGCACTAATTGGCAGTAGTTGACATCAATGCTGACGTATATGATATGTGCATTAATCCATACGATTTAACTGTCCAATCACAAAGTAACGTCATGCAATCAGTAGATTATTAACCAATCAGTTATCTTAATGAATATGCATAAATCAAGTATTGATGTCTGAATAAAATTATTGGAAAAAAATCGTTTCATTTCTATTTTATTCCCAATCAGTTAACATCGTTTCAAAGTTTATCAATTGAGCAATCTTGTCAAAACTGGAACTATGCCTCCGAAAGTGACTTCTAGTGTTTGGAAGTATTTCACTAAAACTGAGGATGGTAAAAGTGTTGTGTGTAACTTGTGTAGTGTGAAACTTGTGTATTGTGGTGGGACTTCAAATCTAAGGAATCACATGAAGAAGCATCCTGTGTGCAGTACGCCATCAACTCCGTCTAAGACCCCCCTGAAGCAGACGACACTTGACGTCACCGTTTCCACCCCTCCGAGGATGCAGGCTGCCACGACGGAGAGGATTACCCGAGCGGTGACGGACTTGGTCGTACGTGACTGCCTTCCACAATCCATTGACACAATGGATGTAACGTATTTTACGACTTAAAACGATAATGACGTAAAACAGATTAGTAAAAACACATCAAGCTTACGACGGATACCAACTGAAGTGTACTATTATTTCATATGATATGATAAAGGGTGTACATAGTAGAGGGTAAACGTTATATAACAAGGTGTACACATTCTTAGACAACAATTTCATACGAGTATCCGGATACCAATTTGCTATCCGGTTTTCATCCCTAATTTTGACACATGGAAAGTTTTCTATAATTTCTTTGTATTTTATGGTTATATATTATCAAACTCGAAGTGTTTCGAATAACTTGATCATGTGCAATATACGACTATGATGGAAATGTGTCTCCTCTTTTGTATAATAATTCTCGCCGAAAGTTGCATGATCGCTCAGAAATGTTCATTTATGTGGTACAATTTCAAACATTAATCAACAAATTGAAAATAAAAATAAAAATAAAAACTGAATCGAGTGATTTCTTCGTAATAACATTATCTAGTAATGTGTAAGATATCAATATGTTTTGTTGTTACGGAGATATTCATACCTTTTGATGCCCTGGCGGTGTACTTGGGGATAGATCAAGCAAATAAATAACTGCACAGGGGATAGCTATTAAGTGGACTGGGGATAGTAACGATGTATTTAGATGAAGAGACTGTGATAATGATAACGGCCTTTTACCTATACGCGAGCTCGAGGGAAATTGTTCGATGTTGTCCAAATCGAGGGATGACAGCAAAAAAAGTTGCTGTTTTTTGTATCTTTATGCACTTAAAACTGTTACCATTCATACAGATTAGTTTACCATGATGTGTTTTTCACAAGCATCAACGTTCGAGTCGCAAATATCTAAATATTTGAAATACGCCAGTAATCTGATTTATTTAGGAACACAAAACATATGGCCGTATAATGTATGTGGTTGCCTTAATTAGTTATAATTGTACCCGTAATTATCGGCGGTATATTACAAAAGAAACAAACATTACACTGACAACCTTTAATTGGCAATCATAAAAGTGTGAAAACCCACTGTAACGGCGCACTTTCAATTAAATCAGATGAAACGGAAAACAAACAAATATGACTATTCAAAGTTTATTTCAGAAAGCAATCGATCACATATGAAAACATTAATATTCACATTTACAATTATAAGATAAACACATATTACGTTCATTATTATTCGAATTATCATTATACTTTATTAAAAATACATTGATGTTTAACATTGAAATTTCATGGGATTTTTCAGTTACATTAAAGATAATTGTCATACTGAGCACTAATATTCAAGTATTTATTAACAAATTTCAGACCAATGAGTGAATAATTAAAAAAAAACAAATGTTTAAATACAATATAAATCATGGTCCGTAAATTTCTAAATCTGGTCCGTAATGTCCCTAAATCTGGTCCGTAATGTCCCTAAATCTGGTCCGTAATGTCCCTAAATCTGGTCCGTAGTGTCTGGTCCGTAATGTCCAAGGTCCGTAGTGTCCGTGACCCGTATTGCTTTGTAAATCAAGTAGGTACGTTTTTGCACACAGAAAGTCATCAGTAGGGAATGAGATATTATGATCAAATTTGGAACACGTGAAGCTTATTTCTAAGCTTGGGTCGATGTTGCTTTTACTTAGAACAGAATAATGGTCTCTGCTCGTTCACTTCAGTGAGAAAGTATGTATTGTGACCAACCCTGACAATTAAGCAGCTTGCATATATACGTTCATTTAGGTGAGCATGGATCAAACTCATTGTTAACTAAAGTTTGCTCAATAATTTCTTATCAAATTGTACTCCCACTTTTTGAAGATTATTTGAAACAGACATATATGTATATTGTATATTAGCAGTGTTACCCTTCAATTTTTGTCCCATTTTACATGTTATCACCAGGCCACATATTTCAACTTTGAAACTATCCTCAGTACATAATACGGCTATCCCCAGTACAGTACTGTGAACATTTCTAAGGGCATATCTTTAACAGTTTAAAAGTTACATTGCCAGTTCTTACATTAAAAATAGTTGAGCTTATGCTTGTGAAATCCTTCGATTAAGATTTTTTATTTATTCGATATATTTCCTAAAAATAACAATACTGGTCGAAATTCTGTAAGTTTCGAGGTGATCGTCTCAGATTTGAAGAAACATTTTCCGGGGTCTTCTAAATCGTAAGCACTTTAAAGTATACCATAGGCCAAATTTGGCATTCAGCTATTAGTTCAAACACTTGTTTCATTGTGGATACGGTAGATTTGCGTTAACACAGCAAGATCTTACCTCTGGTAAAGAAAAACAACTGCATAATTGTTTGTTTACTTATCACTTTTTGAGCTATATCCGGTGTCCGTTACCATACAATGATGTAAAGCTAACACTTTTCTTAAACGATTAACCGTTGAGCCTTCTTTCAATCATGCAGCGGGTTTGCAGTAAACCTGTTACGTCTACATTAGCAATTTTGAATTTCCGCTATTAGCCGTTGGACACTCAAATGGCATATGATTTGTTAAGAACTGATAAAACATCTATAGGAAAACGTTGTTTTAGTTGTTATGTACTCAATACTTACAAATTAGGTTGATTAACTATTTGTGCCACTTTGGGGTTAGTATTGGCAATTGATGGGTTTACATTAAATCACAACAAATGTATTACTTTGAATTAAGTTCAATAGAATAATATACAACTAGCAATGCTATAATCAATTTCATATCTACACTTCTAAAGAAGTGAGTCGTTTCGATGGTTTTCATTATATTTATTATGATGTACCTTTGAAAATTAAAATAGTTACGTTTTAGTATCATAACTTCATGGAAACAGCAATTTGTGTCGCCCTCATTAGGCATCTGCACAAACATGACATCTAGTATTTTTCGTATGATTTTTTTAAATAGTTTACTGACCAATGACTGAATATGGAGGAAAAACGTATAAACCTTTTCATAATCACTTAAGTTTAAACTTTATTTTATTTTACGACAATATTAACTTATACTAAGTCACTCACTTAGCGTGGTCTTGTGCTGAATGGGAAACCGGAGAATCCAGAGAAAACCCAATTGTCAGGGCGAGCACCAACCAAATGCACATGCGCCCAGGCCGGGAATCGAACCCGGGTCGCCTTTTTAAGAAGCGAGTGCACCAATCACTGCACTTAACAAAGCAAACAAAACATAATGGGAGAGAGACAGCCTTTATTTTCTCCATTATGATATGATAGAAATAAATATTAATACTAACCTCACAAAAGAAATGAGACTAACATTCATGTTACACAAACACAAACAGTAATATAAAGGCACAAATAAAGATATATGTATGATTATATAATACACCCAATTAAATAAACCACAAATCAGTTGAATTTATGATAATTGAAATCTAAGCATATTTCAATATCAATATGTGCAGAATAACACTATACACGAGATACATGAAGATGATTATACATTTGTATCTTTTATTTTTTTTTATCATGTTTTTAACAAACTTATCTTACCCTCAATATTGAAGCGAAAGCTTAACAATACAACAACATATAAAGCGATGAACATAAACAAATATCTTATTTTTGCGTAATTTGTATATTGACCTAGACGTAACTGCGACCTTTCAGATGTCTGTAATGTATGTCAACAGGGAACACACTTATGAAATAGATAAATTTTTGGGTATTTTGCGTACTTTGACCCTAAAATAACATTGACCTTGACATTGCAGATGACAGTAATATATGGCAATATGAGGGAACTTATAAAACTTATAAAATAGATACAAAGCAGTAAAATATATACATTTATGTAATATGTCCGTATGGAATTTTGAGGTGAAAATAAAGTCAGCTTAGTTGAAATGGCAAATCGTCAAAAATAGTTCACTATCCAAATATTATACCGTGTGAAACAGGGAAAAGTGTGAAATGGTGTGGGTATTTTTCAGTCCAAAACGACGACATAACGTAGTTTCCGGTCACCGCTGTGGCCCAATGTCAAGATTTGTTGTAGTTCATTGTGGTAACAACATTTCGTTTTCAGCATGTATTTTTAGGGAATCACTTTTCTTGATTGTCGGGATTAGCATGCCAATTAGAATAAGCTAAAATATGCAGATTGTAGACAGTTAGTTTAGACATATTTATTTTACAGCTCTTGTTAAAACGTTACTGCAAACTTAAGAAAATTGCCTTATTTAAGTTGTGGGGTTTATCTGAGTTCCTTGAGGAAACCCACTTTATAGATAGCTTCAGGAGACCACAAACCAAATTCACATTTGAGGCTTTTTATTTCATCCGGGAGCATAAAATGAGAGTGTGAGTCTTAAAAAGGGGCTATCATTGCTGTCCTACATGCGTTTTTTTAGTATAGCCACAGACTCTTCGAAGCAAGGCCTAGCTAAGGGACCATCCTCGCTGCCCTGCATGCGTAAGTTGGTCTATCTACACTCTTATCGAAAACTCCTCCATTTAAAAGGTTATTGATAGTTCTTTTCACCCCATCTCATCGATGATTTTACCCTTATCACACAATCTCATGAAGCCATGTGTCCACTACAACTGAAACTACTTTTATTGTTATTATATGGACTTCACCCACAATGACCTTAGATAGGTATAACGTAATGAACAAGATCTGTCGTAGGACAGGGCGCTCGACCATCATTCGCTTTGTCATAGAAATGAATACACTAATGAAGTGATATGTGCCTGTCAAACGCAATAAAAATTCAAATTAAAAAGTAAACAAGAAACGCCGCAATGCTACGAAACCAGCTGTTCAATGATTGACAGAATAATTTCAGCCCTCGTTGTGAGTGCAATCACATGGAAGTCCTCCATAATGTCTTTATTCATATCAAGTTAGGTTACAATATGTTAACCCTTACTAAAGTTAATCAGTACTAAACGAGTATCTACTGAAGGTTACAGTGACCTTGATCTTGACCCCATGGGACCCAAACGCAATCCATAAAAGGCATACATAAGCTCTTTCTATATACCAAGTTTGGTCACAATATGTCGCCCTAAATTTTAACCTAATTTCCTAAATCAATCAGGGCCATAATTTTATTTAGAATAAAATGGTATTAGGTATCCTTATTATTAGATGGTAGTCAATAATTTCATTGAAGTATTAAGTCAATTGAATGAAGAGTATACAAAATATTAGTAAAAATCCCAACTTGCCCTAAAACTTTAACCTGACACAATGTGTCCGAAAACTTTAACCTAAGTTCCTCTGTCAATCAGGGGCCATACTATTTAATTATGTTATAATGGGGTTATGAAACCTCATTGTTTGCTGGTCCTGAACAACTGTGAAGTATTAAGAGAATTGAATGAGAGGTATTGGACTTAATAAGTGAAAATGCCATCTTACCCTAAAACTTTAACTGGATACAGACAACGACGCCGACGCCGACTCAGGGGCGAACTAAATGTACACTAATTGTATTTCGTATTAAGATTTAAACATTCGCTTAAAAGAAAATGTTAAGTAATTCCAACTGTTATTTAGTGGTAAAATTTCAATTGCGTTTTAGCAGGTTTTTGGAGCAAATAGATCTTTGACCTCGTATTCACACATGGAACAATTTTTATTGTAACATTTTAACACTTCATTGTTTTACTATCAATAGAAAGTTATTTGAGACCAATTCAAGTATAATGTCATACACGAGTAAGTAGAAACTAAAGCATTCGTTTCATGTATAGATAATTATGAATTTTATATCGATTGAATAGCATTGTTTTTAAATTTACTCAATTCTTTCAGTTGAAAATCATGCCGCCTAAAAAAGTTAATGTGGAGGAAAGCAAGAAAGTTAGTTCAACATCACCGCGGTCGGCTAAGTCCGCAGCACTTAGCACGAAGTCAAAAGGGATTTTAAAGAACGCAAACCCCATTAAACGGTCAAGTGTTAGCGTGGGCCGCGCCGGAGATCTCCGCAAACAGCGCGATGGATACGCCGCGGAAATTGAGAAGGAGAAACGAATTCAGGAGGAGGATATCAGGGGACTCCTGGAGAAGATACGGTTGTACAGGAAGGAGAATGAAAAGTTGATACGTCAGCAGGAGGGCAAGTTTGGAATGACTTTGGATAGATTTAAGCATGTTAAAGAAGAGCTGGATGCCTCGCGGCTCACAAATGATGAGCTGTACAGGGAGATGGAGTCAAGGAAGGATGAATGTGATAAACTCCAGGCAGAAATGGACGGAGTCCTGGAGAAAATAAACAGACTGATGATCCAAACAACAGACCTTCAAAGAGAGAAACGTATGTGCGAGAAAGATGAAGCGGCTGTAGAAGAAAATGAAACAAAAATAGCAAAGCTAACAAAATCAAATAAAGAGCTACGAAGACTTCTCTTAAACAATAAAATAGATCCTACTGCTGATGGATCAAAGATTAATAATGTACATTCATCGTCTCCAAAGAACGAACCCACGGAAGGACTAAGGTTTGGAACAAAGTCACGTTTTCCGAAAATATTTGATAGAAAGTCTCTGATGAATTACAAAACATCTGACGAAATTAAACCGCTAAAACGACCATCAAAGGGTATATTGCGGAGGTCGCGGTCATTAAACACAACAAAAGAATACGTCAGTGCGAGAGAGTTCTTTACCAGGCGACCCAGTGACACCCGGAAATGGACACGCGTGGTTGAGGTGTTTCTGTGAATTTTTTTTTCATAATCACAGTTGAGTTGATAGACGGCTATTTTAAAGTATTGTCGCATCGTTTCCAAATGAAACGATTTTTACTGAATTAAAATTGTTTGTGTGTGTTATAATATCACTGTGTCAACTTATATCGTACGGAGTATACGTTATGTTAACGTCACAACAAGAATTTCAATATTGGTTTCAACTGTAAGTTTGCGTTGCATCTACTTGTCATTCGAATACAAAGATATTCTTGAATGAATACCTGGAAAATAAAACCACACATACATCTTTTCTAAGATGCTCATACTTTGTGATGGTACATTCTAATTCTCTTCGCATTTCTCTATGTGATGTTTGCATACTTGAACTAGACCATGTACAAGTATGCGGGTGTTTTTCTATATGGCGTAAATGCATGTGATTGGTTTTATAATTTATTTAATCTACATACTTATCTGAAAAACAAGAAACCTTAATTGAAGATAAAACAACAACAGACATCTTAAACACAAACAAACAGCAGACATCTTAAACAAAAGTAAACAGCAGGTCTCTTAAACAACAACAACAACAACTATAGCAACATACATCAGACATCTTAAACAAAAAATATTTCTTTTTCTACAGATATCTGCTATTGTCTATTCTTCACAAAAACATCATTGTGAACTTTTTTTGTGATTTAAAGGATACGATTACCCTGAAAACGAATATTCGTTTTAAACTTAAGATATGAACATCGGATAAGTTTCAGGTTTAAACTTAAAATGGATAATGTTTACATTAAATATTGACCATTAAAGGGAACCGTACAAAGATGTGAACTATTTGAGCCTGATTGTCCATTTCGTTTATTTTCTGAAGCAACGGGATTTTCTTTGAGCTATTATCCGATTTCGGATCATATTAGCAAACACAATAGTTTGCAAACATTAGCCCTTGTCTAAACAATTGGTGTATGTAAATATCGATATCATGATCGACGGTTTTTGTACAAAAACTTCAATGGACTTAATTTCGTTTATTTAAAAAATGTTTGACAAATAAACAGAACAAAAAGAGTTCTCTGCAAAACAAATTTACAATACGTAATGCAAAAGGATCATTTAAATTTGAATGATGTCGTTTTGCTCAGATAGGACGTCCTCTCGATAGAAACTAAACATTGCCATGGAAAATTAATGACAGTAATGACGATGGAATTTACAAGGCTAATGACACAGATATGGACAACCTTAAGAGCAAATGTAATTCAATAAATGGCGTTATGGATTGGGTGACTGCAATGCGTTCACAGACAGAGAAGCATGAACATAATTTAAATTCTAATACAATTAGTATTAAACCTGAAAGGAATGTTCTCAAACTCTCCGAGGATTTGCATTTACAAAGAATGGCAGATATTCGCATATTTCTTGCACAAGAAAAGAAGCACGGGGATTTAAAACGGGCTACAAATTGTTTACAAATTGACCTGAACACGGCGAAGTTAAATAATGCAACTATGCTTGCAGAAATTAGCAGGGAAACGGACAAATTTGATAAGCTGAATGAAGAAGTTAGTAAGTTGCGCACTAATTTCATGAAGTGTAGAAAGGAGTTGGATTCGATTAAAAGTGACAAACAGTGCTGGAAGGATACGAAAGAACTTGTATCAATCTCGGAACGACAGGGCAGGTATATACAAAACGTTCAGAGAAACCTGCAGACTGCCGGGTTCATATCAAAGTCCTTGGATAGGACAGAACTGAGGACAGCTGAGAGATACACCAGAAACACTCAATCAAGATGTAAACAAAAAATCAATGCTGTTTCTATCAGAGACAAACTATCGCCGAAAAAAGTATTCTGGAGCTGACCTATCACCGGGGGTTGAGTTAAGATGTATACTACTTGGAAGTGTTTGACTATAATTAACGTTAAAAATCTTACAGAAGGAATTTGTGTTTGTAAACTTACTCGTTTGAAAGCAGCTTATTGTTAATTTACTGCGACTTTTATCAACAACGTGTAACTCAATTCTTTTTACTTGCCAATTTTGTATAGGACAAAATATACGCATGTGAGTTTTATTACTAAGGATCAGGTTATTAACACTTATTCAACGAAGCTGATAATTTTTGTTCAACACACATGGCACGGTGCATTCATGATACACCTCGTAACATATGTTGCAAAATACAACACATCCAAGTAACAAAATGACAATATGTCTTTTAATATGCTCTTTCAATGGCTGCATCTGCCATTCAGACTTTCTTCTGTCAACAGAGTTCACATATATGCAGCAAGCAACCTATCAGTTGAAATGTTTTGAATATTTATGAGCATGTGAGGTTCAGAAAATATATAATTTTAAGGGACCTGCTCATGCTTTGGCACCAAAAAAGACTTTTCCCGGGAATGCATCTGAAAACACTTATAAAATATTTGATTTACTCTTTGATGCCGAAATTGCAGAAAAACATACAATTAAAGTACGAAAAAACCTGGTTGAAGTGGGGAGCGAGACCACGCTGGTACAGTCCAGAAAACATCCACAACATAAAACTCTTACCATATCAATTAGCCCATAAGGACTCATCCACAAGCTGACATATATTTTAACCTTTATTAAATACTTTGGTAGCATCACGTGATAATGCCAATTAACCAATCACGCTACAGCCTTTTGCTGAATCGAGTTACTCACGTTACTGAAAACTATGAACCAAATAGACAATATTTGAGCATATATCAACAATTGTTGAAGGGATTAAGCTGTCAGTATCTTGGTTTTATCACTACTTAGGATTTGCCACACTTTATTTACTTATTTATAATAAAAAATCCGTAAAAAGTGCATTTTAATAACCATGAAATAGTCCCTTGTTACGCTTTCTGTTGGATCAAAAGAAAAAAAAGTTATAAACATGCAACGTCCATTTTGATATTATGTGAATATCGCATATAATCAATTTACTGCAATTTACCAGATTATTGACGTATTTAGTCGGGTAGATAATAACAAGAAAAATAGGCAGTGAGCTATTTTCTGACTGCAAAGATAGACATAAGTCAATAATCTAAGCATTAAGAGCTATATAACACTTTTCTGAAAGATTGTTTTTAAATAGCTGGGTCACTGAATACGACTTTGAGTTTTATGTGCTATTTTGAGACTGCAAAACTAAATGTACTACGTTAATCAAAGCATTAGGCCTTTTTGTTTTAAATGTATTGGTTAACATTTTGTTTTCAAAATGTTTAAATACGCTTTGTTAATTATGTCAAATTACACTACATACTGTCAATGATACAACATGACATATTATACTGGTATGTCCACATGCTCATTTTTCTCATGTACATTGGTTTTGATCTGATAATAAACTTGAAACTTTACAGTCTGATTTTTCCTCCTACCAATTTAAATTTTAAATTAGTATAATTATGAGAGCATAAGCATTTTTGCACTGCACATTGAATACATTTCACATGTAAAAATGCTTTTACAACCTTTAAGTTTATTAAATGTCACTTTTTATTTGCATTTTATTTTATGCACATTCCTGACTGCATGTGTTTTCCCGTTTGCCACACAGTACAGCATATTGGCCCATGAATTGGCTTGTTATAAATTGGCTCCTCATCGCTGGGAATTATTTCTTGATCTCACATTTCAGACAGAAAATGAAGCTTCGGATCTGGGAAGAAACATAAGAACAGCTTTATACATAGAAATTCGTTCATAAAATACCATTAAATTGCCACATTACTTTAAAGGTTTAGGTAGGGACAGCGCCCAATCAAAACTTTTAAGGTCATTTATAGGCGTGTGTCCATATGAAAAGAACTATAAAGAGGTCCCCACTTCCCAGTTTTAAAGAGAATTTTACCATTTGCCATTCACCTCGCACGAATTTTCGGCGCTTCTGCCAGTTACGGTTCACTGGTTGAAACTAGCTCATTCAACACAGCTCCATTTATGTTGTTTTGTTCAATCAGTATCACACAGTTGTCAACTTGCCACTATATGAAGCCCTAGTCCATCAGTGCCTTCAGCACTTTGAATTATTGCTAGGACGGTAAGGCATTGTAATGTGTTCTAAATTAAAACAAAAACAAAAAAAACAACAACGTTTTTTTGCTACATTGACGTGTTCAATTTAATTGATTTTGACTTCCTGCACGCATATTGTTGTTATTTTCACTCAAAGTCTGAAAGAATGCTTCAAGCCTAGTTGTAGTTTTTGTTCGTAGGTTTTGTTCCATGTACTTCGAAGGTAACTCTATAAACAAACTTGATCTAGCCGCCTAAATGAGACAAGACATGTGAACAATAATGGCAACTAGCGTCCCCAAGAGGTTCTCTGAATAAGAGAGTTTGTAATAGTGTGTGATTATTCTTTTGAGATCTCCATATGATGCATGTAAATCGATATTGTCGGCGCATATGTATATTCGGTGATTATTAACGTTGCTTTCTATTGCAGACACTATGCAGTACGATTTTAGATGGAAATGGAGATTATCTTTACAATATATCAATATTTTTTTTAAACGTTTTAATACAAGGAATGCTTAGAAATCATTTCTCTGGTGGTATTAAGTGTGCAATAAATGAAGCTTAATGGAAGACCGTAAGCTGATTTAAGTGTATGGTTATGACTGGTTTTATCGAGAGTTTTGAGTTGTCGGAATGTTCAAGTACCCTTAATTTTGCTTCAAGAGAAAACATCATTAAGACGCCGGAACGTTCTGCCTGCCTAGAGAAGAGAGTTGTTCGGATAACGTGTATACCAGGTAATACTTTCCTTAACCATATTGCAGCATTTGTATAATTTTGTTTTCTAATGTTTTGGTGACATTAATCAGCGAAAATCTTTGATATTTCCACTATCGAAGCTATTAAAGTTCGGACTATTTTCTGTGAAAAATCACCACGCAACATGTTCTTTGAATCCCTTGTTTCCTTTGGCTTTCAGAATTATTTAAAATGTAACCTATGTAATAATTTAACTGTAGCAATGTCGAGGTTACATCTTTCATCTCAGAATCTATCTTTTGAAACCGGTAGATGGCATCGTTCACACTGTATCCGTCGTGAAGATACGAAGTATTTAACATGCAAACTACTGGAAGGCGATAACCACTTTGTGATATAATGTTATTTATAAGCTGAACTCCGTTAAATGTGTGTTAAATCTTAACTTGGATTTCGATGGTGCACTATGTTTGCACTGTATGTATGTGTAGGTAAATTAACACCTCCGTCTATGATGTGGCCTTTCACGTTCTCTTTAATCATGTCTTTCCTTACCTGTGAAAGCTTTCGCGAAAAATCAAAACAAATCTAAAAGCTAGTATATCTTAAAATTTTCAAATGCTCCATCTGCTAATGTACAATTTTGAGCCATGTGGCCTATTGAGCCTGTATTAATATATAGACCATAGCTTCATAATGAAAATTATATTTGCATTTTCGTGTACGTGTTAGTTTCTACTGTATTATTGTGAACGTATGGAATTGAAAACCCCCCATCTAAAATAGTCTTTGTTCAATTTCATAATAACATTTACTTTTGATTTTCCCTACAATATACAATACTGAATATACTGTTCTATTTTTGTATTTGTCAATAAAGAGGATCCCTCGCAAGACGTCATATAATACACACATTTATTCAACGAGTTCAAGCAATTTTTAGAAAACAAGCCTTTTTCGACCTTACTCAGACGAGGTGAATAAATTTGTTTATTATATACCTTTTAATATTCTGTCAAAAATACTGCATTTTTTAACTGAAACATACAAATGATCGGACAAAAAATCCCGTATCACACACTGCAATCTTCTGTTTCCTTATAACACACTAGACCGGGGCTACTTTTTTCGATCGTACATGTTCGGTAATTTCCGATTTTATTTTAAGATTGACCTGCCGGTTTACTTATGATATAAATAAATCGTTGAAATGGTATTATTGTTCAGTGGTATATGACAGCAATTCTTAATAAAGAAATATTTAGCAATAAAAGATTGGCAGTACCGGCTAGATTGGATGAAATCTCAATCCATTTTCGCAAACCACATGTCCGAAGTAATTTTCACAACCACTTCAAAATGCTCGGCTACTCAACTGATACATCACTATCAACCTCGACGACAGATCGCCACATAAAAACAAACGTAGACAGATTCGTGTAATGGATAAGTGACAGTGATTGAGTGCTCCAAGTTATTAGTTACATGTATAAAACTCACATTTATCAGTTCAACCGTTTACTTGTTTTAAAATGGCGGACGTTTACTTTCGTTTTCGTCAATTCATAACGGGCGTCACACAATGTCGCGTGAATTGTTTATATTCATACGCCATTCATAGTTTGTATTGTACATGTTTTCTTGGTACTATTTTGTCTAGTTGCTTATATAAGTGGAGCGGCGTTGGTCGGGTGAATGCAGAAGATACGTGGTGTGGTCCTCGCAGTTCGTTTTAGTCACACAGAAACCAATATGATATGTTTTAAAATCAGAAATATGTGGTATTTCAGAACATTGGCTTTTTCCTCACAATGTGCATTTTATGGATTCTGTTTTTGAGGGGTGTGGTGTCCTTCTTAGGCGATTTCAATGCAAAATATGATTTTGAGAGTTTAAATCCTAGAGACAAAGTATTGTGTTAGTTCTTTAATGATACAAATGTGCTTCCTTTGAACACGTTACCACTTTGTACAGGTGTTTTGTTTTCGTACGTTTCATATGATGATAAATATCAAACCCTGATTGACTTTATTTGCATGCCTATTAAGACTGTTGATATGTGCACAAATTGTGAAATAATTGATGATCATTGTCTTAATGTTTCTAGACATAGGCCAGTATTTGCAATTTTGCATGTACCATTGAACATTGGTTATGATAACTGCGAACATTATGAAATGGGTAATACGCTGAATATGCGAAAAATTGTAGAACATGACATGATAAGATATAATGATTTTATAAGTAGTGATTTAGAAATGTCATATTTTGAACATTGTAACATGAGTATTTCTGATATTGATAACGCATATGCTATACTAACTAGTAAGTTAAAGGACTACTCGTTTCAAGCGATACCAAAGAAGAAATATGTAGAACATTTGAAACCATATTGGAATACCGAGCTAACAGCAGCGCACGCGGACATGGTGGAACGGCGGCGCGTGTGGTGCTACGAAGGACGTCCACGCTCCAGTGACCACTTTGCTTATAAACAGTATAAAGCGGCAAAACGAAAATTCCGCAAGTTGCATAGAATATGTGTTAAAACATATCTCAGGAAACAAGATGAGGAATTAAATTTGACAGCCGAAATTGACAGCAATCGTTTCTGGAACATTGTAAATAGAAGACGCAAAGCTACTAACCAATTAGGATCGGGAATGAACTTTAACGGGTCTGTTGTTAGAGACCGTGAACATATAACCACGCAGTGGGGATTGTATTTTAAAATCTTGTATGCGCCATCTGAAAACATCGAATTTGACGACCAGTGGAAACGAACCTTGTCTTCCATGCTAGGCAACTCCTTACGCGAAATGATTTGTAATATGAACACATGATATACGCTAAGACTACACTTTCTTCTATTATTGCTAACATATTCACTTCAATGTTACGTTTTGCCTATGTCCCAGAACCTTTGAAAAGGGCAGTTATTATTACCTGACACAAAGGTGGCAACAAATGGAGAATACTCCTGACAATTACAGGGTGATTGCTCTTTCTTCGGTTATTTTAAACTCTTTGAAATGATTGTTTTAAAGCTTCAAAGCGGATATAATGTCAGTGATAAATAAGCAGCAATGTGGCTTCCAAGATAACATGGGGTGTCTAATGACGTCATTTATACTACGCGAAATAGTTTTTCTTGCTCATGAACTAAATTCAAAAACATATGTGTGCTATATGGACGGTAGAAAAGCCTTTGATTCGGTATGGCACGATGGTCTTTTGTATAAAATGATTAATGAATGTAAAATAGAACAAACAAGTATACTCGCGTTCTCTGCCATGTACAAGAACATGAGGAGTTGTGTGAAATATCAAGGAATGACGTCGTCCGGGTTCGACGTACGCCAAGGAACGCGACAGGGAGGAAAAACTTCGCCGATTTTGTATCTCCTCTTTATTAATGGATTAATTAATGAGCTTGTAATCCATTTACATTGAAAACAATATATAACAGCATAGTGTTACCTAAAAGTTTGTATGGCTGTAAGCTATGGACACACCTATGTAAAACAGACATATCAAAACTAGAACGAGCGCACATGTTTTGCATAAAATTTATTCAATCGTTTGGTTTATGGATAAGTACGGATTTTGCATTATGTTCAATTTCATTTAATTCCATTGAAACTTGTATCGATTATAAGAAACTTCAGTTTTTTGGCCAGCCTTGTCACCTTTCGAACAATTATTTACCAAATACAGTGTTTAATAATAGGCTCATAAGATATATGAACTATGAACACCAGTCTTAGGGTTATATCCCCGAGTTATACAGACTCTTACAAAAGTATAGATTGCTTGAATATCTGGACATATTAGACAAGGAACATTTCCTACTAAGCACGTCTAAGCACATATTGCACTCGTGTGTGACTTTGTGTGAGAAACGTGAACGTGCGACGAGACTCTTTAGCCAACCGCGATTACAACAGTTACTCCCATACGTGTTGAATGAAAAACAACATTCACTGCTATGGAAAATTGCGAGAGTCAACGACAAAAAATATTGCTGAATTATCTAAAAGAGTACTTCATATAGTGGGGAAATTATCATCGCGAACTTTTCAACATCAGTGCTCAAAGTGTCACTGCATTAACGACAACTTTGTTGTTCATCGCCTGTGCTATTGTCCACAATTTAGCGATCTTCAAAATAAAATATGGCAGTATTTGTATAAAACATTTGGAATCATTGAATACATGACATTTCTGAATTGTACACCCCTTGAACAATGCATTATGATAATTCGTGTTGTTGCTGGTGAACTATGCACGACTCCGTCTAGTTGTCTCTTTCTGGCTCGTGCAGTATGTAAAATATGTTAGCATTAGAGTGTCGAAAATGCCAATAGCAGCATATTTGCGCATATAATAATGGTTTGTCTGTAATACTGATCTTTTGCCATGGTTGTTTATTCATATATTCGTATGATTTATTTATTATAATTTGTCATATATTTCCAATCGATGTGCACTCTGTAGACATAAATTAAAATCTTCATATAGTTTTTCCCTAAAGTGATATCATATAACACATTCGTGGATGCAAATTGAAACCTAGAATTTCTCTTTCGTCTAGCTTTCTAATTTTGCAATCTACTATAGATAATAATTCAATAACTTAGGTCGTTGCTACATTAATATGATGCAAATTGAAATCTAGAGTTGTCTTTTATCTAGCTTTGGACTCTATAGTTATAAACTCATTTTTTGTTTCTTTTGATACAAAAAGTCTTTCTCTTTACTTACGGGTGATTTTCATATATATTCTGCGAGAGTATGTAATATAAACAGTCGTATATGGTTATAGTATGTGCTTCATTGCATTTGTACAATGTGATGGTCCATTTTTGTGTGTTTAAGTGTATTCATGTATCTGTTTTATATGCATCGTTGAAATTGCTCATTTTCTTGTACATTTGTTATACTCTTCACATATGGAGGAAATAAAATATCTATCTATCTATCTATCCATACTCAAAATGCTTCAAAATATTCAAGGTATTCAAAAAGGCTACAGTGGTATATAACTTAAAGTAAAAGTGGTATGTAGCTTTATTTTTACCGTTCTAAACTACATAATATACAATTTAAACATATAGCCTGTTTAGTGAATTTATACTTTAGCAGCTTTATGTAGCTTTATAAAACACTTTTGATTTATTTTGTATAGCAAAGTGTACCTTATGGTAACACTATCAAGATGTAGTATTTTACTTACATGTGACCTCGTACACACCTAAGGGTTATGCCACAACCATAACATATCAAAATATCAATTGCAGGAACAAAATATGGCACATATGCTCAGGTGCAAATAAAGCTCTACCTTTGCATCTAGCCTCATTGAAAGTATTCTTCCCATTGCAACATTTTATTCATGATGTTGATCGTTTCAACGCCACCACAATATTACGGTCTTGTAGTTGTTGGTTTTTAAAATTAAATACAACCGCAAACAAGTAATACACATTGAATTACACTGTTAATGGGATTGCATCGGAAGAAACATGTTGATTGCACCAGCACAATGTTAATTTATACTGTCATCATAAGTATAAAATCACAGTAAAAAGACGACTATGATCACTGTTTAACTGCTCTGATCCCGCTCGACAAGAAACTTAGGAACACTTTTTTCACTTTTTTGTTTCTATTCATTCGATCATACGACTATAACTGTACACAAGAACAAGTCAACTACGGGTACAGTGGTTGTCACAGATTTTCGATCTCTTTCAAACTTATGGCTATGATATCTAAGCTTTTAATCTTTAACAGTTAAGCCGTGAGAAGGTGAGCACTCTTTAAAACTCTTTCGAATCTTTTGTGAGATTTATTTTGCCCAATTGTCACCTACTGAAAATTAAAGTGAAAGTGAAAGAACAACTACATGAATGATCTATTCATTAAATTCTCAATGCTATATTTTGAATTTTCTTTCTAAACTTCGCAATGCCATTTGATCAAACCTAACATGTAACCATGCTTCTATATTGTTAAGTCCTCAATGATAAATGAGTGTATAACTTTTATGTTAAAAAAAATAATATTAAACTGAAGTGCTTAACAATTATGGCACACTCCGGATATATAACTTATGCTTTGACGTATTTATTATAACTGTCACAGGTGCATACTTACAGTAACTTATTATCTGGATGGTCCTTTAACTACGGATAGTCAATTAAATAGAATTGGTTAGCTGGATACTCCTGAAATTACAGCTGGTCAATTACAGAGCATTGGTTATCTGGATGTCCCTGAAACAAGGGATGGTCAATTACAGGGAATTCGTTATCTGGATATCTCTGAAACAAGGGGTTGTCAATTACAGAGCATTGGTTATCTGGATGTCCCTGAAACAAGGGATGGTCAATTACAGGGAATTCGTTATCTGGATTCCTCTAAAACAGGGGATGGTCAATAACAGGGAATTCGTTATCTGGATACCCCTGAAACAAGGGATGGTAAAGCACAGGGAATTGGTTATCTGGATGTCCCTGAAACAAGGGATGGTCAATTACAGGGAATTTGTTATCTGGATACCTCTAAAACAAGGGATGGTCAAATACAGGGAATTCGTTATCTGGATACCCCTGAAACAAGGGATGGTAAAGCACAGGGAATTGGTTATCTGGATGTCCCTGAAACAAGGGATGGCCAATTACAGGTAATTCGTTATCTGGATACCTCTTAAACAAGGGATGTCCAATTTCAGGGAATTGGTTATCTGGATACCCCTGAAACAAGGGATGGTTAAGCACAGGGAATTGGTTATCTGGATGTCCCTGAAACAAGGGATGGTCAATTACACGAAATTCGTTATCTGGATACCTCTAAAACAAGGGATGGTCAATTACAGGGAATTGGTTATCTGGATACCCCTGAAACAAGGGATGGTCAGTTACAGGGAATTCGTTATCTGGATACCCCTGAAACAAGGGATGGTCAGTTACAGGGAATTCGTTATCTGGATGTCCCTTAAACTAAGGATGGTCAAGTACAGGGAATTCGTTATCTGGATTACCCCTGAAACAAGGGATGGTCAAGCACAGGGAATTGGTTTTCTCCCACCTCAGATAAGTAGATCCAATTATTTAACCATGTTTATATTCTTATCTTGCCCACGGTCGAAGATAAAATGCCCGAATGGAACTCCTTTTACCACATTGTAATTACCTTCCTTGTTGAAGACTGTCGTCAGTAGCATCAAGGAAATCTTGTCTTATGGTAATATTTAGAACGCTTATTAATTATTTCTCGCTTCAAATGTCACCATAAAACAGTGTTCAGGCACCATTCAAGAAATAATGCTTCATTCTCCTTAGAACTATTTAAAAAGACCGATTTGACTATTAACATTAACTGGATCACTGCGCGTATATCCATGACATTATTTTCACTAAGCAAAAAAGAGGTCCAGCAAAAAATACATTTTTACTTAATTTTGTTTAACTGAGGTTGGAGAAAAAGCATCTACCATAGCCGCTCGTATAAGATAGGTTCATCCAGACCCTCGCGCAGGGTGTTTTGCGGAAACTCGGTAAACCTCGTTTCCGCAAAACACCCTACGCTCGGGTCGGAATGAACCTATCTTACACTCTCGGCCATGGAAGATACTTATAATCTGGATGTCTTGCGGAAACGAGGTTTACCGAGTTTCCGCAAAACACCCTACGCTCGGGTCGGAATGAACCTATCTTACACTCTCGGCCATGGAAGATACTTATAATCTGGATGTCCCTTAAACTAAGGATGGTCAGGTACAGGGAATTCGTTATCTGGATTACCCCTGAAACAAGGGAGGGTCAAGCACAATGAATTCGTTATCTGGATGTCCAGATACCTAGGGATGGTCAAGCACAGGTAATTGGTTATTTGGATGTCACTTAAACTAAGAATGGTCAATTACAGGGAATAGGTTTTCTGGATACCCCTTAAACAAGGGATGGTCAAGTACAGGCCAGTACTTATGTGGATACCTCTGAATCAAGGGAGAGGCCAAGCAAAGGGAAATGGTAATCTGGACGCCCCTTTAACTAGGGTTGGTTGAGCACAGGAAATTTATTATCTTGGTGTCCCTTAAACAAGGTATGATCAAATACAGGGAAAAGTTTGTCTTTATACCCCCTTAACTGGAATGTCTAGCTTGGGGAATTGGTTACATGGATGCCACTTAAACAAGGAATCGTCAAGTACAGGGAGTTTGTTATATGGATGCCCCTTAAACTAGGGATGGTCAAGCTTGTTGAATTGGTGATCTGGATGTCCCTTAAACTGGGAACGGTCAATTTTAGGTAATTGGTTATCAGGATGTCCCTTAAACTGGGAACGGTAAATTTTAGGTAATTGGTTATCTGGATGCCACTTAAACAAAACAAAGTCAAGAACAGGAAATTGGTTATCTGGATGACCCTTAAACTACAGGGAATGAGTTATCTTAATGCCCCTTAAGCAGGGGACGTTCAAGCTCAAGATGGTCAAGCATAGGGAATTTGTTATCTCGATGTCCCTTGAACTAGGGATGGCCAAGCACAGAAAATTGGTTATTATCCGTTTAGTCATATCCGATGATCTGAAAAATATAAACATTTACAACAAATACTTTTAACATAAACATTCAAACTTAAAAAAAATCATTTGACCAGACGAACGACACATATAATGCAATCGAATTAATTATCTGTTTATGGATATTCAAGCGACATCTAATTCAATATAGCAAACTCAAAGTCTTTTTTTAATTTTCTCAAAATATCTACCTATGTTCATGTTTAATTTCTATTATAATGTAGCTAATACATGTACATGGAACACTTAACCCATTCCATTGTAGTGGTACATGACATGGGAGCCATTCTTTTTGCAGCAACTTAGCTTGACTGTTGTGAATAATGCAACCTGAATTAAAACAAAAAAACCTATTTATCTATATAATAACACGTACTCTGTGATCACTTTATCACAATTGATTATTTCTAATGCAAACTCGTCACATTGATGCCAGCATTTGTTTTTATTCATTCTTACCAACATGTTCTGGGATCGTAAAATAGCACAAGCGATTTATTGTGATTATTGTTTTTGTAAATTATTAATGGAAATGCATTTTCTAGATATTTATGAGTATCCATGAGTTCATTATGCATCGCTGAAATTACTATTAATAATGGCCGCGCGCTTGCTCAGATGGTACAAGAAGGGTTACGGATTATGATTACTAGGGTTGCACGACAGTACTTTCTTATAGCGGTCTTATAACCTGTGCAATCGGACAAGATAATCCACTTTGGACTGAGGAGATGGTTCGTCACGCATACGATTTCCTATGATACTCATTATTTATAAACGAGCTTGGAAATAGGTTTATGTAAAGGTTATTGTTTAAATGCGTTTAACAGATAATTGACGTCGAATAAACATTATTTTAAAACAAACTATGAGTCACTATGAATGACGTTTTTAAATCGAAATATTTTTAATAAGAAATCCATATTTTAAAAAGTAAAGTATAATTTCACTGTTTCAAACATTTCTCACGTCGAAATCAAACTCAGCACGCACATGGCTGGACACAATTTTAACGACGTCATTTCCGAAATGACTTAAGGCTCGCTTTTCTGAAATCTGGCACGCTTCTCTGAAAGCATACAATAAAGTTTCAATTTATATCCATTTTAGACATATAATTAAAATAATAAAATGTGAGTTTTAGTGTTAGATCGCAACAAATTTCACCTCGTTAACACATAAAGTAAATTCAGTGTTTGGTGTTCACTTGGTAAAATATATTTCGATCATACACTAAAACAATGTATTATCTTTATATCATAAATACTCTTTCGATGATTTCCAGCGCAAAGTACATGAAACATGGAACGTAGATAGCATTTTAGCGCGAATATTTCCTACGGTACTCATGTATGGCGTTACGTCAGTTATAACACTAGTTACTTTACCAAGATTTTTTTTTAAATTTCGTCACTTACGATTACGTTTATGAATTTCGTTACGGTATGTGTAATATATAACCCGTTGCATAAAAGACTGTATTAGATGGCAGCTCACTGTACGATCATAAATATGTATATATATCACGCCTACAACGTAAATGACGCAATGCCTTTAGTCCAGGACTGGTGACGCCATATTTTTCATATTGGGTCACCGAATTGATATCGTACCAATAAGGTATTTTCCGATTCTGATGAATATTTCTATGAATAAATGAAACATTTAAACATGTTACATTGTCGGCCTGATATATACGTTACGGGGCGCAGGAAACCATATTCGGGTTCGAGCTTCGCTCTCATCCGACATGGTTTCCTTTGCCCTGTATATCCCACATCGAGTCACCTACTAACCCCGTAACGTATATTATCACGCCTCCAACATGAATAACGCAACGTCATCGGTCCATGACTGGTCACGAGGTATTCCCATATTGTTCCATAATGGGTCACTAATCTTTATAGCTTGCCAAAATGGCGTCTATTTTCTGATTTCGATGAATATATGAAACATTTCTCAGATAGTGCTGGCGTCTTGATCACTGCAAACAGGTTGTCGACATGATATATAGGTTACGTGTCTGGTATGTGACACGATATGGGATATAGGTTACGTGTCTGGTATGTGACACGATATGGGATATACTGAGCAATGGAAACCAGAACGGATGAGAGCTCCCACTAACTCCGTTATTTATAATATAACAAGTTCAATGTATGCCGTTTAAAAAATAAATATAAAAAATTATGTAGTTTATTTTATACATGTCTGTGGAATTAAACAATTATCAGCTATTATTTCATTTTCGAACTAACATTTCGAAACATAGACACTGAACATACAACGAGATAATATTTTAACCAATTCGGCACGCGGAACTGAGAATAAAATAAAATTAGCATTATGTAAGTCAAACTAATCGGAATGTTTTTTATATGGCAAAACAGAACTCACATCTGATGAGAGTTTCACATAAAAACATGATTCAATGAAGACTGCTATATTATGCCTAGTTTGAACTTATTGTGTTTGCATCCATTGCACCTTTAAATAGATGTTTTATATAGTAAAATAAATATATGATCAATTATATGGGGATGATACTATTTAAACTCACTTATATAATTAGGTCAGAAATTCAAGGTATGCAATTCCTTTTTCAAAAATTTGGCTAAATAAATGCCTTCATTTTGAACATTTGGAAGGCTGAGGACAAGGACAAGAGACTAAAAAGAAGATTTGTGGCATGTTTTATCGGAAACATTGACCTTGATGTAACGTAGTCTGATATTTATGCTTAAGCGAATTAAACGACGTTCATGTGTCGAACACATTATTGATGAAGATAGATCTCTTTTGGCCGGATGGCATCACATCTAGAAAATGGGTTTCGAAAGAACAACAAGAAAACGAGATAAGGGAAACTAAACAAAATAATTACTTATCGTGGGCAGATACAGCGTGAGAGCCGGACAATATTAGTTGTAATTCGGAGGACTTCAGACCGTTTTGCCATAAATACGTGGATTATTCTGACTCTTAAACTGATCAGACCGTAAAACCTACCCAGTTTCGGGCATCGGAAAGTACGGTTGCGAAAGACATTACACGACAGACAAATGGTGTGCAATTGTCTTCCCGGCAACCGTTATGCAGAGAACACGAAACAGAACAGAACAGAATATTTATTCGACTTAAGCATAACAAGCTTATCGTCATAATAACACATATACATACAAAAACATATATATGGCATGCAACAATTTAAACACAGCAAATTATACGAATAATTCATTTGATTTAATTGTTTCTGGTATTTAAATGGTGAGAATTAATTTATATTATATCATATATTTTTATTGAATATTAAATACAGTCGGGCGTTATTTAAGATTGACCAAACAGTAATCATGTATTGGTTATGTATATAACCACATATGACTGCGTATAATGGGTCATAAAAGTGCATTAGATTACATCGTAAGGACAAGGAAAATGATGCAAACAGGTACAAAAATAACAAAACATAGGGAAAAATACAACCAACAAAATATCGTAATATCGTAATAGAAAGATAGAAAACATCAATGACACATAAATTATTTCAGCGAATCACGAAGTTTAAACGCCTTATCACAATACATTGCTAATTTTCTAATGAGTATTATATTATTACTTTGCATCAATAAAATATATTTCATCAAACTAGTGTGAGTATAAAAGTACTTAGGAATATACTGGCGTCTAGGTCTGCATACACAGGGCATTTGAGAACAAAATGGAATTCGTCCTCAATATCATTTTCTTCCATGTCTAGGAATTTTATTTTGTCGACCTATCTCTATATTTAATTTATGCGAAGTCAAACTTAATTTAGCCAGATAATTTCTATATTTTGTATTTTCTACCAGACTGAGATACGCTGATTGTTCAAAACCAGTTTTAATTTCACGGAATACATCTAGAGCAGAGGATAAATCTAACCCAGATCTCCAATTTCTTATATATATATATATATATATATATATATATATATATATATATATATATATATATATATATATATATATATATATCTCGAAGTCTACTCCGAAGAACAGACACAACACATTCAATTTTCACAGAACCAGGATAAAGTCATACTTCATTGAGACCCGATGATTGAAGGATCTCACGACCTCTTGACACCCAGTTTGTGGTGGATACGTTGTTATCTACATTATAAATTTTATCAAGTAATATAGCATTTAAAATACAGTTGTCTTGCTTTACTAAGTGGAGCTTAAAACGTATTTCACCATTCTAATATGGCGTTCAATGTACAATGGGAATCTACCCAATTCTCCATACAAGGCCAAAGTGTTAGTGGATTGTTAACATCTAAAACCAATTTACAAAATTTCTTATGCACTCTCTTTGAGACCTCCGCATTCATAAAACCCCACACTTCAGAATCGTAGTTTAAAACAAATAACAAATAGGAGTCAAAGAGGTTAAACATGCTATTAATTGGAACTTTCATATTAAGAACTAGCCCCATAAGTGAGTGCAGTGATCTCAACCCCTTTCCGACTAGACACAGCTTATGGTATACCGGAAGGTCCGACAGCGACAATTAGGCAATCGGCATTGCTCCAATACGATGCTAACGCGTTAACAGGAACGACACTAGTGTTGGGAATCGGACAGAAAAAAAACTATCGATAATCGATTATTAATCGATTTAATTATTATTTAATTTTCTTTGGTCATTTAAGGCATGCGGATACAGTACATGCACCAGTTTAAAGCACCAATGTTCCCTTACAATATTGTGTGTACATTTCTTTGTATAAATTGCATTTTTTATTCAAAACGCAACTGTCCTTTAGTGTTTACAAGTTACTATTACAGAACATGAGACCACAGGCTCTAATTTTTGTGTAAAATAATATCGAAGAAAGATATCAATTTGTTTTTAATAATCAGTTAGTAACAAGTACAACAAGCAGTTGATCATTCTATATATTTTCAAGAACATATCCTTTCAGAAAACTGAGAAAACTAAATTATTACATGGTAAGAAGTAAACGGGAACATTTTTAAAAATCACTTTTAAATCACAAACATGAGACGTTGAGAACCAATATTTTAGCAGTTAAATTACAAAGAAAATATGTAATAAAGTACTGCAGTAACATACTGACTTGATAAGAATATGACTAAATAACTTTACATAGTAACACCTTAACTTTTCAACATGAACTAGCATTAACTAGAGAAAAAATTAGTCGGTAGCGGTTACGTCCCTTGTTTCTATAATCGATTGTTCAAATTTCACTATCGATTGTCGTCGACGTGGGCCTTTCCGATCAATTATCGATTATAATCGATCATCGGCACAACACTAAACGAAACGAATGTGTGTGATTTAGCACTTTATTCATACTTGATATGTAATTGATACCACACTTGCTATAATGAGCTTCATCATTCTCGGCTTACCCACTGTCACAAAAAATAGCTAGTGAACATGTAGATATTTATTAATATGCTAATGCGTTAAACTTAAAACTCAGCAATACTTTGCCGACTTTGTACCTGTTTCTGCAGGCGATGTTACATATTAATGTTTGTACCTCGGATATTGTACAGGATTATATCGCAAAGTTGAACCCTTCGCTTGTTCTGAATCCTCCAGACAGTGTGACCTTTGCCTTTTTCAATGTTGTAACAGTATTGTTTATTTTATTAATGATGCTATCGAAAGTTCATTATCATATTGATATACGAAGTTGCTGTTGTTATCTTGTTTATAATCAATTTTTTTTTTTTTACTTTTTGTGGACTTAAACGCTATTTCACTATTTAGTGAGTTTCAATTAGGTCATGTTTTCAAATACATAATTTGCACTGCTTGTTGAGTTAACGAAACGCTTCCATTACGTAGAAATAAGTTAAAACAGAAGCGATGTGATCATATACAATCAATATACATTAGCGGAATAGTGCTGTGGCATCACATGCAGACTGAATTATGTATGACAACTATTAACTTTAAGGACGCTTGGTGGCATGCAAAGAGAGGTCCCAGTTACGGATTAACACCGACAGATAGTTAAGGAGTTAAGGTGGGTGATTAAATCATTGTGCACATAGATAAAATGTTTTATAGACTTATAGGAATTAATGATCCTTTGTTATGATCCTATATTTCTGATATATACAATACATTGATCATATTTTAAGCTATTGTCATATGTTCGACCTTCATACAATTATATTATACACTGTACTTTCCTGCTCACTAGTCTCAAACGTAACTTAGATATATACTAATATATCACATGTAATAGGCAGTTTTCTATTTGATTGTCATAGATATAAATTTGCTTCGTAAAGCCACTTGCGCAAGCAGAGACTATTTTTCACGTTTGTTTTGTTTTTCGTCTTGGTTTCTTGTTCGAAACAATGCACAAATACAATATTTATTGTGTATCTGCTACCTCACACTCAATCTGAGTGACATGATTGTTTTAAGCACGAAATTATTGTTTTCATTGAAATAGAAATTAAGTTAAAAGTTAGCTTGATCCTTTAATATTGGACTAAAGATTGTTCGAGAAAATTGGGCGAGGAGCATATGCTTAAGTTTTCGCATCATCTGTTTATAAATGAACAAGGTCATCACTAATTTTACTGTTGATAAACCCTGTGTTGTTTAATTTTGTAGTATATTCGACCCAGAAGCGAAATGTCTGAGACTGCAGAGTCATTGATTGAATGTCTACGGGCACGCTGTCTGCAAGGCGGCTGTCAAGGAATAAAGGGGCTCAGCGTCGTGTTCCGTGCGATGGATATTGATTACTCAAAACGGATTGTCTTGGAAGAGCTCAAGGACGCGCTGGAACGCTTTGGTATCAAAATGTCTGACGGTTACCTGAAGACGCTTTTTGATGCTCTTGACGTCAATAACAGTGGTGGGATTGACTTCTGTGAGTTCATGCATAAGTTGCGCCCACCCATGCGTCAGTGTCGTATAGACATTATAAATGAGGCGTTTGACGTTCTTGATGTCAATAAAGACGGCGCAATCTGTCTAGATGACTTAAATGGTAAGAAGTCATTATGTAGTCGCAAAACTTTTGGTTATGATTCGTTATGTTTTATCATCGATACTAAATTAAAAATGAATTCACCACTAATAAACATGTTTTGGACTAAGAATTTTCACTAAATCTAAAATGTCTCTTTCCTTTAAAAAGACTTTTCATATTAATATTCACCATAATGTTACATTATATGAAACAGCTTTAACATATAGAAGTTTCATATATGACCCCATTAGAAACTTGTTCACCCTTTTGTATTTCTTAAAGCACTTAGTTCATATATGCACCAATACAAAGTAGAGGGATGACATAAAGGTACGAGAAAACGTTGACGTCATGACGTCAGTAATGACTTCATTTCCTGTAGGAAATGTTTTCAAGATAGTGTCTTCCAGATAACAGTGGTCAGAAGTGGGTCGAAAAGCAAACCATCCATAACCGATTGTTAAAAAGGCAGCACCAAGGCTTATAGGGAACTTGTACCAAAAATGCAGACTTATTCAAAGGTTTGAAGATACAGGGTCGGTAGAAGACATGCGACACAACAAAACTGGGTGTACATGGTCCGTGTGAAATGAGTTTTAAAGGATTTATTGGACCTTTCTTTTTTAGAGGATGACAATGGCGACGTGGACACCAATTATACATGTCGTTACCTAAGTGTTTTGAAGAATACATTCTTACCAGGATTAGGAAGGAAATCTATTTATGTACAAACAGCAAGACTGAGCGGGCCCATACAGACAAGGATGTCATTTATTGATTACAACACCTCCTCATCACTTAATTTCATTTCAGACAGATTATGATAGGCCAGCTCTATCTCCCGACTTGAGCCCACATGGCACTTTACTATAAGGGTATCTTAACGATGATGTATACTTGTAAAGCTGACTTACTCACAACTGTTACTGATGTCATAAAGGTAAATTATATGAGATATATATCAAACAAAACTTTATTCTGTCTGTAGTTACTAAAGGATATGAAATCTCATTTGTCCAAACTATAAAGTCGGAATTAGAGGTAGATAATATGATAATCAAGGCATACGAACAATATATTCAAACGTCTGTACAAGAGTTAAGTCAAATGCACTGTATCTATATTTTTTGGACTAGGGCACTTGTGGCCTAGTTCATAGCGATACTCGCGAAATCTGAATTCTCAAGCCGCATCTGGGGGTTCACTGACGTAATGTATTCATACGCTGTATTTTGATTGGATTGCCGTTAGCGAATTTGAATAATCAAAGTAGTACCAGAACTGATTACAATGAAAAAATCCAATAAAAATAGTTCTCCTAACAATTCAAGCTAACCGTATGTTCTTTTAATGAAGCAAAAGAATTTCATACGTAGCGAGTGAGTTAATCGGGTTAACTACATGAATGTTCTTGCATACGGTCAGATTACATGCAATAAGAATATGAACATATTGGAAAAGTACGCATCCAAATTTTCCCGTTCAATGCTCTGTATTGATAGACTAGTACCCTTTATCCGAAAAGAAACCAGTATCAGATAACCGCGGTGCCCATCGCGCATTCGAAATGTCTTGTGAATTCATACGTAAAGCGACTAAAGTGTGCGGTCTAAATAGAAAACAACCAGGAAAGTTTGTTTAAAAATAGTATTGTTAATATCCTTTGTATAGAATGTTGGTATTTATTTATAAACACGATATCAATGTTAATAAAAAAAATCCGAAGTCGGTCCCTGTTCTTTTTTTCGACATAATTTGCATGTTTCCGTGATATTTTCTTTTCGATACAAAGTTTATTTTTTAACTAATCATTGCATGGCACTAAGCACTTTTTCAAACACAAAATGATTTTTGGTATTTATTGTTCAAATACTATTAATGTTAACTAAAACCCATATGCCGCGTACCTGTATAACTTTATATTTTTGAGGAAAAGTAAATCAGGGTACCAGTCTACTGTATTGACCTCTTTAACTCTGATCAGAGCGGCCGAATGATTCAGACATGTATGTTATCACTACTTCCGGATGCTGATGATGTGAATTTCATACGTGTTTTATTGAAGAAATTTATCAATAAAGCCGCCATTGAATGATTACCACCATCAAACGGATTTATTTTCATCTTACCGTGGTTAGCATTTTTAATTTGACACGTAAATTTTCAAGCAATACAAGTTCGTTTGATAAAATCATGTGATTTCAATTTTGCAAAATGGAGATAAAAAATATCAAATATGCGCATACTTATTTATGAAGTTTCATTCTAAATGAAGCCAAATGTATGAATATGTGCACATCATCTGGCTTATAAATAAGACGATTGTTAACCTATGTGCATAGAAAAGTCTTGGAGCCACTCTCAGTGTAAGTACATTTTGTTCAATGACATTGTGATAAACCATCGCCGTAGGTAAAACAATCTTGCCTGCTCAATTTTGATTTCCTCTCGTATAATGCACCAGTCAATTGTTATCACGGCCCCTTGGGGATATACCAGGGGGAAGGGCTGTGTTTTAACCTTTCAGGTATCCTCGTAGCTAAAGAACTTCACCGAACACATTATATATTACATTTTGGACTTGTTCAATGTGTTGTAAACATAAAAAAATATCAACATTAAAAGTATGGAAGCCGGAACTAGTGTCCTCGCAATGCCGGGAGATTGCGGTGGTTTTGTCTTCCCGCAAATTATATCAGGGAATTGCACTTACCCCTTAGATCTCCGGGGTGCGGGGTTATTCACGGAATTTTACCACCGGTGGGGGGGGGGCGTGGTTACAATTGACAGGTGCATACTTTACAAGTTCGCTATATAGAAAATAATTACATCATTGAAAATCTTCTCTGAAACTGCAAATAACAGACCTTTGATATAAAAGATTTGATCAAATTAAAGAAGTATGTGTACTTTGGTTAACATACGACAAAAACGTACATTAATTTGTACAAGTCTGATTAAACGACTTTGAGAAATTCAAAAGAACTATGACTTTATCTGATTTAACGGTTTAGCCCCACACCCCGCCCCCCTCACTCTACACACACTTAACGAGATTTTTCAAATTTCCTTTGCAGCTTGCAAGCAATTTAAGTCAAAAGTTTAAGCAAGCCCATTAAACAGTGATCCCTTGTGATGTGAGCCGATTTTTTTAATGCTTAGAACATGGTTGTCAACATTCCCCTAAATGAAGCCCTAGTCCATCAGTGCTTTCAGCACTTTGATTTATCTTTAGTCTGCCACTTTCAGCTAGAATTCGGCACAACTGATAAATAATGGTC
Organism: Mya arenaria; assembly: GCF_026914265.1. Classification (NCBI taxonomy): domain Eukaryota; kingdom Metazoa; phylum Mollusca; class Bivalvia; order Myida; family Myidae; genus Mya; species Mya arenaria. Next base: position 21,755,750 of record NC_069123.1, on the reverse strand, counting down.
TGTTCCTTCTATTGTATGTCTGTTCATAACACTTACATATAAAATAAGTACGTAGAATTACGGTTAGTTTAATACGTATTTCTGATAGTCAGATAGTCAGTTTTCCATGATGTTAATATTTGCTGTTTCAGAAACGAGCACAATATGGCTTTTTTAAACGGGAACATAAATGTGGACAAATTAGATAAAACATATACATGTAAAATACAACCTTGATATGTCAATAACTATAACGTATTCAAACGACATTCAACACTTATTTTGATTTCGGATTTATATAAAATCAGAACGATTTACACAAGTCCAATAGAACAATACCATCTTTACGTTGTTTTCTGATTTATTTTAAAGTTACAGCGAGGATACCGACACTAATATCAAGGAAGTATCTTAGTAAAATGCATGTTACATTCAAAAAGAAGTGGAACTCATCTTCTTGAAGGTTGCAAGATGGGCGAATCATTTAAAAAATATATCTATACGTCTTTCAGTTTCAATACTGATTATGATAACTCTATTTGCTCAAAAACACCCTAAACATCTCAATATTTTCACAGTTTAATCAAACTGAACAAAAATAATATGTAAAACAATGCACAAAGTCTCGACGTGTCAACCATGAAGTTTTGAACAACTAATTAAAATCATTGATTTAAAAGTCTCACAAATCAGGGCATTCACCAACACCTATAATTAAAGTCTTTATATACACTATGAACCTATGTAGTGTATCACCAAAACAGTTTTTAAACTAATCTAACCTGATTCAGGATTTTAGTGATTTCGCTTAGGCCGGCTACATATAGTTTCGCTTTGTATAGGTGTATGTCCTATGTAGGCAGTTACAGATGTACTCTTTATTTCCACTTGAGTGATTATACATATACAGTTATTCACATGTTAATTTAAGTAATAGATAGCATTATGAAATATTTTAATTTACTTACCTTATGCAGTTGATGTTTATGCTTATTAGATCTTTAGTTTAATTTTATTGTTTGGTTTGTAATATATATATGCATTGAATCACCTGAAAACGGCCGCCCCTGATCGCGCATTTTGTAAATTTAGGAATTGGTTAACCTTTTCAAAACATTAGTTTAAAACTCGAAAAAGGAGGCAGCGTGAATACTTTACCCAAACGCCAATTTGAAAAGGTCAATGGCAAATGGAGGCCCCGACTCCAACCTAACGTCATACTCTGGATATAATATACAAGTCGACGGTAAAATCAGCCTCGCGTGTTTCGCGTCTTTCCGAAACAGTGGAAACAGATGGATTTCAGATAACCTAAAAATAGATTCTGCATATCATTAACTGACCACGTGTACAAGCTGGGGGCAAAACATTACTGATAAGCCCCTCCAGGTTAATACATGTTATAGTACAATATAGTTCAATGGTCTAGTTTACATGATAGAACGTTATGTCAGACATCAATGAATTGAGTTATTTAAACAAGTTGATTTATCAGATTATGCAAGGAAATTATCCTTCAGTAATGTAGCAATGCCAATATATATTCTGTTGGAGCAGGATCTTTACCTGATCCTTACAAAATAACTGCAAGTATTAGGGAGTAAATCAAACAGTTTAACAGTTCATGTTCAGAGAGACTTTCTTGAAAAGATTAACAATAAAACTACTAAAAGTGTTTGTGTCAGATATTATCCCAGAGATAATAAAGAAAATTGAGTCAAACTTAAACTATTTTCAGTATTTGTATTTTCATACAGTATATAAACAGAAAAGAGTGAAAATAATAATAATTTTGGCAGTTTATAGCGATAAACATAAAATAAACAATTAAGACCACAAATTGCTTTGCGTTTCTTGTTAGATGTAAACACCTAGTTCTATGTAATGATTGAAGGCATCAAATTGTTATTCAATAAAGTAAGTTGATTAACAGGAATACTTGAGTCCAGTATAAGAAACTTCCTCATTCTCCCTATGACACGCTTAACATGTATTCTCACGTGTGAAAATTTTCTGGACGGTTCATTGCAAGAAAGTTGTTTTTTTGCCCGGTGAATGAAGGAATCCTAAGTACAGTGCCGGAGTAAGATTATGCGGGCGTTTAATAAAAAATACAAAATAATAGATTATTGAAATAACTTTGTTGTAACCAGGTTCAAATGCCTCATGTATATTTGATCGTGCCACATCCCTCTCTGGCCAAACAATTAATTGTTTCAAACATTTAGCTAAAATTGGTACCCATGTGTTCCAAATTCGAGGAACTGTTGCCCCCGAAAGTGTTAATCTATATGATATGTCTTTGAGACATAATCCAATTTTCATTAGGACAATCAAGAGGTGGTCTTTAAATGAAAGTCTTGCCAGTCTTTTTTTAAAGTGACACTCTGATTCAAAATCAATACATGCACATGTATAACAAACTTAAATTTTGAGTGATTAACCTTTAACTTGTAACTTAATCATGCTTTATGAAAACTATTCATAACTGATAACAAGATTGTAATCGTGTATTTAATATCTGAAAACGCAAGATAAATGATTTGTGAGTGCTGAAAGATTCACTGCGATCTTCTTTTGTCTAAATAGGTAGAAATCCCGTGTTTTCTGCACCTTTCTTTCAAACTCAACTCGGTATTCTTCATAAGAACCATTGTTTTCGACATGCATTTATCTCCTTTTTTATATCAAAACATTTATACTAATTCTGGTAAATCTTATTTGGGAGAGAGAGTGCAACTTTAAATACATAGGGTTCTATCGGAGTATGTATCCACAAAATCACGGGATATACCTGTAAAAAATGTCACCTTGGTGTTGTCTATATTGTCATATGTTACTTCAGAATCTTTTTTTTTCTGTATTGTCTGCAACAGCCTACATATGTATTCAATGTGTGTACTCAATGGCTATTTAGGAAATCTGTGCAAAGATATTCCCTTTTCTTTGTTTTGTCTATTTGCACACCCAACAACAAATACACTATTTACCATTTCACAAATTTTACTAACAGAAAACATGTATAAACTGACCATACAAACACCAATGTATTGAATTTACTACTGGGGGCTTATCAGCAGCAGAGCGTTCTTGCCCCCACTAAATAATTCATGAGTTGTTCAGTCAGCCATGGTCTTAGTGAAATCCATCTTTGTTAGCAGTTTGAATGGGCTACCGAAATATGTAGATTTATTTTTGATAAAGCAGACTTTCGCAATTTACCGAGAACATGGCCAACCAATTAACAAAAAATGTCCGAATACAGTGACGTATTCAAGGTCGTAGGTATAATCCCCGAGGCTACCGCGCCCATAAGAGACCTTCTTAAAAGGACGTAGAGTTTCTGTCGGACGCCCCATAGGGTAAGCATTCTCAAAGGTCAAGATAAATAATAACACAGGCCCCAGTGATAGGTTATCATGACCCCTAAAAGCCGCTTGTTGTCGAAACTGATGCAAGCAGATAATGGGCTATGTTGTTGTCTCATGCAAGACGAAAAAACCATCGCGTACACAAGTAAGTCATTAACGCAGACTGAAATAGGTTACGCTGTCATAGAAAAGGAACTATTCGGGATCTCATTTGCATGAAAGAGGTTCCATCAATTATAACCAACGACAGAGAGGTAATTGTGCACTGCGAACATAAACCGATTTCAGCAGTCATATAAAAGCCATTGTCGGCTGCCCGCCGCACCTTTCTAGAAAGTTATTCGCACTGCTAAAATACAAGGTAAATGTTTTCCAGGTACCCGGGGATCAGTACGTACTGCGGTAAAATATCAATACATGTGGAAATATTTCTAGTTGCTGATAGATAGTATGGTTGTTTTGTTAACGTTTCATTATTCAAACACTGTTTACTGTATGTAATTATTCAAACACTGTTTACTGTATGTAATTATTCAAACACTGTTTACTGTATGTAATTATTCAAACACTGTTTACTGTATGTAATTATTCAAACACTGTTTACTGTATGTAATTATTCAAACACTGTTTACTGTATGTAATTATTCAAACACTGTTTACTGTATGTAATTATTCAAACACTGTTTACTGTATGTAATTAAACACGAGTGTAAACAGTGGAACAACTGTTTATATTGGCTTTTCAAAAAGCTAATAAAAAGCGCAAATAGTGAACTCGATGATATGAAGGGAGCGAATTTTATTAAATATTCTAGACTTATACAACCATGTGGCTTAATGAGCATAGTTTAACAGGCCAGGGAATCGCGGTGTCTTTTACCGTTTCATAATTCACATCGATTGCTCCCTTACTGTTTCCTTGGAATTAATGATGCTCACCAATCAATAACTGTTCCGCAAGATACAAGCTGAAGCGACAGCATTTTACGATTTGAATATTGGAAGGGTTGAACTTACGACATTGACATCGTATTTTGCCTTCCACCAGTGAAAACATCTAACTGGAAATAACGATAGTACCATGTACCGCGGATTTTCAACAGAGAAAGCCACAATGGAGGATAAAGTACGCAGCCTGATCGATAACCTAAGGGGTCAATGTTTAAAAAGAGGAGTCGGCGGCATTAGGGAACTTAGTGTGGTATTTAGACGGATGGATGTTGACTTTTCTAAGCGGCTGTGTTACCAAGAGTTCGAGGAAGGCGTGAAAGCCTACGAGCTGATAATGACAAACGAAGATATTGATTTACTGTTCAATACGTTTGATACAAATAAAAACCGGCAAATTGACTTTTTGGAGTTGGTTGCCAAACTGCGACCACCTATGTGCCAGGCGAGGAAGAATGTTGTCAACCAGTCCTTTGATAGACTAGACGCCAATCAAAATGGCATTCTGGAACTGGAAGACCTCAAGAGTAAGAGATGCATATGTTGTTCGTAAATAGTCATTAATTAAACTAAACATGGAATCCGAATATTGAGAATGCAGGTCAAGCACATTTGATGGTAAGGATGGTCTGTTGGTATAGGTGTCAGCCATTCACCCACGTGGTTATAAGCTCGCACCCAGTAATAGAGACATTTTTCATGACCTCTCAAAACGGACACCAATGAAGGTCTCTACCAATGAAATGGACTCGAGTATAATTATATAAGCGTTCATCACAATCGGGTTATAATAAATTGGTTTAAACTAAACTAACGAACAATTACACGTTCAAATATGTGTTCGATGCTTGCTGGAACGTATTGAGTAACCATAAAGAACTATGTTTTTACATATTGCTGTAAATCCTACTCCTGCTGTCTGAATCTAAGTGCAAACACATCCATACATAAACACAACAAGTACACTGCTTGAAGTATTATAATCAAATTCAAACGAAGATGGCTGACAAGCCCCTAATTGTTCGAACACACGTAAGTCCCTTATGACAGGATCAAGCTAAGCTTACTATTTTTTTTATTTTTTTTTATTTTTTTTTTTTTGGGGGGGGGGGGGAGGGGGGTAAATTTGTTTATTCAAAGAGTTCTGAAATTTTTAAAGATTACTTTGTAAAATGAAGTATAAGCAAGTACATTTATTAAATAAAATAAGATACTAAACCTTGTTATGTTTAAGATGTTTTAGAGCCAGACTAAAGTCACTTCGCTTGGGTTGATTTTTATTTAAAGCAATTCATGTGCCATAGATTGTACTTATAGAAATATAATTGCATTAATAAAGGAGCGAATTGTGAGGTTGATGTCAGTATCAGGGTAATGACTGCAGTTGGACTGGTTAAAGTGTGTGGAGTCCACGTGTACTTCAACCAGCCCATTTGCGTTCATATCCACGGTAATGACATCAATCTCGTTATTCTTTACTTATATTTACACCAATAGCTCATTATTTCTTTGTTTAAAATACTTCATTTCATTTAAGAAAATCTTACAGAAGTTAATTCTAACTCATTCCGTTAATCGAAGACCCGACCGGTAGCGCAAGGACAGAACATTTTGAGCATGTTCAAACAAAAATTTATACCGTCGTATGCCTTGGCTCTTTTTTCGCCGATGTTCTGTCGATGTACTGCCGTTCTTAGCGACGTGATACCAAATTGGCTAGGTGTGACAGGCCCTTAAAATAACGTTTGTCGTGGCATAAAATCCATAATAACATTGATTTGTTGTTAACATAGTTGAGGCTAGCTTATTATCTAACATTGTATCAATCCAAACGTTTTGTATTTTATTTTTATACATAGAAGCTTTTGATTCTGCTTTCGTTTTTTACCACACTGCCAATTAAGAAGTGTGGTATTAGTTTTCCCATTAAATTATCATTATACGCACAGAAAGAAATTACTAGGGGTTATATAAAAAGTGTGTTGCATGTAGCTCCAACAAATATTGCACCTACACTTATATGACTTCATAGGACTGTTGGTTAGCACGGGCTGTTGTGCTTCTTCGACTTGTCTGACATTTTCATCGCACTAACAGGTGTTATGCCCCTTGACTTTGTAAAACAGTGGCATGAATAAGTTGTGTTCTTGTAACTCTTAAGTGTTGCAAGTATGTGCTTACTGTAGTTCGGCGAGCACAATTGTTTATTGTCTTAAACCAATTAAGAAATAAATAGCAGGTTGAAAAAGCGACTTAAAATTCTTATTACCCTACTTCCAAAACAGAAGTGTTAGCTTTGTCCTAAAGTAAGTCCATTGCAGCCCAAAATGAAAAGTTTGTTTATAATGTAAAGTTTAAATAGAACCCTCATATACTATCTTTCTACAATAATGTAATGGATATCATAGCCCCCGCTTGCAGACCTAGTTGATCCGGGCTCGATTTCTGCTACTGGCGACACCACTATTATTTTATAATGTGTTTTTCTTTATTTTATATAATTTTTTTTTATATCTTTAAATAATCACATTGACATTTGTTTTTATATGACATCAAAACAGTCTTTAAGAAGTGTACGTGACAGTAAAACGCAGGACACAATATCCACGGTAAACCGTAAACAAATGTTAACATGTTAGCGGAGTGTAAACAATTAGTTTTGTTAGATTTTTTTTAATTTTTCGTAATCAAAGCAGATGTTTTAATGGATCACAACCCATAAAGTTAAGAATGTGGGGGCGTTCTATCACATTTTAACATTAACCACAGCCTACGGTTTGCCAACCTTTAAAATATTTGGTCTTGACGCAAAGTCGTAAACTTTGATTTGAAATATATTTTAAAACAACTATGACAAAAGAAGTAAGGTCTAAAAATAATATCTATCGCATTTAATTTCTTATTTGTTGCAAACCCAGATACCATTTTGGTCTTTATTTTTCTTATAATAAAGGTACAATAATAAGAATAAACTTAGCTAACATTTACTCTTCATCTGTTTAATGTTTCCAATTTATGTTTAAATAAGCGCAGGAGAAACGCGCGGGTTAACAAACAAAGAAAAATCTTGATAACAGAGCAGACACGGTTTCATACAAAGAATCCATTAACACGTCTTAGCAAACTCTACATATGATATATTATTCATCAGTATTTCTATTATTTCCTGTATTGCAGTTATGAACGAGATTATGATATCGATGCATAGCTCTTAAAGAATACTATCTTGAAAATGTAGAGGTTTCCTTAAAACAGCATAAAAACATGCTACAATGATGGAACAACGCAGTTGCAGAGTTGGTGTTGGCTCTGAGAAATAAGTATCATGGAGTCGGAGGAATCAAGGAGATGAGTGTAGCATTTAGACACATGGACTTGGATTTTAATAAGCGTTTGTGTTACCAGGAAGGACTTAAGGCATGTTGACTTCAAGAGTCTCGGTTATAACATGTGCTTGCACTTCCATGCCTTTGACACTGATCATGAAGGGGAAATATACTTTTTTGAGTTTGTCGCCAAGCTGCGCCCACCTATGAATACTGCACGAAACCATGTTGCCAATGAGGTGTTTGACAAATTGGATGCAAATGACAACAATGTGCTTGAGACGGATGATCTGAAAAGTAATATCGAATTCTAGTTTTAGCTGGTGTAATTTCTCGATTGAATAGGAAGACAATAATTGTGAAATAATGCATTGTGCTAGGGGAAAAATGCACAATAAATTTAAAATATTTTTACAAAAGAATACGTATATAGTGGTTAAGTCGCTGCATACAATGTAATTCACTAGCTTGAAAGGATTTTTATGTATCTCTGGTATGATATGAGGCGGACACGGTCGTTAATTGTGCCATTTATGAAATGCCTCTTCACGTTTATGCATTACCAAATTGACTCGCATAAGACGGCCGCGATGGCACTGAGAAGAGGGTGCTTATTTATAGTTATCAACAAAAAATAATATCGTTAACCGTCTGAAATGTGGACTTTTTCACCATAGAAAATGTAATTAAATTTTATACGTATTCTGTACAACGTATATGATGGCGTAATCAAACGAAATAATAACGTAAATTTCCATTATTTATTGAAACAAACGTTTTACGCTCTAATATTTACACCTCAACTTCCATTCCTTAAATGAACTGCCTTTCGGCAATTGCGTTCATCAATCGATACAAAACTTATGTAAGCAAGGTTTATTTAGAAAAAAAAGCATATTTATTGCGTATTTTATTGCGTATTTTATGCAATACTCGACATATTTCCAGTTTAAAAACTGAACTAAGCAACAACAATAACAACAACAACCACCACCACCACCACCACCACCACCACCAACAACAACAGTATTATAATAAACACTTAAAGTATTAATATATTTGTGTACTTTTCAGTTGTATATTCTTCAAACGCGAGGAAACATCCGAAATATATGTCCGGTGAATGGACGGAGGAGCAAGTACTTCGGAACTTTTTGGACAGTATCGATACTCCCGGTAACCCGGATGGAAAGGTCACGCGCGAGGAGTTCTTGAATTACTACGCCGGAGTCAGTGCTACAGTCGACGATGACAGCTACTTTGACCTCATGATGAGAGCATGTTATGGTCTTCCAAACAAAGGCGAAAAAACAAAATAGTGCTCGCAAAATACATTTTGATAACCGATCGCGCACCTGTTTATGTTTCAATGTAAAACATTGTTCCTGTAACATTATGGGTATAATTCCTACAATGACAGTGAAAAAGGATGTGCTCTAGTTTTCATTGAACTTCTTCATTCGATGTTTAGCAAAGTGTAGCTTGTATGACAAAATATACTTTTATCTGAAAGCAAATTGCATATTAGTACATTAAACTAGTTTAAGTAGTAAATAATTATATATTTATGTCTATACATCACGGATATAATGTGCAGTTGTATTGTTCTTTAATAAATACACCAACACCCATTTGATTGAATATAAATATCCGCTGATGAATAAGAGAAGGAAAAAATAACAAAGCGTTAAATCGATATGACCATTGCCGGTTTACAATTTGCTCTGCGTTTTTTTTATGTTATTTTCGATCGCTAATCTTTCAACGGCACAGTAGGCACACGCTCTCCATCTTTCATTGGTTATAATTATAATAGTGGTTGGTCCTTCTAGAACAAATGTTTAAAATCAATGCCTCTACTTGGTAAAATTCATTAGCATTAGAATATGTGTTATGGGTGTTATTGCAATCTCAGCGGGATAGAAATACCCATTGGCAAGTATTACCCCGTCAATATCAATGTCTAAAAAAGTTATCGATGGTGATATAACATGATGACCATATTGCTTTTGTTCGTCAAGTTTTTTTAAACGTTGTTAAATGTTATGTACACAAGTTGAACTCACCCAATAATTATGTAGGCGCCGTTAAACACCAGCAACCAGTCTTATTTTGCGTTCAAATTGGTCAATTGACTATAGAATATGCAGGAAATATATCTAGTAGTCTCTTTTAACATATGCCAAAGGCAGATTACTTTGACGGTTTACGACGATTGTAAGAAGGAGGGGTTACAACTAAGCGATTTCATGTAGCATTTTCCCAGAGGATCACTGTACACCGGATATAGTAGCCCTAGTGTTATGCTGTAAAATTTCGAGTACTTTTGTGTAATGAAGTTTTACGAAATGTCATTAGTACTTTTCATGTTTCATAATTTTAGAATATTTTGTCTGTAAGAAACATACATTTTTGGTGCTTAAAGTAAAACAGAATTTTTGATAATAGCCAAATTATTTCATGACATTTATTACTCTATTCAAACATAGTTGTCAAACTTTATATTATAGTATACACAGCGTATAGCGCTGTGTAATTATTTTTCTTGACAACCTATCACTAAGTCTAAAGATTGTTGCGAAACTTTAGATTGTAATATAAACAGAATGCCCGGCTTAACTGATAATTGAGATTAAGTCAGACAATGACATTTTTAGGGCCCAGCCCCTAGTGTCCCCTGCGTCTGGATTAATTGTCTCAATTTCATTGGCCATGTATTTGGCATGACTTTTTGTAACATCCTTTGTCATTGGATGATGATAGTTTAGGCAATTCTCTAAAAGTTGTGTCTTTCCTCGCTCGAGACACTTTTACTGTTGACTTCGAAGTGTTTCATCTCATAATAAAACGAGGAAATAGACACAATTCTTGATCCTTTTTAGATCTCGGGAAGGAGTCATTAAGAGTCGTCCACACGGCACAAAACTAGCGTGAAATAAGACACGCGATATGGCCATGTTTAATGCATACAACAGGTAAAATGTAACATGATATTTCTGCTTATTGTTATTTTTATTGATAATAAATATTGATTATAATCGTCAGATGTTTTACCCAACCAGTAAACATGCGATAGCTCCGAGATTTGGGTGAAAGCTAAAAGTCGTTTTGACACCAAACCGCTCGTTCAAAGTTACACACGTGTTCAACATATCGAACTGTACACTTACATAAATTTCTTAATTTACGAATAATTAATATTCTCAAAAGTGGATTATATTCCATATTTTGTCTGTAAAGATTTGTTCACATTAAATATACTGGGTATAAAAATTGAGTACTGGGTATATCCGTTTAATAGAAAATAGTGTAAAATAGAAAGAAGTATATTGATTGTGTCAGGCATTAACATATTCTAATGTAAGCAAAAAAGAGGTCCATAAAAATAACTTCATTAAACGGATCTTGTAATATATGATTCATTTACTATCAAGTATTTCATTCCTCAAATGGAAAGCAAAAATGTACCTTTTGTATTGTTTTGGATACTAGGTTTATTGACTTAGCGCAGGTTAATATAAGTCAATAAAGGGCGTTGTCAGTCCTTACAGAGTCTACCTGGGCTCCATAGCCAGTGCTGTTCTCGGTTTCAATGCATGCGACTGACAGCTTTCCCAATTGAATCAAAAATATATAATGCATTGCCCGTCCGTTTGCCTGATTGTCCACTTTTTCGTTCAGGCTGTGTGACATGTATAACTGCTTTTTCTGGGATGTAAATAAAAATCCACGGAATTGTTTAGAATAAGTCACTCTGAGTCAGGTCATCAAATGAAAGGTTGAATACTTATGTGAAAAACTACAGAAACAAGCTCAGTAGCCAAAAGTTTAAACAAAAACCCCATTTAATGGCACAGGGTAAACACCAAAGACATAGAACACAAAAACAAAAAAATCACAAACTAGAAACAAGAAACAACAGCACAAAACTCCACAAACAGCACAGCGCATATATATACTACATGTATATACAAAAATCTAGGTATGTTTATCAAGGATATTTAGGTACCCCACTATGGAAGTTTTTTCACGAATCAATTTTTTTCTTCGAAATGTATTATAAATGATTGTATCGTAAAGTGTCAACTTCCAAAACGCTTTTGCTTTCAGATTAAAATCACGGTACCAGTGTCCTTACTGTGTCGGAGATACATACGACGACATTGGGATATTCAAACGACGGGCACGTGGAACATACATCACAACAAATTAAAAGCCTTACCTAAATTCATTGCGATTATATTGTTGAAATACACGACTGGGTTTTACTGTGATAACACATTTTTCATTGATTCAGGAAAATAGCTCATCAAGTGTTCATGACTCTGTCGATCTGAATGTTTAAACGCGTCCATTCTTTGATTGCCACTCCATTACAATGGGTCTGCTTCGAACAGAGACCAACGTTCATTTACGAGTTGTGCAGAGTAGTAATAACTTTATAATAATACATTTTAGCACCAGTCTGTGAAATAGTAAGGATATGCACTGAAGGTTGGAAAAGGTTGGAAAACGTCCGTGTACTTTATCAAATCTAAAATGTCCGCTCATTTTTCCCTTTGAAACAAGTATAAGAAATAAAACGATGAAACGCAGTGTGGACATACCACGTGGTTTGTGACGTCACATTGTGAACGTGAAGCTAAATACGGCCCGATTCGGAACTGATTATCGCTGTAAGTTTGTTATTTTCATATCAATTTTTATAAAACATAGCGGAGGCTAAGCGGAAAAATGTACACTACCCTCGGTAACTGAGCGATATGTTGAGCACTTTATAGTTTTTTTTCAAAAATCGTTGGCAAATGCTGATAATGTACAAAATAGTGTTTGTTATGACGAAAAGTAAATTACGTTTTTGGTCCAAAAGTTGTTTATATATATATTCACCATGTTTGCCTTAAAACGGAAGTGTCGGAATGCATAGTCTATCTATAGGATACATTCATACCTACAAATGAGGCACACACTACACAGAAATATTAAATGTTTTTATTATGTTATGACGAAAAGTAAAAACTATTTGATTATAACGAAAAGCAGTTTTTGGAGGAACAATTGCCGACCTCTCTTCTTCTTGCCATGAGCCCAATTAAAACCCGTTTTGCAATATTATTTTACATAATATTAACGTAGACACCACCCGAAGCTGCGTTTATCACAGACACCAACAGACGTTGCGTCTATCACAGACACCAACCGAAGTTGCGATTATCGCAGACACCACCCGAAGTTGCGATTATCGCAGACACCACCCGAAGTTGCGTCCATCACAGACACCACGCAACTTACCAACCGAAGTTGCATTTATCACAGACACCACCCGAAGTTGCGATTATCACAGACACCACCCGAAGTTGCGATTATCACAGACACCACCCGAAGTTGCGATTATCACAGACACCACCCGAAGTTGCATTTATCAAAGACACCACCCGAAGTTGCGTTTATCACAGACACCACCCGAAGTTGCGTTAATCACAGATACCACCCGAAGTTGGGTTTATCGCAGATACCACCCAAAGTTGCGTCTATCACAGACACCACCCGAAGTTGCGTTTATCACAGACACCACCCGAAGTTGCGTTAATCACAAACACCACCCGAAGTTGGGTTTATCACAGATACCACCCGAAGTTGCGTCTATCACAGACACCACTCGAAGTTGCGTCTATCACAGTCACCACTCGAAGTTGCGTTTATCTCAGACACCACCCGAAGTTGCGATTATCACAGACACCACCCGAAGTTGCGTCTATCTCAGACACCACTCGAAGTTGCGTTTATCACAGACACCACTCGAAGTTGCGTCTATAACAGACACCACCCGAAGGTGCGATTATCACAGACACCACCCGAAGTTGCGTTTATCACAGACACCACCCGAAGTTGCGATTATCACAGACACCACCCGAAGTTGCGATTATCACAGACACCACCCGAAGTTGCGTCTATCACAGGCACCACGCAACTAACCACCCGAAGTTGCGTTTATCACAGACACCACCCGAAGTTGCGTTTATCACAGACACCACCCGAAGTTGCGTTAATCACAAACACCACCCGAAGTTGGGTTTATCACAGATACCACCCGAAGTTGCGTCTATCACAGACACCACTCGAAGTTGCGTCTATCACAGTCACCACTCGAAGTTGCGTTTATCTCAGACACCACCCGAAGTTGCGATTATCACAGACACCACCCGAAGTTGCGTCTATCTCAGACACCACTCGAAGTTGCGTTTATCACAGACACCACTCGAAGTTGCGTCTATAACAGACACCACCCGAAGGTGCGATTATCACAGACACCACCCGAAGTTGCGTTAATCACAGACACCATCCGAAGTTGCGATTATCACAGACACCACCCGAAGTTGCGATTATCACAGACACCACCCGAAGTTGCGTCTATCACAGGCACCACGCAACTAACCACCCGAAGTTGCGTTTATCACAGACACCACCCGAAGTTGCGTTTATCACAGACACCACCCGAAGTTGCGTCTATCACAGACACCACCCGAAGTTGCGTTTATCACAGACACCACCCAAAGTTGCGTTTATCACAGACACCACCCGAAGTTGCGATTATCACAGACACCACCCGAAGTTGCGTCTATCACAGAAACCACCCGAAGTTGCGTTTATCTCAGACACCACCCGAAGTTGCGTTTATCACAGACACCACCCGAAGTTGCGTCTATCACAGACATCATCCGAAGTTGCGTCTATCACAGACACCACTCGAAGTTGTGTCTATCACAGACACCACCCAAAGTTGCGTTTATCACAGACACCACCCGGAGTTGCGTTTATCACAGACACCACCCGAAGTTGCGTCTATCACAGAAACCACCCGAAGTTGCGTTTATCTCAGACACCACCCGAAGTTGCGTTTATCACAGACACCACCCGAAGTTGCGTCTATCACAGACATCATCCGAAGTTGCGATTATCACAGACACCATCCGAAGTTGCGATTATCACAGACACCACCCGAAGTTGCGTCTATCACAGACACCACGCAACTAACCACCCGAAGTTGCATTTATCACAGACACCACCCGAAGTTGCGTTTATCACAGACACCACCCGAGGTTGCGTCTGAAAACTATTCCAATGTGATCATATTTAAAGTGAAAGTTTGAAACTTTACCTTAACTAATACAATTTATACCTCAAACGATTGTTTTTTTTCATCTAGCTGGAAAATAAATATATACAATAATATGGTAACTTGTAATGTCAATAGTATGGCTTTTCATGTGGGTATTGTCTCTAGAAACGTGTGTACCAAGTTGTATGTAAATAGTTTTGAAGTTTTGCCCAATGTAAAATTAAACCAGTCCATTTCAATTTATGTGGCAATATGTGAACTAAGTTTAATTTGATTGTCTCTCACTGTTTTTTATTATGCCAAGGTTAAAATTTTTGCACAGCACAGAAACCAACGATGCCAAAGCTGTGCCATAGTCCGTCTCTTTTGATGAGATAAAAATTAAACAATTTATAGTTCTTAATTTTCATTTCGGTTTAACCGACTTTACTGTATTTGAAAATATAATTCAAAGATATCATTCTTGTTGAACAAATAGTCGTGCATTTACAAGTACATGTATGTGTCAATGTTATGTTCTAAAAACATAAGTAAACACATAAAAACATACGTATAAAACGTTTCACACATCATGTGGTTTCAAAATGTATCTAAAAACAAACATAATTTAACAGTGAAAAGAGGAATCAACATTAACTCAAAATCTTTTTACATGATACCACCGAGGCACTTCTCTAAAGGGAAATAATAAAGGGAAACATATAAGATTGCTGCAATAGATGAAGGATTTGTTTCCGTTTCCTTACTGGTTCGCCTAGGCGTAACATAATTAATGTTGTGGTTCCAGTTACCCCACCCACCATCGGTATGATCATTGCATGGACGCAAACAAAACATAATGTACTTATAACACAATGAAAATGAATTCCTAAAATAATTTGATTTCACTCCCTAGCCCTTTTTTTCAGCATGTAACCTAAACCACAGCGTTTAATTCGATTGGTCATAACAAAATACTCTTGAAAATTAAGTCAAACTCCTGTCAATTAGTTATGTCCTTTTTCATATGCTTGTAAAATGACCCTCTATATTTTTAAAGTGTACCGGATATTGCACACTGGTAGCGTTCCGGGTTCAGTATGTCCCATTTCATGCTCCTTCAAATAGCGCTGGGTTTTAAAGTTCTTTCCACAATGTTCACACGAAACTCGGTCAACAGTTTGACCGCACTTATGTCTTGCGAGATTAGTTTGATATGAAAAAGCACGGTCGCAGGAATTACAGTTGAATGTATTTTTCTTTGAATGGGATGCTTTATTCCCTTTAAAATGTGATTTATAGTTGAAACATTTACCACAGTTTTCACAAATGTACTTAAACTGTCCATGTAGTTCCTTTTTGTGCGTTTTTAAACTCCCTCGTGTCTTGAGCGATATATCACATGAACACATGAATGGTTTCTCTTGAAAGTGTGTCTTCATGTTGTTTCAGTTCGTACTTATCGAAAATGTTTTCAAAGAAAAGCGGCAATTTTGGCCTTTAGAATGAGTATTTACATGTCGTCCAAATGCTCTCTTCGAAGAATTCTCTTCCTACATACATTAAATGTCAAGATAAGCTACCAGCCTTTAAACATGCATTAAAAGGCTACGTATTGGCAGAATAATATTATCACTTATGAAAAAAAATCTTGACACTTTATTTAATTCTCATTATAATAAATAGTTCATTGTTTGCATGAATTGAGTTAATAGACGTATATGACATTCTTGCAACAACTTGTAATGGATACTACCAAATGTGTAAATGTTGAAAATATATTGATTGAATGTGGTTTTACTGAATTTATCTACATTATTTACAGGATGAAATTATTGTAATCTATAATCATCATAAATTATTAAACTGAGTTGTGTTTGTCGAGGAAATGATGAATACATGTATAATTATGTTGAATTACATGAGAAAAGTATGATAGTGATAGTGTGATTGTATGTTTTGTATGTTGCTTAATATGTAAGTTAGTATATGTGTTTTTGTAATACTTTTTGTGTGAAGGCCATGCTGGAAATAAGTAGTATGTCTGTAATGATTGTACACTTAGCATTTAACCTTCGTTGAATAAAGTCGTTATTATTATTATATTATAAGAACATACCGATTCACAAATGGAACAAGTTACAATAACGTTAAAGCTCTTATACAATGTTTGATTCTCATTGTTGTTGTTATTATTATTGTTGTTGTTGCTGACATCCTGGATTTCACTTCTACCTTCAACCCCGTAGTCACAATGGAATAGTTAACGTCCGCGACCATGCCCTTTTCCACCGTATGTGTGTCGTCGTTTTTGATGTCATCCTCGATTTAACTCGTCCCTGCAACCCAGACTTCGGTCTTGAAAGAAAAAAAAACCGACATCATAAAATCAATTCTTGTAAAATAAAGTCAATTCTTTTCAATATATGAATATCATTATTCCTTTGAACTACTAAACTGACAACTTATGTGTTGGTGTTACGATTTAATGGTCGGGGAAATTTTTGAGGGTACGTCTGCAAACTAAAACAAACATTTTTTATCATGGCCTATGCAAAATAATAATCCCGTATATGTTAATACACCGGAGGCGATAATTAATTTTAAGATGACATGAAATTAAATATTAATTATTAAAAATGGGCAGACTGAGCGTAGCGAACGAGCACTTATTAATCATAAAGATTTTAATTCAGGTCATCTAACTTACTTAGAAAACAACCCTATTGGCTAACACATTGTCATTGCAAAATCGGACGCAGGGATTTGTATCGGATGAGTTGCAGTGGGCGAACCTTTAAACACCCGCGACAGTTGAAATTATTAATGATTATAAAGCCTGATACTTCATGATTGCATACCTGCAATTTCATTGGCTGTACATGTTGTATTCTAACGACCCATGGTACGAGCAAACGCAGGAAATATTATCGCTTAGGCATTCTAATAACGTGAACAACAAAATAGACTTATTACTTTCGAAATACGGGATAAGATCGTCTTGTATGTAGCAAAAACCTAAATCCCTATTTCATATATGAAAGTTATAGTCCTGGGAATTATTTGCATATACAATTTAAAGTGAACTATAATATTAAACTGAATGCTTTTTAGCTGTTGCCTTCCACGACTCCTAAACAAATGAATATTGTTTTGTTTGGTTTCGATAGACGATTGTTGCAACAAGGCCGTCAAATGTTTCAGCATGCATGCTAAATAACTTCCACTTAATTTTTCATATCTATTTGAGATATAGAAATTAAATACAAAATCGTATTTGACGTATTCCTACTATTTCGTAACCTTAAGTCTTCTTTGCCAGTATAAAGATGTACGTCAAGTTAGCGGCCTAGCGGCGTGAAGTTAGCGGCCTGGCGGCCTAGCGGCGTGAAGTAAGCGGCCTAGCTGCCTGGCGATCAAGCAGTCAGCTATTTCAAAGCATGTTAACATGCCTGTTTTTCTAAAACAATGACATATTTACTGTTGTTATGCACAATTTTTCACTCTGAAACGTTTTTCGACTTTGTTTTCCAAAAAAGTCGATCAAACACTTCAGCGGCCTAGCGGCCTAGCAGCGTGAAGTTAGCGGCCTGGCGGCCTAGCGGCCTAAAATTGAATCCTATTTCAAAGCATGTATACATGCATTTCTTCTAAAACAATGACATATTAACTGTTTTTATGCAAAAATTAACACTTTAAAGCGATTATCAACATTTTTTTCCCAAAAAGTCGATCAAGCAGTCAGCTAATTCAAAGCATGCCTGTTCTTCTAAAACAATGATATATTTACTTATTTGATGCACAAATTATCACTATGAAGCGTCTTTCAACTTTTTTCCCCAAAAAGTCGATCAAGCACTTCAGCGGCCTAGCGGCCTAGCGGCGTGAAGTTAGCGGCCTGGCGGCCTAGCGGCCTAAAATGGTTTTCTATTTCAAAGCATGTATACATGCATTTCTCTAAAACAATGATATTTTAACTGTTTAAATGCACAAATTATCACTCTGAAGTAGGGATGGAAACCGGATACCAAATCGGTATCCGGATATTCGTATCACGTATTCGAATACTATCCGGATACTCGTATCAAATTGTTTTCATAATATGTAAATTTCCTATTATATGTCACCCACCTTCTGTTATTTGACACAAGTGTCCACTTAATTTATAATTCGTCATATTGCAATTTCACTTTTTCATTCATTCTTTCTCAGTCTTAATAATTTATAATGTATTAATCAAAGCTAAACAACTCATTTTACGTCATAAAACTCATGATGAATACCACATAAACACCTCGCGAATTTGATAGTCACTTCGGCCGAGGTGGTTGCTTGGTTACTGCCACGTGCTTTCGAGTTTGTTATTTATCAGCAGGTTTCATGTTAAATGACGCTTTGATTATTTGATTGGTCGATTGTAATTTTATTTCATTATATTGTTTGATTTAATGCAATACCTACAATTTCTGCGGTGTTTTTTGATGAAGGATATAATTGCGGAAAAGATAAGAAGATAAAAAGACGATCTGATTTTTCTTTATTTACATGCGTGTACTTTTTTATTTATCAATAAACTAAACATGTTTACATATCGTATAAAAAAAAATAGTGGACTTGGTGACGTCAAGAGTTTTCTGCCTCATGGTGGACTTTGAAGGCGTAGTCGGTGGACTGCATACGGGGTGTTTTTTCATGTGATTTCTAAGATTTGAAGTTCCACCACAATATACCAGTTTAACATTACACAGTTGACACACAACACTTTTACCATCCTCGGATTTTGTGAAATACTTCCAAAAACTTGAAGTCAATGTTGGAGGCATATTTCCGTTGTCATGATACAGGAATAACGATTAATAATTCAAAACACAATTACAAGATGCAAAATGATCGAAATTTGATTGAAAAGTGAAAAGATAAACAAATTTGTTTTTATATTTATTGTTCAGATAGCAATAATTTCTTCATGCATATTCATCAAAAATACGATTGGTCATTAATAGCTTTTATTGCACGACCCTTATCTTGTGGTTGGACGATCAATTCCTGCGGATTAATGATCAATCCGTTTAATATCAACTAGTGCCAATTAGTGTCAATTAAGCACATCTGATATCATAAAACAACACTTGCCATTGTAAACAAGGTCATAGAACTTCACAGGGTGCTGGACAAGGACACAATATCACGCTTTGTACAAATACCAAATTAGCAGACGATTTGTGACACATACCCACTTCGCGACAGACACTGTTGATCACCTGAAATATTTCATCTGAATTTTTTTGTAGCAATTGCTATGTCTCTGCTAAGCTATTTCATTGAAATTTTAATTCTTAACGAATATTCGAATACCCATTTTGGTATCCGAATACTTGCGTGATATCCGGATACTCGGATATTCGCTTCCATCCCTACTTTGAAGCAATTTTCAACATTTTACTGGAGTCCTTAACCTCGACCTTAACCCTTGAGGTGGGGTGTATATTGTCATACATGACGAGCGCTATACCAGGGGAGGCAACTGCGTACTCCGATTTCGCTTTATGCGCGATAGAGTCGCTTATCTTAGATACATACCTTACGAGCTCTGCTGGTCATTGATTCTGTATATAACTGAGATATAAGTCAGCAATATCATCATTGTACCGTTGAACATGGGTGACACAGAAAGGAGTGATATTTTACGACGGTATTATTTTAACAGTAGAAACCCTGCCGCATTTGCTGGACCTCAGAAGCTGTTTGATGCGGTTGAGCAAAAGCATCCTGGAATTTTTACGAAGAAGTACGTTAAACAATGGTTAAAATGATCAGGACGCCTATTCTCTCCAGAGGCCGAGACGTCATCAATTTAAGACAGCAAATGTACGTGTGTCAGCCATCGATGAGCAGTTAGATATAGATTTTTTGTCGGTGTTTAACCTAGCCGAGCAGAATGATGACGTTCGATATCTGCTTTGTGCAATTGACATACTATCGAGAAGGCTTTTATCGCAACCGCTAAAAAGGAAGACTGCAAAAGAGGTTTTAAGCGCTATGGAGGAAATTTTGAAGGATATTTCTCCAGCTAAAATTGGAAAGACTCGCGCGGACAAAGGGAGTGAGTTTTTTAACCAATGGTTTGGAAAGGCCATGAAAAAGGAAAACATATACCTTTTTACCACAAATAACCCTCCCAAAAGTAATGTAGAGAGGGTCCAACGGACGTTAAAAGAAAAATTGTATCGGATGATGAGACATAACAGATCCTATAGATACATTGATGATTTGAAGAATGTTGTCGCGAGTTATAATACTACCCCCATCGTGGATTGAAGGGTTTATCGCCGAATGATGTTAACAAAGACGACGAGGCTGATGTGTGGGCGCGTATCTATTTGAAAAAGTCGCGCAAGCCAATACCGAAACTTAGTTTTCAGCTGAAAAAAGGAGAACTCGTGCGAATTAGTTTTACCAAACAACCTTTTCAACGAGCCTATCAGGAGCAGTACACATCAGAGGTGTTTAAAGTCACCGGAGCGATTCTTAAACAAGGTATCCCCATGTATAGGCTAAAAGACTTGAAAGATGATAGTATTAAAGGATTGTTTTACACTAGCGAACTTCTAAAGGTAAACAAAAACGAAAACAGTTTGTTGTTCATTGAACGTATCCAGAAAAAAAAAAGAACAGGAAACCAGTATTTTGTAGAGTGGCAAGGTTTCCCAAAAACATTTAACAGCTGGGTAGATGCGGATGATGTTAAAGACGTCACCGCTGATACGACATAAACATCATGGAGCGATATTTATACATACAAAGTAATGATAGTGATACATACTTTTCGGATAACCAGGCATATCGATTCAAAGTTCATTTGAATTTACCTTTATCTTTGAAAGGTAGCTAGCGAAAGCGATTTACGTTTACTCCGATATTTGCAAAGAAAGTATTGTTTTTGGTGCGGAGCAACCCCTGTTGAGGCGGCTAGAAAAAAACGTGAAGAACGGATGGGAATATACGTTTGATGCGCCGTATTATTTATATGTATCTCGAACGGAATTGAGAGAATTTCAAATCTACATAAAGCTAGGAGATGGATCGCATGCGACTGACATAGCATCGCCGTTACACCTAACGCTTCATTTAAAGCAGTATCCGTTTTTATGAAACAATAGCGCTCATAATGAAATTATACGTTCCAAATCCGCAAAAGTGGTTGGATTTTTTTAATCGTGTGAGTAGTGGGAAAGCATCATTGAATCAGATAGGGGATGGAAGGAGTGCATCAGTTATTCCTATAGACGAATCGAAAACGAAAAGCCGTGAACCGTATACTATTAAAGCGGTATTACCGGCAGAGCAAAGCACAGCACAGGCTAAGTCCGAGCTTGAGAGGGAGGATAAAAATCCGGCGAGTGTGGCAGAAATGATTCAGTCTTCAGCGGGGTCACGACGTCGCGGGCTTAAGCGCAAGAAAACAAGTAAAAAAGCTCATAAAGGAGCCAAACGTCAACGACGTAAGACAGGCAAAACAAAGTCGCATTCGAGAAAGAAATTATCAAAGAAGGGATCAAAGCGTCGATTTGGCGGAAAGGATATATTTGAAATAAATTGAGAATGTCTGTGTTTAATGAAGAGAAATTTAGAGAAGGAAAAATGAAGGACGAGACGAGTCGGTATTGTCCTTATTTGATCTCGCAAGCACGCAAACAAGCGTAACAAATGTTAATAATGATGAAATTCGGCCTATGTCACAGACCCCCGGCGATAGCCCCTTTGAGTTTAGAATCAGCGGGCAAAGTTCTATGGATTATCTTGACCTGAAAAATTCGCAGATCTATGTGAATTTTAAGCTAGAGAAGTTAGACGGGACGTCCACCGGGGAGCTCACGGTAGATAAAGTGGGACCCGCCAATTTGTTTCTTCAAGCGCTGTTTTCGACGGTAGAAGTAACTCTTCAAAACAAAGCCACGTTTACTTGCAACTATAATCCCTACAGAGCGTACATACAAACAATAACAAATTATGGATCAGACACTGCAACGAGTCAGCTCACTTCGCAATTTTTCGCGATGGACACTGCCAAGGTTAGCAAGTGTTTTTTATAGTATCTATTTGAAATTATATTATAACGACTTCATGCTAAATAATAATTTTTCCATTCTATACAATATTCATGTAAGATATATTATTCAGTTTGCCGATGTCACAGATCCCGAAAGGGTTCAACCCCGGACCTTTTGAAAGAGCCACGCTGACCGTGTCTTCCAAGTCTGTCGATCTACAAGGGCCTATATTCCACGACATATTTTCCATGTCGAAATGTCTAATAAACCAGGTAGACGTAAAAATTAAGCTATACAGAAGTTCTAATAATTTCTGTATAGTGGCCGGAGATGCTACGGAATATCGCGTGTCGGTAGAAGACATTTGCATTCTCGCCAGAAAGATAAGGGTGAATCCCACCGTTATATACGGCCACTCTAAGATTCTTGAGAATCAAAATGCGCTTTATCCAGATGATAAGGTTGAAGTAAAAAGCGTAAGCATCGCAACCGGATCTACCACGTACAGCTGGGATAGCATGTTTCAATGGAGACGTCCAAACAAGCTGATCATAGGGTTTGTGAAGAGTAAGGCGGTGAGCGGGGATTATAAGACTAATCCGTTCAATTTTGAGAACTGTTCTATTCAGCAAATAGCCGTGTATTGCGATGGTTTACCCGTAGGAGGAAATCCGCTTAAGTTAAACTTTGACCTCACGAAAGGAGCGTCGTTCATACGTGCCTATGACAACTTACTACTTTCAAACGGAAAGTGGAGACACGATGAGGGTAATCAATTAAGCAGAGAGCATTTTGAATGCGGTTCAGCATTGTTCGTATTCCAGATTGAACCCGACTTTTCCCACCACGGGGAGTATTTGTCCCTTGTGACTCCGTTCAGTGGTGAGTTTTATTTATTATACTTATACAATGTATTGTCTTTACATTAAATGCACATATATTGGTATTTTAAAGACTCTTTTATGACGAATATATAATTTTATTGAGTTGTTATTTATTAACTGCTTATACAGAACCGATGAGCTGCATTGCATACAGCGAAGGTCCGGGGTATTTTGAAATCAACAGAGAGCGAGATATTATCATCCCATAATGGATACATCGCAGCTCAAGTGTATGATACAGTGCGATTCTGTTTTAAATGGGAGGATCATTGGTGTTACGCCGCCGACAGACTTCCTAGAGACATTCCTCAATCACCGTTTGGATTTATAGCTAACACTGACATCCACTCTAAACAAGGACGACATTGGTGCGCTTTTTTCAGTGGCAAAAGTGGACAGTTGGATTTTTTTGATAGTTATGGTAAATCACCGGATCAGAATAGCGAATATTTCCGACGTTGGTTATCCAATCGTAATGTTGATTTACGGATAAATCGTAATCACATTCAAAGTGATAGCTCGGCCAAAGTCGGTCTCTATTGTATTTTGTTTCTTCATCGAAGACTTCAAGGCTATTCGTTTCACGAATTTCTAAATGTATTTGATTCTATCAATTTGGATTCGAATGATCACTTTGTAGTGGTTAGTATGACTAAAGCCTATGATCAGTGTACCAGTAATGAACTATGCTGTAATCAGATGTGTGTTTCCGCTATTCAATGTTTTTTAAGTAGATGATATTGTATATGAACTTCATAACAATATGTTAACATATTATTTAATAATAAATTGAAAACAACATTGACTCGTTGTATTTAAGCATGGGGGAGTGTAAACAGAAAAAAAGTTATTTTAATACAATTTATTACGGTATATACATCTATTACAATTTAATTGATACGCATTCATTAACATAACACACCAAAAGTTTATCTGTAAAACCTTAACTTTTTATTAAATGCGCCCATGATTGATTTTTAAAAAAAAGTACGAAATCCCTTGTTAAACGTAACATTTATAAATTCAACCATTGTGTTTAGTTATTTAAAGACTGTTTACGGATAATTGTACCACTTTAATAAATGTGTAGACATTACTTTTTACGAAAGGGTGTAATTTTCATGTCATTAAGCGTGAATGCACGTTCAGACAATACATTAAAATTATCGCAGAACTCGTGTTCGATTTCCTCAGCAATATTAAATATCTGTTCGCATTCATCCTCCGCACTAGCACTATTGTTATCGTTCGATGTATCGTGCTTAATTTTGTAAGGCGTAACTGTCTATCGCGTTTAATAGATACCGTTTATCATCGAAAGCGGAAAGTCCCTTTTTCTGAATCGTCTCACCAAACAGTTTATGTTTATGGCTCCTAAGAGCAGTCATGGAAGAGATCATTGACGTTTCATTGAAAAGAGTATTCTTATAAAATTCGTGTTTTAAGTCCATTTTCACTGTCACTTTGGAAATACCCTTCGCTCTTTTCAATTCATCTCCATCACATGTGAAACTATACATCTTAGATCGAAGTCCGACAAATTCCGCAATAGGTTTCCCATTCGTCTCGTCCTTCATTTTTCCTAAGGCTTTTTTATTACGATCACTATGGAGGAAATGCTCCTCGGGATAGTCCGAAGTGTCGAAATACTCCGCCGACGTCTTCATGTCATGATATAGGTCTTCCGTTTGGCATGAGAATAAAAGGCTGTCTGTGTCGTTTAAACATAATTTCGCGTTCCCATACCTTCGTTTGATATAATTATACCAAAAGTCGTACATCAGGCTTTTGCTCAGGTCTGAAAAAAAGAAAAAGTTCAATATATATAAAAATAATCGTCTTCATAAAAGCCTATCGACTTTTAAGTTAAAATTTGAAAAAAAAGATGTTTATGTAAACTAAATATTCAGAGGGAACACGTACCAAGTATGCAAAAACCTGAGTAAATCGGTTTAAATAAGGCAACCTTTTCCTTATGTAGCTCTACCGCGACTAGATTCTCGCTGAAGATGATGGTGTGCTTATAGGTAGCTTTGGCAGTAACCTTTTGTAGTCTCTTTTCTGTATGAACCAGTTCAAAGTCTGACGTTCTCCATGGTCTGCAATATATTTTCCAATTTAAAAAAAAGAAACACACACACACACACACACATACGCACGCACGCACGCATGCACATACACACACACAAACACACGAGCGATTACAACAAAAAACAAAAACAATGTTATGTGTGTAGAATGAAATAAGTCTAGATGGTAGGAAATAATTCTTTACAAATTCGATCGACTCACTTTGCCAAATACAGAGACGTTCATTAGCTCTGAAAAGTTGAAGTGGCCTCTTTTCGCATTTCCGTGTTAAGATCGATATACGTTTTCATCCACGGCTCTTGTCTGATTTTTAGTATTCTGTGTACTTTTTTCAATTTCATGCCCAAACTGAGATAAAGTTGTAAGTTTCTATAATGTAAGGCATTATGGTCTTTATTGTCCAGAGTGGTCAGCAGTTTCTCCACCTCGCCTCGATTAGGAACGGGCTCATTTTCAGACAGTCCATTTAATTTTCTCAGTAGTTGTCGGGCGTACGGTGACAGTTGTTCGTCGGAAATGGTTTTCTGCTCGGGAGCTAGGGGAAGGCAGTTATGCTCATTATGGAGGTCTTCGGGATACTCTAAACCGCTGTCTCCATTTTCCGGGATCGACATAACATCGAAAGTTTCAATCTCTATCTCTTTCATAAATGCAAAGTCACTTATCGGTAGGGGTTGAACCATGGCCCATCCGTAAAGATTATTCGCGTCTAGATATTGTAGAAATGTTCTCGGTTGGGATTGATCAAGTACGGATTGTTTGCTTTTAGATAACGATGAGAGATCTGTGACACGCCTCCACGAATACCAGATTCAACCATCAGTATTTTACTATTTTATCAATATCTGTCAGCAACTCCAATCGGACACGCGTCATTTTCATGCTAGCAGACCAAGAGAGACCCGGTGAAGTGTAAAAATGACACGGGTCTAATTCATACTGCTGAAGACATAAATTTCGAAAGGACTCGAAAATGTCGCTAAGTAATAAAACATCCGTTTTCAGGAATAGATCGTGATAATCTGCCATCGAAAATATTTCAAACGTTCGAAAAACGGTCTGCGCGTGTTGATAATCTTCATTCGAAATGTGCTCCTTCTTGATGGTAGAATACAATTGTTCTTTCGAGGGTAATTCTCTTTTCTCAAATTTATCGAAGGAATCCATGTACTCGTACGGATAAACGCCTTTGCGGAGTAGGAGCAGGGCTTCTTCGCTCGATGCGCTTTCAGATAGTAATTGCGAGAAACCTCTCAATCCCTCTTGAGCTAAATTATCTACCAAAGCCTCCAATGAAGCGGGGAGAAATTGAAAGCTATCAATAAATCTTCATCTAAAGAAAAACTGACAAAACGCTCCGCATCTGAAGCTATACATTGTAGCTTGCGGTCTTTGAAGTCACCCAAATGTTCGCATGTTTCCTGTTGACCGTCTCAAAGTCGGCGTATATAACAAACGGTACTTTCAACGTCTTTTGGTAATCCTTAAACTCCAAGATGTCATTTTGACCGACTTCCGGAAGTTCTACTCGTTGCGCACCATGAGGCGAGCAGTACTGCTGATGTTCGAGCAATAAATTTTCTTTGACAAATGCGTGCAAACAATAAGAGCAGAAATGCATCTGCGAGCGATGAAATTTGATCCGAGATAAGAAACGATTTAGGTTCGTAATAAGGCAGTAGTGGGAAATATCTCCCTATTTCAACCAGAGCAAATTGATATGATGCTGGCGATGACGTTGTTCAGTGATTCTCAATGGAAGAATCGAACCATCTTCATACGTAAACACGTTGATGTAAATGATTTCGTTTTGATGTTCTACTTTACGAATCTGAGATAATGCGACTGGGTAGCAGATGCCGGTCATGTTGATTTCGTTTTCGTACTGTTGGTAGTGATCTACCAGTTCCGATCCCTCATCAATAGGGTGTAGAGACGCTAGCAAACAGTAAAGGAAACATTTATCATCTCGATTTTCGATATTAAGGATACTGTTTGAACGTGTCAGCGTTATCGGTAAGGGGATGTACATCGATCCTGACGTAGGTGTGTACACCACCGTATGCATTTCGAGCTTCAGCACTTTTTTCACATACCACCCTGTACCTTCTCGCAAGAACTCTTCTAAACTCGCAAACATTTTTTTGCATGGCCTCATTCAAATCGTGTTCTAGCGTATCATCTTCGGAAAGTAAAATGTAAGTTCGACTCCTGAAATATGGCTCTGCGATTGCTACTTCTCCATCGTCTCTATGCATTTCTACCTGTACACAAAGGTTCCATTTTATTCCTGGTATTTCGTTCAAACGAGACCGTAAAAAGGCTCTCACTTGATCCCTTACGTTTCCAAAGAATGCCAACACATCGTATTGTTCGCCATCTGTGGGATATATATTTCTGTTTACTACACCCCGCCTTAATGCTGATTCGTCGTTAGCGTTGGTCTCATTGTTCTGGGACAACCGCTGATCATTACGATCATCATCTTCAGCAGTCTCAATATCGTCTCGTATATCGACACTGCCTTCAACAATTCTATTGTTGTCTCGTATATCAACATTATCTTCAACAACCCTATTTTTGTCCCGTGTATCTTCATCATCTTCAACAACAGTATCGTCTGGTTTATCACTTACATCGTTCGATGATGGAGCAACTGAAGCGGTTCTTCCTTGTAATGAAGTGCGTTCTTTTACTGCCTTGCGTCCGCCTTGTTGATTTAGCGGATGGTTTTCAGCTATATGAGCAAATAGTTCGGTATATCCAGGGAAAATACAATAGCAGTGTCTACACGAAAACTGAGTTCGCTCCCGGTTCGTGGTCGAAGTATTATGAACTTTTGCCTGATGTCGATGTAGATGATATATTCTACTATACGATTTGTTACATCCTGCACACGTAAAAGAAGTCGATTTTTCTTTTCTTTTATCATTATAGCTGTGAACTTTAATTTTATGCCTACGTAAAATATCCCGCAGACATCGCATACAAATCGAGATATATGACTTTTCATATGGCGTTGTAGGATGTTCTTGGTCGTGTATTCATTAGAACAATTGTCGCATTTCCATGATGAACCATTTCCTTTTTTGTCCCCATTATTTAATTCCTCTTCATCTTCGCTTTTATCGCTTGATTTATCACGTTTCCTCTTCATTATACTCTCAACACTCTAATCCCTGCATTAATACGTATTAACAAACGCTACATCCAAAAAATAGCTTTGAAACTTTATGATATTCACATTTCATAAGCTTTAACACCGTTTCACTTCTAAACTCATACTGACGGTTAAGTATACCGCTTTTGCATAGTTTGCGCATGCGCGATTGATAAGGCACGCCTAAGGTGATTCAGGTATTTCTATACATCAGCGCATTTTTGCGGATAAACTCCGAGGGCGGGTTATTCCTTTGTGTGGTGATGAAAAAATGTTTAATGATATCAATTTGCGTAGGCTGTTTTATCACGTACATCTTTAATCTTTATCAACTCGGGTGATTGTTTGTTCTTTGAATATTTAAGAGTATAATTGTATCGGATATGTTATGCTATTTTACGCTCATCATAAAACATATCAGATAACATTCACGTAATTAAACCCATGAATGTTTATTTATTATGCTCATATATTAAAATGGTTCATAATTATAATGGTTAAGCAATGATAAATGACAGTATGTTTAAACGTATTTAAGAGGAAAACATATGATAAACTGACCTGTTAAATAGTGAAATTAATCCATTGTAACATGGCGCCTTTCTTTGTCCGTTGATTTCTTTTGGTCTCGGAGTCCTTTTTTTCCGTTTACTTCTTGACGATGTCGGTTTAACTCTTTCAAAATGCATTTTTGATAATGGTTTATCTACGTTCAGACGCGGTTTGTCTGTATTGTCATCACTGTTTTTAATATCGACAATACTGTTATTTTTATTACCACCATTGCTAACAGTTTTGAGGTATTCCTCATCTGAAATACTTTGTCCCTGAATGGTATGATCGGATGTTGTCGGGGTTTTGTACTTTTCTACTTGCTCGCCACCCACTTGCACACTATGCTCTCTTTGCTCGGAAATGTCCTTACTTTTCAGTAAATGTTCATATTTGATTTTCGGCACGAGTACCAGTTCGCGTGCCATATTTAATAAAGTTCGTTTTTGATGGTTTCGATAAAAGGTAACATGTATTTGAAATATTTCATGAGCAATTCTTTCCTTTTTTTTCAGCGAAATGCCTTTGCTTATAAATTGACGAATGACACTTTTCCTGTTATTTTATCGTTTCTGTCAATACACGATTACCTAACATCACATTGTAAACAATCTGCACGATAGCAGTAAGCTGTTGTTTTTTGATATTTTGTATTAAAATCTTCTTAAGCTTATCAGACGCACTGAGAATCAAACGCAAAAAATCCGATTGTGTCTTAATTAAATGGTTCATGCTGCTTTATCAGGAAGGTACACTTTCATCAACTGATCGGGTAATACGTCGGTTCTAAGCTTATATTTAGGATCAGAATGAGGGGATAAATCAACCAGAAGATAGTTGTATTTTCCCTCAGTAGCCTTTTTATACGCGTCCATAAAAAACTTCACTTGACCCGGGAAAATCTGTCGACCTAACGTTTGTATTTGTTGTTCATCACGGTTTTTAAAACAAAAGGAAGTAATGCGTATTCAAACTAATGGTGCGGAATTCCCGACTGGGACAAAACGCATTTTGACAAATGAGAATGCAGAATTTTTTTAAATGGTGAGCGTATTTGCAATAAATGTCCACCACAGCTTTGCTTTTAGCGCTTTAGGTCATCATATCATCAATGACTAACACTTTTTCCGCCGGTTCATTCATATGGCAGGTTTCTAAGTCAGCCTTTGTAGGCAGCCCTTCGACAAAGTTCACGGTGGGAATGGTTGATTTGATTTCCGCGAACAGCGGCTGATCAACGCTATAGCAAAAGTAGATAGCTTTTATCGGTTTAGTAAACGCCCCATTTGCCTGCTTTAGTAGTTGAAACACGAAACTACTCTTTCCAACATTGCTAGGTCCTAAAAACAATTAAACACCCATTGTCATTTACAAAGGTAACATTTTTTATACGTAGCTCATACGGAGAGTATATATTTTTGTTATATTATTTATTCATGAATTTATTTAACAAAAATAATCTAACCAGTTGTTTAACAAACAATACATAAACATGTTTTAATTGTTTTATTTACTAACCAATAACTTGCGCCGTAGAATCCGTTTCAAGTTGAACGACACTGTCCATATTGTGATATATATCAATATGATCTCTATTAACGGATAATCTTTGAATTTATACCCCTGCATTGAGGGGGGGGGGGGGGTAATGCTTGACTATATACCGTAACAACAGGCAAATAAAACTGACAACGCTTAAAGTATACCTCTAAGTATTTTGGAAACGGGTAAAAACAATTCAATGAACGTTTAAAGCAGTTTATTCATACCAACACCAACTAAATATTACATCAATACAAGTTTATATAAAGAACATAATATCAAATATAGAAAAAGAATCAGCATACAGTTCATAAATGAATATACATATTTATCGTAAACAACACAATGTGATGTTCAAAGTTAACTAAATCTATTTTCCAACAACGTCAACTGAATAACCATATTTTTCATTTTTGTTTTCCACTCTAACGTTTTCATGTGCGAATCACGCCAATGTCGACAGTAAATTTTCAGTTTATGCATATCGACTTCTTAACGAGGTATATCGAGGACGGACACCGCATCGTTCCATTTAATCAGAATGTTAAATACATCCACTTCTGCGAGAACCTCCTCAAAGTATAAGTCAAGCTGTTGTTTTTAGTCATGTATACGCAGGTATGGTCCGTTTGTGATAAACTATCACTTTGACAACCGAGACAAATTTTTTGAAAAACAATATCCATTTTTTCAAGAATTTCTTTCGCTTAAAAAAAGTCAACATAACATTGCAATAATAGCACGCGCTTCGAATCCATATTATGAGTTTTCCACATTTATCATAACATTCTACCAGTCCTTGTACTTTTATATATTATATTTTTTTTTCACATTATTAGAGACTATGAAATAAACACAACAGTTTCTGGTAAAATAAACTTCAGTTAACAGAAAAATTAAGTTCAACCGAACATATTATCGATACACAATCATTTTGATTGATCTTGTGAGTCTTCGAAACAGAGCAGTATTGCAATGTTTGAAAATATATAGCAGTTTTATAAAATCATAAAAAATAGTTAATAATAAGACAGCCTGCTGAAATCATTTTAAATATTTTCTATGATGTCTAATGAACAGTTTAAAAGACAATTTATGATAGTTTACCGTTCAGTTTTAAAGAAAATATACATAATGTCATGTAACTATACATTTTTATAAATAATAAAATGCTTAAAAATCAACCTTTTTCTTGTAAAAATTGATAAAGCTTGGACTTGGACTTATTCATAAAATGTAATCTTTCAAATAAATGAATTTTACTTATGATACTAACTCAGAATTCAGATTTAAAAACAGTGAATGTACTTTTAAATTAAAATATGTAAAGAAACAAGAACACTAAGTAAGCGGTAATGCCCCTCCAAAAATGTCAGAGTGAAAGTTCTCAACTAATGTCTTTTATTATTATAACATGTAAACAGTCTCTGTTGGTAATCGATGTCTTTTTGTTTTATTTAGTCAATGGTATTCTAACAATTAGATTTTTTCACAACAATTCTTCACTCTTGAACATTTGAAGTTTGGTTTGTTCCCATGCGTTTGTACTTGTTGTGTGTGCACAGATGATAATTACTCAATGCTGAGTTAATGCTGATTTAGTTTTCATGCCCCTTCAGGTTCTTTACCCATCTAGAATGTTTAGTGCTGTAAAAGAAAACAAAGTACTTTCTAATAAATTTGTATAGATAATAATACTGCCATACATATACGAAATAAAATATAAACAGTTTAATATTTCTCAACATTATTTAAAAACAACAACAATAAGCTGATACATACATGTATATAATATAAAGAAAATTACTAAATTTATCAATAAAATTCATCAACACCGGAACCATCACCACCACCACCACCACCACCACCACCACTGGATTATTGAATACAGTGAGTTTATAAAGCAACAAACACCAACTTAAATATGTTTTATATGAAATACTCACATCATCTCTATCAGATGTGACTGCCTTGTGGATAGACATGGATGTCAAATCTGTCTCAATGATCCAACAAAGTATTTAATGCAGGCTGGAATTCTTCATATAATAGTAATATTCAGTCATTCTCCTGCCTGAAAGAAATTAGACTTCTGATTATCAACCAACAGAAACTACAACCGTAAAATACAAATGCACATGTATTAATTATACATTCTGCACTAATATCCGTTTTAGCCAAGAGTAAGGGTTGGTAGGCACAAATATGTAGTTATTTGGCATATGGTTGATAATGATTCACAAGAGTATGGCGTTCAACGAGACCTACACCAAGCAAATGAATGTCGCTTGTGTCCAAGCTGTCGTGGCTTCCAGCCCGAAACCATGTACATCTTTTAATACAGGATTATTTTGAAAATATGCAGTTTGTAAACAAATAATGGGTATTTTTAAGTCTAATATTTTTCTAAGATAAAACAATCGAATAAAAGATTACATACTCATATCATATACATAATTGATGTACATAAGTACATTTAAAAATATGTAACATGTCCATAATGCACCAGTCAATTGTAACCACGTCCCCCCCCCCAGGTCTGGGGATATGCCGGGGATAGCCGGGGAAATGGGCTGTGTTTTTACCTTTCAGGTGGCCTCGCAGTGCTGGGTGAATGCGGTGGTTTTGTCTTTGAGCAAAATATAGCAGGGAATATGCCTTACCTAGGCTCCCTGAGATACGGGGGCATATGGTGAGGATTTGACCATCAGTTTGTCCCCGCAGGACGAGGATTTTACCCGGGGTTGGCTTGACCGATAGTCAAAGTCCCAGCTATTCCTCGGACCTGGGGGGGGGGGGGGCGTGGTTACAATTGACTGGTGCATTATAAGTAGATGTAAAGTATGTAACATGTATATTTTATTATTTATAGTATATGTAGAAATATTAAAACGCTGTCTTAACATTAAGCAAATAATAATGATTTAAGAATTCCAAAAATAAATTAAAAAACAAACATTTTTGAACACATAAACGTACACAACTACTCAAGGATACTTACATGAATAACCCTTTGATACGTATATCCCAGTTCCATGCTGATTGTTGACATTAGTTTTTTTCGACAGAAAATCTTCTCTTAAGCGTATAATTCCCTTATAATCCATGTTATACTGTAATGACTCAAATTGTTAGATGTATCGTAATCAGCTGTCAGTGTGCACTTTTAGTGTTTACTTATTTTAAACGTATATTCATTCATGAGAAAACTTCACCGAGTTTCCATCTATTAATCGACGATGTAGAAATTCCATTATTGACCTATGAATAGCGGGGAAATACCTTCTGGTTCTAAAAATAGCAACATCCGGATATGTGTAGTGTTCTAAAAATAAAACAACTCGGGGGCTATCGTAATAAAATTTTACTAATGTCACCTTCAACACATTAACAAATAAAGTTAGGTGAACATTTAATCCCAATATCGATTAAATTAAAGAAAACAGCTTACCTCATGGTTTATTAATGCATTAAACATAACAAAACAACATAAAACATAATTATTCCCATTCACATAATTACCGGTCCACACATTTTTCATTTCATTCGGAACTCCTCCGAATGTTTACATTTCGGCACATGATATTACAGGTAACCAAACGTAAACGAATCGGGAACAGTTATTAAACTTATTTGTCGTTCTCCCGATATAATGTTTTGAAGATAAATTGAAGACAATCTATTCAACCATAAATTGCATTTTTAACATCCATGCAATCGCCATCCATTTGCATTTTTTAATCATAATAAAATAACAGTAAAACCCAACTGTCAATCAACTTAAAAACCGCTCCTACCACTAACTAAAATAAATTCCCATTCCATAATAGGCGCGCACTTCAGTGCGGCGCCAATAAAGACACAATAGTGAATACATTTGGGACATCGCTGATAGATTTGTGCTGCACGCCTGATATTCACACAATGAACGGACGTCTGTTTCATGATAATAACGGAGAATTCACATGTACCGCAAACAATGGGCGAAGCGTTGTAGACTATATACTTGCATCGACGTCACTATTCGCCAACGTTTCTAACTTTACAGCTGGCTGCGAATTGTTCTCAGACCATTTTCCATTAATGTGTACCATTAAGTGGCCCCTAAATGACACTCAAAAAGTCAGATTTAGATACAAGAAATTAAATCCTGCGTACTATTACAAATGGAAGGAGTCGATGAGAGGTGACTTTGTGAATACTTTCGGTGACCTTTTTCGTGTTTTCGAACGTACTTCACCATTATTAAACGTAAATCAAAGTCTATTTGATTTTATACATGTATATGAAGAAGCTGGGACACTTATGAAAAGGCAACGTTGCAAAAGTTATCGTACAAAAGTAAATGAACAACCTGAATGGTGGGACGTTGATTGTTCACAGTTGAAATATGAAAAATATAGCAGGCTGCGAAAGTTTCGTATTAGAAATAACCAAGCGGATTTTGAGCAATATTTAATAGCAAAAAATGCTTTTAAAGCTGCGTGTAGATCAAAACAATATGAACTTCAAAAAAGGCGCCGAAACGATCTCATTAGCTGTAGAAAATACCCAAAGCTCTTTTTGAGTACGTTGAAAAGCATAAAGGACAATAAACAACCGAGTATCAATTGTATATCAGACAGTGAATGGTTCGAATGGTTCAAACAGTTATTTTGCGACCACAATAATTACGATAATTGGGATAATCGATCAGTTTTTGATGATATTACACGACCTGTAAACGCCGACATATTGAATGAAGTAATAACAGAGAGTGAAGTACGGGACAGTATAGCACACTTACGAGGGAACTGTTCACCCGGAACTGATGGCATTTGTATCGAAATGTTCAAAAGTACCTTCCAATTGATTACCCCGTAAATGACTAATCTATTTAATAACATATTTAACACGGGTAACTTTCCATCTGGATAGAGTGAAAATGTTATCACCCCTATTCACAAAAAGGGCTCATTAAAGGACACCAATAGTTATAGAGCAATTTTGCTTACAAATAGTATAAGCAAAATATTTGTTAATATAATGACAAAGCGTCTCACTAAATGGTGTGAAGAAAATGGGATCATAGATGAGGCTCAGGCAGGGTTTAGAAGTAAATGCTCGACAATATATTCACGTTGCAATCATTGATTCAAAATCATATCTCACGACAACGAGGGAGATTTTACATCTTGTAAGTGGACTTCAAAAAGGCGTTTGATAGCCGTCAACATAAAAAACTATGGCAATGTCTGTACAGAAATGGAGTCCGTGGTAAACTTCTAGTTATATTACAATCTATGTACGAACAATTAAAATCTTGCGTGAAAATACCAGGTTCCAACGTCCAGGCTCGTTTATCTACCGCTGGTATCCAGTCCACAGCAACAGGCGGCTTTACGGACTACATCCGGTGCTCCATTGGGGCAAAGCAGGGCTGTGTGTCATCACCAGTAATATTCTCATTGTTTATGAATGACTTAGTTCACTACCTTACGGCTAATTATATATATGGGATATTTGTAACCGACAAAATAGGTAATTTATACGCTCTAATGTTTGCCGACGATGTATCGAGTTTCGCAGACACAGCTATAAACTTAAAAAGACAAATCACACTTATTGAATCATTCTGTGCAGATACTGAAATGGAAGTTAATACTGACAAATCGAAAGTTATGGTTTTCCGAAACGGTGGTATTTTAAGACATTATGAAAAATGGTACTATCGTGGTACTCAATTGGAAGTTGTATCCCAGTATAAATACTTGGGAGCGTTTTTCACTCCAAAGCCCAATCGTAACAACTCGGCCATCTCCGGCAAGCTTCGAGATAGACGTCGTAAATAGTAGTTAGGATATACGAAAGTGCGATGCGGCTACCGGCGATTAACACAGTTTTCAATCCGCGTAAAGAAGGCCCATTGTAACAACAAGGAAATGGATTGTGTTTAATTAAATGTGCTTGTTTAAGAGAAAATATTTATTGCAACCTCAAACAATGTTCGTTTTATGAATATTTAGATGTTTCCTTATACATGAAGCACTCTGTTTCCTCTAGAAAAATCATGAGCACACAGAAAATGTACTTGACAGTAATTGAAATGATCATACGGTTCATGGCATGCATGAATCATTACATCGGATTAAATGCATGCATGGACTAAATGTCTGCATTTTCTCAACAGCCATACGATTACCCTCTAAAATCTAAGTTTTAAGTCATACTTTGCTTGTGCTATTTTTCACACCATGCTTTGCCATTCTAACAACATTACTATTCTGTATAATCATTGAGTGTTGTGGATTATGGGTGGGTGTGAGCTTGGCACCCAGTCAGGTTTACCAGCTGATAGCCATGCATGCCATTACTTCAGCAGTATTGTGTTTGGGCTGCAAAGTGAATGTTTTTGTCTAAACAGTTCTGTGGCCAGTGTGAGGTTGGGGTTGGGCGGTGACTAGCCACCCAGTAAGCTCAATTGGTAGTACCATACAACGGTCATGTGGCAATGCACCAGTCAATTGTAACCATGGCCTCCCCCCCTTCGGTCCGGGGAATAGCGGGGACTTTGACTTTCAGTACAGCCAACCCCGGCTAAAATCGCCGCCATGGGCGGATGATAAAATGGTAAAATCCCTGCAAAATGCCCCCACACCCCAGGGACACTAGTTAAGGCCTATTCTCCTCTATATTTTAAGCGAAGACAAAACCACCGCATTCACCCAGCACTACAGGGCCACCTGATAGGTAAAAACACGGCCCATTTCCTCGTTTAACCCCAGTATACCCCCGGACATGGGGTCCGGGGGGGGGGGTACAATTGACTGGTGCACTAAGTTGACAAAACTTGTCTTCAAATAGTATTTGTTCACGGCAGGTCTCATGCTCCACTTTACCTCCTAGGCTTTGGAGAAACCCACTCATTAAAAGTTTCTTTACACATTCTATATGTCTTTATCAATAATTATAAGTCTCAATATCGTTGAGTAAATTGTCATTTTTTATTAAAAACAACAACACCAAAACAGTAACTGATAAGATACTCAATTGATTTTTTTGACCAAATATTTAGCCTTGTTACTAAGCTTTTCGGCAGTGTATACCAGACCTTTTTTCATTAATACTTAATCTATTTCGAATAATTAGCCTTTAGATCATCCTTCACACAATGACTCTTAAATGTCCAACTCCATAAAATGCAAACAAGAATAATTACAATTTTGATCAACATGTCCCTTAATTTTATTTTTAATATTAGTCAAGCAATAACAGAGCCATCTGTATGCAATCCAATGTAAAATTATTGATTGCTCCCATTTTTACTTTCATTTCTGTGCCAAGCCCTTTTAAGTGCATTGAGTATTTTGGGAGACTTCACAATGTTTCTGGCATTTAATCTCCATATATATATATATATATGGCTTTAAGTTGCCATACAAATTTAAGTCTTCACTATAAAAGATACTGTAAGTCTCAGTCTTAACCATAAACAGACAATGAGAGGACTAAAGCATTACCATGTGTCAGAGGTATAGATCTTTCTATGCATTTTATTTGTCTAAACATATTTCCGGTCTCTTTAGGCCAAATAAAAAATAGGTGCATTTCAGGTAACGCTGCTAAAAAAAATAGGGTAGGTAGGTCGGAATATTTTTATATTTTTTTTTATAAATTGATTTCAGTAACTGTTGACTCAGAAAGTAACAAAAATAAAAGTCATCAATTTTCAGGTTCATCAGTAGTTTTTAAACATGTTCCATGCTTCAAAGGAAACATTCTTTATTTGTCTGGTTAAATACTTTGACAATAATGGTTGGATTTCAACTAAGTTATGGTACATCACTCTGCTATTATTTAAGACTTTCCAGGAACGGTTTTACTTTTCCTTATGCACCCTTTTGCTGTTAATCACCCTCTGTAGAAAGCTAACCTCCCTGTAACATAATTACATGAAGAGTGGG
Source organism: Mya arenaria (assembly GCF_026914265.1). Classification (NCBI taxonomy): domain Eukaryota; kingdom Metazoa; phylum Mollusca; class Bivalvia; order Myida; family Myidae; genus Mya; species Mya arenaria. The sequence goes on along the minus strand of NC_069123.1, from coordinate 21,716,804 downwards.
ACAGCAAATTTACCATATAAGCCATCAGCCAAGGAAACCTCAATGCTGTCAAGAGGACCTGGGGTTCAGGTTTGAAGAACAAGTAACATGCAGGTTTTATTGCCAAAATTGCACACTTAAGTCTGACATATCAATCCAAAAGTCAGTATCTGACACATTTGTATCTGACAAGAAAATTTAGTTCAAGAATTGAAATATACCTGCCACACAAGCACAAACTTCCCGTTATTCACTTTTGAGTTCGGACAATCTAAAAATTCGGACATCCATTATTATTTTCAAAAATAATTTATTTTAGGTACCTAATTTTCGGACACCCAAAGGACATCGATTGTAACTTACAGTTACTAAGTCTCACAGACAAAAATTATTGATCTTTATCGTTACAATGCCTGGCTAGATTACCTAACCGTATACATCACTGTGATAAGTTAGTTAGTTACTACCCATCCTAAACGATTTATTGCCTGTTGAAAAGGATGTGTGATATATTTAATGGAGGATTAATGAAACAACAAGGGCAATCAAGAGATTAAGAAAACACAGACCTGACATGTTTGCAAAACGATCCGCCAATAAACTTTGAAACTTGTACCACACTTTTAATATAGACTTTATGAAGCAATAATCGTACAGTAATACTCATTGAAACATCAATATAATAATAAAAGTCAACACATTCAATGATACAGGTAACTATTTAATGTGATGAATTAAAGTTAGAAATGCAATACTTAAGTTACAATCAAAAACACCACCCAGACACATTAATCCTGCATAGCAATATCCATGCTCTCCATGAGATTCTCGTGGGTATAAATGAGAGTTATGTGACGTCACACAATGTGACTGTGTGATCTGAAGCCGATGAAAGGTGTTTATTCATTTGAATGCATGTATAAAATGGTGTTGAATGGGATTTTAATTAACTTGATGAAGGAGTTACACTTATAGGCGTAATAACCATTGATAACTACGGATAAATTAATAAGTGGTAAAATGCAGACGTGAAGAAAAAAGGCAGGTTTACCATACATGTAGATAAAATGTAAAAATGGTTATTTTCTATGAATTCGGAGAGCGAAAAATTAATTATTTTAAGATGTCCGAACTCTAAGGTGAAGTACGGTAAATACATTCAGAAATCCAACTATTGTCAACTTTACGTACATACATTTCGTAACAAATGCTTTTCGTACCCAAATCACATTTTTTTTCAGGGAAAAATAGGTTAGGGTCGGCGGGAAAAAATAGGGTCGGTCGGGTAACCTGAAACAGACCTATTTTTTTTTATTTGGCCTTAGCAATATCCTTGTGCCTCTTTGAGTACTTGGCTTGACGGTTTGGTTTTTATTACATTGTTTTGAATGTTTTATTTGCACACAACAATGATGATGATGATGACACTATGCTATGCCAAAGCCTCAATACATTTTCTTCAAACAAAAAAAAGGACATTCAGAATAACTTTTATTACATAATTTGAGAAAATAAACTCATACAATCAACAAAATAAACATGCATATGTAAAATCACAAGTCATGTTATGTGTTCGTTAAATTCAATTTAATAAAGAAAATAAATATTGGTTGCGGTAAGCAATGCCCATCACTTCTAATAAACATTCCAACAGACTGAAAAACAAATCAACACATAGTGGCGGATCCAGGTTTCTCAGTTAGGGGGGGGGGCGTAACTTCTGAAATTGACTTCTGTTGTGTTTTCATGGTAATTCAGGGGGTCGGAGGCCTTCGCGACGGCCTCAAGCTCTTAAACTATTGCATGTGTTTACTATGGAACGCCGGGGCTCAATGCTTCTTGCGAAATGCGTTATGCAAATGCTATATATAGAACAATAGTTTCATTTTCGACCAAACGAATGGCCGGGTACGGAATTACGGAAGCTCGTGCTATGTGAAATCTAAATATAGTAACACCTCCTGAATAACGGATTTCCTTCGCATCTCGCATTTCGCATGAAGCATTTTAAATGAAATCAAAAATGCCATTGTATGAGGATTGACCTGCAATGCATGGAAATCATCTAACACAACTGCAACGCCTACCTTGGGGAAATGAGTGCAGGATGGAAACAAAGCGTTCAGTGAAACATCTTGTCATCTCAAATATTTGATGACTCAATACTGATGTGAAGTTGCAGATAAAAGTCATCTGTTGGCCCGTGATTATTAGATTCACCCAGACACATATTCCAAACGGTTTGGATCCGGATTAGACGTCTGATCTGGATCCAATCTGGTTGACGACATCACTACGGTCGCTATCGGCATGCTTAGGGTTACAAACAAAACTTTATCGAAATTACCCATTTACTTCATAGATACGCATGTATCAGCATCTCGAGCAGATAGAAATTGACGCCATAGTGGGAAATTGTTTTTTTATGAGTTTAAATGAATTGCCTCTCGTAAATTGTCCCTTACCGCTATAAACAGTGTTGACCCTTATCATACCGATCGCGACCATAGTAATATTCAAGTTAACCAGCTTGGACGAACTAACTCGGCGTCTGATCTAGATCCAAGCTGTTTTACACTCGTAAGAGTCCAATGTGGCCAAATAGATGTTCGATACAACCACGGTAAATAGAGATCTATTTTTTTTGTGTGGAGCAAATCATAACCTTAAAAGCTATCTACAATGATGGAACGATATTAATAATTTATACATAAACTTTGAATAAATTTTAGGGGGGGGGGGCGCGCCGGGTCCGCCCCCCCCCCCTGGATCCGCCTATGACACAAATGGAAAAACTGTTTGCAATTCAGCTTGTATCTTATTTTATGCCTAATCAGATGCTATGCAAGCTGGAAGCTTACAGAAGCACTCTTAAGTCTGTTGCCAAAGTAGAAACAAGTACGGACATCCTTATCCTGAGGTCATGAGAAAGTATCTTGGAGGGGCTTGAACCCACAACCTTGGATTTGAGGCTTATCCTTTAGACCACATTCACCTTTTCACATTTTAAAGAGCCCAGTTTTCAATATGGCATTTGCAAGGATGTGCCCTATTAAAGGCTTTTCTAAAGTCTTAAAAATTTAACTGAACAAAATAGTTTTCCTTTATTTGGTCTGCCAATGCCATCTGTTTCTGTTTTTGTAGTTATCTTCCCTCCTTAATATAGGAAAACCACTATAAGCGTAGATAAATCCTTTACCATATAACCTTTTAAAATATGTGTCTGGGTGTATCTAATAATCACGGTCCAACAGATGAGTTTTATCTGCAACTTCACATCAGTATTGAGTCATCAAATATTTGAGATGACAAGATGTTTCACTGAACGCTTTGTTTCCATCCTGCACTCATTTCCCCAAGGTAGGCGTTGCAGTTGTGTTAGATGATTTCCATGCATTGCAGGTCAATCCTCAAACAATGGCATTTTTGATTTCATTCGGATTCCAGTGCCTGAAATAGAAAACATAACATACAACAGAAATAATAGGAATTATTTTTTCAGATCAATTATTTTAAAAGCCTGTACAACAACAGAAAATTATTCACAAAATATTAAGTGCAACAACCAATTTAAAGCTGCATCCTCACAGTTTTACTGTTCTGCCACCTTTTTATTTTTGTCTTTTAACGAGCCAGTTGGCAATTATTGTGCAAGTGCATGGAAACCAGTGATATTAGACTGCTGACATAATATCAGATCACAGTCTTTCATTTTCAAGATTGAAAATTTGGTATCAATGCCTTCTAGTTAGTCATATAAGGTCACACATAAGAGAACAGATTGTTTGGAAAATAATTTGTTGCTATTGCTTTAAGCCATATATTTGTGTACATTTAATTTTATTACTCCTTTGGGCCACACCAAATTAATGTTTAGTTCCTCGGATTTTTGCCAAAAAAAATTGGAGCGAGCGAGCGAAAAAAAATAAAAAATAAAAGTTTGTCAGTTTTCATAAAAACCGAAGCGAGCGAAGAACGAAAAATATATTTTTCCTAAATATATTCAATATAAATAAGAAAGATTGTTCAAAATAATTGCCCTTAAACCCATTTTAATGCCATCTTGAACTGAACCTCTAATGGACATTGGGAAAATGTCGGAATACATACTATTTATTCATCCGTGTTTAGTACAAACATTATATCGATAAATCTAATGTCTTATATAATTAAAACGTACTTTAATATGACGATCATTCATAATAATAAATAACCCTGCTTTTAGTAAAAAGTTTGAAACGACTTATATAAATCTACCTGAATCAGTTTAACATCATATGCAACTGTATTTAGACATATCTTAGGATTGATGTGGGATTTGTAAAAAATGATCACTTACACAGGCATCATCAAACATCAGACTCCATTATAACATAGACTAAAGTTTGTTTTTATTATCACAGGAAATGCAATGACATGTGCTTATGAAAAACAAAAAGAACAAGGGTATTTTCACAGAGTACTTTTTTGGGTTATTTAGATGTTTTTATGCACCAGCCAATTGTATATGCCCTCCCCCCCCCCCCTAAGTCCGGAATAGCGGGGACTTTGACTTCCGGTCTCTCAAAACCCGGGTAAAATACCCGACTGCAGGGACACACTGCTGGTAAAATCCCTGCCAAATGGCCCCGCAATCCCGAATACCTATGTGAGGCCCACTCCTGTCTATCTTCAATATGAAGACAAAACCACATTCACTAGGCACTGCAGGGATGATAACAGGGCCAAGTTGCCAATCCTGAAAATGTCTGCGCGGGGTTCAGGGGGCCGCTAAAGGCCCCCGATGGGTACAGCTTTCAGTATTTCAGGGTTTCTAATACCCTTTTTTGCCTTAGAATAGTGTTCAAGGAATACACCTTTCGGTTTGGTAGATATAATTATGTCCAACAGGAGACTTCCGCAATCAGAACAATTATTAGGAATCTTAGCAGTGAAGTTTAACACCTTTGTCTTTGAACAAAGTTAAATTTACTTTTTACCTTAAGTCACAGGCATAAGACATGTACCTGACATTTTGGTTCAGTTGTCCACTTCCCATAAAACTCAACTGGCTATGATCAAATGCCTGTGTATGAATAGTCTATACTGTGGGATGTTTGATAAATAATTATGAATAACATATCAAATATCAAGCTTGCAAATTTTTATTGTAAAGTGTTATTTATTCAAATTTTATATATAAGACATAAGAGTATTTATTCCATTATCTGCACATTTGATGAGAATATAATATTATTAATTATTATATATTATTCCAAGTAATATCCAAATGGGACTGTAAATGCTTTGGCAGGGTAACCGTTGTGGACATGGCGGGCTGTGTCACCATCAATGTCTATGAGGTGAGGGACAAGTTGACGTATTCTGGTCCCCAAGCCGTATTTTTTCTCCTCATCATGTTACAGGTGTCCATGTACAGTAGCACACACTCTAAATTGTCCCACGGCATTTAAAGTCTCTCAAACAGGCTTTCAAATTCCTTGAAAATTGATTCAGAATCAGCCCTTGTGATTTTTAAGGAGGACAAACGTCTCAACACTATTTCTTTCTCTATAGCACAAAAATAGCTGCAACAGTTCTCTCATTTTATGTGTTTGTTGACTCATCTAAGTTCAAACAAAACCGAGTATCACTTAACTCCTCCACAAGTTCATCATTGAAATGGCTTGCCTCTCCGTAAGTCATCTGTTATGATACTGTACACCTTTGAAGCTTTTGTATCTTTGGCAAGTGTCTTAAGTAAGACTCACTACATGTGGTACCAGGGAGTATGGAAGGTCATGATCAGCCATAAATCCAAGAATCATGGCCTCTGAATTGAATTGTCGGTCATTGACAGGAACAACCGGATGCACTGGCTGAGGTGTCTGTTCATCCCTGACTTTTGGAACCATCAACATACCTGGAAATACAAATTACAACTATAGAAATTAAATCTCACTCAAACTGGGTCCTCAAGAAGATTTGTTGAACTGTCTCAAATAGAAAATAAACTGATTGCTCTTACTTAATATATATTACTACTACAAAATATTAATTCATTTTTTCTTTAAATTTTAAACAACCCAGTTTTATCTATCTAACTATCTCTGTTTAATGTCAACCCCTCTTCCGAGTGTTTCTGACATGAACGGTGCGCACTGGCTTATTAGTGAAAAAAAATAAAACACTGATGAGGCAAATCACATCAGAAAAGTGAGAACTAGGGTATAAAAGAGAACAAAATTTAGGTAACATGATAAAAAGTGATTGTTGAACTGGTAAAAGGATAAAAACACTGCTCGCTTATCTAATGCTTAATGGTTGTAACAGCCACCTTGAATGTGTCAGGGGTGGGGATAGTGATTTTCATTTGAACCTTCCAGTATGGTCAACAGCCACTTCTTATTGAGAACAAAGCTTCAAACATTATGAGAACAATAAAGAAACGGTTTACATCGTAAACTTCAATCGGCCAAATAAAATTTGTAAAATAAAAATCGTTTCTTACAACAAAATCCGAATCGGGATGTCCGAAATATTGCTTCATGCGCAAAAAGCCATTCTCAGTTTTAACTTTAAAAGTAACGTTTCGGGAATTTCTCTTAAAACTAAATAGCAAATATACTTTTAAATCGACGAATCGATGTTTTTAGAAGTTGGTGGTGGTCGTGTTTTTCCAATACTCGTTTATTAATCTTCGTCGTCTGTCATATCCGGATACGAACCATCCGGATTCTGTTTTCTAGTCCGATCGGTAATTTCCGTAATCACCCGACGCTATCTTAACCAATCATATAGCTGGATTGGCAAGACGTAAATAGGTTCGTTAATTTCCGGCTTTACACTTCCGGAAAACTCACCTTTCGTACCCATATTGTTCGAACATAGCTCGAATCGCTCCCTGTACCCCTCCCTCCCTAGAAAAAACTCAACGGATTTACATATATCTCAAAATCGATCCGTGAGACCTTTAATTCGGAAATCCGGATTAATCCGGAATTTTATCATCCCTGGCACTGCGGGACCACCTGAAAGGTAAAAACACAGCCCATTGCCTCTGCTGTACCCGGTATACCCCTGGAACAAGGGCGAGGGGTGGGCGGGGCAGTGGTTACAATTGACAAGTATATTACAATTCCGGATTATGCTGCAAATAAAAACAAAATATAAGGTGATAAACTTAGCCGCTTACTTATGTTGAGGTATATCCAGACCAGTGTTTATAACGCTATTTGTGAAAAGATATTTGTTCATAACTGTTGTTTTGTCAGAATTTGATAAAAAAATGAGCTTGATACATCAATTTGGACCAAACAATGACTCATGTTCCAGTTAAGTTGACCTGTCCGATTTCCATTCAAAACGAGTCACTAATTACGCAATATAATCGCTACCAGTCTTAGATACACATGCTTTATTGCATAATGATTGCTTTAAATAATGATCCTTTAGTGCATGAGACGATCAACAATGACTTCAAGCATGCTTAAAACATATTTATTGTAAAAAAATAAGATTTAATTTCCAAACTTCGAGCCACATTTTTTATACCGGAAGCCGCCATTTTGATTGAATTTATTGAAACCCATTCTAAACCGATCGATATACAGTATAAAAACACTATTCCCTTTACCAAAACACGAAAACTAGCGTAGAAAAATTATACTTGATTATTTTTAGCCTTTAAATAAATTATTACCTGAAAAAAATCTACTTGGCGATCAAAATGGAGGTGCGGGCGCACAAAAAAATAAAAATATTTTTTTTACATTTTCAAAAAAATAGGAGCGGTAAATCCGCGGAACGAAATATCAATTTGGTGTGGCCTTGATATCATTTTATTACTCCCTTGATATCAATTGAGGGCTTTTGAAGAATGACCAAGAAGAACTGTCAATCTGTGAGAGAGCAGCTTTTAGCTCTGGACTACTGGTGAATTTAAGAATATGAAATGAAATTGTTATCATGTTTAAATTCCACTACAATGTTAATATTTTAATAATAATACTATCAATCCTTGTTGATTAATTGTACAAACATGCAGGTACATTTGGGCTTAAACCAATAGGATACTTAATTGGTAAATTATTGTTCCAATTTCGAAAATAGCACAACCATTACCTCATCCGCCTTTATTCATTAGAACAAGCCAGGAATTCAGAGTCGGCTGCACCACTGGTACCATACTGCTCTCTGAAAACGACAATAAGATTAAAATTTAAATGTCTGCATTTCATTGGCACAGTAAAAATGTAAGCATTTTTCAATGTTTCTGCATCATCACCACCACCGGTGGATATCATAGAATTTAACCATGAAGTTGAAACTGGGACCAATAATAGTAATCTTACTCCCAGATTGAAAGAAATGTGTGCTGGTTTATGCGTTCAAACTCATTTTGCTAAACCACTTGACTGAGGATCTAATTTATTTAGAGAGCTATATTGGTGAACAGGCATCAGCCATTACATTTATGGAGGCTATTCGTTGCCAGGCGTGTAATTCCCACAATGTGCTTCTTAATCGTACTAAATATCTCTTACATGTGTCAATGTAGACGTGCTATTTGTTGTTTCTATTCGTCAGTTGTTCCGTATTGATTTGTCATTTGTCATTATAGTAGTCAAAATGTATATTTGTCAGAACGACCCTGTATAAACTCACTAAAACATAGATCGTATAACTTGCCTTTAACAATATGATGATGTAATTTAGAAAGCCGAATCATGCATATGTAAGACTGCAATCCTACAGTCGACATTCGCATTCGTAAAATGAACATTTGCAGTCCAACAAGTCCAGATTTACAAAAGTCAATTGACAAGTTCAGAATTACAAGGATAGACGATTTCGCTTATAACTTATATGGTAAATGTCACCGAAAGAAACGAAGGTGAATGGGCGGAGCTAACGAATCAGATTTTTTTCGTTTATTTCCGTCGAATCAAGCAAGGGAGATAACATCTTCGCCTACCTCCTGTAAATTCCCGGTTGTAAGTCCGAGTACTCTCTCTTATTTCACAATAAAAACTAAAATTAACTTCATCTTTTATTTCATTTTGACGATCAATGTTCATAAATGGGTTTTAAATCACCATATTATAGTCAATTGCAGTTGGGTGTATCTGAGCTGGGCTCACGGACCCAGATTTATTCTGCCACTGTCAGTTTTTTTTTTACTTATATACACAAGCAGGCAAAAATTGTTCATTTATTTTATTTACAAGTGGACCATGAGCGGGTCGTTCAGTGTGTGTGTGTGCGGGGGGGGGGGGCTGTAGGGCCTGTGTCCCCCCAGTTGGCCCGCAAGTAAACTTAACGGTTATTTTTTTGTCAATATTTCTCAGAAAAAAGTACTTAATTACGCCATAATGCACCAATTCAGACTAAAAATATTTGATATATTTTAGGGGGAGTACCCCTTAAACCCACTTCCCACATTTTAAACATATTAATGTCATGCCCACTCGAGGGATCATGTCCAAATATTTGTGCCCTTAAGTAACGCCCCTCTAACGCAAGTCCCTGTTCAAAACCTGCTCCAGCAAACCCACGAAACTTTTGATGGACATCATAATGATATCCACCTAGTTTTGTCTGAAGTTATACATTTACTATCTTAATAAGCATGTATGGTGTAAACGTGTAATTTCAATACATCATTGAAACAAAATATCCATGTGGATGGAAGAACAGCCCTCCAACCCACTTGTGTCCCCCAGTTATGAATTACGGGATCTGCCACTGTGAACCATAACAATCAAGTGGGGGGGGGGGGGGGGGGGGGGGGGTTCAAGAACATGAAAAAATAGATATCGTGAGTCTTAGATTAGAAAAACAAACGCGCAATTTTTCCCCTCCAAAAGGGCTAGGTCCGTTTCACCTAAATGTGAAAAAAGCCCTGACTGTTGAGTGTGGGTGGGGTATAAAAGCTAGCAGCAAGTAATAATTGTTTATTAGCAATAAATTGACTTCATCATTAAAATACTTTATTAATTACCTACAAAATAATATTCGTTACAGTATAATGTACGAGTTATATGAAGTTGTAATCTTAGTGTATTTTATCCGTACAGTTCCAGCCACCAGGTAAGAAACCTCTGGGGCATCTTAGTGAATAATTTCCACTTAATGAAAATTTAGATTTTTTTCTTCGTAAATTTTAAATTATCTAATATTACTTGCAATCTTAAACATTGCAAAAAAGCAAGAAAGTGTCCTCTAATGGTTGAATTTAAATAGTGTTTATAGTAATTTAAAGCTGCACTCTCACAGATTGACAGTTTTGACAACCTTTTTTTGTCCCAGACTCGGCTGATTTTGGCAGCAATGCTTTCTATACAAATAATAAGATTACTCACAATAAAACAGATCTAAATTGTTTGGAAAACTGCCGACATTTTTCATTTGTCTTAAAACGTTACTGTAGTATCACTTTTAGCCATAAAACATCAATTTGCGAACGTAAAACTGAAAAACTGTATCTGATCTTTTGTCAGCAGTCTTATACCACTGGTATCCAGACATTTACGCAAAAATTGGCTAATTCCAGAACAAAAAATAAAAATAGCTGTCAACACGGCCAATCTGTGAGAGTGCAGCTTTAAAAGAAAAATAAGACAATGGGACTTTTCATTTTTGAAGTATAATTTAATGCTAATGGCTTACATTTTGTTGTGTTTGAGTCAAGTATCATTTTGCATACATCTCATTTCATGTCATATGTGCGTATTAATTACTATTATATAGAGAAAAACATGTTGTAATATCATATATTATTTTATTCGACATGAAATAATTTATAATCCATCCTGTTTCCATATCATAGTCCATAGTGTCATAATATAGATGATTCGTAATGTCCATAATAAGGTTCGCAATGTCCATGGTCCAAGGTATACTTAATTGGTTTAAATAAAGCCGAGTGATAGCGGAAATTCCGAAAGACGTAAGGAGGAGTTAAGACATGGTTAAGGCGGAGTTAAGACATGGTTAAGGCGGAGCTATCTATAAATAAAATTAAATATCATCTCATGTTCAATTGCGAATGAAAAGTTACCACCTTACAATGTATTTTGTAGAACTACGAACTGAAATCTGTCTTCTACACACCGCAATGTAAAACCCGGCACGTGACTTTCAAAGAATGACGCGTGTTTTAAAATACACAACTTTATAAACAAGACTGAATCGTCTGATGAATAGATGCAACGAGAATAAAACTCCAATCGGTACAATGAAAAATGAAAATGTGCAGTGTAAAATGTAAAACATACAACCGATGAGTTGGCGGTTGTAAAATGTAAATTGGTAAATCATCAATGATACAAACCTAAAATACACACATACACGTCTGGACTTATGGCAACGAATAGCCTCCATATACATTCAGCTGTTCGATACCAACACTCACGGACATATAAACCATACATCCTTGGTTAAAAGAATGTAAATTTTAATTATAAAAAAAATCAAGTTAATGAAATGAAATGTATATCTTAGAATCTGTCAAATGGAAGAAGACTTTACCCCTACCACTAAAAATTAGTGACATTTCTCATTAGGGCTCTTTTAAAACCATTTTTATGCTTTAATACAATACAATTAGTATAAAAATAAAACACAAATAAGTGGTAAAAGTTACGCTCCTCATTCTGTCTTTGGTCTAACATATCTCTTGGTTGTTTGAACATCTTCTTGGTCGGCTATGATGGACTATTTTCTTACGACCCGTATTATATCCGAGGCCATATCTTGATACTAGCCGATGAGTTCCGATTGTCCAAAGCCCTCCTGGACACTGACTAGAGAAACACTAGCGAAACAGGCGACAAAAGCCATTACATGTACAAATATATTAAGATATCAAAAACATTTTGGTTTTTACACCCGAAAGCCGCTTTTAAATTGTTTGACTCAATTGTACAACCTATTTTGTGTTATTGTGCCGATATATGGGGATACCGTTATTCTGAATGTACGAAGAAAGTCCATATTGACTTCTGTAAACGGATTTGTGGTTTAAACCAGTCTGTTGCTAACTTTTTTGCATTGAGTGAGTGTGGAAGAAACCCTATGTCCATACAATATACAACACGTTACATTAAGTACTGGTTAAAACTGATACACATGCCAGCAAACCGTTATCCAGTGTTGACATACCACGTGGTTTGTGACGTCACATTTAGTTATAACGTGAAGTAAAATACCGCTCGACTCAAAAAGGATTATCGCTGTAAGTGTGTTATTTTAATATCATTTTTTATAAAACCTAGCGGAGGCTAAGCTGAAAAATGTACACTACACTCGGATACTAAGCGGCATGTTGAGTAATTTATAGTTTTTTCAAAAATCGTGGGCAAATGCTGAAAATGGACAAAATATTGTTTGTTATGACGAGAAGCAAATTACGTTTCTGGTCCAAAAAGTTGTTTATATATATATTCACCATGTTGGCCTTAAAACGGAAGTCTCGGAATGCATATTCTATCCTCAGGATATATACATACCTACAAATAAGGCATACAGTATATAGAAATATCAAATGTTTGTATTTTGTTATGACGAAAAGCAAAACCTATTTGGTTATGACGAAAAGCAGTTTTTAGGAACAATTGCCGACCTCTCTCAATCTTGCAATGAGCCCACTTTGAACCTGTTTTGCAATGAGCATCGGTTATGTTTTACAGCAATTAAAAGACATATAGATATATGACAACTACATGTCACTGCTAAGTATGTCACTCAATTTATTGATCAGAAAACTTCATGATTCCAACAACACGTTGCATGTTCTTCATAAGCTTGTCTGGTATTTTTTGACAAAAAATGGAGTTTATGTGTCGTCGGTAGGTTAGAAGTGCAACTTGATTAAATGCATATTTATAGACATATGTTAACGAGGATACATAGTGATAAACCTTGATGTCGAACAACTGAAGCAAAACCAAGTTTATCGGCACAATAAAGAGGGTCAATGATTTAATCAAACAAAATGTTTTCTTTTTTCAGAATGATGCGGCCTCATTCTAAATCCGCCAGATTGTTTGCCTTGAAACATTTTTCTCACTTAATGTTTGCATGAAACGAAATTACGTCCTCCCCCTTGTTTTTTCTTTGCTCTCCTGCATCGCTTCCCCACGACAAGGGGAGGCCGCATCATTCTGAAAAAAGAAAACATTTTGTTTGATTAAATCATTGACCCTCTTTATTGTGCCGATAAACATGGTTTTGCTTCAGTTGTTCGACATCAAGGTTTATCACTGACGTATCCACTTTAACATATGCCTATCAATATGCATTTAATCAAGTTTGATAATGAAAAAAGACAAAATGGCAACGTTTACTTCAATGAACGTTTGTTTAACTTACATTCAAATGTTTTAAGGGTTTTAATTGACACAATTAATGTGAACTACATGTAGGTGCACTTCTAACCTACCGACGACACATAAACTCCATTTTTTGTCAAAAAATACCAGACAAGCTTATGAAGAACATGCAACGTGTTGTTGGAATCATGAAGTTTTCTGATCAATAAATTGAGTGACATACTTAGCAGTGACATGTAGTTGTCATATATCTATATGTCTTTTAATTGTTGTAAAACATAACCGATGCTCATTGCAAAACAGGTTCAAAGTGGGCTCATTGCAAGATGGAGCGAGGTCGGCAATTGTTCCTAAAAACTGCTTTTCGTCATAACCAAATAGGTTTTGCTTTTCGTCATAACAAAATACAAACATTTGATATTTCTATATACTGTATGCCTTATTTGTAGGTATGTATATACCCTGATGATAGAATATGCATTCCGAGACTTCCGTTTTAAGGCCAACATGGTGAATATATATATAAACAACTTTTTGGACCAGAAACGTAATTTGCTTCTCGTCATAACAAACAATACTTTGTCCATTTTCAGCATTTGCCCACAATTTTTGAAAAAACTATAAATTACTCAACATGCCGCTTAGTAACCGAGTGTAGTGTACATTTTTCAGCTTAGCCTCCGCTAGGTTTTATAAAAATTGATATAAAAATAACACACTTACAGCGATAATCCTTTTTGAGTCGAGCGGTATTTTACTTCACGTTATAACTAAATGTGACGTCACAAACCACGTGGTAAGTCCACACTGTTATCCACGACAGAGTTATATTATGCTTATATCACTGGATGAATCAGTCGTACAACATGGGCAACAAGTGTGAAGAAATTATTATTTGAGAACGGCTTTGGTTATGCGTAGATTTCACAAGAGATTGGAAACCAAGAACATTTCTTAAGACTATTTATTGAAAGACTTATAGATTGTGTTGTGCAACAACTGTATTCATATATAGAGGCTTCACCTAAGGCAGTTCATTATAAACGTTTCAAAACTGCCCTTGATCCTGAACGATATTTATCATGTGATCTATCATATATATTAAAAAGACACTTGTCCAACTTTAGGTGCTCAAATCTCCCGCTGATGATTGAAAAGGGTCGACACCTGAATATTGAGCGAGAATTGAGATTTTGCCCATATTGTTTGTCCAAACATATATATGTCGAAGACGAATTCCATATAGTCATGATTTGTCCGTTGTATGCAAATTTGCGAAATGAATATTTCAAACCTAACTGGTTTTTGTCTATTCCCACGCAAGCAGTTTTCTATAACATTATGTCAGAAGTGTCAAAACATAGTATTGTACTGATTTCAAAATATATTCACATTGCTTTTATAACAAGAAAAACATTTCTTAAACGTAATGATAACTCGCTGTAGTGTTATTCACATGTGCTTTATTATTATATATGCATCTTATTCTTACACCGGATGATTATGAATGCAATATTGATGTACAAGCATGTTGATTCTTTGCATTTTTAAACATTTTTTTCAAGGAGTTTGCAAGAATATTATTGATATCTCATTGCTTTAAAATATGTCTTGTTCATCATTGTATTATATCTATGTTGTTAAACGTATTTGTATGAATAACTGTATTATGGACCGGAGGCCTTAGGTTACAATAAACTATATGTTATGTTATGTTATGTTATTGATGAAAACACACTATGTCGGCTATTCATTGAGTTACTGTTGCTCTGGGATGTTATGCCGGCAAATCAAATTCGATCATTTTGTTACTGCTTTTATCTGAAGTTATGCTGGCATAACGAATCTTTACATATCGAATATACGACAGACGTTTGTCTCAATCCATTAACTATAATTCAATGCCTTTCCATCTCCATAATTAATCGAACAACGCATTCAATAACAATTTGTTTCAGAACACAATTATTACTGTAATGGTGGTATACATAAGAACGGATCGAATAAGGCAATGAGAGCTAACTCCAGCCAGTATGTCGTTCATCGACAAAATATTGAAATGCAAAACGAACAAGCATTTTGAAACACACAGGACACTGCTCATCAAATGAACATATGAAAAGCTGAAGACACACAATTTTCATATAAACACAGAAAAGATAAGATATGACACATACATTTCACATATAAAACTCAGAAGATGCGATAAAAGCAGTTCACATATAAAACACAGAGACACGCCACATACAGCTCACATATAAACACAGAAGACACGACATATACACTTCAAGTATAACACACAGAGGATACCATACAAACACTTCACATATATAATACAGCAGACACGACGTATACACTTCAAATAATGTATAACGCACAGAAGACACGACATATACACTTCACTTATAAAATACAGAAGACACGACACATACACTTCACGTATAAAAAGACAGAAGACACGACACATACAGTTCACATATGAAACACAGAACACACGACACAAACAGTTCATATAATTATTATACACAGAAGACACGACACAAACAGTTCAGAAATAAAACACAGAACACACGACACAAACAGTTCACATAATTATTATACACAGAAGACACGACACTAACAGTTCAGAAATAAAACACAGAACACACGACACATACAGTTCACATATAAAACACAGAAAATAGGACACATTCAGTTCACATATGACAAAACAGAAGTCCCGACACTAACACTTTACATATCAAACACAGAAGACACGACACATACAGTTTACATGATAAAACACAGAAGACACGATACATACAGTTTACATGATGAAACACAGAAGACACGACACGTTTACTTCACACAATAAAACAAAGAAACCACACACACACACACATAAGACACGACACATGCAGTCCACATATAAAACACAGAACAAAGAATACACGACACAAACAGTTCACATAATTATCAGACACAGAAGAAACTACACATACAATTCACATATATAACACAGAGGATACGACAGAAACAATTCACATATCAAACACAAAAGACACGACACATACAGTTTACATATCAAACACAGAAGACACGACACATACAGTTAACATATAAACACAGAAGACACGACACATATGAAGCATACAGAACACAGTACATGTAGTTAACATAAATATCTATATTTCTTTCTAAATTTGTGAGATTAATAAAATACGTCCAGACACGTTATCTGTTTTGATTAACCGCTTCGGTGCTTTATTACGTGCCGATGATCACAGTTCATATGTTTACGGACTAAAGATGATACTTATATCAATACATTTTAAAATACTAAATGGTACAGATTAAGTGTATACATTTAATCAAATATTTGAATATTAGAATTCAAAAAAGTTTTAAACTTTGTTTTACATTTTGATTACCATGAACGCGCATCTGAATATGTAAAACTATCCTTATCTATTTTGTTTTATCAAGTGAAAGTCTATCATTATATCTATTATATTTTAAACATGTAGAAAAGAAACGGATTATGAACATAATGAAATAGGTAATTTACTGAATCTACTTCATCATAATAACCAAAATGACTCGGTTATTGTAATTGAAGTCTGAATTCGTTTTCTAAGTTCGATTATCCATCAATTTATAGGTGTTATTTTAACACTAATTAGATTCATTCTTCACCCACAATTAAAGAGGGGAGTTTTCACTTTAAACAGTACTTGCAAAACCGATTGGTATAAATAGCAAAACAGTTGGCGGAATATCATTGTTGTGAGCGAATACTTGCTTATCAACTTAAAATCTACAAAATGGAATTCATTGGTATTCTCCTTGCGTTATCAATTGTTATCGTGAACGGACAAAATTTCACAGTGGAAGTTCAGAAGCATTACGAGTTTGAAAATGCGCTTAAAGAAGGTCAGGGCGTTTGGCAGCATCGGTCGGAAGCATCCTTGGCGAAAACGCTGCGTATAAACGACCTCGTTGGTGGTACTAAGATGATTCACCTGACTCTATGCATCCAGCCGTATGACACGTCACAGAATGTCACCTTCTATATCGACGATATACGATACTCAAATGATGGCCCGTCAGACAACATTACGGTGCTCTTCAACGGACTCAAGATCGCGACGTTCAAAACTGTCGAGAAATGGCGTGCGGGTCAGGAATGGAACGTGTTCCGCAACTCCGGACGTATTGGGCCAAGTCTAGAAGCGATGGAAGGCCAGTACGTTCTGACCGTGTACGCAAAGACTGACGAATGGGGCGTTGAACTGGATCGCATCAGAATAAATGCAGAGAACCACTCCCCTGCTAAAGAATTGTTCTGTGATGCAACATACACTGAGCCGTTAAAGTAATTTGATGATATTTGTGTGCTGAAAACAAATGTACTTTATAAACAGACATGAAACGCTTTTTAACTAAATTTGACCAGTAAGACTAAGAAAAAGACAAAAAATGTTTTTAATTTTTAATTTAACGAACAATATATAATATATAATTCGCCATGTTTATTAAAAAAAAATTGAAGAATAAAAAGTTATGAAAAACACTTCTTTATATATAAAATTTAATATATGTTCATGTTCAAAATCATAATAAGCAATGTGTATATAAAGGTAAAATTTACTATACTTAATTTGAATAAAACATAATAAACTTCGATGGTGCTCAAGAACTCTTTTGGTGTTAATTTAAAACCATAGTACCTTGTTCATAGTTGATGGAAACATGCATTACATGAGCATAACAGAATCAATTTATCATGGTGTATGCATGTCTAGATATTCATTTTTATCCGATTTCTGATTTTTTTGATACGATATTTGTATTTGTATGCTGCAAACAGGGCATTTTCAAACATTACACGCAACTTTTATAGACGATTTGCCATCTATTTAGATGTTGCTTATAATTTATTGGCTTGTGCCACGTAATGATTGTATCATAAATGTTTAGAGACTTAATTATTATTATTGTTATTATTTTATACGGCGAATACAGGTTATCAATTTGGATGATTTATTGCGAGTTTTGAATAGTAACTTGCAAGAAAATGTTTAAATTGAGACAAAGTATTTTTAGCTTGCATTTTGGGCAATTCAGTAAAACTGGAAACTAATGTATGAATTTACATCTTTTTCATTCACGACCTTTGGCCAAATCATAACTCGCTGTACACCTCAACACAAAACAGGAATCTGAAAACAAAAATATGCTCGCTATAATCATACACATGATCCGGTGTGTGATTGCAACATATGATACAATACGAAAGTCATACGTGCGAAATTGATTCATTTTCATTTTGCATAACTAATTAATGACAAAAAACGAATAATAGATTGGGGATTTGCAATCCTAAATTTTTAAACTAATGCGAGGCAATAAAGAGGGGAAAACTATATCTGCTTTGCAATTTATAATTGTTCTCGAAATTATCTCGTTACGAATAAAGTCTAGCAAAGATATGGAAGGCATTTAATTGTCAACGAATGCATGCATAAAGATTACACAACTTGCAGGTGATACAACAATATTTTCAAAAAATGAAAATGAAATCCCTGTTATAAAAATGTTAAATTAAGTCAGGTGTCCTGTCTGTATCTGAATAATTTGTTATCCAATTAGAAAGTTTTCACCAAACAAAGGACAATGACGAGCGAATTATTCAATGACAAATGAAAAGCATGAAGCAACATCTGTTTTCTTTTTATTGATTTTTCTGTTAAGGTACATAATGGCAGTCTTATTAAAATATGAAAATGGCCAATATTACGACCAACGCACAAAGTACATGTATACACGAACTTGTCTTTCCCGAAAACCAAATCAAGTTATCCGAATAATCGAATATCCGAGTACTCGATCGGAAGATTGTCCGAGTACTCGATCGGAAGATTGTCCGAGTACTCGATCGGAAGATTGTCCGAGTACTCGAGTACCAATTTTACTACTCGTTGCCATCCCTAATATCTTTACATTCCCCCAAAACATTTAAAATCAAATGTGTAAAAAACTCCTAAAAATCCAGAAATAGCAAACTGGTAAATAAAACCGTAGTTATATATTAAACAATACGTCAAGAACTTAATCATATTATATGAATATAGACAGCATTAAATCACTACCAAAAAGCTGTGTGAAGTTAGCTAAACATACGAAATTGGACATCCAAAATCGAATGTTGTGCTGGCATTGGATATTGGACATTCAAGAATGAATGTCGTGACATTGGACATTGGGATTTCGAAAATGAATGTCGTGCTGGCACGACATTGGACATTCAAAACCGAATGTTGTGCTTGCACGACATTGGACATTGGATATTCAAAATCGAATGTTGTGCTGGCACGACATTGGTTAATGGACATTCAAAAATGAATGTCGTGCCAGCACGACATTGGACATTGGGATTTCGAAAATGAATGTCGTGCTAGCACGACATTGGACATTGGACATTCATAATCGAATGTTGTGCTGGCACGACATTGGACATTCAAAATTGAAAGTCGTGCTAGCACGACATTTGACATTGGACATTCAAAATCGAATGTTGTGCTGGCACAACATTGGACATTAAACATTCAAAATAGAATGTTGTGCTGACACGACATTGGACATTCAAAATCGAATGTTGTGCTACACGACATTGGGATTTCAAAAATGAATGTCGTGCTAGCACGACATTGGACATTCAAAATCGAATGTTGTGCTGGCACGACATTGGACATTCAAAAGTGAAAGTTGCGCTGGCACGACATTGGACATTGGACATTCAAAAATGAATGTTGTGCTATCACGACATTGGACATTCAAAATCGAATGTTGTGCTAGCACGGCTTTCAATTTTGAATGTCCAATGTCCAATGTCGTGCCAGCACAACATTCGATCGTGAATGTCCAATGTCCAATGTCGTGCCAGCACAACATTCGATCTTGAATGTCCAATGTCGTATATTTAGCTAACTTCACACAGCTCTACCAAAAGTAAAACTAGAACTTCCAATATTTTATGAATGTGTTTCGGACGCCTTTATTGAACGGTAAAACTATGATACACATTCATAGAGGGTGAAACATACATTGATAACTATTCAAAGAGTATTCATTTACATTCAAAAAGGGTGAAACAACTTCTTAAACATTTAAAAAGTGTACATGTCATTTTTATAAATGTAGAAAGAGGCTGAAACATATTCATAAACATTCATTAGAAAAGGGTGAAACATATTCATAAACATCCAAAGAGAATAAAACATATATACGCATCCAAAGATGGTAAACATATTCATACGCATCCAAAGATGGTAAACATATACACAAACTTTCATTTGTATACACATTTGAAGAGAGTAAAACATATAGATAAACATTTAAAGAGAGTAAAACATATTGATACACATTCAAAGAGGGTAAAACATTTTGATACACATTCAAAGAGGGTAAAACATATTGATACACATTCAAAGAGGGTAAAACATATTGATACACATTCAAAGAGGGTAAAACATATTGATACACATTCAAAGAGAGTAAAACATATTGATACACATTCAAAGAGAGTAAAACATTTTGATACACATTCAAAGAGGGTAAAACATTTTGATACACATTCAAAGAGGGTAAAACATATTGATACACATTCAAAGAGGGTAAAACATATTGATACACATTCAAAGAGGGTAAAACATATTGATACACATTCAAAGAGGGTAAAACATATTGATACACATTCAAAGAGGGTAAAACATATTGATACACATTCAAAGAGGGTAAAACATTAATACTCAAGTGGAGCAGACACAATGATAGCTACTAGTGACTATTAAGGAGAACTGGAAATTACAGTGACAAGTCCACAGCTAAATATGTTCGATATTTTTAATAGAACAAATTCAAAATTCAAATAGAACAGCAAATATGTGAATGATAATGCTCTAGAATTTACAAGGACCAGCCCGGTGGTTAAAAGCATTTGCTTTCTTATCAGTTCTGTAAATGCTAGTAGCACATTTTCTTGCTGTTTTATACAAACTTATATCGGCTTTCATGATAACTTCGTGATTATCTGTCTACGTGCAATTATATGTGTATTGAGTTTATTACAACAAATAGATATTCACAAATTGTCAATAAAATTAGTATCTGGTTGACGGAGTTTAAAGGAATGAACATGATTAATTTAACGATTGCGCAGTTGGTGGCCAAAAAGGTTGTTAATCTAATTGAGTCAACAGCATATGTAGGTTTGTTGATGGTGGATGAGCTACTAATATTGTTCTAGGTTTCCTGAAAAGTATTCGCAAATTATGTAAATTATCTTCAAGTTTTATTTTAAAATTGTTTTCGCATTACATTTATTTTGTAAACATACAACGCCCATTAAAGCTTTGTTATATAACAAATCACTGCGGTTGAAGCGATTGAAGTAGAGGATCGAGTACATTCATCATTGTTTATCGGACAGGTACAATGTGTCTTATGTACATAACCATTTTATGTTTACAGTTGCGCATCAACTTCTCATCACTGTGGTTTTGATAGAATTAAAGGTAAAATATATTTGATGTCAAAGAAGACTCCTTTTCAATAAAAGATGAGTATTATTTTATAGCCATTTATTATGCTAAAATGTAAATAAATAAAAAAATGTTACTGCTAAATCTTACCCAATTGTCGTCACATTTAAACATAAAACTAATTAAAGTGTTTGAATCACAATATAAATTTGCTTTTTCAATCACTTTTCAGTAAACAAAGATGAAATCTAATTTCCCTTTTTTAAAAAAACAACTTTTATATTGATGTTATCCTCGATCATGTCTTCATTGTATTTGTAATAACACGTAATAAAACATGAGCACATGGAAGTAACCCAGTTGTTTATTCAGACCATTGTATGCTTGCTTATTGTTGAGAAAAATGAATTTATTTTAAATGTAATTAGAGCTTATTTTTGACAATAAATATCATTTAACTTGTTATAATTATAGATTCTCCCTTATTCACACAAGACTTGTGTCACAATTAATTCATAACTAGAAACATTAGACATTAAGATTATTATTGTTAGAATTACAACTCCTGTTTTGCTTATGCACCAATTAAGGAACGAATCGCGGGGATGATGTCATGATCGGGGTATGAACGTAAATGGGTTGGTCAATGTGTGTGGAGTCCGACTCCACGCGTACTTTAACCAACCCAATTGGCAGATTTCACAAAAGGGTGACCATAAAGTTTCCGGCGAATATTGATTTTTAAAATTTATTGCAGATTTGTGATTTCAACATAATCTTTTAGAGCAATTTCTTATCTATCATATTTTAGAACATTTGCAATGATTTATTCATGCATTTTTATAAAAAAAACGAATTTTGTATCAACATACCATTTGTGCTTGTGTTACAATAATGCCGGTAAAAACTTGTTTTTTTTTAATATTTTGATCCAAAGAAGTATTTTGTCTTGCACTAAATGGTTTATTTATCTATAAAACATATTGTACAGACAAAAAAATAAAGATTGTTTTGTTTTTCTCAAATAAATGTATTGAAACAAACCGAAATTGGACAACAAGACAGAAAATATTTTCTGCAAACATAGGTTTTCTTTTTATATCAGATCAGATAAGCTATAAACATAAATGTTTTGTTGTGGTGATATAAATGTCTCTAGTATGGTGCAATTATCATTATGTTTGATATTAAACATATATATTATAAATTGCTAATTGCGAGTATGTGCTAGTGTTACCACAAGACAGAATGAGTAACATTAGCAGTATGTCACGTTAGCAGTTGGACAGAATGTTTCACAACAGAATAAAATACAGACCTACCACAGACTCGTTGAGCTTGATACAGTATAAAACAAACTATATAAATGATTGATAAACACAGTCAAATGATAATCACATAAAATTCATAATAATCATACAAGATTTGACGAAGATGCAGTGTGACAGACGTACACATTTTATGAGCTTCTACAGTTGAAAATAGTTTCTTTGACTCTTCATTTAGTTTAAATGTTGTTATAATGTTTTACTAATTTGAGATTTTAATAACCTGTTGTTTCAATATAATTCTATTGCTTCTCATATAGTTCCTACTAGTTTTGTTCATGTTGATTTATATATACACTGTTGACCTAAGTTTATATGGTGTCAGTCTGAATGACGAATCCTTGAAACACTGTCCCCGAAGCAGTTTGATTAAACAATCTAGTAAAAATATATACCAATCTGGATAGAATAACTTCCAATACGAAAAACCAACAATAAAACTAAAGATCAGACTTTTGTGTGTCTTAAAGGCCTAGTTTAAGCCTTTTAAAAGTGACCCTCCCCCTTTTAAGGCCTAGTTTAAGGAATATTTGGCATGATAATTCCTGGCTGTGCATCTCCTTCTAATCACACTGGTTTAACAGTAGGGGCCAATTTCCTGTGTTTACCGGTAGGTTTATCGGCTCAGGGCCATTGAGGGTCCATTACTATCTTAAAATATCCCATACTGCGCAGCAGGATACTCAGATCGGAGATCTGATAAGACAATTAGGAAATTATGCACAAATCAATTGTAACCACGGCCCCACAGGTCCGGGGGTATACTGAGGATAGCCGGGGAAAAGGGCCGTGTTTTTACTTTCCAGGTGGCTCCGCAGGGCCGTGTGAGTGCGGAGGTTTTGTCTTAGTGCCAAATTTAGCGGAGATATGGACTTATATAGAGTCTCTGAGGTGCGGGGGCATTTGGCCGGGGTTTTACCATCAGTTCGTCACCGCAGGGCGGGGATTCTACCCGGGTTGGCTGGACCGAAAGTCAAAGTCCCCGCAACGTAATTCCCCGGACCTGGGGGGGGGGGGGCGTGGTTACAATTGACTGGTGCATTAGATTAAGATCCATTTACAGAGGTTGTGTACAAATTCACAGTTTCATAAGAGATTGATCAAAATTCTTTACCCCGAACTGTATATGCCTACACAGTGACATATTGGACACTGATCAAAAGATCTTATCATAAAAAAGGCAAACGAACATCCAGAACTTTAAAACCTGTAACAAGGACCACCCCACCTGCAGTAACCTTGCATATAATCCAACCCGACACAGCGAAAGACAATTCAGTTAAAGTAATGTTTAATGTAAGTAAATTGCAACAGTCAAGCAATTCAAACGGTTTACACATCATCTTCTTGTCTTCAAGGGTATGGTTCTGGAAAAGAAATTAAATTATTACATACTTTCTGTTGAGATATGAGAGTGTTCTAAGTTATATATGTCTGCCTCTAACACAAGAAGTCGTGGGTTTGGTTTGATCCCCACCAGGGGTACTTTCTCATTGCCTTACAAAACTAACACAATACATAATGTTTTCTACCAAGGGAGCAGATTTGATAGATTAAATTTAATTCACAGAGCTGTCTTCACAATCTTACAAACTAAAACAAAACACTCAAACGTAAATGCCATAAATTCAAACATTTTAAATTTTTAGCAACAGATCATTTTAGATACTACTTTTACTAACACTTCTTATTGTTTCGCTACATTCAAAAAACAGTTTTGTTTGAAATACTACAAGAATACAACGTCAATTTATTATCTGTAAATCTATTCATCAGACTCCTTCCACATGGAACAACGTTTAGTTCGTCAACTTGCGCCACAATACCACTGGTCATAATGCACCAGTCAATTGTAACCACACACCCTAGGTCCAGGGGTGGGGTTCAGGGAAAATAGAAAAGGTCTTATCAGATCTCCAGAGGTGGGGTTCAGGGAAAAAAAGAAAAGGTCTTATCAGATCTCAAATCTGGGGGGTCAATCTGGAATCCAAAAGTAACACCAGGGGAGACGTCCTTTTGTCATGCAATAGCACACATTGTTCTGTCCAAAATGTAACACTAGCATTCAGGTGACTAAAATAAGGTAAAGATAAAATATATAACACAAGTTTGTGTCAAAAATAAGATTTGTCAAATATGAAACACAATGAATCACAAAATCAGCATACAAATATTGACTTTCATCTCAAGCATTCTCTCTTGTTGATGTCAAACTCTGCTTCTGTCCTATGTAACGTTAGGCGAAAAGTCCTTTTGTCACATTAGCAAACATATTTCTGTCCCAATTATAACATAAGCATTCAGTTTACTTAATCAAATTCAGATTAAGTATTAAACATTTAAGCTTGTATCAAAAGCATACAATGGATCACAAAAAAACAAAACATAAATATGTGTTTTATAAAAAAAGAAGATTTCTGTCCAATGCAACATTTGCAGTTATGTCCATTTGTCACGTTATCATCTATATTTCTGTCCATTTTATAACGTTTGCCTTCTTAATTCTGTCCAATAAATAACGACACCAAACACAAAAGCGATATGAATTCAATATAAACTACATACCTAATGAATGAATACTTACAAACGATATTTTACAGACGACATTGTTATATTCGAATAATTGACTGGGAAAGTCATCAAATTTCAATGATTTTCTCGCTTTATTACGCGCTTGTCTTAATGCTAGCGTGACATAATGTTAACGTTATATCGAAGGACAGAATGAGCCAAACTTGGATTAAGTTTTTATCAACAGTATTCACCACTATTTTTATCATTTAAATATCAACTATGAACCAGTCCAATATGAAAATAATCGCTACCCGGATGTTAACCCTCAGTCGGTGTAAATTATTCACGAATAGAAAAGGTGCTATCGTCATGCTAAAATGGGACAGAATCGATTTTGCGTAACATTAACACTTTTTTAGACCTAAAAAACTTTATGATCGGGAATGACCAATTTCTTGTTACATGCAATACTGTTTTTATCCGACACGTAGTCTTTGTTTTCAGTGATTTAATAAAGGTGTGTTTAGGCTTAAAACAGTTAGCAGTGGATCATGTCTGCTAATGTTACACAACAATTGGAGGACAGATTACCGTAACGATATCACCATGCGCAATTACCGAAAATTTAAGTATATTACGAACGAAATGCAATCATTTTAGATATGTTATTGTTTTAATTAACATTTCTTGCAAACATTATTCAACAGGCAAGAATAAAATACTTACCAGATGTTACTGAAAAGCATCCTTAAAAAAGTGGTCTATTTGTACCGGGAAGATTTTCTGTCTTTTTTGTCCTAAAAATCGGCATATTTTTTTTTTTACCTTATTTAACACAATATTTTCATTATTTTAATACAAATCACTTCTATAAGGTGTTCTTAATGGGTTGGGAAAGGCAATTGCTGTATAAATGACGTTGACATGCAATAACAATAAATGAAAGAAAATGGGCTCATAATTGCCTTTTTTGTGAAATCTGCCAATTGCGTTCATATCCCCGATAATGACATCAACCCCGCAATTCATTCCTTATATTTACACCAATAGTTCATTATTTCATTCAAGAATTGTGAAAAAAATATTTCATTTCATTTAAGAAAACCTTTCAGTAATCCGTTACCCATTCTGTAAATAGAACGACCCGACTGTAACCGGAAATATTTTTTTCAAATGACGTCACAATAACGCGGGAAAAGATCAACCACTTGAAATCACTTTAAAGCGTAAAATTGAAACACTTCTGGCAACAATACATTTAAAATATAATAAATTAACACTTTTAAAAATGTTGATTGTTCTTTCATGCTTTTCGATGAAATAAGGGGGTTTAACAGTGAAATAACAACAGTGAAAATATCAATTCGATATTTTCACTGCAAAATAAGGAGTGAAAATATCACATTTCAGAACTACTTTTAAATTTCCTTGTAGTTACTTGCCTTGATCAAAACAGAACACTGGACTTAGAACCAGGAAATGTTGGCAAAAAATGTTAAAAATTTAAAGAAATGTTTTATAAATTTAAATAAATATACATTTGGAAATTAACAACTTACCGTTTATTACCGGTAATTCCGTTTTTCAAACATTTTCTTGATCTTTGTCAGACTTTGAAGCTGAATGTTCGAATATTTGTTTTCATACCAAACAAATTACAAGCAAAAACAACTGTTCGAACAGAAAAATAGAATTTTATATTATCGTTCAAAAGTATTCTGAACTGTTTGCCGTTGTTATAAGTAAAATGAGCTTCCCGGAAAATTCACACAACAATTTACAGATAATCCGATATTTTTTACCCCACCCACATCTCAAAACTTGTCAACAAACTAGCGTGGCATTCACTCTTTATCTGGAAAACAAACCTGTTTTCAAGCGAAACAGACTGGTCTCTTACAGTAAGATGACTGAATATTAATTTACTATGAAACACATGCAGTCTTGAACTAAGAAGAATGTTTAAATCCAATGAATATCCAGATTTGTTTTGATAACACATTTGACCTTCCAAATTTTCATTCATGAACTAGCGGAGTAGTAATTTGGTAATGTATTCATGCCCCACTTAAAATAAAAGTGTTTTCATTATTTTTTGGAACATATGTGCATTTATAAAACTTCATTGATTACTGTTCATAAACGCTTTGAACTAAAAAACGAGCGAATAATAAACTATAAGAATGAATAGCAGAGAACTATTTCTCAGCAAACCGAAAATAGAAAAGTTGACAGCTATAATTTTGCATGAGTGGCGCCCAACAGGTAGCGGCGTAAAAACCACCCTTTTCAAAAAAGGGGGTAATTCAGATATAAATGAAAAACAAATTAAACTCTGAAAATAAGCTTCGCCACTCGAGAAAATATGTTTTTCTATGACACTCGTGAAATAAAATACGATCTTACACTGAAATAAACAAATATCCTCTATATATTTTAAGGGACCTGCTGACACAATACAAACAATAACAAGATCAATAGTTTTCATGTATATTGTTATGCAATGAATTACGATCCGAAGATGTTGCGTTCATCGATTGATAAACGCAATTGCCGAAAGGCAGTTCATTTAAGGAATGGATGTTGGGGTGTAAATATTGGGTGTCATACAGTACGTTTTCTGACTCTCCGTCCGTCCATCCCGGCATCCGTCTGTCCCAACGGTTTCAAAGACGCAATTGTTCGTCTGTAAAAAGTACCTGATTCATTACGCCTATGTGCATATGAGTCAACAACGCGCCAGAAGGGCAGTAATGTAAGGGTTGTTTGGGTTGAAAACGTATTTTATTCGGTAAGTTACACTGATTTCGTTATGTCTCAACGGTATATTTAAGAAACGACCTAGTGCACCGAACGAAGAGCAATTGCTTGTTTACAATGTCGCTTGTTTTAGATGAAAATTATTTATAGAATAATACATGGTTGACCATAGCTTTTGGTTGATAATTGCCCCAGTGGAAGGAATAATTGCCCGAGGGCTTTAGCCACTGGGGCAATTATCAAACAAAAGCCAAGGTCAACCATGTATTATCCTGTATAATACATACATTTCTAAGTTGTAAAAATGGTAAATCTGTGAGAGTGCAGCTTTAAAAACATGATTTTGTGGACATGTCTTATAATAAACATGTAGTCTGAAAGTCTTAAAAACTAGAGCTATCACTGAAGGTGATTAATACCCCCGAACGCCGCCTTTCATTATGATTTATCATTGTATGAAGTTTTATGCTATTCCATCTAGTAGTTTTCAAGTTACTGTCCGGACAAAAGTTTGACAAAAAACACACAGAAAAAGGCAATAACTCTGTAATTTGATAAAAAAAAGTGTAGTGATTCATGTACACTGAACTCCTTCTCATTGTGCTGTACCATTGTGTAAAGTTTTATTACATTTCATCCAATACTTTTCAAGTAATGCGCCGGACAAGAAACAAAGTAACAAAGGGCAATAACTCTGTAATTGGCTGAAATAGAATTGCGGTTCCTGAACACTACACTTCCTCTCATTATGATCTATCACTGTATGAAGATTTATTAAATTTCATCCAATAGTTTTCAAGTTATGCTCCGGACAAGAAAAAGTAACAAAGGGCAGTAACTCTGTAATTAGCTGAAATAGAATTGCAGTTCCTGTACACTGCACTCCCTCTCATTATGAGCTATCACTGTATGAAGTTTGATCAAATTCCATCCAATAGTTTTCAAGTTATGCTCCGGACAAGAAAAAAGTAACAAAGGGCAATAACTCTGTAATTAGCTGAAATAGAATTGCGGTTCCTGTACACTGCACTCCCTCTCAGTATGATCTAGCACTGTATGAAGTTGTATTATATTCCATCCAATAGTTTTCAAGTTATGCTCCGGACAAGAAAAAATAACAAAGGGCACTAACTCTGTAATCTGCTGAAATTGAATTGCTGTTCCTGTACACTGCACTCCCTCTCATTATGATCTATCACTGCATGAAGTGTTATTAAATTCCATCCAATAGTTTTCAAGTTGTGCTACGGATAAGAAAAAAGTAACAAAGAGCAGTAACTCTGTAATAAGCTGAAATAGAGTTATGGTTCTTATGCACTGCACTTCCTCTCATTGTGCTTTACCATTGTATGAAGTTTTAATAAATTCCATCTAGTAGTTTGCAAGTAAATGTCTGGAAAAAAATGACAGCAAAAAAACAAATAAAGGGCAATAACTCAGTAATAAGCTGAAGTAGAGTTAAGGGTCTTAAACACTGCACTTCCTCTCATTGTGCTTTACTATTGTATGAAGTTTCAATGAATTCCATCCAGTACTTTTCAAGTTATACTCCGGACAAAAAAAGTAACAAAGAGCAATAACTCAGTAATAAGCAAGAATAGAGTTATGGTTATTGTACACTGCACTTCCTCTCATTATGCTCTATCATTGTATGAAGTTTAATCCAATTCCATCCAGTAGTTTTAAAGTTATGCTCCGGACAAGGAAATTGCAACGGACCGACCGACGGACCGACCGACCACAGGGTGACTCAAATATACCCCCTTCAAACTTCGTTTTTCGGGGGTATACTAAGATACAACAGGTTTAAATGGCATTAGCTGTGAAAAATAACGAATGACTGGAAATCAAAATAGGAAACCTTTTCGTACGTGTTTTCAGACTAAGCCTGCATTTCTTCCATTCTTTAAATATTTCCTGTTTTACACCGGCTGATTGTGATGGTCATTTCAATAGGTGAGCACAGTTAGGGTCGAGCCTAGGATAAGTTTCATAAGATTCTTGGCTTGAATGACCCTAGCTTTTCGCAGGAATAATTAACATTTCTAAGCGATTAAAGTAAAACAAAGCGTTTCAACAAAACATTTCCTTGTGTCACTGCTAAATGACCTCTACCGAATGTAAACATTCGGTACGCTTTCGGGTAGTACTCGTTACTGAAACACGGCAGGTGTCATTAATTTATATAGTAAAATGTTACTTTTTATATTAACATGTGTATTATTCTACATGGTTGGCCACGGCTTTTGGTTGATGATTGCCCCAGTGGAAGGAATAATTGCCCTAGGGCTTTAGCCTTCGAGCAATTATTTTCACTAGGGCAATTATCAACCAAAAGCCATGGTCAAACATACGTTTTGTCATTTGTCAATTATTTCAAATGGATTTAAAAACATGATTTTGTGGAATAATGAAGGCTATGTCATATAATCAGCATGTAGTCTGAAAGTCTTAAAAATGAGATATAACAATATTTATGCAAAAATCTACAGAAACAAGCTCAGTAGCAAAAAGTTTAAACATAAACCCGGTTAAGTGGCTCTTGGCAAACGCCAAAGACATAGAACACAAAATCACAAACAAGAAACATAGAAGAACAGCACAAAACTCCACAAACAGCAAAGTGCATACATACTATATATATATATATATATATATATATATATATATATATATATATATATATATAAAGGGTATGTTTATCAAGAATTGTTAGGTACTGCCTTGGAACGGTCAGTAAAATGTAAATTTACTGGGGGTTTAAACCAGTTTATGTGCACAAACCTCAATCTTATCCCAACAATCCTTAATAAAGATAAAACACAAAAGGTAAATCTTATCAAAGTATGCATTAACCTGAGGAAACTTATCAATAAAACAAATAATAATAAACCCAAGTACTTCTAGTTTTAGAGATCCCAACTCTTATCTGCAGACGGAGGGATACAATTCAGAGCACCTAATGCAAAAACTTTTCAAAGATACGATGCAGTCATTGTTAGAAACTATAAACATCCCACACTGTCTTGCCTTATAAAATAAAAGGTTAAAAACTGTGTGAGTTTCATAATAAAAAGCATCATTGTACTTAAACTGGGAACAAATAACGAAAACATTATTAAAAATAAAAGCGACATGTATTCGTTAATCTTTCCTTCCAAATGATTTGAAAATGTAAAATATTTGAAGAAAATGAAGTCACATGCCAAAACACTCCGAGTCAGCCAAAAACGTGCTGTCCAAATACGGTTTTAAAGTTAACATGAATTAGCAAAATCTTCGTAAAAAATCAAAGGACTGAAAGCTTAGTTATGAAAGGATGCTATATTAAACCCTATATTTTGTTTCAGGTATTCATCTTCAAAAACTAGAAGGCAAGTGCTCTTCAAAATATTGCCTTTATATCCACGGTTTAAATAAATTCCAAGTAATTCATTAAGTCTATCTGCCCAACTACCTAGTGGAAACATTTTAATTTTACGAATTTTCTATAAAACATAAAAATCGGGATGAGCAATACTATTAGCAATCAGCGATTTAAGACTACTATTGTACTTTGATATGAGATTATAATGACCATTAACAAATTTTGAGAAAGTTTTCCTTAATTTATAATATCTGAAACCCTGTTTTAGAAGTTTTTGCGTCATAAGTTTACTGCGAGAGCTGAATTTATTTTTCATCTGTACATATTCTAGCAAATCTTATCAACTGTGCAATAAAAACACCATATGATGGTGAACTAGGAACACCACCATCCAGAGAAGGGTAATTAATTATTTTAAAATTCAAATCATCACGTTTATCATAAAGATTGATACTCAATGTATCTTCCGTTACTTCGAGTTGCAGATCTAAATAGGATGCTTTTAAAACGGATGTATTAGATTTATTAAGTTGCGAGTGTGAAGGGTAAATCGAATGAATGTTATCTGTAAACACAGGATTATCTAAACTTAGAATATCATCAATATATCTTAAAGTGCTATTGAATTTATCAAAAAGAGCTAGATCTTCAGATTTAGATAATTTCAACATATATTCACTTTCATAGCAGTATAAAAAGAGGTCTGCAAGTAAAGGTGCATAATTGGCACCCATTGGAATTCCAATTATTTGCTTATATAAACATTTACCGAATTTTAGAAAATAATTATTGAGTACAAAATTTAAAACTTCAATGACATCTGTGCATGTCCAATAGATATATTTATCTGAGCGATCATTAGTAAAAAAAACGTTTTTTAGCATTAACTGCCATGTAAGTAGTTTTCTCTCTCGCAAAAGTTTTTTCGATAAGAGGAGTCAATTTGTTTGTAACTAAAGATTGTGGAATAGATGTATTGAGCGTTGAAAAGTCATAAATATTAAGCACTGATACCTTATACCGTCTAATTTAAAAATCATTAACTAAATCTAAAGAATTATTGATAGACCAAAAGAGATTAATTATAGAATTCTCATAAACTTTACTACAGTATTTTTTCACATGAAACATTATAGCAGTTAAGCAGGATGTTAGTAAAATTGAAACTTGTTTAGTAGAACAAGAAATAGAATTAACAATAAATCGTGATTTATATGGATGTTTATGCATTTTAGGCAACCAGTGTTTTTCATGTAGAGATTTGATATACATGATCAGCTTTGGAGTTACCGAAATAGACTTTGGAGGAAGGGCCAACGGATTTTTGTTGGAAAACCCTATTTTCTTATCTATGAGGTACAATATTTTATTCATCCACGGCAATAAGGCATTTGGTTCGACACCTTCTCTTTTGCACCAGCTTGTACTATATTTGGATAAAGTGTCTGTCACTTCTAATTTACATGTATGGAAATTAATTTCAGATGCTATCCGGTATTTAGGACCTTTATTTAGCAGATTTTTAGTAATAGTACACATAAGATGGGGATGATTGGCATTAGCTGCGAAAAAAAACGAGTGACTGGAAATCAAAATAGCAAACCTTTTCGTACGTGTTTTCAGAATAAGCCTGCAATTTTTCCATTCTTTCCAACAGTCAACAATTTAACGTCTTACATGTAGTTCGTCACAAGTTTAGTAAACACTATTTCAATTAAATCCTTAATCGTGTCTCGACTTACTATATTACTTCGAAAATATAATGAAAGTTCTACTTAAAGCAGAGAGTTCTGATCAAAATTACCATTATTAGATGTGTAATAGTACACATATATGGATTTGGATTTTTTTTTATCGACGCCTTTTAATCGTTATTTTGGTGTACCATGATAGATTATAAGATTAGGGATGAACCCGGGTTTTAAAATGTACAGAATGAAACAGTAAGCATATCCTTAAATGTGCCGATTTATCTCTAAATCTGCACTCTGGAAACAATTACAATACTGTCATTGACCAAAGCAAGGTATCGGATGAGGTTTGCACGAATGAGAATGGTATTAAATCGTATTTGTGGAGATTAAAGAGCATTGATTGTAAGTCTTGTAAGAACGTGTATTGTTTTCACGATATATTAATACAGACATAATTTTATTCTAAAACAAGCGTCATCGTAAACAAGCAATTGTTCTTCATTCGGGGCACAAGGTCGTTTCTAAAAAAACGTTGAAACATATAGAAACCAGTGTTTATATTCACCGAATCGAAGACATTTTCACCCAAAACAATGAACCAGGAAACCTGGACGCACCTGCCATTACTACCCTTGATACTGGTATCGAAGTGTAGACTACGAAGAAACAGTGGTACTTATTTTTTCACCCATGCACCCATGCACTCATAATGTTGCATCTTTGATATAGTGGTGTGTTATTCAAACGATCACTTATCAATAAGTTATTGGCGCCGCACTGAAGTGCGCGCCTATTATGGAATGGGAATTTATTTTAGTTAGTGGTAGGAGCGGTTTTTAAGTTGGTTGACAGTTGGGTTTTACTGTTATTTTATAATGATTTAAAAATGCAAATGGGTGGCGATTGCATGGGTGTTAAAAATGCTTTTTATGGTTGAATAGTCTTCAATTTATCTTCAAAACATTATTTCGGAAGCACGACAAATAAGTTTAATAACCGATTCGTTTACGATTTCCGATTGGTTACCTGAAATATCTGAAATATCATGTGCCGGAAATGTGTTGACCGGTAATTATGTGAATGGGAATAATTATGTTTTATGGTGTTTTGTTATGTTTACTGCATTGATAAACCATGAGGTAATTTTTTTTCTTTAATCTAATCGATATTGGAATTAAATGTTCACCTAACTTTATTTGTTAATGTGTTGAAGGTGACATTAGTAATATTTTATTACGATTGTCCCCGAGTTGTAACACATACCGGATGTTGCTATTTTTAGAACCAGAAGGTATTTCCCCGCTATTCATAGGTCAATAATGGAATTTCTACATCGTAGTAGTTGGAAATTCGGGTGATGATTTTATCATAAATATACGTTTAAAATAAGTAAACTCTAAAAGTGCACACTGACAGTTGATTACGATACATCTAACAATTTGAGTCATTACAGTAAAACATGGATTATAAGTGAAGTATACGCTTAAGAGAAGATTTTCTGTCGAAAAAACGAATGTCAACAATTGGCATGGAACTGGGATATTCGTATCAAAGGGCTATGTATGTAAGTATCTTTGAGTAGTTTTGTACGTTGATGTGTTCAAAAATGTTTGTTTTTTAATTTATTTATGGAATTCTTAAATCATTTTTACTTGCTAAATGTTAGAACAGCGTGTTAATATTTTTACATACATGTACTATAATCATATATTATTATAAATATACATGTAACATCTACTTATGCACCAGTCAATTGTAACCCTCCCCCCAGGTCAGGGGAATAGCCGGGACTTTGACTTTCGGTCCAGCCAACCCCAGGTAAAATCCTCGTCCTGCGAGGACGAACTGATGGTCAAATCCCTGCCATATGCCCCCGCGCCCGTGGGAGCCTAGGTAAGGCATATTCCCCGCTATATTTTGCTCGAAGACAAAACCACCGCATTCACCCGGCACTGCAGGGCCACCTGAAAGGTAAAAACACAGCCTGTTTCCCCGGCATAACCCCGGACCTGGGGGCCATGGTTATAATTGACTGGTGCATTATGTACATGTTTCATATTTTTAAATGTACTTATGCACATTATTTATGTATACGATATGAGCATGTAATCTTTTGTTTGATTGTTTTATCTTAGAAAAATATTAGACGACTTAAAATTTTGTTTAAAAATGATGTGTTTTGGTATGTGACCTATTTTTAACATACCATAATACATGAACATACCCATAATTTGTTTACAAACTGCATATTTTCAAAATAAACCTGTAAGAAAAGACGAACATGGTTTCGGGCTGGAAGCCACGACAGCTTTGACAATAGCGACATTCATTTGCTTGGTGTAGGTCTCGTTAAAACCCCGTACTGTTGTGAATCATTATCAACCATATGCACAACAACTACACATTTGTGCTTACCAACTTACCCTTGGCTAAAACGGATATTATTGCAGAATGTATAATTGATACATGTGCATTTGTCTTTCACAGTTGTAGTTTCTGCCGGTTGATAATCAGAAGTCTAGTTTCTTTCAGGTAGGAAAATGACTGAATATTACTTAGTCAACAAATTGGGGTTATGAATAATTCGATCCTGCATTGAATACTATGTTGGATCATTGAGACAGATTTGACATCCATGTCATCCACAAGGCAGTCACATCTGATAGAGATGATGTGAGTATTTCATAAAAAACATATTTGAGTTGGTGTTTGTTGTTTTATAAACTCACTGTATTCAATAATCAAGTGGTGGTGGTGGTGGTGGTGGTGGTGGTGATGGTGGTGATGATGATGATGATGATGATGATGATGAATTTTATTGATAAATTTAGTAATTTCCTTTTTATATATTATCTACATGTATGTATCAGCTTGTTTTTTTTTTTTTAAATAATGTCGAGAAATATTAAACTGTTTATATTTTCTTTTGTATATGTATGGCAGTATTATTATCTATGCTAATTAGTTAGAAAGGCTTTTAAAGTACATTTTTTTTCCTTTACAGCACTAAACATTCTAGCTGGGTAAAGAACCTGAAGGGGCATAAAAACCAAATCAGCGTTGACTCAGCATTGAGTAATTATCATCTGTGCACACACTACAAGTACAAACGCATGGAAACAGACCAAACTTCAAATGTTGAAGAGTGAAGACTTATTGTGAAAAATTCTAAATGTAAGAATACCATTGACAAAATAAAACAAATAAACATCGATTACCTACAGAGACTGTTTACATGTTATAATATTAAAAAGACAAATTAGTTGAGAACGTTCACTCTGACATTTTTGGAGGGTCATTACCGTCTACTTAGTGTTCTTGTTTCTTTACATATTTTAATTTGATAGTACATTCATTGTTTTTAAATCTGAATTCTGAGTTAGTATCATACGTAAAATTCATTTATTTGAATGATTACATTTTATGAATAAGTCCAATAAAGCTTTATCAATTTTTACAAGAAAAGGGTTGATTTTTAAGCATTTTATTAGCTATAAAAATGTATGGTTACATGACATTATGTATATTTTCTTCAAAATTGAACGGTAAACTATCATAAATTGTCTTTTAAATTGTTCATTGGACATCAAAGAAAATATTTAAAATGATTTCAGCAGGTTTTCTTCTTATTATTTATTTTTTATGAATTTATAAAACTGCTTTATATTTTCAAACATCGAAATACTGCTCTGTTCAGAAGTTTTTGCATGTGTATCAATAATGCTGTTCGGTTGAACTTATGTTTTCTGTTAACTGAAGTTGATTTCACCAGAAACTGTTGTGTTTATTTCATAATCTCTGATAATGTGAAACAAAAATCAAATATAGACAAAATATTTACTTGTCGCTCTTTGTAGCCCTTGGAGTTTGGGGTTGGGTGTAATGGAACTTAAATTACTTTTTTAATTCACGGTAAAATATCTTCAAAATTTGGATAAAAGTCCCATTGTGTACCTTGATAATAACTGTGTTGTCGGTGAAAGCTTTTATTAAAGTGTGTATTACTTAAATACCTTAATTCAGCTTAAATGATTATGGCCTTTAATGATTTTTGTTTTCATATAGATTTCCTGTTATATTGAGCTTTGTCAATTTTTTTGTTGTTTTGTATTATGTACAATTACTACTTCTATTTCCTAACTTAAATTTTTTGTCTCATTTGTCAAACTGAATTGGTACATATTTCATATAAAGTGAAAAACACACACACACTATTTTTAAAGATGCACTCTTACTCCCAAACAAGACTTATCACAATTAATATTATTATAATTTTGATTTTTCAAAATGGATTGATAAATGTCAACAACAATGTTTCTAATGAAGGATTTTGAGTTCAATTTGCTAATAAAAATGAACATAAAACATGGTATTTCTGCCTTGTGATACTATAGTAGACCACAGTAAATCTTTTAGCAATCACCAATCATTTAATATTTGTCATGCTTTCTGCTATTATAAACACGGTCACAAGCTTGTTATAAATCAGTAAACAATATTTCAGTAAATGCATTATTTAGTAAGTAGTTATTGTTTTATCAGTCAATTTGATGTGTGTTATAAATACAATTATATGCAGGGCTTCCATTAAAGGAAGTTTGGAAGTATATTACTCCTTAGAAATGGGTTAAAACTTAATTTTGAAGAAAACCACCAAAGAAGAAAGCTTGGAACTTCCAAAATTGATGGACAGGAAGTTTATACTTCCAGTTTCAAATTCTTAATGGAAGCCCTGTTATATGTATTGATTTCAAATAAGAGTTTCACTTTAAAGATGCTCATTTAAAGATAATGAACAGACACACAAAAACTAGACACATTGATACTAATTGTATGAATGATTATTGTTTAGGTGACCTCTGATTTGTTTTGGAGATATTCATAGATGGGTGTTATTCTTTGTTGTCTTCAGTTTCTTATACATTTAAGGATTTTTATAATTGCTTTTCTAGTCTATGTAAATTTAATGCAAATGAAAACACACTTTAAAGTAGACACATTTGATACTAATTATATAAATGATTATTGTTTACATGTACTCTGATTTGTTATGAAGATATTCATAAAGGGGTGTTCTTCATGTTATTATACATTTTTGACTTGATTTAGTATTGCTTTTCTGGTATATATTCATTTAATGCACAAAGAAATTATTTTAAGTGTTCAGTATCACTTTCACACATTGTTTACTATTATTTTGTGCATATTTGGCCTATAATGCTTATATGTGCATTGTTGTATTTCAAAACTTTTGTGAAAAATAGAAACAGTATTATTTCTTTCATGCATAGTCTGATTCAGTTTGTATGCATTATTTTTTATCATATTTGAAAAAAAAACTGCCATTGTCCTATAAGACACATGCTATTTTCGTGTTAATATCACTATCAACTAAAATCATCCATTTTCAACTCTTCTTTATCATGTAAATGGAGAAGTTAACATTATAACTCCATTGACCAGTTTTCTATGCAATTTGTCCAATTTTATACATTTAAGTATTATTAAACAACTAAAAACAAGGCATGTTATGTTATAAATGCATTTCATCTAGTAAACAATGTTCTCTTTTTATATAACAGTTCAATTATTATGTTCTATTTATGTTTGTAACTTTCATACGAAATGATAATGTTTATTAAAGTACTACAAAAATTGTTATTTCATGTCACTTCTTCATGATGAATTCCCCATATAATCAGGAAACTTATTCTTCCCTTCAAGTTGTCATTCCAGCTTGGTGACTTTGCCCCCTCCCCCTAAATGATTACAACTGCAGTGTACAAGAACAATAACTCTATTACAGCGAATTGCAAGAGTTATTCCCTTTGTTCCTTTTCCTGTCCGTAGCATAACAAGAAAACTACTTTTTGGAATTTCATTAAACATCATTCAATGGTAAAGCACAACAAGAGGAAGTGCAGTGCACAATGACTATAGCTGTATTTCAGCTAATTACAGAATTATTGCCCTTTGCCTCTTTTTCTTGACCAGAGCATTACTTTCAAAATACTCATGGTATTGAAATAAAACTTGGTATATGGATAGGTGGCAATGACAAAAAGTACAGTGCACAAGCACCCTAATTCTGTCGTGTTCATTAATGTACCACACCCCTAATGAAATATTCAACTTGAAACTCTTCAATTTCAATGCTTTAGCCTATGCTGTTAAGCAGAATACTACAAATATTTTGAGAATTTCATGGATGCGGTTCGATGCATTGTAATATGCTTGTTGGCCTTGACATTCCTTGTTTTTCAACATATAACAAATGCATAAACTATTAAACGGCGCCATTGATGCTTTGCATCAATGGTCTTTCTTGTCATATACTAGTATGCGATTTCTGCTCTAGTAAAGTGAGATAATTAAGTAACTCAATGCAAACTTCAATGAGTTGTAAATGTGGAAGTCCATGGACAGTAAGCATATATAGTTGGTTAAGCAGAGAAACACCGCTTGTCAAGCACTTAACCAGCTCAGCGAAGACGGAAACCATATTTACAAAAAAATTCGGGTGTGGGTTACGCGGCTTCCGGACTTTGCAGATTGGTGGGGGTTTATGGGCGAGTGATTGTTGTGTTCGATTGGTGGCGGTCTATTGATAAGATACTGAAACAGTATTTGTGCTTTTCCTCTGACATTGCAGAGTACAGAAAAGAAGTTCGTTTTCGCGGTCACATGACCACCTGACTGTAGATAAACATCACGTGGTCTACTAACCTAATAAACTAAAGTTTACACGGCACCTTGTAATTGGATCGATTTGTATGCTAGTGACAGGATAAATGTTGGATTTAGATCGCGACGTCGGCGACTTAAATACAACGTTGTATCAACGTCAAAATCACGATGTCAGTCCGACGTCGCAATTAGACATCGAACCGACGTTGTGATTTGGTTATTGTTTGTAATAAGTTGTATTTTATCAAGTTGATACTTGATATACACATGATGTAACAAAATACATGATATACAAATGATGTAACAAGAAGTTGCTCAAAAAATCGAGATACTGCTGCAAATAAATACTAAAACTTGATTATTTTATTTTTCGAGTTGCTTCCCTTGTCAGTGCCCTTGGTTTCTGTAATTGGAATTTCCGCATGGTGTCTCATGTTTATAGACTTTTTTCTTTCTTTTTTTTTGTTGTTGTTAAAAATCATCTTGTTGCACAAACAACAAGCAGAAATACTTATATCGATAGTTTCTAATCCTGCATTTAGATAATTCCGAAAAAAATGCATGTTTAATTCCTTATCTTAAAATAGACGCGCGCAATTTTGAACCCATTTCGATCCGCCATATTGCTCATGTGTTGTACGAATATTGACGAGAGAGAAAGAGTCAATTACTCCTCTAGAGTCTCGACTGTGCATATTTTAAATTATACAACAAGGTAAGTTGATACAATGCATGTTTAACGGTTTATATCAATAATTTTCTGTTGTTTTACAAGGCGGTTTCAATGAAAATTTAGCATACATGTAATTCAACCCGATTCGCCCTCAATTGGCATCGCGCCAATTTGTATTTTTTTTGTATGAGAAAACAGTGTTAATTGTTCTCTTAAATAAAATCTGTAAATAGGATCAGAAAGGCCCATGCGCAATTTTCTGTTGTATGTATAATGCAATTAAACTAGTTTGTTATTTACCATTGTTATTGTTAGATTCACTGTCATCCAGCAACATTGTATAATTATTTATATTGTTATTAAATTCATATTATTCTGTACCCCTTTTTGACAGATTTATGACGGATGATGTAATGCCTGGCTTAAACGTGAAGGGGAAAAGGAGAAAAAAAGCAGTTTTTCAAGGTGTTCAAGGTAATACTTCCCAAGTCAAATCTGCTTCTTGACAGTAAACATTTAATAAGGTTATTATTAAAGCGAGTACCAGGTATAGTCTTGTGCATTCACCTCTTATAAAAACGGCACTGGTGCCTGCTAAAGGAAAACAAAGCAATTATTCACTGAAAATGATCTAATCCGCGATAGCTTTGATCACAGATTCTAGTCACTGAAATAAGTATAACAATTAAGAGATATTGAAAAAAATACAGCAGGTATTGTACCAAAACTGGAGAATTTTTTTTGTGTGGAATTTGATATCAAAACTATATTTTCAGCAATTTCAAGTCAATATCATTTTATTCAACAAGATTTTTATGTATTTCAGCAAGTGTCACTGTGATTTCTGCTACTGAACATGAGGTTTATGGGACAATTTGGATCCTGTCTAAAGTACGCTCCAGACAGAGAAGGGGGTGGAGGACGAACTGTTTACACAAGTTAATTAACCTACATCTCTAAACATATAAATTAACCATGTGTCATTTAATTTGATGTGCCTTTATCATTTAACAGTGTCTGTACAGATTTGTTGTGAAATTTAAACTTGTACATTCTCGGAGTTGTTTGTTAATGAATGTAGGTAAATCCTGTGGTAATTCCTAATTACCTGTAACTTGTGTGGTATGCATGTTTATACAATGGATTTTGATCGTTATCATGACGTTGTTCCAACGTCGTAAATCCGACGTTATTCCAACGTCGTAACTCCGACGACGATTCAATGAAGTTTTATAAATGCACATATGTTCCAAAAAATAATGAAAACACTTTTATTTAAAGTGGGGCATGAATACATAACCAAAATACTACTCCGCTGGTTCATGAATGAAAATTTGGAAGGTCAAATGTGTTATCAAAACAAATCCGGATACCAATTGGATTTAAACATTCTTCTTAGTTCAGGACTGCATGTGTTTCATAGTAAATTAATATTCAGTCATCTTACTGTAAGAGACCAGTCTGTTTCGCTTGAAAACAGGTTTGTTTTCCAGATAAAGAGTGAATGCCACGCTAGTTTGTTGACAAGTTTTGAGGTGTGGGTGGGGTAAAAAATATCGGATTATCTGTAAATTGTTGTGTGAATTTTCCGGGAACCTCATTTTACTTATAACAACGGCAAACAGTTCAAAATACATTTGAACGATAATATAAAATTCTATTATTCTGTTCGAACAGTTGTTTTTGTCTGTAATTTGTTTTGGTATGAAAACAAATATTCGAACATTCAGCTTCAAAGTCTGACAAAGATCAATAAAATGTTTGAAAATCGGAATTACCGGTAATAAACTGTAAGTTATTAATTTCCAAATATATATTTATTTAAATTTATAAAACATTTCTTTAATTTTTTAACATTTTTTTGCCAACATTTACTGGTTCAAAGTCCAGTGTTCTGTTTTGATCAAGGCAAGTACAACGTTACAACGTCTTTCCAACGTCAATTGTTTGCTGGGTATGCTTATTGACAAATGCATACTGCTATTGATGAATATTAATTTAGCTTTCAATTGTCTCATTGCATTTAGACGAATGCACTTACAATTTAAAATGAGAAATGTCAATAAAGCAGCATGCATTAACTGGCGGATAATCCCTTCCATAACCGTTAGCCCGGTATTCTTGTCGAGAGAAACAGTATGCTTCAAAATGCGAATTATCACAAGCGCTAGCCAGACATTGTTCCTTTCAAAATGACGTAGAACCCGGCTAGCCTTAATCGATTAGCGAAAGCGGCCGAAGGATGGGAACCATCGGGAAAGGGTTGACTGTTCCGACATGTTCGGGCCACTGCATCTACGAGCCAGGTGTTTTGTTTGTAGCTTACGAAGAAGTTATAATTTTCAACGAGAATTGGTCTTTGTTTACATTTTCGCCGGGCGAACATTCTTCACTTGTTTCATATTACAGTATAGGGTACTTTTGAATTTTGTCAAATCCCATTTTATGTTTAAGGCAATGTATTATATTGTTGATATACATGTTCAAGTATGTGTAAAATATAATTTTGGCTCGTTGAACTGATTTATTATGACTTTAATGAGCCTTTGTAATCAAGCCACTG
The DNA here is from genome assembly GCF_026914265.1 of Mya arenaria. NCBI lineage: Eukaryota > Metazoa > Mollusca > Bivalvia > Myida > Myidae > Mya > Mya arenaria. The sequence goes on along the minus strand of NC_069123.1, from coordinate 21,673,404 downwards.
TGGTTGTGAGTTGTTTAAGTCGGAATGGAGTGTGGAAACTGTTGCTGTTGCTGAAATTTCTCCAGAAATTGAAGAAATAATAAACATTTCTTTTGATGACTTGCCTGAAGTTACAAATAAAAATGAAAGGGACAATGAAAGTTTAGATCTATGTCAACAGCTTAATGAAAGTGATGACATGCCAACCATTCATAAATATATACAACAGGGCAGTAGGTTTAATGGTAAAAATATTTTCGTAGGCAAGGAATAATGGAAGATACATTTCAGAGTTTAAGCAAGTCGTCTTTCATAAATATCTTACCTGAAGTGTTGTTAGTCCGTTTGAAAATGTAAAAAACGAGAGCCTTTACTGGTCTTATTATTAATAAATTTAGCTCTATGTGTCTCAAAGACGACGATGTATCCTTACGCGAGGGAAGGCTACATACTACTTGGAATTACCGAGTGATGAATTGAGGGTTTTGGATAATAAAAAATAAAAATAATCTTTTAATTTTTATTGTTGTAACTATAAGTATTGAATATTATTTTTTCTGCGTTTCATTGATGTATAAAGTGTCGGAAAAAATACCCCTAATTTATACATAAACACCTCCGCAAGTTTAATCTCACAGAGGCGAATTGTCTTCATTTATTGATTGAATAATTATTTTCTTTATATGCAATTATTTTACATTTAAACCTTTATGAAATTGTATAAATATAGCAATATCCAACCAGATTTATGATAGAGTTGTTTTATTTTCAAGAAATCTTTCAATGATGAGTGTTTCATGTATGACACCCACCGTGACGTTTTTGTCAAAACAAAGCGGTATCATTTAAACTATGTATCCTGTAAATTGCTTTGTTTGTGTGTGGGCCAATGACAAAAGAGGATTTTTTGTGCTTTTTTTTCTGTTCTTTTAAGTACGATTTAAATCTTGAAACAGCCCCAGGGGTTTATAAATAAATGAGATGGACAGAACGGCATATGACAGAAGTTGTTTTATTGACCCACATCGCTGACACGTGTTTCACATTTGTATGCTCACTGGCACCGAAGAAAATGTCAACACAGTAGCCCCAACAAGTATCATAATAAACAATTGAAGTAAAAAATGATAAGCCATGTTTTCATGCTTTGAGTTCTAAGTGGATGACTCAACACATTCCCCGTACACACACACACATATATATATATATATATATATATATATATATACACGCATCTCCCCATGCATGTTAATGGTCAATAACTTTTTTCCACTGAATAAATCTTACATTCTCTTACAATGATAAAAACTTGATTTTTTATGGTTGATGAATTTGATTTCATCAGCAATCATTCATAAGCGACATAGACAAGTCAAGAGATATTTTAGTAGCACCATCCTTACTCTAAAGTAAATCACTTTCAACTACGAATTGACATAAAAGTTATAATTATCTTTGCAAACTGATATAAATTAAGCAAAAACTATCTTTTATTTCTTGTTAATGCGTTTTACCTTTTTGGGGGAATATTTGTGCACTCAATCATGTAAAACATTAAATCAACAAGCAATTATATCAAGAGTGCATTCTTAATTACCTCTTAAGCTAAACAATTAAGTTTTATATAGAAGATTCATAAACTTTTCTAAAACTAAATAACTCCAAAGAATAGTGGAAGAAAAGCATGATGTTTCGATACAAATTTATTGGCTGTTGCTTATTCTAGGTGGCTAGTAGCAGGAGAATAGGTTACCGCAATCAGACGAATATAGGAGATAAACAGCAAGGGAATTGGTTATCACATTCAGTCGAATATCGGAGGCTAACTGAGAGCTCATCTGTTATCACTATCAGACGAATATCGGGGTTAGCAGCAAGAGCATCTATTAGACAAGTATCGCAAATACGCTGCAAGATGATCTGTTATCACGTACAGACGAATATCGAAAGTTAGCAGCAAGAGCATCGCGGTTACCACGATTAGAAGACTTTCGGAATTTAGCAGCAAGAGCTCCAGTTATCACATACAGACGCATATCGGTAGTTAGCAGCAAGCGCACCGATTATCACAATTAGAAAAATATCAGACGTTAGCAGCAACGGAATCGGTAAACGCAATCAGTCAAATATCGAAGGTAAGCAGCAAGAGAATCGGTTACTACAAACCGTCAAATGTCGGAGATTAGCAGAAAAAGCATCAGTTATTACAAGCAAAGAACGTCGGAGATTAGCAGATAGAGAATAAGTTGTATAAACATTCTAATATCGGAGGCTAAAAGTAAAAGCATCAGCTACTACAAACAGTCAAATATCGGATGCTAGCAGTAAGGACAGTAGGGCAGCGGTTGTCAAAATAGGTAGAATGTCGGCGGCTAGCAGCAAAGGCAGCGGTGGTCACAGTCAGTCGAATGCTGGAGGATAACAGCAAGGGCAGCGGTTGTCACAATCTGTCGATTGTTGGAGGAATGTAGCAAGGGTAGCGGTTGTCACAGTCAGTCGAATGTTGAAGGATAGCAGCAAGGGGAGCGGTTGTCACAACCAGTCGAATGTTGGAGGATAGAAGCAATTAGTCGGATGTTGAAGGATAGCAGGAAGGGCAGCGGTTGTCACAATCACTTGAAAATATTGGAGGATAGCAGCAAGGGCAGCGGTTGTCACAATCAGTCGAATGTTGGAGGAAAGCAGCAAGTGCAGCGATTGTCACAATCAGTCGGATGTTGGAGGATAGCAGCAAGGGCAGCGGTTGTCCCAATCAGTTGAAAATATTGGAGGATAGCAGTAAGGGCAGCAGGTTTCACAATCAGTCGAATGTTGGAGGATAAAAGCAAGGGCAGCGGTTGTCACAATCAGTCGAATGTTGGAGGATAGCAGCAAGGGCAGCGGTTGTCACAAACAATCGAATGTTGGAGGAAAGCAGCAAGGGCAGCGGTTGTCACAATCGGTCGAATGTTGTAGGATAACAGCAAGGGCAGCGGTTGTCACAATCGGTCGAATGTTGAAGGATAGCAGCAAGGGCAGCGGTTGTCACAATCAGTCAAATATTGGAGGATAGCAGCAAGGGCAGCGGTTATCACAATCAGTCGAATATTGGAGGATAGCAGCAAGGGCAGCGGTTGTCACAATCAGTCGAATGTTGGAGGATAGAAGCAATGGCGGCGGTTGTCACAATCAGTCGAAAGTTGGAGGATAGCAGCAAGGACAGCGGTTGTCACAATCAGTCGAATATTGGAGAATAGCAGCAAGGGCAGCGATTGTCACAATCAATTGAAACTATTGGAGGATAGCAGCAAGGGCATGACACAATCAGTCGAATGTCGGCGGCTAGCAGCAAGGGCAGCGGTTATCACAATCAGTCGAATGTTGGAAGAATGTAGCAAGGGCAGCGGTAGTCACAATCAGTCGGATGTTGGAGGATAGCAGAGAGGGCAGCGGTTATCACAATCAGTTGAAAATATTGGAGGATAGCAGCAAGGGCAGCAGTTGTTATAATCAGTCGAATGTTGGAGGATAGCAGCAAATGCAGCGATTGTCACAATCAGTCGGATGTTGGAGGATAGCAGCAAGGGCAACAGTTGTCACAATCTGTCGAATGTTGGAGGATAGCAGCAAGGGCATCGGTTGTCACAATCGGTCGAATGTTGGAGGATAGCAGCAAGGGCAGCGGTTGTCACAATCAGTCGAATATTGGAGGAAAACAGCAAGGGCAGCGGTTGTCACAATCAGTCGAATATTGGATGAAAACAGCAAGGGCAGCGGTTGTCACAATCAGTCGAATATTGGAGAAAAACAGCAAGGGCAGCGGTTGTCACAATTAGTCGAATGTTGGAGGATAGCAGCAAGGGCAGCGGTTGTCACAATTAGTCGAATGTTGGAGGATAGCAGCAAGGGCAGCGGTTGTCACAATCAGTCGAATATTGGAGGATAGCAGCAAGGGCAGAGGTCGTCACAATCAGTTGAAAATATTGGTGGATAGCAGAAAGGGCAGCTGTTGTCACAATCTGTCGAATATTGGAGGATAGCAGCAAGGGCAGCGGTTGTCACAATCAGTCGAATATTAGAGGATAGCTGCAAGGGCAGCGGTTGTCACAATCAGTCGAATGTTGGAGGATAGCAGCAAAGGCGGCGGTTGTCACAATCAGTCGAATGTTGGAGGATAGCAGCAAGGGCGGCGGTTGTCACAATCAGTCGAATGTTGGAGGATAGCAGCAAGGCCGGCGGTTGTCACAATCAGTCGAATACTAGAGAATAGCAGCAAGGGCGGCGGTTGTAACAATCAATTGAAACTATTGGATGATAGCAGCAAGGGCATGACACAATCAGTCGAATGTCGGCGGCTAGCAGCAAGGTCAGCGGTTGTCACAATCAGTCGAATGTTGGAGGATAGCAGCAAGGGCAACAGTTGTTACAATCAGTCGAATATTGGGGGATAGCAGCAAGGGCAGCGGTTGTCACAATCAGTTAAAAATGTTGGAGGATAGCAGCAAGGGCAGCGGTTGTCACAATCAGTTGAAAATATTGGAGGATAACAGCAAGGGCAGCGATTTTCACAATCAGTCGAACGTTGGAGGATAGCAGCAAGGGCAGCGGTTGTCACAATCAGTTGAAAACATTGGAGGATAGCAGGAAGGGCATGACACAATCAGTCGAATGTCGGCGGCTAGCAGCAAGGGCAGCGGTTGTCAAAATCGGTCGAATTTCGGCGGCTAGCAGCAAGGGCAGCTGTTGTCACAATCAGTCGAATGTTGGAGGATAAAAGCAAGAGCAGCGGTTGTCACAATCAGTCGAATGTGGGATGACAGGAGCAAGGGCAGCGGTTGTCACGATCAGTCGAATGTTGGAGGATAGCAGGAAGGGCAGCTGTTGTCACAATTAGTCGGATGTTGGAGGATAGCATCAAGGGCAGCGGTTGTCACAATCAGTCGGATGTTGGAGGATAGCGGAAAGGGCAACAGCTGTCACAATCAGTTGAAAATATTTGAGGATAGCAGCAAGGGCAGCGGTTGTCACAATTAGTCGAATGATGAAGGATAGCAGCAAGGGCAGAGGTTGTCACAATCAGTCGGATGTTGGAGGATAGCAGCAAGGGCAGCGGTTGTCACAATCAGTTGAAATTATTGGAGGATAGTAACTAGGGCAGCGGTTGTCACAATATGTCGAATGTTGGAGGATAGCAGCAAGGGCAGCGGTTGTCAAAATCAGTCGAAGGTTGGAGGATAGCCGCAAAGGCAGCTGTTGTCAGAATCAGTCGACTGTTGGAGGATAGCAGCAAGGGCAGTGGTTAACACAATCAGTCAAATGTTGGAGGATAGCAGCAAGGGCATCGGTTGTCACAATTTGTCGATTATTGGAGGAAAGCAGCAAGGGCAGCAGTTGTCACAATCAGTCGAATGTTGGAGGAAAGCAGCAAGGGCGTCGGTTGTCACAATATGTGGAATGTTGGAGGATAGCAGCAAGGGCAGCGGTTGTCACAATATGTCAAATGTTGGAGGATAGCAGCAAGGACAGCAGTTGTCACAATCAGTCGAATGTTGGAGGATAGCAGCAAGGGCGTCGGTTGTTACAATATGTCGAATGTTGGAGGATAGCAGCAAGGGCAGCGGTTGTCATTATATGTCAAATATTGTGGGATAGCAGCAATGGCAGCGGTTGATACAATCAGTCGAATATTGGAGAATAGCAGCAAGGACAGCAGTTGTCACAATCAGTCAGATGTTGGAGGATAGCAGCAAGGGCAGCGGTTGTCATAATCAGTCGAATGTTGGAGGATAACAGCAAGGGAAGTGGTTTACACAATCAGTCAAATGTTGGAGGATAGCAGCAAGGGCAGCGGTTGTCACAATATGTCGATTATTGGAGGAAAGCAGCAAGGGCGTCGGTTGTCACAATATGTCGAATGTTGGAGGATAGCAGCAAGGGCAGCGATTGTCACAATATGTCAAATATTGTGGGATAGCAGCAAGGGCAGCGGTTGATACAATCAGTCGAATATTGGAGGATAGCAGCAAGGACAGCGGTTGTCACAATCAGTCGGATGTTGGAGGATAGCAGCAAGGGCAGCGGTTGTCACAGTCAGGTAAAATATCGGAGGATAGCAGCAAGGGCAGCGGTTTTCACAATCAGTCGAATGTTGGAGGATAGCTGCAAGGGCAGCGGATGTCAAAATTACTCGAACGTTGGAGGATAGCAGGAAAGGCAGCAGTTGTCAGAATCAGTCAAATGTTTGAGGATAACAGCAAGGACAGCGGTTGTCACATTCGGTCGAATGTTGGAGGATAGCAGCAAGGGCAGCGGTTATCACAATCAGTCGGATGTTGGAGAATAGCAGCAAGGGCGACAGTTGTCACATTCGGTCGAATGTTGGAGGATAGCAGCAAGAGCAACGGTTGTCACAATCGGTCGAATGTTCGAGGAAAGCAACAAGGGCAGCGGTTGTCACAATTCGTCGAATGTTGGAGGATAGCAGCAAGGGCAGCGATTGTCAAAATCAGTTGAAAATGTTGGAGGAAAGCAGGAAGGGCAGCTGTTGTCACAATCAGTCGAATGTTGGAGGATAGCAGTAAGGGCAGCGGTTGTCACAGTCAGTTAAAAATATCGGAGGATAGTAGCAAGGGCAGCGGTTTTCACAATCAGTCGAATGTTGGAGGATAGCAGCAAGGGCAGCGGATGTCAAAATTAGTTGAACGTTGGAGGATAGCAGGAAAGGCAGCGGTTGTCAGAATCAGTCGAATGTTGGAGGATAACAGCAAGGCCAGCGGTTGTCACATTCAGTCGAATGTTGGAGGATAGCAGCAAAGGCAGCGGTTATCACAGTTAGTCGGATGTTGGAGGATAGCATCAAGGGCGGCAGTTGTCACATTCGGTCGAATGTTGGATGATAGCAGCAAGAGCAACGGTTGTCACTATCGGTCGAATGTTCGAGGATAGCAACAAGGGCAGCGGTTGTCACAATTCGTCGAATGTTGGAGGATAGCATCAATGCCAGCGGTTGTCACATTCGGTTGAATGTTGGAGGATAGCAGCAAGGGCAGCGGTTATCACAATCAGTCGGATGTTGGAGGATAGCAGCAAAGGCGGCAGTTGTCACATTCGGTCGAATGTTGGAGGATAGAAGCAAGAGCAACGGTTGTCACAATCGGTCGAATGTTCGAGGATAGCAACAAGGGCAGCGGTTGTCACAATTCGTTGAATGTTGGAGGATAGCAGCAAGGGCAGCGATTGTCAAAATCAGTTGAAAATGTTGGAGGAAAGCAGCAAGGGCAGCTGTTGTCACAATCAGTCGAATGTTGGAGGATAGCAGCAAGGGCAGCGGGTGTCACAATCTCTCGAATGTTGGAGGAATGCAACAAGGGCAGCAGTTGTCATAATCAGTCGAATGTTGGAGGATAGCAGCAAGGGCATCGGTTATCACAATCAGTTGAATGTTGGAGGATAGTAGCAATGGCAAAGGTTGTCACAATAAGTCTAATGTTGGAGGATAGTAGCAAGTGCATCGGTTATCACAATCAGTTGAATGTTGTAGGATAGTAGCAAGGGCAGTGGTTGTTACAATCAGTTGAATGTTGGAGGATAGCAGCAAGGGCAGCGGTTGTCACAATTCGTCGGATGTTGGAGGATAGCAGCAAGAGCAGCGGTTTTCACAATCAGTCCAGCGTTGGAGGATAACAGCAAGGTTAGCGGTTTTCACAATCAGTTAAAAAGATTGGATGATAACAGCAAGGGCAGTGGTTGTCACAATCAGTTGGAAATATTGGTGGATAGTAGCAAGGGCAGCGGTTGTCACAATCAGTCGAATGTTGGAGGATAGAATCAAGAGCAGCGGTTGTCACAATCGCAACGTCTGTCACAATCAGTTTAATATTGGAGGAAAGCAACAAGGTTAGCGGTTGTCACAATTCGTCGGATGTTGGAGGATAGCAGCAAGGGCAGCGACTGTCACAATCAGTCGATTGTTGGACAATATAAGCAAGGGCAGCGGTTGTCACAATCAGTCGAATGTTGGAGGATAGGAGCAAGGGCAGCGGTTGTCACAATCAGTCGAATGTTGGAGGATAGCCGCAAAGGCAGCGGTTGTCACAATCAGTCGACTGTTGGAGGATAGCAGCAAGGGCATTGGTTTACACAATCAGTCAAATGTTGGAGGATAGCGGCAAGGACATCGGTTGTCACAATATGTCGATTATTGGAGGAAAGCAGCAATGGCAGCGGTTGTCACAATCAGTCGAATGTTGGAGGATAGCAGCAAGGGCGTCGGTTGTCACAATATGTCGAATGTTGGAGGATAGCAGCAAGGACAGCGGTTGATACAATCAGTCGAATATTGGAGGGTAGCAGCAAGGACAGCGGTTGTCACAATCAGTCGGATCTTGGAGGATAGCAGCAAGGGCATCGGTTGTCACAATTAGTCGAATGTTGGAGGATAACAGCAAGTGCAGTGGTTGTCACAATCAGTCGAATGTTGGAGGATAGCAGCGAGGGCAGCTGTTGTCACAGTCAGCTAAAAATATCGGAGGATAGCAGCAAGGGCAGCGGTTTTCACAATCAGTCGACTGTTGGAGGATAGCAGCAAGGGCAGCGGATGTCAAAATTAGTCGAACGTTGGAGGATAGCAGGAAAGGCAGCGGTTGTCAGAATCAGTCGAATGTTGGAGGATAACAGCAAGGGCAGCAGTTGTCACATTCGTTCAAATGTTGGAGGATAGCATCAAGGGAATATTGGAGGATAGCAGGAAGGGCAGCGGTTGTCACAACCGATCGAATGTTGTAGGAATGCAGCAAGGCCAGCGGTTATCACAATCAGTCGAATGTTTGAGGATAGCAGCAGTGGCAGCGGTTGTCACAATCTGTCGAATGCTGGAGGATAGCAGCAAGGGTAGCGGTTGTCACAATCAGTTGAAAATATTGGTGGATAGCAGCAAGGGCAGTGGTTTTCACAATCAGTCCAACGTTGGAGGATAACAGCAAGGGTAGAGGTTTTCACTATCAGTTGAAAATATTGGAGGATAACAGCAAGGGCAGCGGTTGTCACAATCAGTTGAAAATATTGGAGAATAGCAGCAAGGGCAGCGGTTGTCACAATCAGTCGAATGTTGGAGGATAGAAGCAAGAGCAGCGGTTGTCACAATCGCAACGCCTGTAACAATCAGTTCAATACTGGAGGATAACAGCAAGGGTAGCGTTTGTCACAATTCGTCGGATGTTGGAGGATAGCAGCAAGGGGAGCGGTTGTCACAATCAGTCGATTGTTGGAGAATATAAGCAAGGGCAGCGGTTATCACAATCAGTCGAATGTTAGAGGATAGCAGCAAGGGCAGCGATTTTCACAATCAGTCGAATGTTGGATCATAGCAGCAAGGGCAGCGGTTGTCACAATCAGTTGAAATTATTGGTGGATAGCAGCAAGGGCAGCGGTTGTCACAATAAGTCGAATTTTGAAGGATAGTAGTAAGAGCAACGGTTGTTACAATCAGTCGAATGTTGGAGGATAGCAGGAAGGGCAGCTGTTGTCACAATATGTCGAATATCAGCGGCTAGCAGAAAGGGCAGCGGTTGTCAAAATCAGTTAAATATTGGAGGATAGCAACAAGGGCAGCGGATGTCACAATCACTCGAATATTGGAGGAAAGCAACAAGGGCAGCCGTTGTCACAATTAGTCAAATGTTGGAGGATAGCAGGAAGGGCAGCGGTTGTCAAAATCAGTTGAAAATATTGGAATATATCAGCAAGGGCAGCGGTTGTTACAGTCAGTCGAAAGTTGGATGATAGCAGGGAGGGCAGGGTTGTCACAATCAGTCGAATATGGAGGATAACAGCAAGGGAAGCGGTTGTCACAATCAGTCGAATATTGGACGATAGCAGCAAGGGCAGCGATTGTCACAAACAGTAGAATGTTGGAGGATAGCAGCAAGGTCGGCGGTTGTCACAATCAGTCGAATGTTTGAGGATAGCAGGAAGGGTTGGGGTTGTCACAATCAGTTGAATGTTGGAGAATAGCAGCAAGGTCGCGGTTGTCACAATCAGTAAAATATCGGGGAATAGCAGCAAGGACAGCGGTTGTCACAATCAGTCGAAAATTTAGGGATAGCAGCAAGCGCAGCGGTTGTCACAATCAGTTAAAAATGTTGAAGGATAGCAGCTAGGGCAGCGGTTGTCACAATGAGTTGAAAACTAATGGAGGATAGCAGCAAGGGCAGCGGTTTTCACAATCAGTCGAATGTTGGAGGATAGCAGCAAGGGAAGCGGTTGTCACAATCAGTTGAAAATATTGGAGGATAACAGCAAGGGCATGACATAATCAGTCGAATGACGGCTGCTAGCAGCATGGGCAACGGTTGTCACAATCAGTCGAATGTTGGAGGATAGTAGCAAGGGCAGCGGTTGTCACAATCAGTCGAAAGTTGGATGATAGCAGGAAGGGCAAGGTTGTCACAATCAGTCGAATATTGGAGGATAACAGCAAGGGAAGCGGTTGTCACAATTACTCGAATATTGGACGATAGCAGCAAGGGCAGCGTTTGTCACAAACAGTAGAATGTTGGAGGATAGCAGCAAGGTCGGCGGTTGTCACAATCAGTCGAATGTTTGAGGATAGCAGGAAGGGTTGGGGTTGTCACAATCAGTCGAATATTTGACGATAGCAGCAAGGGCCGCGTTTGTCACAAACAGTCGAATGTTGGAGGATAGCAGCAAGGGCAGCGGTTGTCACAAACAGTAGAATGTTGGAGAATAGCAGCAAGGGCGGCGGTTGTCACAATCAGTCGAATATTTGAGGATAGCAGCAAGGGCAGCGTTGTCACAATCAGTCGAATATCGGGGGATAGCAGCAAGGACAGCGGTTGTCACAATCAGTCGAAAATTGGGGAATAGCAGCAAGGGCAGCGGTTGTCCCAATCAGTTAAAAATGTTGAAGGATAGCAGCAAGGGCAGCGGTTATCACAATCAGTTGAAAAATAATGGAGGATAGCAGCAAGGGCAGCGATTTTCACAATCAATCGAACGTTGGAGGATAGCAGCAAGGGCAGCGGTTGTCACAATCATTTGATAATATTGGAGGATAGGAGCAAGGGCATGACACAATCAGTCAAATGACGGCTGCTAGCAGCAAGGGCAGCAGTAGTCACAATCGGTCGAATGTTGGAGGAATGTAGCAAGGGCAGCGGTTGTCACAATCAGTCGAATGTTGGAGGATAGCAGCAAGTGCAGCGGTTGACACAATCAGTCGAATGTTGGAGGACAGGAGCAAGGGCAGCGATTGTCACAATCAGTCGAATGTTAGAGGATAGCAACAAGGGCAGCGGTTGTCACAATCTGTCAGATGTTGGAGGATAGCAGCAAGGGCAGCGGTTGTCACAATCAGTCGAATGTTGGAGGATAGCAGCAAGGGCAACAGTTGTCACAATCAGTTGAAAATATTGGAGGATAGTAGCAAGGGCAGCGGTTGTCACAATCAGTCGACTGTTGGAGGATAGCAGCAAGGGCATTGGTTTACACAATCAGTCAAATGTTGGAGGAAAGCGGCAAGGACATCGGTTGTCACAATATGTCGATTATTGGAGGAAAGCAGCAATGGCAGCGGTTGTCACAATCAGTCGGATGTTGGAGGATAGCAGCAAGGGCGTCGGTTGTCACAATATGTCGAATGTTGGAAGATAGCAGCAAGGACAGCGGTTGATACAATCAGTCGAATATTGGAGGGTAGCAGCAAGGACAGCGGTTGTCACAATCAGTCGGATCTTGGAGGATAGCAGCAAGGGCATCGGTTGTCACAATTTGTCGAATGTTGGAGGATAACAGCAAGTGCAGTGGTTGTCACAATCATTCGAATGTTGGAGGATAGCAGCGAGGGCAGCTGTTGTCACAGTCGGCTAAAAATATCGGAGGATAGCAGCAAGGGCAGCGGTTTTCACAATCAGTCGACTGTTGGAGGATAGCAGCAAGGGCAGCGGATGTCAAAATTAGTCGAACGTTGGAGGATAACAGCAAGGGCAGCAGTTGTCACATTCGTTCAAATGTTGGAGGATAGCATCAAGGGCAGCGGTTGACACAATCAGTCGGATGCTGGAGGATAGCAGCAAGGGCGGCAGTTGTCACAATCGGTCGAATGTTCGAGGATAGCAACAAGGGCAGCGGTTGTCACAATTCGTCGAATGTTGGAGGATAGCAGCAAGGGCAGCGGTTGTCACAATCAGTTGATAATGTTGGAGGAAAGCAGCAAGGGCAGCTGTTGTCACAAACTTTCGAATATTGGAGGATAGCAGGAAGGGCAGCGGTTGTCACAACCGATCGAATGTTGTAGGAATGCAGCAAGGCCAGCGGTTATCACAATCAGTCAAATGTTTGAGGATAGCAGCAGCGGCAGCGGTTGTCACAATCTGTCGAATGCTGGAGGATAGCAGCAAGGGTAGCGGTTGTCACAATCAGTTGAAAATATTGGTGGATAGCAGCAAGGGCAGTGGTTTTCACAATCAGTCCAACGTTGGAGGATAACAGCAAGGGTAGAGGTTTTCACGATCAGTTGAAAATATTGGAGGATAACAGCAAGGGCAGCGGTTGTCACAATCAGTTGAAAATATTGGAGAATAGCAGCAAGGGCAGCGGTTGTCACAATCAGTCGAATGTTGGAGGATAGAAGCAAGAGCAGCGGTTGTCACAATCGCAACGCCTGTAACAATCAGTTCAATACTGGAGGATAACAGCAAGGGTAGCGTTTGTCACAATTCGTCGGATGTTGGAGGATAGCAGCAAGGGGAGCGGTTGTCACAATCAGTCGATTGTTGGAGAATATAAGCAAGGGCAGCGGTTATCACAATCAGTCGAATGTTAGAGGATAGCAGCAAGGGCAGTGATTTTCACAATCAGTCGAATGTTGGATGATAGCAGCAAGGGCAGCGGTTGTCACATTCAGTTGAAAATATTGGTGGATAGCAGCAAGGGCAGCGGTTGTCACAATAAGTCGAATTTTGAAGGATAGTAGTAAGAGCAACGGTTGTTACAATCAGTCGAATGTTGGAGGATAGCAGGAAGGGCAGCTGTTGTCACAATATGTCGAATATCAGCGGCTAGCAGAAAGGGCAGCGGTTGTCAAAATCAGTTAAATATTGGAGGATAGCAACAAGGGCAGCGGATGTCACAATCACTCGAATATTGGAGGAAAGCAACAAGGGCAGCCGTTGTCACAATTAGTCAAATGTTGGAGGATAGCAGGAAGGGCAGCGGTTGTCAAAATCAGTTGAAATATTGGAATATATCAGCAAGGGCAGCGGTTGTTACAGTCAGTCGAAAGTTGGATGATAGCAGGGAGGGCAGGGTTGTCACAATCAGTCGAATATGGAGGATAACAGCAAGGGAAGCGGTTGTCACAATCAGTCGAATATTGGACGATAGCAGCAAGGGCAGCGATTGTCACAAACAGTAGAATGTTGGAGGATAGCAGCAAGGTCGGCGGTTGTCACAATCAGTCGAATGTTTGAGGATAGCAGGAAGGGTTGGGGTTGTCACAATCAGTTGAATGTTGGAGAATAGCAGCAAGGTCGCGGTTGTCACAATCAGTAAAATATCGGGGAATAGCAGCAAGGACAGCGGTTGTCACAATCAGTCGAAAATTTAGGGATAGCAGCAAGCGCAGCGGTTGTCACAATCAGTTAAAAATGTTGAAGGATAGCAGCTAGGGCAGCGGTTGTCACAATGAGTTAAAAACTAATGGAGGATAGCAGCAAGGGCAGCGGTTTTCACAATCAGTCGAATGTTGGAGGATAGCAGCAAGGGCAGCGGTTGTCACAATCAGTTGAAAATATTGGAGGATAACAGCAAGGGCATGACATAATCAGTCGAATGACGGCTGCTAGCAGCATGGGCAACGGTTGTCACAATCAGTCGAATGTTGGAGGATAGTAGCAAGGGCAGCGGTTGTCACAATCAGTCGAAAGTTGGATGATAGCAGGAAGGGCAGGGTTGTCACAATCAGTCGAATATTGGAGGATAACAGCAAGGGAAGCGGTTGTCACAATTAGTCGAATATTGGACGATAGCAGCAAGGGCAGCGTTTGTCAGAAACAGTAGAATGTTGGAGGATAGCAGCAAGGTCGGCGGTTGTCACAATCAGTCGAATGTTTGAGGATAGCAGGAAGGGTTGGGGTTGTCACAATCAGTCGAATATTTGACGATAGCAGCAAGGGCCGCGTTTGTCACAAACAGTAGAATGTTGGAGGATAGCAGCAAGGGCAGCGGTTGTCACAAACAGTAGAATGTTGGAGGATAGCAGCAAGGGCGGCGGTTGTCACAATCAGTCGAATATTTGAGGATAGCAGCAAGGGCAGCGTTGTCACAATCAGTCGAATATCGGGGGATAGCAGCAAGGACAGCGGTTGTCACAATCAGTCGAAAATTGGGGAATAGCAGCAAGGGCAGCGGTTGTCCCAATCAGTTAAAAATGTTGAAGGATAGCAGCAAGGGCAGCGGTTATCACAATCAGTTGAAAAATAATGGAGGATAGCAGCAAGGGCAGCGATTTTCACAATCAATCGAACGTTGGAGGATAGCAGCAAGGGCAGCGGTTGTCACAATCATTTGATAATATTGGAGGATAGGAGCAAGGGCATGACACAATCAGTCGAATGACGGCTGCTAGCAGCAAGGGCAGCAGTAGTCACAATCGGTCGAATGTTGGAGGAATGTAGCAAGGGCAGCGGTTGTCACAATCAGTCGAATGTTGGAGAATAGCAGCAAGTGCAGCGGTTGACACAATCAATCGAATGTTGGAGGACAGGAGCAAGGGCAGCGATTGTCACAATCAGTCGAATGTTGGAGGATAGCAACAAGGGCAGCGGTTGTCACAATCTGTCAGATGTTGGAGGATAGCAGCAAGGGCAGCGGTTGTCACAATCAGTCGAATGTTGGAGGATAGCAGCAAGGGCAACAGTTGTCACAATCAGTTGAAAATATTGGAGGATAGCAGCAAGGGCAGCGGTTGTCACAATCAGTCGAATGTTGGAGGACAGTAGCAAGGGCAGCGGTTGTCACAATCAGTTCAATGATGGTGGATAGTAGCAAGGGCAGCTGTTATCACAATCAGTCGAATGTTGGAGGATAGTAGCAAGTGCAGCGGTTGTCATAATCAGTCGAATGTTGGAGGATAGTAGCAAGTGCAGCGGTTATCACAATCAGTCGAATGTTAGTGGATAGTAGCAAGTGCAGCGGTTGTCACAATCGGTCGAATGTTGGAGGATAGTAGCAAGGGCAGCGGTTGTGACAATCGGTCAAATGTTGGAGGACAGGAGCTAGGGCAGCGGTTGTCACAATCGGTTGAATGTCGGAAGAGAGCAGCAAGGGCAGCGGTTGTCACAATCAGTCGAATGTTGGAGGATAGCAGCAAGGGCAGCGGTTGTCACGATCAGTCGAATGTTGGAGAATAGGAGCAAGGGCAGCGGTTGTCACAATCAGTCGAATATTGAGGGATAGCAGCAAGGGCAGCGGTTGTCACAATCAGTTACTAATGTTGGAGGATAGCAGCAATGGCAGCGGTTGTCATAATCCGTTGAAAATATTGGAGGATAGCAGCAAGGGCAGCGATTTTGACAGTCAGTCGAACTTCGGAGGATAGCAGCAAGGGCAACGGTTGTCACAATCATTTGAAAATATTGGAGGATAGCTGCAAGGGCATGACAAACTCAGTCGAATGTCGGCGGCTAGCATCAATGGCAGCCGTTGTCACAATCGGTCGAATGTCGGCGGCTAGCAGCAAGGGCAGCTGTTGTCAGAATCAGACGAAAATTGGGGGATAGCAGCAAGGGCAGCGGTTGTCACAATCAGTTAAAAATGTTGAAGGATAGCAGCAAGGGCAGCGGTTGTCACAATCAGTTGAAAAATGTTGGAGGACAGGAGCAAGGGCAGCGGTTTTCATAATCAGTCGAACGTTGGAGGATAGCAGCAAGGGCAGCGGTTGTCACATTCAGTTGAAAATATTGGAAGATAGCAGCAAGGGCATGACACAATCAGTCGAATGACGGCTGCTAGCAGCAAGGGCAGTGGTTGTCACAATCGGTCGAATGATGGAGGAATGTAGCAAGGGCAGCTGTTGTCACAATCAGTCGAATGTTGGAGGATGGCATTAAGTGCAGCGGTTGTCACAATCAGTCGAATGTTGGAGGACAGGAGCAAGGGCAACGGTTGTCTTAATCAGTCGAATGTTGGTGGATAGCAGCAAGGGCAGCGGTTTTCACAATCAGGCGGATGTTAGATGATAGCAGCAAGGGCAGCGGTTGTCACAATCAATCGAATGTTGGAGGATAGCAACAAGGGCAACAGTTGTCACAATCAGTTGAAAATATTGGAGGATAGCAACAAGGGCATGACACAATCAGTCGAATGACGGCTGCTAGCAGCAAGGATAGCAGTAGTCACAATCGGTCGAATGTTGGAGGAATGTAGCAAGGGCAGCGGTTGTCACAATCAGTCGAATGTTAGAGGATAGCAGCAAGGGCAGCGGTTGTCACAATCAGTCGAATGTTGGAGGATAGCAGCAAGGGCAGCGGTTGTCACAATCAGTCGAATGATGGTGGATAGTAGCAAGGGCAGCTTTTGTCACAATCAGTCGAATGTTTGAGGATAGTAGCAAGTGCAGCGGTTGTCATAATCAGTCGAATGTTGGAGGATAGTAGCAAGTGCAGCGGTTATCACAATCAGTCGAATGTTAGAGGATAGTAGCAAGTGCAGCGGTTGTCAAAATCGGTCGAATGTTGGAGGATAGTAGCAAGGGCAGCGGTTGTGACAATCGGTCAAATGTTGGAGGATAAGAGCATGGGCAGTGGTTTTCACAATCAGTCGAATGTTGGAGGACAGGAGCAAGGGCAGCGGTTGACACAATCAGTCGAATGTCGGATGATAGCAGCAAGGGCAGCGGTTGTCACAATCAGTCGAATGTTGGAGGATAGCAGCAAGGGCAGCGGTTTTCACAATCAGTCGAATGTTGGAGAATAGGAGCAAGGGCAGCGGTTGTCAAAATCAGTCGAATATTGAGGGATAGCAGCAAGGGCAGCGATTGTCACAATCAGTTACTAATGTTGGAGGATGGCAGCAAGGGCAGTGGTTGTCACAATCAGTTGAAAAAATTGGCGGATAGCAGCAAGGGCAGCGATTTTCACAGTCAGTCGAACTTCGGAGGATAGCAGCAAGGGCAGCAGTTGACAAAATCAGTTGAAAATATTGGAGGATAGCATCAAGGGCATGACAAAATCAGTCGAATGTCGGCGGCTAGCAAGAAGGGCAGCGGTTGTCACAATCGGTCGAATGTCGGCGGCTAGCAGCAAGGGCATCGGTTGTCACAATCAGTCGAAAATTGGGGGAGAGCAGCAAGGGCAGCGGTTGTCATAATCAGTTGAAAAATAATGGAGGATAGCAGCAAGGGCAGCGGTTTTCACAATCAGTCGAACGTTGGAGGATAGCAGCAAGGGCAGCGGTTGTCACATTCAGTTGAAAATATTGGAAGATAGCAGCAAGGGCATGACACAATCAGTCGAATGACGGCTGCTAGCAGCAAGGGCAGTTGTTTTCACAATGGGTCGAATGATGGAGGAATGTAGCAAGGGCAGCTGTTGTCACAATCAATCGAATGTTGGAGGACAGGAGCAAGGGCAATGGTTGTCCATATCAGTCGAATGTTGGAGGATAGCAAAAAGGGCAGCGGTTGTCACAATCATGCGGATGTTGGAGGATAGCAGCAAGGGCAGCGGTTGTCACAATCAGTCGAATGTTGGAGGATAGCAGCAAGGGCAACAGTTGTCACAATCAGTTGAATATATTGGAGGATAGCAACAAGGGCAGCGGTTGTCACAATCAGTCGAATGTTGGAGGAAAGTAGCAAGGGCAGCGGTTGTCACAATCAGTCGAATGTTGGAGGATAGTAGCAAGGGCAGCGATTGTCACAATCAATCGAATGTTGGTGGATAGTAGCAAGGGCAGCGGTTGTCACAATCAGTCGAATGTTGGTGGAAAGTAGCAAGTGCAGCGGTTGTCATAATCAGTCGAATGTTGGAGGATAGTAGCAAGTGCAGCGGTTGTCACAATCAGTCGAATGTTGGAGGATAGCAGCAAGGGCAGCGGTTGTCACAATCAGTCGAATGTTGGAGGATAGTAGCAAGTGCAGCGGTTGTCACAATCGGTGGAATGTTGGAGGATAGTAGCAAGGACAGCGGTTGTCACAATCGGTCGAATGTTGGAGGATAGCAGCAAGGTTAGCGGTTGTCACAATCAGGCGAATGTTGGAGGATAGCAGCAAGTGCAGCGGTTGTCACAATCAGTCGAATATTGGAGGACAGGGGCAAGGGCAGCGGTTGTCACAATCAGTCGAATATTGGAGGATAGCAGCAAGGGCAGCGGTTGTCACAATCAGTCGAATGTTGGAGGATAGCAGCAAGGACAGCGGTTGTCACAATCAGTCGAATGTTGGAGAATAGCATCAAGGGCAGCGGTTGTCTCAATCAGTCGAATATTGAGGGATAGCAGCAAGGGCAGCGGTTGTCACAATCAGTTGAAAATATTGGAGGATAGCAGCAAGGGCATGACACAATCAGTCGAATGACGGCTGCTAGCAGCAAGGGCAGCAGTAGTCACAATCGGTCGAATGTTGGAGGAATGTAGCAAGTGCAGCGGTTGTCACAATTAGTCGAATGTTGGAGGATAGCAGCAAGAGCAGCGGTTGACACAATCAGTCGAATGTTGGAGGACAGGAGCAAGGGCAGCGTTTGTCACAATCAATCGAATGTTGGAGGATAGCAACAAGGGCAGCGGTTGTCACAATCAGTCGAATGTTGGAGGATAACAGCAAGGGTAGCGGTTGTCACAATCAGTCGAATGTAGGAGGATAGCAGCAAGGGCAACAGTTGTCACAATCAGATGAAAATATTGGAGGATAGCAGCAAGAGCAGCGGTTGTCACAATCAGTCGAATGTTGGAGGATAGCAGCAAGGGCAGCGGTTGTCACAATCAGTCGAATGTTGGTGGATAGTAGCAAGGGCAGCGGTTGCCACAATCAGTCGAATATCGGGGGATAGCAGCAAGGGCAGCGATTGTCACAATCAGTCGAAAATTGGTGGATAGCAGCAAGGGCAGCGGTTGTCACAATCAGTTTAAAATGTTGAAGGATAGCAGCAAAGGCAGCGGTTGTCACAATCAGTTGAAAATATTGCAGGATAGCAGCAAGGGCAGCGGTTGTCACAGTCAGTCGAATGTTGGATGGTAGCAGCAAGGGCAGCGGTTGTCACAATCTGTCGGATGTTGGAGGATAGCAGCAAGGGCAGCGGTCGTCACAATCAGTCGAATGTTGGAGGATAGCAGCAAGGGCACCAGTTGTCACAATCAGTTGAAAATATTGGAGGATAGCAGCAAGGACAGCGGTTGTCACAATCAGTTGAATGTTGGAGGATAGTAACAAGGACAGCTGTTGTCACAATCAGTAGAATGTTGGAGGATAGTAGCAAGGGCAGCGGTTGTCTCAATCTGTCGAATGATGGTGGATAGTAGCAAGGGCAGTAGTTGTCACAATCAGTCGAATATTTGAGGATAGTAGCAAGTGCAGCGGTTGTCATAATCAGTCGAATGTTGGAGGATAGTAGCAAGTGCAGCGGTTATCACAATCAGTCGAATGTTAGAGGATATTAGCAAGTGCAGCGGTTGTCACAATCGGTCGAATGTTGGAGGACAGTAGCAAGGGCAGCGGTTGTCACAATCGGTCGAATGTCGGAGGATAGCAGCAAGGGGAACGGTTGTCACAATCAGTCGAATGCTGGAGAATAGGAACAAGGGCAGCGGTTGTCACAATCAGTCGAATATTGAGGGATAGCAGCAAGGGCAGCGGTTGTCACAATCAGTCGAATGTTGGAGGATAGCAGCAAGGGCAGCGGTTGTCACAATCAGTCGAATATCGGGGGATAGCAGCAAGGGCAGCGATTGTCACAATCAGTCGAAAATTGGTGGATAGCAGCAAGGGCAGCGGTTGTCACAATCAGTTTAAAATGTTGAAGGATAGCAGCAAAGGCAGCGGTTGTCACATTCAGTTGAAAAATAATGGAGGATAGCAGCAAGGGCAGCGGTTGTCACAGTCAGTCGAATATTGGAGAGTAGCAGCAAGGGAAGCGGTTGTCACAATCTGTCGGATGTTGGAAAAAAGCAGCAAGGGCAGCGGTTGTCACAATCAGACGAATGTTGGAGGATAGCAGCAAGTGCAGCGGTTGTCACAATCAGTCGAATGTTGGAGGATTGTAGCAATGGCAGCGGTTGTCACAATCAGTCGAATGTTGGAGGATAGTAGCAAGTGCAGCGGTTGTCACAATCGGTGGAATGTTGGAGTATAGCAGCAAGTGCAGCGGTTGTCAAAATCAGTCGAATGCTGGAGGACAGGGGCAAGGGCAGCGGTTGTCACAATCAGTCGAATGTTGGAGGATAGCAGCAAGGGCTGCGGTTGTCACAATTAGTCGAATGTTGGAGGATAGCAGCAAGGGCAGCGGTTGTCACAATCAGTCGAATGTTGGAGAATAGCAGCAACGGCAGCGGTTGTCACAATCAGTTGAAAATATTGGAGGATAGCAGCAAGGGCAGCGGTTGTCACAATCGGTCGAATGTTGGAGGATAGTAACAAGGACAGCGGTTGTCACAATCAGTCGAATGATGGTGGATAGTAGCAAGGGCAGCTGTTGTCACAATCAGTCGAATGTTTGAGGATAGCAGCAAGTGCAGCGGTTGTCATAATCAGTCGAATGTTGGAGGATAGTAGCAAGTGCAGCGGTTATCACAATAAGTCGAATGTAAGAGGATAGTAGCAAGTGCAGCGGTTGTCACAATCGGTCGAATGTTGGAGGACAGTAGCAAGGGCAGCGGTTGTCACAATCGGTCGAATATCGGAGGATAGCAGCAAGGGCAACGGTTGTCACAATCAGTCGAATGTTGGAGAATAGGAGCAAGGGCAGCGGTTGTCACAATCAGTCGAATAATGATGGATAGCAGCAAGGGCAGCGGTTGTCACAATCAGTTACTAATGTTGGAGGATAGCAGCAAGGACATGACAAAATCAGTCGAATGTCGGCGGCTAGCAGCAACGGCAGCGGTTGTCACAATCGGTCGAATATCGGCGGCTAGCAGCAAGGGCAGTGGTTGTCACAATCAGTCGGAAATTGGGGGATAGCAGCAAGGGCAGCGGTTGTCACAATCAGTTTAAAATGTTGAAGGATAGCAGCAAGGGCAGCGGTTGTCACATTCAGTTAAAAATATTGGAAGATAGCAACAAGGGCATGACACAATCAGTCGAATGACGGCTGCTAGCAGCAATGGCAGTGGATGTCACAATCGGTCGAATGATGGAGGAATGTAGCAAGGGCAGCTGTTGTCACAATCAGTCGAATGTTGGAGGATAGCAGCAAGTGCAGCGGTTGTCACAATCAGTCGAATGTTGGAGGACAGGTGCAAGGGCAACGGTTGTCACAATCAGTCGAATGTTGGAGGATAGCAACAAGGGCAGCGGTTGTCACAATCAGTCGGATGTTGGAGGATAGCAGCAAGGGCAGCAGTTGTCACAATCAGTCGAATGTTAGAGGATAGCAGCAAGGGCAACATTTGTAACAATCAGTTGCAAATATTAGAGGATAGCAGCAAGGGCAGTGGTTGTCACAATCAGTCGAATGTTGGAGGATAGTAGCAAGGGCAGCGGTTGTCACAATCAGTCAAATGTTGGAGGATAGTAGCAAGGGCAGCGGTTGTCACAATCAGTCAAATGTTGGTGGAAAGTAGCAAGTGCAGCGGTTGTCACAATCAGTCGAATGTTGGAGGATAGTAGCAAGTGCAGCGGTTGTCATAACCAGTCGAATGTTGGAGGATAGTAGTAAGTGCAGCGGTTGTCACAATCAGTCGAATGTTGGAGGATTGTAGCAAGGGCAGCGGTTGTCACAATCAGTCGAATGTTGGAGGATAGTAGTAAGTGCAGCGGTTGTCACAATCAGTCGAATGTTGGAGGATAGTAGCAAGGGCAGCGGTTGTCACAATCAGTCGAATGTTGGAGGATAGCAGCAAGGGCAGCGGTTGTCACAATCAGTCGGATGTTGGAGGATAGCAGCAAGGGCAGCGGTTGTCACAATCTGTCGAATGTTGGAGGATAGCAGCAAGGGGAACAGTTGTCACAATCAGTTGAAAATATTGGAGGATAGCAGCAAGGGCAGCGGTTGTCACAATCAGTCGAATGTTGGAGGACAATAGCAAGGGCAGCGGTTGTCACAATCAGTCGAATGTTGGAGGATAGCAGCAAGTGCAGCGGTTGTCACAATTAGTCGAATGCTGGAGGACAGGGGCAAGGGCAGCGGTTGTCACAATCAGTCGAATGTTGGAGGATAGCAGGAAGGGCAGCGGTTGTCACAATTAGTCGAATGTTGGAGGATAGCAGCAAGGGCAGCGGTTGTCACAATCAGTCGAATGTTGGAGAATAGCAGCAAGGGCAGCGGTTGTCACAATCAGTTGAAAATATTGGAGGATAGCAGCAAGGGCATGACACAATCAGTGGAATGTCGGCGGCTAGCAGCAAGGGCAGCGGTTGTTAAAATCGGTCTAATGTCGGCGGTTAGCAGAAAAGGCAGCGGTTGTCACAATCAGTCGAATGTTGGAGGATAGCAGAAAGGGCAGCGGTTGTCACATTCAGTCGAATGTTGTAGGACAGGACAAAGGGCAGCGGTTGTCACGATCAGTCGAATGTTGGAGGATAGCAGGAAGGGCAGCGGTTGTCACAATCAGTCGGATGTTGGAGGATAGCAGCAACGGCAGCGAATGTCACAATCAGTCGGATGTTGGAGGATAGCAGGAAGGGCAGCGGTTGTCACAATCAGTCGAATGTTGGAGGATAGCAGCAAGGGCAGCGGTTGTCACAATCTGTCGAATGTTGGAGGAAAGCAGCAATGGCAGCGGTTGTCATAATCAGTCGAATGTTGAAGGATAGTAGCAAGGGCATCGGTTATCACAATCAGTTGCATGTTGGAGGATAGAAGCAAGGACAGCGGTTTTCACAATCAGTCGAATGTTGGAGGATAGTAGCAAGTGCATCGTTTATCAAAATCAGTTGAATGTTGGAGGATAGCAACAAGGGCAGCGGTTGTCACAATTCGTCGGATGTTGGAGGATATCAGCAAGGGCAGCGGTTATCACAATCAGTCGAATGTTGGAGGATAGCAGCAAGGGCAGCGGTTGTCACAATCAGTCGGATGTTGGAGGATAGTAGCAAGAGCAGCGGTCGTCACAATCTGTCGAATGTTGGAGAATAGCAGCAAGGGCAGCGGTTGTCACAATCAGTTGAAAATATTGGTGGATAGCAGCAAGGGCAGTGGTTATTACAAGTAGTCGAACATTGGAGGATAACTGCAAGGGTAGCGGTTTTCACAATCAGTTGGAAATATTGGAGGATAACAGCAACGGCAGCGGTTGTCACAATCAGTTGAAAATATTGGAGGATAGCAGCAAGGGCGGCGGTTTTCACAATCAGTCGAATGTTGGAGGATAGAATCAAGAGCAGCTGTTGTCACTATCGCAACTGTTGTCTCATTCAGTTCAATATTTGAAGATAGCAGCAAGGGTAGCTGTTGTCACAATTCGTCGTATGTTGGAGGATAGCAGCAAGGGCAGCGGTTGTCACAATGAATCGAATGTTGGAGGATAGCAGCAAGAGCAGCGGTTGTCACAATCAGTCGGATGTTGGAGGATAGCAGCAAGGGCAGCGGTTGTCACAATCTGTCGAATGTTGGAGGATAGCAGCAAGGGCAGCGGTTGTCACAATTAGTCGAATGTTGGAGGATAGCAGCAAGGGCAGCGGTTGTCACAATCAGTCGAATGTTGGAGGATAGCAGCAAGGGCAGCGGTTGTCACAATCAGTTGAAAATATTGGAGGATAGCAGCAAGGGCATGACACAATCAGTGGAATGTCGGCGGCTAGCAGCAAGGGCAGCGGTTGTCAAAATCGGTCTAATGTTGGAGGATAGCAGCAAGAGCAGCGGTTGTCACAATCAGTCGGATGTTGGAGGATAGCAGCAAGGGCAGCGGTTGTCACAATCTGTCGAATGTTGGAGGATAGCAGCAAGGGGAACAGTTGTCACAATCAGTTGAAAATATTGGAGAATAGCAGCAAGGGCAGCGGTTAACACAATCAGTCGAGTGTTGGAGGACAATAGCAAGGGCAGCGGTTGTCACAATCAGTCGAATGTTGGAGGATAGCAGCAAGTGCAGCGGTTGTCACAATTAGTCGAATGCTGGAGGATAGCAGCAAGGGCAGCGGTTGTCACAATCAGTTGAAAATATTGGAGGATAGCAGCAAGGGCATGACACAATCAGTGGAATGTCGGCGGCTAGCAGCAAGGGCAGCGGTTGTCAAAATCGGTCTAATGTTGGAGGATAGCAGCAAGAGCAGCGGTTGTCACAATCAGTCGAACTTTGGAGGATAGTAGCAAGAGCAACGGTTGTTACCATCAGTCGAATGTTGGAGGATAGCAGGAAGCGCAGCGGTTGTCACAATATGTCGAATATCAGCGCCTAGCAGCAAGGGCAGCGATTGTCACTATAAGTCAAATATTGGAGGATAGCAACAAAAGCAGCGGTTGTCACAATCAGTCCAATATTGGAGGAAAGCAACAAGGGCAGCCGTTGTCACAATTAGTCAAATGTTGGAGGATAGCAGGAAGGGCAGCGGTTGTCACAATCAGTTGAAAATATTGGAGTTTATCAGCAAGGGCAGCGGTTGTCACAGTCAGTCGAATGTTGGAGGATAGCAGCAAGGGCAGCGGTTGTCATAATCTGTCAAATGTTGGAGGATAGCAGCAAGGGCAGCGGTTTTCACAATCAGTCGAATGTTGGAGGATAGCAGCAAGGGCAGCGGTTGTCACGATCAGTTTAAAATATTGGTGGATAGCAGGAAGGGCAGCGGTTGTCACAATGAGTCGAATTTTGGAGGATAGTAGCAAAAGCAACGGTTGTCACAATCAATCTAATGTTGGAGGATAGCAGGAAGCGCAGCGGTTGTCACAATATGTCGAATATTAGAGGCTAGCAGCAAGGGCATCGGTTGTCACAATCAGTCAAATATTGGAGGATAACAACAAGAACAGCGGTTGTCACAATCAGTCGATTATTGGAGGAAAGCAACAAGCGCAGCCGTTGTCACAATTAGTCAAATATTGGAGGATAGCAGGAAGGGCAGCGGTTGTCAAAATCAGTTGAAAATATTGGAGTATATCAGCAAGGGCAGCGGTTGTCACAGTCAGTCGAATGTTGGAGGATAGCAGTAAGGGCAGAATTGTCACAATTAGTCGAATATTGGAGGATAACAGCAAGGGCAACGGTTGTCACAATCAGTCGAATATTGGAGGATAGAAGCAAGCGCAGCAGTTGTCACAAACAGTCGAATGTTGGAGGATAGCAGCAAGGGCGGCGGTTGTCACAATCAGTCGAATGTTGGAGGATAACAGCAAGGGCGGCGGTTGTCACAATCAGTCGAATGTTGGAGAATAGCAGCAAGGGCAGCGGTTGTCACAATCAGTCGAATATCGGGGGATAGCCGACGGGGCAGCGCTTGTCACAATCAGCTGAAAATATTGGAGGATAGCAGCAAGGGCATGACACAATCAGTCGAATGACGGCTGCTAGCAGCAAGTGAAGCGGTTGTCACAATCGGTCGAATGTTGGAGGATAGCAGCAAGGGCAGCGGTTGTCACAATCAGTCGAATGTTGGAGGAATGCAAAAAGGGCGGCGGTTGTCACAATCAGTCGAATATCGGGGGATAGCAGCAAGGGCAGCGGTTGTCACAATCAGTCGAAAATTGGTGGATAGCAGCAAGGGGCAGCGGTTGTCACCATCAGTTTAAAATGTTGAAGGATAGCAGCAAAGGCAGCGGTTGTCACATTCAGTTGAAAAATAATGGAGGATAGCAGCAAGGGCAGCGGTTTTCACAATCAGTCGAACGTTGAAGGATAGCAGCAAGGGCAGCGGTTGCCACAATGAGTTGAAAATATTGGAGGATAGCAGTAAGGGCATGATACAATTAGTCGAATGACGGCTGCTAGCAGCAAAGGGCAGCGGTTGTCACAATCGGTCGAATATTGGAGGAATGTAGCAAGGGCAGCGGTTGTCACAATCAGTCGAATGTTGGAGGATAGCAGCAAGTGCAGTGGTTGTCACAATCAGTCGAATGTTGGAGGACAGGAGCAAGGGCAGTGGTTGTGACAATCAGTCGAATGTTGGAGGATAGCAGCAAGGGCAGCGGTTGTCACAATCAGTCGGATGTTGGAGGATAGCAGCAAGGGCAGCGGTTGTCACAATCTGTCGAATGTTGGAGGATAGCAGCAAGGGGAACAGTTGTCACAATCAGTTGAAAATATTGGAGGATAGCAGCAAGGGCAGCGGTTGTCACAATCAGTCGAGTGTTGGAGGATAATAGCAAGGGCAGCGGTTGTCACAATCAGTCGAATGTTGGAGGATAATAGCAAGGGCAGCGGTTGTCACAATCAGTCGAATGTTGGAGGGTAGCAGCAAGGGCAGCGGTTGTCACAATTAGACGAATGTTGGAGGATAGTAGCAAGTGCAGCGGTTGTCACAATCAGTCGAATGTTGGAGGATAGTAGCAAGGGTAGCGGTGTCACAATCAGTCGAATGTTGGAGGAAAGTAGCAAGGGCAGCGGTTGTCACAATCAGTCGAATGTTGGAGGATAGTAGCAAGTGCAGCGGTTGTCACAATCGGTCGAATGTTGGAGGATAGTAGCAAGGGCAGCGGTTGTCACAATCGGTCGAATGTTGGAGGATAGCAGCAATGACTTCGGTTGTCACAATCAGTCGAATGTTGGAGGATAGCAGCAAGTGCAGCGGTTGTCACAATCAGTCGATTGTTGGAGGACAGGAGCAAGGGCAGCGGTTGTCACAATCAGTCGAACGTTGGAGGATAACAGCAAGGGTAGCGGTTGTCACAATCAGTCGACTGTTGGAGGATAGCAGCAAGGGCACCAGTTGTCACAATCAGTTGAAAATATTGGAGGATTGCAGCAAGGGCAGCGGTTGTCACAATCAGTCGAATGTTGGAGGATAGCAGCAAGGGCAGCGGTTGTCACAATCAGTCGAATGTTGAAGGATAGCAGGAAGGGCAGCGGTTTGCACAATATGTCGAATATCAGCGGCTAGCAGGAAGGGCAGCGGTTGTCACAATCAGTCGAATGTTGGAGGATATCAGCAAGGGAAGCGGTTGTCACAATCGATCAAATATTGGAGGATAGTAAAAAGGGCAGCGGTTGTCACAATCAGTCGAATATTGAAGGAAAGCAACAAGGGCAGCCGTTGTCACAATTAGTCGAATGTTGGAGGATATCAGCAAGGGCAGCGGTTGTCACAATCAATTGAAAATATTGGAGTATATCAGCAAGGGCAGCGGTTGTCACAGTCAGTCGAATGTTGGAGGATAGCAGGAAGGGCAGCGGTTGTCACAATCAGTTGAATGTTGGAGGATAGCAGCAAAGGCAGTGGTTGTTACAAGCAGTCGAGTGTTGGAGGATAGCAGCAAGGGCAGTGGTTGTCACAATCAGTCATATGTTGGAGGATAGCAGCAAGGGCACCAGTTGTCACAATCAGTTGAAAATATTGGAGGATTGCAGCAAGGGCAGCGGTTTTCACAATCAGTCGAATGTTGGAGGATAGTAGCAAGAGCAGCGGTTGTCACAATCAGTCGAATGTTGTAGGATAGCAGGAAGGGCAGCGGTTGTCACAATATGTCGAATATCAGCGGCTAGCAGGAAGGGCAGCGGTTGTCACAATCAGTCGAATGTTGGAGGATAGCAGCAAGGGAAGCGGTTGTCACAATCGATCATATATTGGAGTAAAGTAAAAAGGGCAGCGGTTGTCACAATCAGTCGAATATTGAAGGAAAGCAACAAGGGCAGCCGTTGTCACAATCAGTCGAATGTTGGAGGATATCAGCAAGGGCAGCGGTTTTCACAATCAATTGAAAATATTGGAGTATATCAGCAAGGGCAGCGGTTGTCACAGTCAGTCGAATGTTGGAGGATAGCAGGAAGGGCAGCGGTTGTCACAATCAGTTGAATGTTGGAGGATAGCAGCAAAGGCAGTGATTGTTACAAGCAGTCGAATGTTGGAGGATAGCAGCAAGGGCAGTGGTTTTCACAATCTGTCAAATGTTGGAGGATAGCAGCAAGAGAAACTGTCGATTTCGGAGGTTAGCGAGGAGAGAATAAGTTACCACAGTCTGACAAGTATTGAAATGCAAGAGCATCGGTATCCGAAATTTGTTGAATATTGGAAGTTAGCAGCAAGAAAAGCATTATCCGAAATCAAACGAATGTTGGGGGATGGCAGCAAGAGAATTTGTTACCACAATCATTCGAACATCTCAGGCAATCATCAAAAACATCGGTAAGCACAATCAATCGAATATCGAGAGTTTTGCAGCAAAATCATTGGTGACCATACTGGAAATCGTCGGCTAGCAAGCAAGCTTATTTAAAACCTCGATCAGTTAAATACCGGATAATAGCAGCTAGAGCATCGGTTTATGAAACGCATATCAGAGGTTAGCAGCAAATAAATCCACAATCAATTAAACATCGGAGGCTAGCATCAAAAGTATCGATAAGGAAAATCAAATCGAATTTCGGAGGCAATATCATAGCTAACTATAGTCAGTTAGGTACCAGAGGTCGTCAGCAAATCCTTGTTTATCACAATCAATCAAATATCGGAGGGAAGTTGCTAGACCATTGCCTACCACAATTAGGCGAATACCGGAGGCTAGCAGCAAAAGCATAAATATGTGACCACAATCAGTCGAATATCGGAGGCTAGCATCAAAAGCATATGTGACCACAATCAGTCGAATATTGGAGGATAGCATCAAACGCATCTGTGACCACAATGAGTCGAATATCGGAAGCTAGCATCAAAATAATATGTGACCACAATTAGTCGAATATAGGAGGCTAGCATCAAAATCATCTGTGACCACAATCAGTCGAATATAGGAGGCTAGCATAGGAAATTAACATCAAAAGCAGCTGTTAGCACAATCAAACGAATATCAGAGGTTTTGCAGCAAGGGAATCAATCGGTTACCGCCATCAGTCACTAATTGCAGATTAGCAAGCAGATAATTGAGTACCACAAGTAGTCCAATATCGGAGATTATCAGCAAGAGCATCGTTAACCACATTGAGTCGAATATCAAGGGCTAGTAGGAAGGAAATTGGTTACAAGATATAGTCGAATATCGGAGGAAAGCAGCAAGGGCATCGGTTATTATAATTGAGTCGAATATCGGAGGAAAGCAGCAAGGGCATCGGTTATTATAATTGAGTCGAATATCGGAGGTAAGCAGCAAGAGAATCGGTTACTACAATAAATAGTGTATTGCAGGTTAGCAACGAGATAATCGGTGACTGCAAATAACACAGTATCGGTGACTGCAATAAACAGAGTATTGCAGGTAGGCAGCAAGACGATCGGTTACTGCAATAAACAAAGTATTGCAGGTAAGCAGCAAGACAATCGGTTACTGCAATAAACAGAGAATTGCAGGTTAGCAGCAAGAGAATCGGTTACTGCAATAAACAGAGTATTGCAGGTTAGCAGCAAGAGAATCGGTTACTGCAATCAACAAAGTATTGCAGGTTAGCAGCAAGAAAATCGGTTACTGCAATAAACAGAGTATTGCAGGTACGCAGCAAGAGTATCAGTTACTGCAGTAAATAGAGTATTGCAGGTTAGCAGCAAGAGAATCGGTTACTGCAATCAGTCGAAAACCGAAGGTTAGCACATAGAGAAGCAGTTACCACAATCAGACAAATATTGGAGGTTGACAGCATGAGATTCGGTTACCACAATCAGTCGAATATTCGCAGCAAGCGAATCAGTTCCCAAATTAGTCGAATAACTAATAGCAGCAAAAGCACCACTTTCAACAACCAGTCGAATATCGCAAATAAGCCTGACACAATTAGCAAGGCACTTATTGTGGATCACTAATTAAGATTAAAGGAGAACTGAACCATTATTTCTAGTTCTTAATTGTATCCCTTGTTTCTTCTAAACGCGTTTTTACGAACACAGTGGCTTGATTTTTGGAATTTGAATGATATTATTGACAATAAATGTGTTGTGATCATGCTCGAAGCATGGTTCATAATTCCATCCACAAAATAATCATTTATTATGCAATAGAAAAATACGTTTGCTACTGGTAGCTATAAATGAGAGAAGTGAAGAAACAAGCCATTCCAAGACCCGTATATATCATTTTGATTGAACACTGAATTTGGCACAAAACTCGTATGGAAACAACATATACCGGTATCTACCAATCCGGACAGTATTTATCTTTACGGTGGCACAACAGCTATTAAATCCGTTGATATAATCCATTATTTTCAGTATAAATGTTATCACCATGCTCGCGAATAATAGCATAGAAATTACTTGGAATTTGGTGTGGTCTAAATAGATAAAGGGGAGTGGGAGAATATCCTGCAATTATCAGTATCTATAAAAACATGTGACAGTTTAATTGTTGATTGTGTATTATGTTATGTTGTAGTGCATAGTCAAACAAAGTATGTAGTATTTTATTTCATATCATACGAAGATGGATCAGCTCCTTTAAATTCAATAAGTCAACATCATAAAATGCTCATGAATACGTGGAATACTCATGTAGTAAATCAAATTTATTAGTATTTTAAATAATGTTTTAACATAAAAAATATTTCTCCCACCTCAGATAAGTAGATCCCAAAATTAGGCCATGCTAGAAATTCTTTTCTTCCCACATCAGATAACTAGATCCAATAATTTAACCATGCTAGGAATTCTTATCTTGCCCATGGGCGAGGATAAAATGCCCGTATGGAACTCCTTTTTAATGGTCACCACATTGTAATTACCTCCCTTGTTGAAGACTGTCGTCTGTAACATCATGGAAACCTTGTCTTGTGGCAATATTTAGAACGCTAATTAACTATTTCTCGCTTCAAATGCCGCCATAAAACAGTTTTCACGCACTTTTCAAGAAATAATGCTTCACTCTCCTTGGAACTATTTAAAGACCGATTTTACTATTAACATAATCTAAATCACTGCGCGCATATCCATGACAACCACAAATTATTGCATATCAATACGATTTTTTTCACTAAGCACAAAAGAGTTTCAGCCAAAAATTCATTTTTACATAATTTTGTTTAACTGAGGTGGGAGAAAAAGCATCTACCATGGCCGCTCGGTAAACCTTGTTTCCGCAAAACACCGTACGCTCGGGTCGGAATGAACCCATCTTACACTCTCGGCCATGGAAGATACTTATAATCTTGCCCATGGCAAAGATAAAACAAGTACCCGTATGGACCTCCTTTTTATGGAATCACACAATTACCTCCCTTGTTGAAGACTCGTCTGTAGCATTATTGAAACCTTTTCTTATGGCATTATTTAAAATCCATTAAATTAAATCCCAAAAATTGAATTAATTATTTCTCGCCTCAAATGGCACAATAAAAAGTTCTCACGGACCATTCAAGATATAATGCTGCACTTTTCACATAACTATTTAAAGGACGATTTGACTATATGCATAATTTGAATCTCCGCGCATATCCATGACAACCACGAATAAATACATATTTGTATGCACATTTTTTCACTACGCACAAAAGACTTCAAGCGAAAAAAAACATGTTTACTTTATTTTGTATAACTGAGGTAGGAGAAAAAGCATCTTACATGACCGAGAGTGTAAGCCATATTAGTTCCTCGTTTTTTTTTGATGATAAAACATGTGAAGAGACGAAAAAAACTCGAACAATCCATGTTTGTTACTGATTTGTCGGAGTTGCGCGGAAGCGGAAGTTGATATGTCGATTGATTGGCTCCCGTTTCATCTTCATTTTATTTATCGAAACTGAGAGCCAGTACCAAGGTAATCAACTATAGCGTGTAAAGCAACGCCAAGGGAAGCAAACCAGTCGTGTATTTCGGAAAATGAGGAACAATGCCTAGTTTGTAATAAAACATTCAGCTTATAAAAATGAATTGTACTTAATAATATATTGTATTAAACATTCCAAAAAAAATATCAATGTTTTACATGGCTATTTAATAATTAGGTCGCGAATATGATTCAGTTCTACTTTATCCCCAATGTACGAATTACCGGTGGTTACCGATTGTGGGTGTTATTCAAATAATCCGAATATTTAGTTCCTGAAGAACATTTCCGGTATCCTTTGTTTACAATAGCTATCGGTATCTATATGTCAAAATGAAACTGGCACAAAATATGATGTTCCTTAGGATAAGTAAACCATTTATTACATCAAAGGTCACCGGAAACATATTTTTCCAAGTTTTCTATTCATATATGCACGGACTGAATTTTGACAGTCGGCGTCTATTATGTTGATAACGTCACGACTGCGCTTTTTAGCAACAGTTTTACTCAACTTAATTTCTGACTTTTCAATGTTGAAAACACACCAATATTGATTTCCAGTGGGTTTTCCACTTTTAAGGGAATCGGGGTGAGGATCTTTGATAGTGGTTAAATAGCGTTGATTTGTGGACAAATGGGGACAAATATTAGCATGATTGATAAAGTGTTAAACTTGTTTTCAAACTTTTAATTCAACAAACCTATCGACATATTCATGAATGGCAGTATACTGCTACAATTGAACAATGTTAAGAGGTCTATGCTCCACCAATAAAAAAGGTTTTATTTTATTTACACATTATGTTGGTAAGGAATACAACATTTCTTTACGCGGACCTGCCAACCGTGCTGACTTAATAGTTTTAGCTTACTGAATGGAAGTTTAATACAGTAACCATATTTCCCCATGATTCCATCGGTAATAGGTAGGTAAAAAATTCAAGATGGCGGCCTCGGTTGGTAAACAAAAGGCATCTATAAATCGATAATTGTGTTCCCCGGTATTCAAAACTTACTGTTACTGATGGCAAAATGATTTTGCTTAAATATGCATTGCCAACTTTGGAGCTTTTCAGGGTAACGACGGTCTCTATCGATTTCTCCTCTCAGTGCAATAGTAGCGTTAAGATACGCTAGTTTAGCACTTATTTATCTACTGGACGCAGTGTTGAAGTCATGAAATCACTACATAAACAAATGTAACAAACATTAATTTTGACTTATAAACCTTTATTTACTTACTAAAAATGCTTTTATGGAAAATATATTCTACTGATAACAAGATTGTAACGGTGTATTTAATAGCAGAAAGCGCAGAAATATTAAATGATTGGTGAATGATAAAAGATTTACTGTGGTCTACTATAGTCTCATAAGGTAGAAATACCGTGTTTTATGTTCTTTTCTTACAAATTAAACTCGGTATCCTTCATTATAACTATTGTTTTCGGCATTTATTCATCCTTTTTAGAAAATTAAAACAATATTATTAAATGTGGTGAATCTTACTTGCGAGTAAGAGTGCATCTTTAAGGAAAATAAGAAATACAGAATTTATGAGGGTCATAAAGTTGACCCGTCCTTTTATTATAAGTTGCGATAGAAAATTTCAGTTTTTAACGATTTTAGATTTAGCCATAAAAAGGTAGAGCTGTTCTATAGGGGAAACGTTAGTTGATAAAGTACTGAAATATCAAATAATCTCTCATAAACTTACTTCTTTTACATATTATATTACGCGTCTTTT
Source organism: Mya arenaria (assembly GCF_026914265.1). Classification (NCBI taxonomy): domain Eukaryota; kingdom Metazoa; phylum Mollusca; class Bivalvia; order Myida; family Myidae; genus Mya; species Mya arenaria. Next base: position 21,639,696 of record NC_069123.1, on the reverse strand, counting down.
TGTTGAAGCCTATAATTGATCGTTTATCAAGACATTTAATTGGGGCCATTTCAACACCTTTATTTTAACAGTTTGGTATTTTTTCTAATAGCAGTGTAAAACAAAATTGGGTGTGAACTTTCGGAAAGGAACGGCTAAAATGAAATATTAACTGCAGTTGCTATCATTTAGTACCGGTCTTTAACGCTGCAAGTTTAAATTGCATTAATGTTGTATTGACAATAAGACGGGCATACCCTTTTATTTCATAACAAAAGGTTGATATATATAATGGCATTTTGACACGTTATAAAAACCTAATGCATTGTTACTAAAAATATGCTAGTAGTGTAGAAATGGGGGGGGGAAGCCACCTCGGCCGAAAGCCACTTGGGGCCAAAAGCCACCTGGGGCCAAAAGCCACCTGGGGGCTAAAAGCCACCCGGGGCTAAAAGCCACCTGGCGGAAAGAGCCACTTAAACCATGGTATACGTGTGACGTAGTCGAGCTAACCCTTACTGGAGTCCTTAACCTCGACCTTAACCCTAGAGGTGGGGTGTATATTGTCATACATTACGAGCGCTATACCAGGGTAGGCAACTGCATACTCCGATTTCGCTTTACGCGCGATAGAGTCGCTTATCTTAGATCATATAGCTTATGAACTCGGTTAATTGTATTAGCGCAGTATAAACTTAAATATGTTTATAACTAAGTGTACTTAACCCATGAGTGTATGTTAACTGTTATTTCCAAAAACATTCTCACAGACAACTATTGAGAGGTCAGGAAGCGAGGCATGGCTCTCTATTGCCTGTCTCCTCATTGCCTCCTCGTACCTCCTCATTACCTCCTCATACCTCCTCATTGCCTCCTCATCCCTCCTCATTGCCTCCTCATTGCCTCCTCATACCTCCTCATTGCCTCCTCATACCTCCTCATTGCCTCCTTATCCCTCCTCATTGTCTCCTCATCCATCCTCATTGCCTCCTCATTGTTTCATCATAACAATGAAATGGACTTTTGAGGGATAAAAAACGTCCGCAAAAATGGAACGAAATGCGCAAGAAAATAGCATATTTCAATGTCCCAAATGCGCCTACGTGTTCTTCTTTTGGAGAAATCTTTTGCATCATTTAAGAATATGGCATACTAGTGAGTATTATTCTTATAAATGTGTATGCTGCGATAAAACGTTTCAAGATAGGAGAACATTTTTTGATCATTTGAAACTTAGACTGGAAACTAAAATTTCGTGACACAATACTGGCGGATGTCGAGAGGTAAAGACGTGTATTTTAAAGTGGATTTTTTCGATAAAAATAACAAGACGGCGAACAGGAAGTTTAAAAAGGGTGTTCGCAAAACAAATCAGATGCCTTATTCTAAAATGGTAATAAGAATGGTTTCACCAGCTGAGCAGACGACGGCTATCGCCAAGAGTATGCTAGAACGTCAGTCAAAGCCTACCCGGACATTGATAGATCTGGAGTTACAGCGAATGGCGGAAGCCAGTAAAAGACGAAATCGCAAAAGTCCCGGGGCCAAGTCGGAAAGCCTTCGTAAGAAGAACAACAAGCGATCTAGAAAAGAGGCGTCCTCTAAGGAAGGAAAGCCAAGGCAGAACTCCAACAGGCTCGAGTCCATCACGACCATTGGAGAAATATTAAGCTGAATGCTGTCCCGACTCCTCCTCAGTATCGTTCGAGACGTTGAGGACAATGCACCAGTGCGATATTTGTTTAAAGTATTTTGGAAGGCAAGATAATATGTTACGACACAAAAAGTCTGCTCATTCCGACGTGGACTCTGAAGAAGACGCGATGTCGGATACTAGTGTTCAAGAGGATATTTTTGGACCTGTCCCCGAAACCGTTTCCGATAGCAGCGACGACGAAGACGATGACGTATCTGTTACCTCTGAGGACTCTGTCGATATTGATCCCTGGCAAGACATTGTTGAGGAAGCGTTTGATAAGTGTCAGTCACAATACGAGGCTGATGTAAATGGACTTATGGAGGAGGATGCAAATATGAGTGAGGGTGAAGCTAAGGAACATGTCTTTGTAGACATGAAAAACACTTTTCGAAAAGCTATGATGAATGTTTTTGGTAGCAAATTAGGCTGGTTCACCGTTATGAAAAAAGATCCGGTGTATAAAGCTGTGAAAAATACAGCGAATAAGCTCGTAGCGGAAGAAAACTATGAACCGGAGGAAGCTTTAAAGTACGCCATTCTGAAGCGGAGATTCCTCTTTGATAAAGTCTTGGATACTTACGATATTCCTCAGTTAGAGAACGACGAAGACATGGAACAAGAATAAAAGTCCAGAGTGACTTTGATACGACTTATGTTATGCTGCCCTTTGAACATTTGCGAGTACTTTCTCTCGCAAAAGCGCCAAGAGGACTATAGTTATATATTTATACTCGATTAAAGTTGTGACTTAAATCTGAGACGACTATGTGTTCTATTACAAAATGTGGATGCTGCGTAAACGTTTTGATCATGTTGCATATATTTGGTTTACGTTGCATATATCGCATTATAACAAATGCACATGAAATAACATGTACATTTTGCTGCCAACGATATAACATGTAATGTTAGCAGCTATTATTATAATACTTATACTTGCGCGGTATCATTCGACTTATAATATTGAGAATAGAGCTATATTTTCTAAGTCTCACCTGTGCAGAGTTGCTTTCATGCTAAGAAACTGACGTTTATAGACAAATGAATTTGATATAAACGGTTAAAAGAAAAGAATAAATAGTGAACAAAATACGGTGTTTGCCTTTGTTTGTTTTTTTATTTAGCATATATAATTAGGATGGATTGCCAAAAAACAACGCTAGCAAACGCATAACCGAACAAAGTATGAATCGAATTGAACCGAAAGAATTAAAAAAAAGTCAACTGAGAAATTGTTTAAAAATTGGTCAAAGATTATGGATTCGAACCAAGTACTAACGAGTTGAATGAATCCCTTATCAAATACAGTCTATACCTGAAAGCGCGACCCTATAGTATCTCACGTATAAAACATGATTGATTTTTAAAAATGACCGCGCTTTATGAAAACCGTATGATATCGGGTGTTTATCTAAACAAAGCGCGTTATCGCATTTAAACAAATTTATTTTGCTATAAAATAGACAACCACTTCTGGTACGATTTTAAATTCACTTTAATGACGCCGGCAAGTTGTGCCATTCCATCATGTTAATACTCTCAGAAAAGCGAACAAAGAATACCAAAACGAAAACTGTTCAATAAATGTAATAGAATACTAATGAATATGCGCGCGAAAATGAAAACATAATTATAGTCGAGTCAGGCTTTACACGGTCTTTGTAAATGGTCTTTGTAAATGGAAAAATATGAATAATCTACGAAAAATGATTTAATTGTGTACAATGTTATTGAAACTAACTTACTGGAGAATCACATTGTTTACAATTAAATCATTTTTTGTAGATTATTCATATTTTTCCTTTTAAAAAGACCGGGTATGTCTACCAGGTAGAATTCATGCCTTATGCGTGATTGGCTAGTCGGTGTTATCACGTGATATTACCGAGGTAGGTGTATTGCTTAATTATGTCACCCGATTAGAACAAGCCTCCGTAGCTTTGTAAGTACGGCGCTGGACTGCATTTTGGCGACACGGGTTACCCGGTCTCCGACACAATTTTTATTTTTACACTTTGGGACTCTTTTTGTTATAATTATGATATCAAAGCGTAACACATTCTATTAGATAATTGTCCTGAGATTCGTTAAAAAAAATATTTATTCTTGGTGCCAATACGTGAGACAGCCCGTTTAAAATACGAGCGATTAGTTTCCCGATTAACAAAAGGACATTGAAATGTGTTATTGTACAGTCTGGTTAGCTTATATATAAATGCAGAATATAAACAACCGCTTTAACCTATGTAAGGGTAGACCATGTATTTGTTGCGAGTTTATGTATAATTATGGAATATATACAACTGTTTAAAACGTATCTAAGGGTAAAGCTAATACTAATAACGTATTTACCAAATCAGACATCTCATTTCGAATCGAGTGTCGTATTTCAGAATGTCATTCATGTGAAAAGGTTTCCTGACTCGACTATAATTATGTTTTTATTTTCGCGCGCATATTCATTAGTATTCTATTACATTTATTGAACAGTTTTCGTTTTGGTATTCTTTGTTTCTGACAGTATTAACATGATGGAATGGCACAACTTGCCGGCGTCATTAAAGTGAATTTAAAATCGTACCAGAAGTGGTTGTCTATTTTATAGCAAAATAAATTTGTTTAAATGCGATAACGCGCTTTGTTTAGATAAACACCCGATATCATACGGTTATCATAAAGCGCGGTCATTTTTAAAAATCAATCATGTTTTATACGTGAGATACTATAGGGTCGCGCTTTCAGGTATAGACTGTATTTGATAAGGGATTCATTCAACTCGTTAGTACTTGGTTTGAATCCATAACCTTTGACCAATTTTTAAACAATTCCTCAGTTGACTTTTCTAAAATTCTTTCGGTTCAATTCGATTCATACTTTGTTCGGTTATGCGTTTGCTAGCGTTGTTATTTTGGCAATCCATCCTAATTGTATATGCTAAATAAAAAACAAACAAAGGCAAACACCGTATTTTGTTCACTATTTATTCTTTTCTTTTAACCGTTTATATCAAATTCATTTGTCTATAAACGTCAGTTTCTTAGCATGAACGCAACTCTGCACAGGTGAGACTTAGAAAATATAGCTCTATTCTCGATATTATAAGTCGAATGATACCGCGCAAGTATAAGTATTATAATAATAGCTGCTAACATTACATGTTATATCGTTGGCAGCAAAATGTACATGTTATTTCATGTGCATTTGTTATAATGCGATATATGCAACGTAAACCAAATATATGCAACATGATCAAAACGTTTACGCAGCATCCACATTTTGTAATAGAACACATAGTCGTCTCAGATTTAAGTCACAACTTTAATCGAGTATAAATATATAACTATAGTCCTCTTGGCGCTTTTGCGAGAGAAAGTACTCGCAAATGTTCAAAGGGCAGCATAACATAAGTCGTATCAAAGTCACTCTGGACTTTTATTCTTGTTCCATGTCTTCGTCGTTCTCTAACTGAGGAATATCGTAAGTATCCAAGACTTTATCAAAGAGGAATCTCCGCTTCAGAATGACGTACTTTAAAGCTTCCTCCGGTTCATAGTTTTCTTCCGCTACGAGCTTATTCGCTGTATTATTCACAGCTTTATACACCGGATCTTTTTTCATAACGGTGAACCAGCCTAATTTGCTACCAAAAAAATTCATCATAGCTTTTCGAAAAGTGTTTTTCATGTCTACAAAGACATGTTCCTTAGCTTCACGCTCACTCATATTTGCATCCTCCTCCATAAGTCCATTTACATCAGCCTCGTATTGTGACTGACACTTATCAAACGCTTCCTCAACAATGTCTTGCCAGGGATCAATATCGACAGAGTCCTCAGAGGTAACAGATACGTCATCGTCTTCGTCGTCGCTGCTATCGGAAACGGTTTCGGGGACAGGTCCAAAAATATCCTCTTGAACACTAGTATCCGACATCGCGTCTTCTTCAGAGTCCACGTCGGAATGAGCAGACTTTTTGTGTCGTAACATATTATCTTGCCTTCCAAAATACTTTAAACAAATATCGCACTGGTGCATTGTCCTCAACGTCTCGAACGATACTGAGGAGGAGTCGGGACAGCATTCAGCTTAATATTTCTCCAATGGTCGTGATGGACTCGAGCCTGTTGGAGTTCTGCCTGGGCTTTCCTTCCTTAGAGGACGCCTCTTTTCTAGATCGCTTGTTGTTCTTCTTACGAAGGCTTTCCGACTTGGCCCCGGGACTTTTGCGATTCCGTCTTTTACTGGCTTCCGCCATTCGCTGTAACTCCAGATCTATCAATGTCCGGGTAGGCTTTGACTGACGTTCTAGCATACTCTTGGCGATAGCCGTCGTCTGCTCAGCTGGTAAAACCATTCTTATTACCATTTTAGAATAAGGCATCTGATTTGTTTTGCGAACACCCTTTTTAAACTTCCTGTTCGCCGTCTTGTTATTTTTATCGAAAAAAATCCATTTTAAATACACGTCTTTACCTCTCGACATCCGCCAGTATTGTGTCACGAAATTTTAGTTTCCAGTCTAAGTTTCAAATGATCAAAAAATGTTCTCCTATCTTGAAACGTTTTATCGCAGCATACACATTTATAAGAATAATACGCACTAGTATGCCATATTCTTAAATGATGCAAAAGATTTCTCCAAAAGAAGAACACGTAGGCGCATTTGGGACATTGAAATATGCTATTTTCTTGCGCATTTCGTTCCATTTTTGCGGACGTTTTTTATCCCTCAAAAGTCCATTTCATTGTTATGATGAAACAATGAGGAGGCAATGAGGATGGATGAGGAGGCAATGAGGAGGCAATGAGGAGGGATGAGGAGGCAATGAGGAGGTATGAGGAGGCAATGAGGAGGCAATGAGGAGGCAATGAGGAGGGATGAGGAGGCAATGAGGAGGTATGAGGAGGCAATGAGGAGGTATGAGGAGGCAATGAGGAGACAGGCAATAGAGAGCCATGCCTCGCTTCCTGACCTCTCAATAGTTGTCTGTGAGAATGTTTTTGGAAATAACAGTTAACATACACTCATGGGTTAAGTACACTTAGTTATAAACATATTTAAGTTTATACTGCGCTAATACAATTAACCGAGTTCATAAGCTATATGATCTAAGATAAGCGACTCTATCGCGCGTAAAGCGAAATCGGAGTATGCAGTTGCCTACCCTGGTATAGCGCTCGTAATGTATGACAATATACACCCCACCTCTAGGGTTAAGGTCGAGGTTAAGGACTCCAGTAAGGGTTAGCTCGACTACGTCACACGTATACCATGGTTTAAGTGGCTCTTTCCGCCAGGCGGCTTTTAGCCCCGGGTGGCTTTTAGCCCCCAGGTGGCTTTTGGCCCCAGGTGGCTTTTGGCCCCAAGTGGCTTTCGGCCTCAGGTGGCTTTCCCCCCATTTCTACACTACTTATGCTGCCATAATTCCATGAAACACATTTCTTGCCGTATCAAAATAATTATATTAACACTAAATTTATAAATAGGTTTGATTGAGTGCGAAATGGTAGACCAAAATGTTTACCATTATCAAGTAGAACTTAAGCATTACTCATGAACATGTTGACTGGATGTAGATATGTCAATTATTATCTTTGAATACCCTTATTTATTATATTTCATAGCCCATATATATTTCCAAAATTGCCAATGAAACTTGAAACATTAATATTTTATAAGAAATGTTACGTTTTAACTGTCTGCAATAGTGATTGTGATTAAAAATGGGATTAATTTTTGCTAAATATATTACCTTCTTTTTTTACACAAAAACAATATAAAAAGACATTTCTTAACAACTAATGTAAATGAATAAACGAGTATCATATATAATTTCAATTATATAATAGTGATAAAAGGAAAAATAAATCCGATATAGTTATGGAATAATTTTACTACTATAAATGACAAACTTCGTTGCACATGTCATACCCAGTGTCATAACCTTGCCGATGGATTATTTGTATCCTGCTGTGAATACGCCGCGGTGTGCACGTGGGCCATAAAACTATAAAACAATTTATATTATTATCGTACAGTTGAATACACAATTGAAATTAAAAGAAGCTTGCATATAACCTGGCAGTATGCCTGATTGATCGTATATTTCATGCGTTAATTAAGTATGCCTGATTGATCGTATATATCGTGCGTCCATGCAGTATGCCTGATTGATCGTATATATCGTGCGTCCATGCAGTATGCCTGATGATCGTATACATCGATGCAGTATGCCTGATTGATCGTATATATCGATGCAGTGTGCCTGATTGATCGTATACATCGATGCAGTATGCCTGATTGATCGTATATATCGTGCGTCAATGCACTATGCAGGACCGATCCTAAATTTCGTGTGTTCAATTCATAATTTACATTATTCTCCGCCTGATTTATTATTTAGATATAATATGTAATCCACTGCTGGTTAAAATAATGAGTTTAGTATGTTATCGACACATATCGTCTTTGATATTCGAAACATGGTTAACCATTGGTCAAATGACACTGCGCATATCAAATCAAAGTGCATCAATAAATAAACAATGACCCCATAACGCCGACGTGTTAACGTAAAATTAACGTCCATTTTTCGCTATGTAAAGAAAATAGTCTCAATTATTCAGCCGCTCTGATCAAAATTAATGACGTCAATACGTTTGAACTGTAAAGACCCGGATCAGATGCAAGCGTCTACACCTAGAAAAAGTCGTTGGAAATATAAGAAAATACTCAAGGAAGTTTCATTTTATATATCTTTTCCCAGTATTCCGCAAGTTGTCAAAGACATCAGAAATATCTTTTTTTTTGCGTCGTTTGATGTACAAGAAAGCGTACAAAAACCAGAGCGATCGCTTGTTATTTCTATTTTTTTTAATATTTGAATTATTGCAAAATAGGTGCGGTAAATCTAAAAAAAACACACCTCAATCTATGTTGGCATATGGAGTTTTTCGTTTATTTACATATCATGTTTGTGCATATATTTTACACATACATTACTAAAAACACATAACTAGTCATATGAATGTGTGTTTTTTTTCAAATTTAAACTCTTACATGCTGTGAACTCCTAATGTCGCCCTGTTGAAACTCTCACCTCATGTCAATTTCTAATGTTGCAATGTTGAAACTCTCACCTCCTTTGAACTCCTACAGTGGCCCTTTTGAAACACTCATCTCATGTTAATTCCTATTATTATACCTCACGTGACCTGCCCATGTTAAATTCTCATATACCCATCATCACCGTATCAGCGCTCACTGCACTTGCAAAGCTCTGTATGTACGTTTTAAGTTAATATTTGTTTATATTTTTCTAAGTGGCTTATAAAAGGTAGTGATTGAAAATAAAGCATTTAATAATAAGAATACATTTTATTTCTGAGTTTATTGACTCAGGCATCAAGTAAATGCCCAAGTGTCGATATAAATGGGGAATCATGAAAGTTGAAGTACCGTTAATGCACAAGCTATTTTAAAAATATGCTTTAAAAATCATTGTCATTTTATTTCAAGTATTAACTTTTTATTTCAAGTATTAATTATTTTTTTTCAGATTGGGTGAAGCGTGTAGTCAGATTGCTGCTTTGCTGTTCAAGATGATGTCTGCAGCATTGTATGGCCTCAATGAAAAGTCAAGGACAAGTGTCTCCTGTGTCTGGAACCAGTTTTATAGAAAAAAGGTAAACAATGATACAATAGGCACATAAGAATGTTTTATAGATATATGTTTTATGATAATCATAAATTATTTTGGTTATATGTTATCCAAAATCTTCAATAATTTTGTCTTTATATTTCTTATATTTTGTTAAATTATTTTCAGATTTTTTTGTATGCGTTTTTTTCAGGTGCAGCCAAAACCTGTAGACATGATTAATTTCGACAACCCAAAACCTCTCCGGAAGAAACGCCGTCAGAGTCCTTTCCACTTCTGTCGAGAACGATGATGGGTTTGACGCAGCCGAGGCACTCCGCAGTCTTAAGCGCATTTGCCCTTCCGCATGTATCCTGACAAAAGGCGACTCTGACACTGACACTGCATCAGATGATGAAGACTTACCACCAGTTAGTATTTTATTTCTTTGTCTGCATTTAGTGCATTAAGCCTATTACAGAATAAAACATCTTAATCTGAAATGGAGTAAGAACTCAGATTTTAAATGCTATACTGTTGAATTGTTAAGTGAGCATTGTTTCAAATTATTACGCTTATTTTACAGGATGATTAACATTAAATAACACAACATAGCTTTATGGAGAATTTGCTTTTTTCAGGTGCTGAGCAGATTCCATGAGGTGGAACATGAGTCACTGTGCCATACAGACCTAGAAGACAAATGTCAGCGATTTGTTCGTGACTTTCAAGTACTACCCCAACAGGTCATGAATCTCGAGGCGATGACGAAAGGTCAACAAGACAGTGTCCTATGGCAACGACAGAGAAGGGGGCGAATAACAGCCACAGCAGCACATGATGTTCTGACCTTAAAGCAAGCAACAACAAAGTCAAATGAATTAAAGAGGATAATGAAGTACAATGTGTGTGACCTTTCTCGTCTTGATGACATTAAGTTTGGCAGACAGCATGAAGAAACAGCAAGGTCAATGTATAGTGATTAAATGAGGCAAAGTCATGAACACTTTAACGTATCTGATTGTGGGCTTTTTGTTGACAGCACATTTCCATTGTTTGCAGCTACACCCGATGTACTCAGGGAATGCTCATGTCATGGTAAGGGGCGTCTGAAGATCAAGTGCTCTTACAAACACAGAGACTCAAAAATAGAAGACATTAAGGATCAGTCTTTTTACCTTAATAGTGACAATAAAATGAAAACTAACCACCGTTACTACTCACAGATTCAGTTTCAAATGTATGTTTGTGGGAAGACATATTGCGATTTTGTGGTGTTCACATACAAAGGAATTGTAATTCTTTTACTCCTATGCAAAAACAGTGTTTGCAGTTTGTATTTTTGTTTCATTCTACATGTTTACATGTAAAATAAAGAGATTACATCAAAATTGTGTTTCTCTTTTAGCTCACAATCTAAACAAAATAACGGTTGATTTTTACACGTGATATTCCATTTGAATAATGTTGTTAGGCCATCCTTAAATACTAGTAGTGTTTGTTTTCCGGGCCATTTTTTATTCAATTGTCAAAAATGTTGAAACAAAAGATGAACAACAATATATTTTACTTTGTCATTTCTTCAAAGTCTGTCAGATGACTGCAAACAAACATTTGTTTTAGTTTGGCCAAATAGAAAAAAAGAAAAAGAAAATTAAGTTGGTTCACATTTTGATACTTCAAGTGATTTCATCAAAATTCCTCAAACTTCCAGTAAGTAATGAGGAATATGACATTTATCAAGCATTAAACAGCACATTCAAAAGCAGATTATAAGCATACATAAGTTATAAATATGTCTTCGAGCAGTGACTTAAGGTTTCTGCTTTAAGCATTAACATTAATGTACATTAATTAACATTAACATAAAAGTTACTTTACATGTTTGGGGAGAAGGTTTGTGAAAGCAGCACAAATTGTCAAAATCGAGTCGGCGTGTCTAATTAAAGAAATAGGCAGGGTGTTTCAAAATTTGAAACCGTTTTACACGTTCGATTGCCCTCTCAACATGTATGCGAGACTTTGAGAGTATTCTCGCACATTCCACTTCCCTCTGTGAGAACTGACTTTTCCCTTTCGCAAATGGTGGTATTGCTAGAGTTGCTCCATGGGCTGCTAGTTCATCTGCAATGAGGAAGCCCCTATCGGCAAGAACAAGGTCACCTACTTCCAGAAGCTCATAGAAACCAGATCGTGTTGTGATTTCCTTGTCAGATACTCGCCCACCCCAGCACTTGGATTGGAAACTGACTGATCCATACGGTGTTATGTCAATTAGGAATTTCAGTGTATTATGACTTTTATAGTTAGACCAGGTAGAAGCCCTAGCATCAAGATTAGTTGGCCTTTGAATGAAAATCTCACTACAGTCAATAATAACACGACACTTTTTGTAGTTCTTTTTAAATGATGGCCATTGCAAAAGAAACTTAATTCGTTTTGCGATATTAGGCAAGCTTTGAGTCAATACTCTTGACACCTGTGTTAGGCAAGTCTGGAATCTCATAGCAAGGTCATTATTAGTGAGATTTAACCTAAGTTTCATTAACACCATAAGCAGTACATTGCCCCGGCAAATCTTTCCGACCGGTTTAATGACATCAGATACTGTAGCCAGAAGCCAGGTAAAACATTGCCATTGATTGCAGACCAGTCAATGTTGATACTTCACGATTGCTCAGGTTCTTGTATGTAAAGTTTGTTTTCTTTATCTACTCTTTTAAGTCTCTATTTTCACACATAACACGCTGATCATCCTTCTGCAGGGATGTATAGTCTGCATTTAGCTTGTCAAGCTCTGCCCGGATTGGATCAGGTTCTGGATCTGTGCCTGCAAGTATGAAATGACTTACGTTTTAGGCGTTTATACAGCTGCAATCTGTGTGTGTGGACAGTTCTAGAATTATTATGTATGCATGTCTTTATTAAGCCTTTTATATAAATTTTAATGTGATAGGATGCTAAGTTAAATCTTTAAGTACATAAAGTTTAAAGGCTTAATTTAATACCTTGGTCACACGATTGTGGTAGATTATGTCCTAACAGCAGGAGTGGCTCTGCAATTTCGTCTAAGTCATTGGCTGGTTGGCAGTTCTCTTTGTCATTTGGCGTTAAAACAAGTCTGCGTCTCTGGAGGCGCTTAAACCTATCTGCTCGTACGGGAGTCTGCTCAGGCTGCTTGGCTGTGGTAGCGAAACTGAATACACTCGGAATGTAATCCTGGTGATATGGGTCCTTAGACGGTGTTCCTGCCAATGTATAACACATTATATATATGGGGTTATCATTATTATTCACAGGACTTATAAATGTTGAACTATGTGTCATAATTGAACTTTTAGGGTCTAATCATTGTCACCGAAACTGTAACAAGCCAGCATTCTATAAAGATAATACATAAACATACTTTACTACCAATTATTATTTTGTCTGGTAGTAGATCTACTGGTACTGTACAGTACCATTTTTACATCTCGCACACGAAAATGAGATGACAATTAAAACATGATACTATAGTAAAACAATAACACATAATTACTTAATACCTTCGGAGAAATTCATGCTGCAAAGGCGGTCATGAGCCAAAGGCTCCCACAACTCAACATTTTGACGGTCGCTCAGGCTCCTTCTCCCAATAGCGAGTAACCACTTCAACCTTCTCTTTTTCTTTAGGAAATCTAAAGAAACGAACCCCAGAATCTTTCACAAAACGTTGTGTGCACCCTGGTGCAGAACAACTAGTCGGCATTCTGAATGTTTGTTTACATTTTCTATAAATAACGCTGTCAAAAGATCCCGCAATATTCACGCTCTGATTGTAAATAACAATGGCGGTGTTTTGCCAACCAGTTGTATTCGAGTCCGACCAACAGGTGCGTGTGACGTCACGCTTCAATGTGCCTATATGACTACACCGTTTTAGGGGTCACAAGGGAGTTGGGCCAGGATCGCAAAATGGAGCACAAGCTCCGAGTCAAATTAATTGGCGAAGACACACAGTTTTATGTTAATCTTAATTGATTTTCAAGCACCGGGCTCGCTTATCAGGCTCGCTCGGGCTCGCTTCTGTGTGGTGCGAGCCTTTTTTAGTGATTGGTTAATAAGATCGTACTGGAGACGGAAATGATTGATTTTAGTCTTTCGATTGAAAGTGTATTCACAGAAAAGTGTTGTTGAAATATAGAATTAGAGAATGATACTATTTTGACAACTGTAAAAGTGATTTTGATTTATCTTTTGTGAAAATGTTTTTCTTTTACCTAATTGGCAAAAAGTGTAACGAAATAATGTAATTTGTCGATGTCGAGGCGTATAAATAAACGCCCAGAGGTCAATAACTCCTTTCATTTTTGAGCATGCGCAAAGCATTTCTAAGCATGCGCATTGCGAAACGTCGATGTAAGTTTGCGCGTTTGTTTGTAAACAAGAGCACGTTTTGACATTTCCCAGCAGCTATTTTACATTATTATTGAAGAAGCTGAAACAAAGACGGGTATGTAATTAATGCTTTCTTTTACGGATTGAGTAATTGCATTGTTTCGTCTATTTGTTGTAAACTGACGGCATGTCAGTACTAAACGTTCACCAGGTCTGACTTTATAAGTGGGTTTCCTTCTAATCCACCTAAATGTCTGTCAACGAGACTTTTGGCGATTTGTTTTTTTACTATGGCAGACCCGTGACATCCACCATCCCAGCAATTTTGAAATTATCTCCGTTTTAAATTCAAATTTCTACGAAAATATTATTTCCTACTATTAAACACATTTATTTATGTCATTATGCCAAAAAATCATGTTCATATGTCATAAAACACTTACATGTGTCGATTGTTTATCAAGTATCCTGATATCGGTAAATCTGGGATAAATCTGACAGGTTGTGTACATGTATAATTGTATTCGTGACCCAGAATATATTTATGTGAAAATAACGACTCTAATGACAAATTCAATCCAGTTTAGATCACTGTCTGGTATATATTGAACAACTTTGTCATTATTATTCAACATCGATGCATAATATTACTACATATAAAATTTTGCCCGGTGTTAAATGGTAGAGAGTTGTAGCGTTACATGAATACATAAGAAATGTCAAAATAATAACAAAAGTATCCCTGATCGCTCATTATTGTAGCTAGGTTTCCTCCTGGCTCTCCATTTTTCCCCTCTACAATTGCAGCTGCTGATCTAAGGTCAATGTCGTTCGGACCGACAACAAGCGCAATCGTCTGAATGGTATAAATAGACACTAGTTGGTCAGCAAACTTTGACTTTGAAAACATTTTATTTCCGAAATAAACATCATCTAAGTTCCTGGTCAGCAAAGTTTGAAAAAGGCTGACCAGCAGTAAGGACTTGAATAAGGCTGACCAGGCTGGTCAGCGATTAGAAAAACATGTTTCTAATTACACTATGTCTTTAAGTTTCACAAATGATCAAATGTATTCATCAATTGTAAGATATATGAATTTAAACAGACTTTGAAAACATTTTATTTCTGAAATAAACATCATCTAAGTTCCTGGTCAGCAAAGTTCGAAAAAGGTTGACCAGCAGTATGGACTCGAATAAGGCTGACCAGGTTGGTCAGCGAAAAGAAATACATGTTTCTAATTACACTATGTCTTTAAGTTTCACAAATGATCAAATGTATCCATCTATTGTAAGATATATGCATTAAACAGACTTTGAAAACATTTTATTTCCGAATTAAACATAATCTAAGTTCCTGGTCAGCAAAGTTCGAAAAAGGCTGACTAGCAGTAAAGACTCAAAATAATTGTATTCAATTTGTAGATTAATCATTATAAAATGTTTATAGCAAATAAGATCAAATCATACATTCAAAAGAATGCTGTTCATTCAATAATTTGATTGTTTTGAGTATAGTTGTATTCTCATCATTCATTGTGTGAATACTGCATTCAATAAACACTAATTGCTAAATTTAGAATGTGTGTCACTGTTAACAGAACTTTAAAGCATTACGCACACATTTAAGTAAAGACATATGAAAACAGAAAGGAAGATTTCTTGCTTGAACATCATGCACTACTCACATAATTTGTTTCTGCACTTGGAACTTATTCATTATTGAATCAATTTACATTCACATCAAAAGTACATGTTGTTAAACATGTGCTTGTCTATTTCCTTTGAAATTTAGTATTCCTAAAGAGTAGTACATTTCTCTTTCACAGTTCCTTCCAAAAGACCACATCACTGTAGATGTGTCTGGCATACTGTCCAGTACAGATCCAGACTTCTTATCGGATGTGGACAGCACTGAAGTTTTCCAGGTGATGGCAGTCAAGTCTGTTTACTGCTACCAGTGCTGCGATAGACCAGGTACTTCATATATAAATAAAAGTTGTTCTGTATAACACTCTTAAGATAATTGCATGCACTCTACCATACCATAATTATTCAAGTTTACATATGCATTTATCACACAGAGGTTAAATTCTGCACTCGTTTCCTTTTTTGCCATTGTTGCATCTTTTCATTTTTAGCTCTAAGGGCCAAAGGCCAGAAGAGCTTATGCGATGGTAATGTGTACGTAGTATATGCGTTCGTGCGTCCGTGCGTCTGTAAACAATTTCTTGTTAACACGATACAGTCTTCAGTTCTGATTGTATCTCGATGGAACTTGTACAGTGGTTAGATATCCATTAGAGCTCGGTTACTTTCGAAAACCAGCCAGATCTGCCCATGCATGCCTAGATTATGGGCCTTGATTGTATAAAAATCAGTGCGTCTGTAAACAATTGCTTGTGAACACAATACAGTCTTCAGTTTTGATTGTACATGTATCTCGATGAAACTTGTACAGCATCTAGATATCCATTAGAGCTCGGTTCCTTTCGAAAACCAGCCAAATCTGCCCCTGTCTGCCTAGATTATGGGCCTTGATAGTATAAAAATTGCTATTGTGTAAACAATTGCTTGTGAACACGATACAGCGTTCAGTTTTGATTATATCTCGATGAAACTTGTGCAGTATTTAGATATCCATTCGAGCTTGGTTCCTTTTGAAAACCAGTCAGATCCGCCCATGCATGCCTATATAATGGGTCTTGAAAGTCTCAAAAAATGCTATTTTTAGCTAAGTCTATTTTTAGCTAAGTCTACATGTGTCCATCCTGCAACAAGATGCCAGACGCTGAAAAACATTATGGTTCTGCCATGGTCATCCTGAAGAAAAAAGACATCTTTTCACAGGTGCGCTTCTTCATGGACAACCTGATGCAACTGTTCAAGGTGGATGGCATTACAGATTCCAATAAGCTTTTACACGCCATTGTTGCATCTTTTCTCTTTTTATTTATACTGTTTATAGCAATTAATTCACAACAAGTCATCAATGTAAGAACTTGGTGATAAACAACAACGTGTAATTTCACAATGCCGGTATAAAATAAAAAAATCTACATTTCCTTTAAAGTTTTAGTTTTTATCAATTTCAGCCTGCATAAACGAGAAAATCGCAGATGGCAAATGTCCATCCTGCAACAAGATGCCAGACACTGAACAACATTATGGTTCTGCCATGGTCATCCTGAAGAAAAAAAAAACGCTTTTCACAGGTGCGCTTCTTCGTGGACAACCTGAAGAAACTGTTCAAGGTGGATGACATTACAGATTCCAATAAGTTTTTACAATAATTGAAAACGCAAGTACCTGTCACTGCCAGAGGTCGCTTCACCAACACAGGTGTGGAAATCCTCTCTGTAAAACGCCGAATTGATGCATAATCTTTTGCTACTGCTTGTTTTTTTCATATAGTGAAGACATTTTTTGAGTTTAAAATTTTATCCCTATGCCTCATAAACTTCATTTTCAAGCTATCTTAATTCCTTTATGAATGTCAACTTGAAATAAGAATTATCAAACATTTTCAAACCTTTTTGTAATTAAAAAAAATAATAATTACGTTTACTAATCATTCTCACAGATTACATAATTTGCTATCTCATATCTTTTGTAACATTTGCATCAGTGTGCTATTCTGCAACTGTAGTATTTACATTTCTGCTTGCCATATTTTTAAGATATTGAACAATTATCTGTCATCACTTGCATTGCCTTTGCATTCACAATTTTTGTCAATCGCTTCATGTACACATTCTTAATATGCAACTTAAAAAAATGAACATAATCCATGTGCACATCTGTCTTTTCTTCATTCCTGTGATTGCTTAAAACAATGTCAAGTACTTAAAAAAAGCATACAACTTATTATCACAATTATTAACATTTCAGATTTTTCAGCTCATATTTGTTACTTTAAAAAAATCGCTTGCTATTTATCATTCCTGACAGAACATTTATTATGTAAACTACATCAGTTAAAATGTTCTTCCATTATGAAACAACATTAGTATTTGCACTTTTGATTTTTAAAAAAAAAAAATAACCTTTAACACTTGCAATTAACTCCTTACGGCTATTGACATTGCAACTTTTGCAAACCTTAGTATTTGAACTTTTGATTTTTGCTCACAAATACTTCCCACAGGTGCAAATCACTCCTTACGGCTATTGACATTGCAACTTTTGCACATCTAATTATTTGAACCTTGCTTTTTGTTTACAAATACTTCCCACAGGTGCAAATCACTTCTAACGGCTATTGACATTGCAACTTTTGCAAACCTTTGTATTTGAACTTTCACTTTTTGTTTACATATGTTCCCACAGGTGCAAATTACTTCTTACGGCTATTGACATTACAACTTTTGCAAACCTTAGTATTTGAACTTTTGCTTTTTTCTTACAAATACTTCCCACAGGTGCAAATCATTCATTACAGCTATTCACATTGCAACTTTTGCACACCTAAGTATTTGAACTTTTGCTTTTTGTTTACAAATACTTCCCACAGGTGCAAATCACTCTTGACAGCTATTGACATTTCAAATTTTGCACACCTTTGTATTTGAGCTTTCGAATTTTGCTAACAAATACTTCCAACAGGTGCAAAACACTCTTTACAGCTATTGACATTGCAAATTTTCCATACCTTAGTGTTTGAACTTTGGATTTTTGCTAACAAATACTTTGCACAAGTGCAAATCCTTCATAAAGGCTATTGACACAACCACTTTTGCACAACTTCATATTTGAACTTTCGATTTTTGCTTACAAATACTTTGCACAGGTGATAATCTTTCTTTAAATAATGACTATTGACACACCAACTTTTGCTCATTTTAGTATTTTTACTTTCAAACATGTAGAACAAACTTTGAACATTTTATCAACCATTTACACAACAACTTTTGCACATCTCATATTTTAATTTTCTGCATTTTGACACCAATATTAACACGATGTGCACATTAATACACATATTGCTTTTAAATATGTTATTTTATGGGCATTATTTTAACTTTTATGTGTGAATTTAAACACATCAGTAAATATGTAGCTAACTATGTACAATTATGTTTCATCTCGTTACATATTCTTAAAGAAAGGCACTTTCATTTACTACATGCTGTGACTCCCAAATATATCCAAAACAATTCCTAAACAGATTCATACGCAATACACTAACCCAATGTTCATGACCTAGACTATCATACAATTTTAACATATTGTAACACAACTTTACATATCTATCATCATGAAGTTTCAAAAATTTTAACCAATATTTAAGACAACGTTTCGAAGCATATATATGTAAAGGTAAACGACCTAGATCACCTAAAACAGCTTTAGAAGATACATTTAAATACCTTTTACATGCATATAATTGGACATTTTCTATAGCATTCATTGAAGTCATTCCCCAAATTTCAGCACCATATAACATTATAGGTGATATTTTTGTATCAAACATTTTAAAAAACACTGAAGACTTAACAAAAGGTAATGATGCAATGCCTTTAAAAAGACAATGTAAAGCTTTCTTAGCTTTTAGATCAGAATTCTCTGCCATCTTATACCATGACAATGTACAGCTAAAATATAAAACAACATAAGTAAACCCTGATACAACATCTATGTTTTCATTATTATATTTCCATTTTTCTCTACTTGCTAGCTGGCCACCTCTTCTAAAAACAATAATTTTTGTTTTACTAGTATTAACTTGCAACTTATTATCAGCACAAAATAAGTTTAGCGCATTTAGTTGTTTTTGTGTCTACAAAAACAACTAAATGCGCTAAACTTATTTTGTGCTGATAATAAGCTACAACTGTATCAGATAACAGAGAAACAGCATCTGCAAACAGAAGTAGAAACACTTCAATATCAGAAGGGGACAGCTGAACACCATGCACACCACTTTGTTCAATATAACTATACAACTCATTAATAAAAAAGTGAGAACAATACTGGACTTAAATTACACCCCTGTCTTATACCACATGGACAGTCAAAACACTCTGTTTTTCCATCCTTGCATCTAATACACATTTTGACATCTTTATAAATTGATTGAATAGCATCTCATAGCCTTCCTTTAACATTTTGTCTAAATAAGCTTGTATATAATTTTGACCTATCCGCAGAATCAAACGCTTTTTTAAAATCTATAAAAGCAACATATAACCTCTTAACCTTTGTACTCAAATACTTGCTTATAACAGAATATAAAACAAAAGCATTATCAGTTGTATTATAACCGTATCTAATTCCTGCTTGCGACTCCGAGATGGAGTTATAAACTTGAGTATAAAAGGTAAGTCTTCTATTTAAAATGGTTATATATATTTTGCTAAATACATCAACAAGGGCTATACCCCTGTAATTATCAGGATTATTACAACTTCCCTTTTTGTGCACTGGTATAATAATAGATAGCGTCCAGCTTCTCGGAAACTGACCTGATGTAAATATTTGGTTATAAATACGTAATTTATATGGCAATAAATAGAAAATACCATATTTAAAATGTGCAGGCAATAGCTCTCCGGCTGAAGCTTTATTTAACTTTAAGTCATTCACTGCCTTAATTACCTGATCAGATTCAATCCTGGAGTTTAAGATGACATTATTTACACCATCCACTTCATTAAAGAAGTTGTCAATAATAGGGGTTAAATTTGATTTTGTTATACTTGCAAACCCAGCAAATGACTGCAGTTAAGTTTAAATGCTCTGCTTGAATATTGCAATAAATGGAAATTAGTTGTAAATACAATTTTTTTTTATATATATATATTAAGTAAGGCAGGGCGATTGAGGAATGATTTAAAGTTTCATAACAATAAAGAGGAATGAGGAATCACCTATAGGTTTTCATATTTTGGTTTGGAAAGGATGATCCTTTTCGGATGCCCAAACTACATTAGCAGGACAAGCGCTTAAAGCCATTTTACAAATGAATATATATATATCTTTAAACTAAGTTCACTTGTCTATCAGTTAAGCATAGATTAATCTTTTCGACAAACTAATTGCCTCATGTTTTAATTATGCAGGATAAGTTCGGGGTTTTGTTCAAGGTTATGCAGTTGAAAGAGTTCATCTACAATTTTGCAGACGTCTACTCGGTGTCAAAAATAAAACACAGTATTATTTTATTTACGGAGAATAAGGAATATTTAGTTTTAAAACAATTAGATATATGAATATAATTAAATATTGGGTAAAACTATTGTAAACAGATTAAAACAAGTACATAAAAAGGTTTACATCATGCTTAAAAAAGGACATGGAACGAAATGCAAACAGACCGAATTGGTGTTCACTTACATTGTAGACCAATTTCAACAAACTTTGTTTTCTTAAATTATGCAAAAACATAAAGGCGTCACATTTTACTGAAAGGCAACTACAATAATATAATGTTATTAATAAGGTGATTTCATATTGGCCGAGTTATTTGTCCGAGGTTAGCTGTATTTGCCTGAGCCCGAAAGGGCGACGGCAAATACAGCTGACCGAGGACAAATAACTCGGCCAATATGATTTCACCTAATTAATAAGTATTTTGTTAATTAACTTTTATGTATGGTACGACACTTTGGTTAAAAACGTTCAAATAACTTACCTGAAGGCTGAAGTTTATATTGAACTGTTGAAGCCGTATTTATCCCTTATTCATTCACGGTGTCTGCCTTTCTAGACTTGACTTTGCTGGTTTTGACATGCATCCTTAAAGTGATATTGCTATACTCATGAATAAAGCACTGTACAGTGTAAGGAAACATGTCTTTTTGTCTTAATTTCGTAAATCGTTCGCCAAAACATTTTTTTTCACCTTCGACGTCCATTTTGTCGGTGTACAAAAGGTGTAGGGACAACTCGGCCCAATCACCTTTTCGGCTTTGTTCAAATCGGCCTAGTCCTTTTCGGCCTACTTTTGAAAGGAAGCGTGCATGCCTATGAAATGCCGATTGGTATTTTGTTGTTCACACCTAATTTACGTATTATTTAGAGTTGTTTATGGGTAAAAGTGTTAATGTAAACAGCAAAAACACCTTTGATAATTGAAAATTCCAAAGGATACAAAAACATAATAATCGTAAAATCCACAAATGGGTTAAATACAACTGTAATATCAAAACGTAAAAAGTGGTTGAAGTATTTAATAGGCTAGAAATTCCAAATAGTTTTAAACGACGCACAAAATTATCAAACAGTCTAAAACGGAAAACAAAATGGCTACCTTTTAAAATAATTTCCAGCATATTTCTCATATTAGGCAAGTTTCGACAGCCAATGAAAATAGTCCATTTTGCAAATCCTATATAAGACGAGTTTTGTAGACAATCAAAACGGAGGAAACTCAAATTGGCCGAGTTTGGTCGGTATTGGCCGAGTTTTGGCATATATTGTCGTCATTTGTCTGGTTTTGGTACCGCGATTGTCCCCGGACCGCGTCAAATACGTAAAAGTTTATTAATAATAAAGAAATATTACACACCACTAAGGATCATATGATTATAAGGACCGGCTGGTCAGCTTCCGAAAGTGTATATGGACCAAGGCGTAAGCCGAAGTGGTTTGTTATATTTCTTTTATTATATCAAACATTTATACAACTATTCATTTTTTAAAGCGTTTTTCATGTGTTTTATTGAACAAAGCAGACAATGTACAAACATCAACTTTTCGCCGTGGTGAAAATCGCAAAGCCGCAATCACCATTTTATGACAATAGCAGTCCATATCATATTTTTTGACAGGTCCGGACATAAAAAATATGTATATTATATAAAATATTGGCCCGCATACTATATTGACCGGCTAACGTCACATTTAATATATAAGTAAAATAAAATGAGGTATAATATATACAAAACAGTATCTAATACAGAACATTTGCAGAATTTTTTTTTTGTAGAAAACAACAAAAACAAGCAAACAACCAGAACATGAATTATGAAAAATAGCAAACGTTTAAATGTGTGTATACAAACAACTTTCATAATAAGTTTTTATCAATGATTATGGTATAAATAAGTCGAGCAGAGACGCGGCTTAAGATTTTGATGCCATAACAATGATATATCGATTCGGTGTTTTAGCTACAAAGCACAAAGGTAATAGAATGAGAAAAATACCTGCACACTTAATCAAAATAAGTAAACAACAATTTAAATTAGTATTCTTTCGACAAATTATAATCGATTTTTTTCCATATATTTGCGATGTTTATGTGATTAATTAAACAATAATCATTTATGTTTACTTAACAATTATCTTTTTTAACATATTGGTCGACCGAATGAATATTCATTGATACTATTTCTTTAATGCTGTTTTATCACGTTATGTATTGCGTCATGAAAACAAAAAAACACGCTTTTAAACCCTAAAACAACAGCTTCAAATTGGATTGAGTATGGAAGATGAATGGTAAATAGAAAAATATGTAAATAAAACTGTTGTTATTCATCAATGTTCAAAGCGAAAATATTAAGTAAATATGTTTCGCCTATTCTCATTGATGGACGATGATGATCTCAGTGAAATTAACAATTTGCGCGAAAAAGCCTCATTTAACATTAACCAAAAATAAATCATGTAATAAAAGATTGGTTTTGTGAAAGATAATTAAACTTTCTATTTACAAATACTAACCAACAACTAGTTTTTCCACTTGGTAACAAGACACGTTTGTTGACATATTATACGTTCATGTATGCTATCCAATGTATCTAGCGTATATACCTAAAATCACCATTACTTCATTCATTGTAAATGTTCTATATTTACTACATATATCTCATTTTCACCACACTCCTGTTCGTAGATAGGCTTTTGAAATACTGACCACACGGTTAAATATCATTCTTGTAGATCGGCAAAACACTACATGTATGTGTCCAAGCTAGAGCTTTGGCTCTATCTTTGAGAACAATTTGTTTTATACAGGTGTTTAAAATGTTTATCATGTGCGTAACTTTCTTTAAAATTGAAGTACAAACTATTGTTATTTACACACTGTAATTCAGATATTAGGCGTAGTGTTTAATCATCATGAAACATCTTGTCGTCTGTATACGAGAAGTCTGGGCCTCGATCAAACATAGTTGTGCCACAAAATAGTTTCGAGTTAAGGGACTGGTATTCCGCTATCAATCTAATTTTATCCAACTCGATTCCCCACTTATCTGTCTGCACACTTATTCCAATGAAGTATTCCCCTTTAGGTAGTTTCTTAGGCTCGCCGTTTCGTCCAGTGTTTCTGAAGATGTTCCATTCATGGCCATAACCCCATTTTTCGAATGTAGAATACACCGACCATGGTTCATTGTCGAAAGACACGAAAATAACGTCGTACGGTCCGTCATTGGCATATCTTATGTCATCAAGATGAATAGTAACAAAGTCCGATTCATTTACAGGCTCAATACAAATCTTAATAAGGACCAAATATCTTTGCCGTGAGTCGACCAAACGAAGAGTCTTTAAGCCTGAAGCTTCTGATCGCCAAACCCAGAAGTCCCGTTGAAAGCCATCAGGATCAAATAATGCCGTTTCCATCTCATGATGTCTTTGGATTTCCACGTATTCTGCAAAAACTGCACTGAGATCCAACAGCAGTAAAATTACCCACTTCAAATCCATGTCTCTTTAATCTCAAGTTATGATGATTGACGTCTGGTTTATATAAACCTCATCGATGTAAGGCTGAAATTAAAATAAGAAATCACATGACAAAATTGTCAGTTATACCAGAATTTGAAAGATTTATTAACATAAAAGTTTTAAATTTTGGTTATCACGTTGTATGCTTCAGCCTTACGTACATTTTAATGTAAAATGATTTTGCAAAAATATGATAAACGAGGAAAATGACGATAAGGAAAACTTCAAAAAGAAAGAAATAAGACATAAATCAACATTATGACACGAAGTATTCAACATGTAACGTAAGTGACAAATTGGTTAGTGAGCAATCGCCTGGTAAATAATACTATGAAGAGTTAATATATTGTATAATAAGTTGTAAGAACCTTTAAGGTTTATGGGATTACGACTATATGACTATTTCCTGCTTTAATCTACAGGGTTCTCATTTACGTATTAGACTACAATTAAAAAAGCTGTGAATTTTTGTGATCATATTTTGCACTTTTTTGCGATGTATTTGCTCGAATGAATAATTTCCAATTAATTAATCTTTATATTTAAAACACTATCGACACAAGAACTTTTCTGTTTAAGAATATTACAGACCTCTGATGGTTATACGGTATTTATGAAGACCGGCCATTCAGCTCCCAAAGGTGGATATTATTTCATATTGCCAGAAGTGGTATGTAATATTTCCAACATTATACTGTACATTGAGTGTTCTTAAATGTTCACTATATTAACGCTTAGAACTTACCTTTTGATTAATACATTATCTTTCATTACTACTTTTAACGCACACATTTTATAACTTATTTTAACTATATCAAAATGGAACTTTTTATCTTTATAATTATTAATACATCAAATTATATCAATAATTTAATATCTCTTTCACTGACATTAAATAGAAGTGACGCAATTCGCAGTCAAATCCAGACATTTGAAGACTTGAAGAAACAAAGTGAGATATAAGAGACCAGGGTGAGATACTGTAGCTCTTTGCGAAGAGACTTTCGGTTCTTTGTTGTGCTTGGTGTAAAGCACCGTTACACGAGCTACAACTTTCCCTTTAACCAGTACTGAGTATACGACTTTCCCTGGTTGAACCAGTACTGAGTATGGGACTTTCCCTGGTTGAACCAGTACTGAGTATGGGACTTTCCCTGGTTGAACCAGTACTGAGTATACGACTTTCCCTGGTTGAACCAGTACTGAGTATACGACTTTCCCTGGTTGAACCAGTACTGAGTATACGACTTTCCCTGGTTGAACCAGTACTGAGTATACGACTTTCCCTGGTTGAACCAGTACTGAGTATGGGACTTTCCCTGGTTGAACCAGTACTGAGTAAACAAGTTTCCCTGGTTGAAACAGTACTGTATACTCCTCCCCTGGTTGAAACAGTACTGAGTATACAAGTTTCCCTGGTTGAACCAGTACTGAGTATCCAAGTTTCCCTGGTTGAAACAGTACTGAGTAAACAAGTTTCCCTGGTTGAACCAGTACTGAGTATACAAGTTTCCCTGGTTGAACCAGTACTGAGTATACAAGTTTCCCTGGTTGAACAAGTACTGAGTATACAAGTTTCCCTGGTTGAACCAGCACTTACTGTACAAGTTTCCCTGGTTGAACCAGTACTGAGTATACAAGTTTCCCTGGTTGAACCAGTACTGAGTATACAAGTTTCCCTGGTTGAACCAGTACTGAGTATACGATTTTCCCTGGTTGAACCAGTACTGAGTATACGATTTTCCCTGGTTGAACCAGTACTGAGTATACGATTTCCCCAGTGCTACTGATACCATATTTGAACGTCTTTCTCTTTGACGCGGCGACAGCCAAAGCGAACGCTTTACCACTAAGTTATCGGGGCTGTCGTTTGTGTGGTCGTGGAGGTCGCAACGCAGCACTCAACAGTGTATATCAGCAGACTTTTTCAGTTTTGAAAAACAGGAAAAGGAAGACGAAAAGGGAGAGTCTATATTTAACTTGCACAACACAGTACATCGCCAATATACGTAACTGACATTATATAAATATATAACTATTCAATATACGTAGACATCAAATCATATCAATATATAAACATGCACGTGCCAGGTGATTTAACATGAAAAATAAAACGAAGACGTAAGACAGGTCGGGCCATCCGTTTAAATTAAAATCAATGCTAGTGTATATTTCGACAAAATAAAGTTATTTTATGACCACCTGACTTTATAGATACATTGGATGTTCATGTGTTTGTAACTGTAGATACAAAATCGTTTTAATATCATCTTTGATATAATTTTGGGAAACCCGTTAGTTATATACCATGCATTGCCACCTATGGGGCTTATCACAATGCACCAGAGAGCTTTATTAGCTGCGTTCAATACTGGAATATACTTTAAAAGTTTAAAAGTATTGTTTTGTTGTACGATTGGGTGCATCGATTAGGACAGATAAGAACAAAATTCATGAGGGTCATTTTTGTTATAAATTTCCAAGTCTTATGAGACAGATAAATTTGACATGTTGATTTTCAGACTGTTGTTGAAATGAAGTATTTTGGGTCCTCTGAAATATGTAATGATTTTACTGTTCCGTAGATCAACCCAAAGCGTGATTTGACGGTGTAAAGTCACTTTTTTTCAAATGAACTTGTGACATATTCCTGCGCTATTTTTACGATACACAATGCCTTGTTTATATATTATATTAATATATTAATGTCAGAGATGTTCTTAAATAAAAATGTTAACAACTAAACATAATCGGCAGGCTCAAATAGATATCAACAAAATCTTCGCTTTTCTGCACTAATTAATTTTCAAAAAGATTTATTTAAAATAAGTTTTAAATCTTAATTAGTTAAACATTTAACACTTTTAACTTGTACGTGTTAAGTATACTCATTCTGGATGCTTCTTATACAAATTCGCATAACGAATTGAGCAATGGCGTACCATATTTCTCTATTTACTTTGTTTTATAGTTTATTAAAGTATAAACAAGAAACATGCAACAAATTATTCCCTAAACTGGGGTTTATGTTTTAGTTTTAATTTGATAAATTTAGACTGTAATATTGAGATAAATAATTAGATAGTACTTATAATATTTATAATTCTATAAGGAATACTGAATATAAAGTAGTGGTTCATACCATTGCTACATATACAAAAACTATTTATGTAAATACTCTTCATTTTTGAGTACATGTGTTTGTTTCCTTGTTCTCTTTTATTTCTGTTCTGCTTTATTCCATTCTATATAGCCGTTCTCCACTGCATTACGTGGTATGAACATTATATGTGTAGTTATTTTCTCATTTTGTAAAGCGGGACTTATTAAAATGGTCGTCTTACAAAATAAAAGGGAATGCGTTTCACATTTCACTTGGCTACTATTCCAAAGTCTATTTTTCAGGGGGTTCTCCAACAATGCGACATAATTTGTTACGAATGGGTAAAACTCCAAAACAATTAACGTTTCTACTTTCTTTAAAAAAGAGACAAATATATATATTAATAAAAGTGGCCTTTTCACTTTTCTAACATCTTGCTTGTCACGTGACAGACGTTCATGATATGAGTCTCTTACCAGGTCACTCGCTCTTGACAAATCAAAACTAGATCTTGAATAGATTTGCTGCTCAAGATTAAGGTCATTCCATAGCGACTTTACATCACTAGTATAATTATTAGTACATCTTTTGTTACCATATATAAATAGTTTCGCTGTCCGTTGATAATAGGCTGTTTCTAAAACGTAGTATGGCCATTTTACGTTTAGGCACACTGGGAACCCAGCGATTTCCATAGTTAATGATTCCATAATCATATGGATTCATTTACAGCTTATCGTAAGCAGCATCGAACATATGACATCATATATATATAACATGCAAATACAAATTTGCTGCATCCCGGTCAAAAACGAGGCTAACAACAGGTTAAATCAAAGTCATTGCAAATGAAATCAAATATATTTAAAATAGGCGCATACTTATTCATAAGGTTTCTTTCACATGAAGTCTAATAATGTAGATTTAATGTTATTAATTACAGCCAATAGACTTTTTGTTTACAATCCCGATGTCAAAGTCAGAGTGTAAATGTCGTTCCGCACTAGTCAAAATTCACTTACTTTCACCTTCCTTTGCAATACATTGTCAATACATGTAACCCGGAGTTCACATAACTGGCTTTTTCCATGGCGGTACAAATCAAGCTATTAAATTTAATGTAGCGGATCAATGATTCTGTTGTTTACAAAGTAACCTGTGTGTATTAAAACCGTACAATTTTATTTTGTACCGGGTGATTAGCTTGGGGAAATCAGAATATTTATAATTCCGGGCTTCAACTATATATCACAAAATATCGCGCAGTCATTTTGGAATGCCAAAATTATCACCTTAATATTCGCCGTAAGCTTTGGCAATGTTTAAATGACGTTTCAAAATGTTCCAAACTTCAAACATATCTTTTGGACCTGCTGTAACGTGGGCGGTCCAAGATGCAACAGATCCATTCAGAGAAAAGCATTCTCAACCCTGATGGGGTCGACTGGTCTTATATACAGTATATTCTTCGTCCACACGGATAACTTGTTATGCCAATTTGCATATTACTTATTACATCAACGTTCCTACAGCGGAACTTTACAAAACTTTCCACTCCGAGAAGACTCGTCTTGGCCTAAGAAACTCGTGGGTAAGGCAACTCCGGTCCGGCAGTTGAGTTGTCTTCATCCCACCGCTGCCACCATTTGTAAAATGCGAGACCAACAAGGCCAACAGATCCCTTCAGAGAAAAACACGCTCAATACTAAAGGGGTCGACTGGTCGAATATACATAGGCCCTGAACCTCCAGATGGTGAACCGGTTATGCCAATTTGCATATTACTAAGTACATCAACGTACTATGAACGCCCTCCCGCCTATAGCGGAACGTTACATTACTTTACCCTCCGAGAAGACACGTCCCGAGTCTTGGCATGGGAAACTCGTGGGTAAGGCATCTCCGGTCCGTCAGTTGTCTTCATTCCAACGCTGCCACCATTTGTAACATGCGAGACCAAAGATGCAACAGATCTCTTCAGAGAAAACCATTGTCAACCCGGAGTCGACTTGTCTTATCACAATATATATATGGGACTCCACAAGACGAACTAGTAATGCCAATTTGTATATTACCAACCAAGTTCATCAACTTTTTAATACTATGAACGCACTTCCGTCTACAGCGGAACGTTATATTGCCAACAGAGAAAAGCATGCTCAACCCTGAAGGGATCGACTGGTCTTATATATATTGGCACTAAACCTCCACACGGAGAACTGGTTATGCCAATTTGCATATTACCAAGTACATCAACGTACTATGAACGTACTTTCGCCTACAGCGGAACGTTTCACTATGGACGCACTTCCGCCTACAGCGGAAAGTTACATTGCTATGTGATTTCTAAGAGGCCGGTACGCTAAGATAAATACACATTGCCAAAATATCAACCAATCACAATATTTATAACAAGTCAGCCAGGGACTGCCAAATCTGGCGATGTTTTACCGGACAACCTTTTGGTTTGTGTACTCAGATTGCGGTCACGGACTACTAAATAAATTCTGTATATATTCTGTAGGCAATTTATCAATTTGCAAGGGAAATAACAATAATTTATAGTGCTTCACGATCTATGCCTCCATTCCGATAGCGCTAAGCCCTCGCATACCTTGTCACGATCCCTTAGTAAGCGCAATCTGACAAACGCCCAGAAGAAGACGATAAGAATGTACAGAAGTTATACTTGACAATAAGATAAAAATATAATTAAAGGTTGTATCCTGTAACAATATAAGTAAGTATAACATTAAACTAGCTTATTGTTAATGTAATACCACATTCGATTAAGGTAGACATGATTTGATTTTTAAACGTTAACAAAAAATATTACTTTATACCATTGCAACTTTGTTACAAAAAATAAAGCCTCTATTTCAAAATTCAATGTTAGCTGGGAGAAGGATGTTATTAGTCCCTGTCCCAGTAGTTAGGCAAACAAGTGGGCATTAAATTTTCTTTCGAAACTAAAGTAAACAAGGACAACGTTTGCTTTAAATTAATGTGAAAGGTCAATGGATTAAGCTGTTTTTCATGTTTTTTCTTTTTAGTTAGTGGTAGGAGCGGTTTTTAGTTTGATTGACAGTTTGGTTTTATTGTTATTTTATTATGATTAAAAAATGCAAATGGGTGGCGATTGCATGGGTGTTAAAAATGTTATTTATGGTTGAATAGATTGTCTTCAATTTATCTTCAAAACATTATTTCGGAAGAACGACAAATAAGTTTAATAACTGTTCCCGATTCGTTTACGTTTTCCGATTGGTTACCTGTAATCATGTGCCGGAAATGTAAAATGTGTCGACCGGTAATTATGTGAATGGGAATAATTATGTTTTATTTTGTTTTGTTATGTTTAGTGCATTGATAAACCATGAGGTAAGCTGTTTTCTTTGATTTAATCGATATCGGAATTAAATGTTCACCCAACTTTATTTGTTAATGTGTTGAAGGTGACATTTAATAGTAAAATTTCATTACGATTGCCCCCGAGTTGTTTTATTTTTAGAACAGTACACAGTGCGCACAAAATGATTGGTCGAGTATGCCATGTGATAAGATGTTTTCGCGGGAATTTCATAAATCTTACACTTTCATTATGGTATTAGCAATGTAATAAAACTCGGGAAACATCGGGTAACATCGACATATATCGCCATTCACCGTAACAGATCGTGACGAACATTGGGCGTATTCGGCCTGTACCGGATGTTGCTATTTTAAAAACCAGAAGGTATTTCCCCGCTATTCATAGGTCAATAATGGAATTTCTACATCGTAGTATTTGGAAACTCGGTGATGTTTTTCTCATGAATATACGTTTAAAATAAGTAAATACTAAAAGTGCACACTGAAAGTTGATTACGATACATCTAATAATTTGAGTCATTACAGTAAAACATGGATTATAAGTGAATTGTACGCGTAAGAGAAGATTTTCTGTCGAAAAAAACGAATGTCAACAATTGGCATGGAACTGGGGTATTCGTATCAAAGGGCTATGATCGAAGTATCCTTGAGTAGTTTCATACGTTGATGTGTTCAAATTTTTTTTTTTTTTTAATTTATCTTTGGAATTCCTGAATAATTTTTATTTGCTAAATGTTAAGACAGCGTGTTAATATTTTTACATGTACTATAAATATACATGTTACATACTTTATATCTACTTATGTACATGTTACATATTTTTAATTGTACTTATGAATATTATTTATATATATGATATGAGTATGTAATCTTTAATTTGATTGTTTTATCTTAGAAAAATATTAGACTTAAAATTTTGTTTAAAAATGATGTGTTTTGGTATGTGACCTATTTCTAACATACCATAATACATGAACATACCCATTATTTGTTTACAAACTGCATATTTTCAAAATAAACCTGTGAGAAAAAGATGTACATGGTTTCGGGCTGGAAGTCACGACAGCTTGGACACTAGCGACATTCATTTGCTTGGTGTAGGTCTCGTTAAAACCCCATACTGTTGTGAATCATTATCAACCATATGCACAACACCTACACATTTGTGCCTACCAACCCTTACTCTTGGCTTAAACGGATATTAGTGCAGAATGTATAATACTTGCATGTGCATTTGTATTTTACGGTGGTAGTTTCTGCTGGTTGATAATCAGAAGTCTAATTTCTTTCAGGCAGGAAAATGACTGAATATTACTAAATTAAGTCAACAAGTCGGGGTTATGAAGAATTCCAGCCTGCATTAAATACTATGTTGAATCATTGAGACAGATTTGACATCCATGTCTATCCACAAGGCAGTCACATTTAATAAAGATGATGTGAGTATTTCATATAAACCATATTTGAGTTGGTTTTTGTTGTTTTATAAACTCACTGTATTCAATAATCAAGTGGTGGTGATGATGATGATGATGATGATGATGATGATGAATTTTATTGATAAATTTAGTAATTTTCTTTATATTATATACATGTATGTATCAGCTTGTTGTTTTTTTTTAAAATAATGTCGAGAAATATTAAACTGTTTATATTTTATTTTGTATATGAATGGCAGTATTATTATCTATACTAATTAGTTAGAAAGGCTTTAAAGTACAACTTATTTTCCTTTACAGCACTAAACATTCAAGATGGGTAAAGAACCTGAAGGGGTATGAAAACCAAATCAGCATTGACTAATTATCATCTGTGCACACACTACAAGTACAAACGCATGGAAACAGACCAAACTTCAAATGTTGAAGAATGAAGGATTAAACAAAATAAGACAGATAGACATCGATTACCCACAGAGACTGTTTACATGTTATAATATTAAAAAGACATTAGTTGAGAACTTTCACTCTGGCATTTTTGGAGAGGCATTACCGCCTACTTAGTGTTCTTGTTTCTTTACATATTTTAATTCAAAAGTACATTCATTGATTTTAAATCTGAATTCTCAGTTAGTATCATAAGTAAAATTCATTTATATGAATGATTACATTTTATGAATAAGTCCAATAAAGCTAATTATATTTTTTTACAAGAAAAAGGTTGATTTTTAAGCATTTTATTAGCTATAAAAATGTATGGTTACATGGCATTATGTATATTTTCTTCAAAAATGAACGGTAAACTTTCATAAATTGTCTTTTAAATTGTTCAATAGACATCATAGAAAATATTTAAAATGATTTCAGCAGCTTGCCTTATTATTAACTATTTTTTTATGAATTTATAAAACTGATATATATTTTCAAACATCGAAATACTGCTCTGTTCCGAAGACTCACAAGATCAATCAAAATGATTTTTCTTCATGTGTATCAATAATATGTTCGATTGAACTTAAATTTTCTGTTAACTGAAGTTTATTTTACCAGAAGCTGTTGTGTTTATTTCATAATCTCTGATAATGTGAAAAAATATCAAATATAGACAAAATATTTACTTGTCGCTCTTTGTAGCCCTGGGAGTTTGGGGGTGGGTGTAATGAAACTTAAATAACTTTTTTAATTCTTTAAAATCTTCATAATTTGGATAAAAGTCCCATAGTGTACCATGATAATAACTATGTTGTCGGTTAAAGCTTTTATAAAAGTGTGTATTACTCATTCCTTAAATCAGTTTAAATAATTATGGCCTTTAAGGATTTTTGTTTTCATATAGATTTCCTGTTAATATATTGAATTTTGTCAATTTTGTTGTTGTTTTGTATTATGTGCAATTACTACTTCTATTTCCTAACTTAAACAATTCATCTCATTTGTCAAATTGAATTGTAACAAATTTCATATAAGTGAAAAAAACACACACTATTTTTAAAGATGCACTCTTACTTCCAAACTAGACTTATCACAATTAATATTATTGTTTTGATTTTTCAAAATTGGTTGAGAGATGTCAACAACAATGTTTCTAAAGAAGGATCTTAAGTTCAATTTGCGAATAAGAATGAACATAAAACATGGTATTTCTGCATTGTGATACTATAGTAGACCACAGTAAATATTTTAGCAATCACCAATCATTTAATATTTGTCATGCTTTCTGCTATTATAAACAGGGTCACAAGTTTGTTATCAGTAAACAATATTTTCAGTAAATGCATTATTTAGTAAGTAGTTATTGGTTTATCAGTCAATTTGATGTGTGTTATAAATACAAGTATATGTATTGATTTTAAATAAGAGTTTCACTTTAAAGATGCCCATTTAAAGATAATGAACAGACACACAAAAACTAGACACATTTGATACTAATTATATGAATGATTATTGTTTAGGTGACCTCTGATTTGTTTTGGAGATATTCATAAATGGGTGTTATTCTTTGTTGTTTTCAGTTTCTTATACATTTAAGGATTTTTATAATTGCTTTTCTGGTATATATTAATTTAATGCAAATAAAAACACACTTTAAACGAGACACATTTGATACTTATTATATAAATGATTATTGTTTACATGTACTCCGATTTGTTATGAAGATATTCATAAAGGGGTGTTATTCATGTTATTATTCATTTTGGACTTGATTTAGTATTGCTTTTCTGGTATATATTCATTTAATGCACAAAGAAATTATTATAAGTGTTCAGTATCACACATTGTTTACTATTTTTTTTTTGCATATTTGGCCTATTTATGCTTATATGTGCATTGTTGTATTTCAAAACCTTTGAGAAAAGTAGAAAAAGTATTATTTCTTTCATACATAGTCTGATACATATTCAGTTTGTATGCATTATTTTTATCATATTTGAAAAATATTGCCCTTGTCCAATAAGACACATGCTATTTTTGTGTTAATATCATTATGAACTAAAAACATCCATTTTCAACTCTTCTTTATCTTGTAAATGAAGAAGTTAACATTATAATTCCATTGACCAGATTTTAATGCAATTTGTCCAATTTCATACATTTTAGTATTATTAAACAGCTAAAAACAAGGCATGTTATGTTATAAATGCATTTCATCTAGTAAACAATGTTCACTTTTTATATAACAGTTCAATTATTATGTTCTATTTATGTTTTCAACTTTCAGACGAAATGATAATGTTTATTAAAGTACTACAAAAATTGTTAAATTGTTATTTCATATCACTTCTTCATGATGAATCCCCCATATAATGAGGAAACTTACTCTTCCCTTCAAGTTGTCATTCCAGCATGGTGACGTTGCCCACTCCCCCCTAAATGATTAGAACTGCAGTGTACAAGAACAATAACTCTATTTCATCGAATTGCAAGAGTTATTCCCTTTGTACCTTTTCCTGTCCGGGGCATAACTAGGAAACTACTGTTTGGAATTTCATTAAACATCATTCAATGGTAAAGCACAACGAGAGGAAGTGCAGTGCATAATAACTATAGTTGTATTTCAGCTAATAAAAAAAATATTGGCCTTTGCCGCCTTTTCTTGACCAGAGCATTACTTTAAAACTACTTATGGTATTGAAATAAAACTTGGTATATGGATAGGTGGCAATGACAAAGAGTACAGTGCACAAGCACCCTAATTCTGTCGTGTTCATTAATGTACCACACCCCTAATGAAATCTTCAACTTGAAACTCTTCAATTTCAATGCTTTAGCCTATGTTGTTAAGCAGAATACTACAAATATTTTGAGAATTTCATGGATGCGGTTCGATGCACCATAATATGCTTTTTGGCCTTGACTATTCCTTGTTTTTCAACATATAACAAATGCATAAACTATTAAACGGCGCCCTTTGATGCTTTGCATCAATTGTCTTTCTTGTTTTCAAATTAAATGAAATGCAGAACTATTATCACTAGCAACATGTAGGTTACAAATTTTAATGATCATAGTCATAACCAATATACGTTTTATAGTTTGATTTAAATCATTTCCGTATATGAAAACAATCTGATTTTAAATCTACACATATACACTTTTTATGACCTTAAATCATAAGATATTAGATCATTTATTTAAATGTCAAACATTTGTGATTCAATTAAATGTAAACTGAGTTGTCTTTTCCCCTAAGAGTATTTGAATAAGTATATGCTTCCATTTCCCTGTGATATTTCCTTTTTTAAGTCCATAGTTATACAATGTATGGTTACATGAAACGATAAATACGTCTGGAGGGTTAAAGGGTTAAACTATTCTACTATAAATAAATAAATAAATAAATAAATAAATAAACAAATAAATAAATAAATAAATAAATAAATAAATAAATAAATAAATAAATAAATAAATAAATAAATAAATAAATAAATAAATAAATAAATAAATAAATAAATAAATAAATAAATAAACAAATAAATAGATAGAGGATATTTGTTTATTTCAGTGTAAGGTCTTATTTTATTTCACGAGTGTCATAGATAAACACAAAATAAAGTTTTTCTATTATCTCGAGTTTCTTTTAGGCTTATTTTCGGAGTTTTATTGGTATTTTAATTTATTTTCTTAATTACCCCCTTTTTGAAAAGGTTGTAATTTACGCCGCTATAAATTATAGCTGAGAAGTAGCTATCATTTTTCTGAATATATAATAATTGTTTGTTTCAGTGTAAAATCCTAATATATTGTAGCGAGTGAGCGCTAAAGCTGTATACATATTTACATAATGTGTTCTAAAGGTGAAATATATTGCAATCTTACATTTAAACATTTTTTTAATTGTATGCGTAAAAGTATTTAAATGACAGTGTATTGTATTTATCAGAAAAACGAGCAAAATTGTATACAAATGTAATTTCGGAAATGACGTCGTTAAATTTGTGTCCCAGCCTTATGCGCGTTGACGTTGGATTTGAAATTAAGAGCGGGCTAAAATTTTAAAACAGTGAACTATTCAAAATGTTATTTCACTGTTTGAAACAGTAAAATATTATTTTTATTCACTGATAAATCTCTATAAACCAACGGAACGCATATAATAAAGATTTGTTGAACCATAATTTTCACACATATGTCAATTAACAATAATAATAAATAGGTACAACTTTATGGTCATTTTTTAAAGCGAATTCTGCGAGTATGTATTAAACACAATATAATAATATATAAATTGTAAAATCTAGCTAGATCATCGTAGTTAAATGGCTTTCAACGAACACTGATGCCAATTTATTTATTTGTTTATTTTTTTGCAATTTTTATGATTACAAACGCAATTTTGCCACGTGGGTATATTTGGGTAACTCTCCTTATTTAGCGACATTTTTTTCGCAAGTAAACATTATTAGATTTGTTCAATAAAACACATCAAAGGCGCTTTAAAATCATTGAATGGTAAAAAAGTCTTCGGTATGATATAAGAAATATAACACACCACTTCGGGCCATATGGCAGTATAAGGACCGGCCAGTCAGCCCTCGAAAGTGAATGGACCTTGGCTAACGCCTCGGCTAGCGCCTTGGTTCATATACACCTTCGGGGCTGACTGACCGGTCCTTATAATGTCATATGACCCTCAGTGGTGTGTAATATTTCTTAAATACCACATGCTACTTGGACAGAAATTAGTGGTAATACATTTTTAAATGTTATGTATTTAAAATAATATTGACAACTATTGTATATGTATTTCACGGGATGCATTGCGTGATTGATTTCACAAGCTTTGACAAGCCCACTTGCGTTCATATCCCATGAGCTCATATGAGGGCTATATCGGATAATTGGCAAAAACTGTTTTTTTGGAATGTGTGACGTATGTTTGACGTATTCCTATGAACAATTTTTTGATATTTTTAATTTTTGGACATGTGACGTATTCGTTTGTGCGTAGGTTTTTCTTTTTTTTTTTTTTTTTTTTTGGGGGGGGGGGGTTGGGGGTAGGAAGAGGTACACAACTGAATTTTCACAAAAGTGTGACACATATATGTGCCTTCCTGAAACTTAAACATTGAGTTCTGCCTGAAATAATTATTTATTGTATTGCAAGTTACTCTCCTTTCGCTGTATCTTACTAGATGTACATAATACTCCTCGCCAACCATATGAATGTATTAACCATTGTATTTGTATACTCATGGGCTAATGCCTACTGTATATGTTTTTCCACAATAAACAATAATATCTTTCGTATGTGTGAAAATTACGGTTCAACAAAGCTTTCTTCGCAATCGTTGTAAAATAAAAAAAAGTTTATACTGCACAATAAACACCCAGTCATCTCGAGTGTCACGGCGTTAATTCATATTCATACTTGTTTGAAATATTGTATTTATTTAACAGTTTCAGTTCTACATCCCTTGACTACGCTGGAATGTTTGCACCACTGACACTTTTTAGTGAAGTTCAAATACATTATCAGCTCAGGTTTTGAGTTCTTTCTTTAATTCGACAGCAATAATCAAGGTTGGCATTTGTTTGAAGTATTTTTACATTTATATTTTCAATGTCTCAATTTTGAAAAGTTGTTCCATATAACTACGCCGTTTATTAGGCGAGGGATTGTTTTGACAATAAACAATGCTTTTGAATACAACCTCATTTACAGCCAATGAAATTGCAGATAGGCAAAAATAAGTACTAAGCTAAATCGTTAAAGCTGCACTCTCACAGATTGAACTGTTGTATTTTTTTGTTTTGGAAAGAGCCATTTTTTTGCGAAAATCCATGGAAACCAGATGTATAAGACTGCTGACAAAAAATAGATCGAAGATTTTTATATTTAAGTTCAAAAATTGATGTTTTATGCATTTTTTTTAAACCGTTAGTAAAAAAAAAGCCATAAAACATTAATTTTCGAACGGAAATATGAAAATCTACGATCTGTTTTTTTGTCAGCAATCATATATCATTGGTTTGCAGATATTTACGCAAAAATATGCTCTTTCCTAGACAAAAACAGTAAAAAGTTGTAAAAATGGTATATCTGTGAGAGTGCAGCTTTAAGAATTTCAAATTGCGCGGGTGTTTAAAAAGTCCGCGCATTGCAACTTATCCGATACACAATCGCTGCATCAGATCTTGCGCTGACACTGTATTGTGTATAAGCCAATAAGGTTGTATTCTAAGTTAGTTAGATGACCTGACTTAAAATTTTAATGGTTAGGAAGGGCTTGTTAGCTACTCCACCCACTCTTAATCATTAAGATTTTATTCACGTCATCTAATTATTACTAAGAGAACTGGACAATGCAACTAATAGATGAAGAAATTTAAGTACATATTTGGATGAAACCATGGAACAACTTTTTATAGTGATGGTATTTCAATCGATTAAAAATATATACATCTGACAAAACTTTAAAGTGTGACAAGTTTAATTTTGAAATATTTTAGGAACCTCACGTTAACGTGAAGTGAACGTTTTGCAATGAAATTTCCAGGCGAGGTACATTAAAGAAGTACACGTATATTTGATCTAAGTTTACTGCACAGCATTTCTTTTGTGGAACAAAATATAAAAAAAAATGAAAATTAGTAAAATAAGTAAAAACTCAACATATTATATAGCATAAATAAATTTGTGGGTTTTAGTTTTTGAACTTATAATGCATGATTCAATCCTTCCCGTGGCCCGGTACTTGTTCATAAGCTAAGCAAATATGTTTCTATGAACATCCATTCTTTTCGTGACCTGAAATCATGAATGCGACAAATACGACCTAATATCGACTATTCAACGTGTACTTGTTAAATAGGACTAATTTTGCATTGCGAGCATTAGCGCTTTTAACGAAATTTGTACAAACTTGAAAATGCTATTTAAATTGTTTCATATAAGTAGTTTAAAATATTGTCGAAATAGTTTAAACCCCGCTATGCAGCCTCTGTGAAGTATAAAGCACATTGGAATAGGTAAATCTTATGTTAACAATACTAAAGTGGTATATTATGCATACAAACAATGCTAGGTTGTAAGCCAGTCAATTTAACGCAAGTG
Source organism: Mya arenaria (assembly GCF_026914265.1). NCBI lineage: Eukaryota > Metazoa > Mollusca > Bivalvia > Myida > Myidae > Mya > Mya arenaria. The sequence goes on along the minus strand of NC_069123.1, from coordinate 21,599,854 downwards.
TTTAATATTGATTTAACTGTTTCAAAGCAAATCATTTACTTGTAAATGTAAACAATATAAGCATACCTCCCAAGAGGAGGCACCCAGCAAAATAATTCCAAGTGCTACCCCTCTTTCTTGCAGCGATATCCGCGCTATTTTGTGTTTTTCATACGGGCTTATAACCCATAAGCCCGTATGAAAAACACAAAATAGCGCGGATATACTGTATAGAGAAATTTCCTCATGTTTTGAAAACGTTTGGCTATTTAACGCACTGATCCCATTATTTGTCGAAACAATTGAATAATAAATAGCGTTTTATATTGGTATCGATATAATTATGCTGTGTTCCAAATTTGATGGAATAAAATAAAGAAGTAAATAAATAATGAAAATTTAGTAGTATCACACTTATAAGTTTCGTCGAGTGTACGTTTATTTGAAATCTCTATGAAACATAGTGTTTCTTGAAAAGTTGTAATCAAACGCTCATTCTGTCATTTCTTATAATATTGTACTCGTAAATTTTAAACCTGCAAATAATTGCTTCAACACCATAAAAAACACACACATTCATTTATTTATAAAAGTCCTACCGTTTAAAAATCCGTTATCTATTAATGACGAAACATTCCTTTTGTTCCTATTGAAATAATGAGCCCCTGAACTCAATGCTTACACAGTTGCTTTATCTTCTTATTACATTTATTGAAACATGATTGATGAGACCTTCCATACAGTTTTTGTTCATACACCACTTCAAAGGTTTCAAAGTCGTTTGCCAGGTAAAAGAATAAGTTAATTACATTTTATAGCCCTCGATGAATTATTATACCGATCGGTCAGTTAATAATTGAAGCAAATAAAATGTGCATTTAGTGTAATTTTAGGTTCATTCCAATGTACAGCAGAGACAATTAAGTTATCGTATTAATACAGATGATGATTTATTGAAACTAATTTCCTCGTATGTTTGTTGGCGATAAAATGTAAACATAGTTTCGTTCCTAGCCTTATAACTATACATCTTACTGGCGAAGTATACAAACGCGAGAACTAGAAGAACTGATGTGGGATAATTGGTCAAACATTTAGTTAATTGGTTGCAATGTTTAACTCTGACTACAGTTTGCTCATACTCGACTCATAAATCCCTTTCAAATGATACCACAAAATATGGTGATTCGATGTGGTTAGATATCGAACATGTAAGGACAACAGGAACGGTCAGTAAGAAGGTGCGAGTGATGCGATGTGGTTAGATATCAAACATGTGAGGACAGCAGGTACGATCAGTAAAAAGGTGCGAGTGATGCGATGTGGTTAGATATCAAACATGTGAGGACAACAGGTACGGTCAGTAAGAAGGTGCGAGTGATGCGATGTGGTTAGATATCAAACAGGTATGGACAACAGGTACGGTCAGTAAGAAGGTGCGAGTGATGCGATGTGGTTAGATATAGAACATGTGAGGACAACAGGTACGGTCAGTAAAAAGGTGCGAGTGATGCGATGTGGTTAGATATCGAACATGTGAGGACAACAGGTACGGTCAGTAAGAAGGTGCGAGTGATGCGATGTTGTTAGATATCAAACATGTGAGGACAGCAGGTACGGTCAGTAAAAAGGTGCGAGTGATGCGATGTGGTTAGATATCAAACATGTGAGGACAACAGGTACGATCAGTAAAAAGGTGCGAGTGATGCGATGTGGTTAGATATCAAACATGTGAGGACAACAGGTACGATCAGTAAGAAGGTGCAAATGATGCGATGTGGTTAGATATCAAACATGTAAGGACAACAGGTACGATCAGTAAGAAGGTGCGAGTGATGCGATGTTGTTAGATATCAAACATGTAAGGACAACAGGTACGGTCAGTAAGAAGGTGCAAGTGATGCAATGTGGTTAGATATCAAACATGTGAGGACAACAGGTACGATCAGTAAGAAGGTGCGAGTGATGCGATGTGGTTAGATATCAAACATGTAAGGACAACAGGTACGGTCAGTAAGAAGGTGCGAGTGATGCGCTGCTCGGCAGCTTCGATCAAGTGTCGCCCAAGGTCTTCTAGTTCATACGGAGTGACTTCGTCCCTGATAGTGTCAGCATATACCAGAATAGCCATGACAAATGTTTCGATATAATTTACAATAACTTTAAATAATTGAGAACGTAAATTGCTTCCTGATATAATAACGGTCCCATGCCTTCTTTTTAATGAAGTTTATAATTATGTGCATGCCAAGTTGCTGTGAAATCTAGGTGACAACGATATCTTTTTTTTTTACTTATGATGTTGTTCATGAAATATTGGATGATATGGTTTGTTATGTTTACTTGATATAAAAAAATGATTCAGTTGTAGACAGCCCATTGTGGGTGAACGGACACCGGATATAGCTCAAAAAGTGATAAATAGATAAGCGTTTGATTTTGACACATGGAAAGCTTTTTTTTTATCATTTTTTTTGTATTTTATGGTTATAGATTTATCAAAATCGAAGAGTTTCGAATAATTTGATCCTGTGCAATATAATATAATAGCCCAATTCTCGCCGAAAGTTGCATGAGCGCTCACAAATGTTCAGTAATGTGGTACGATTTCAGACATAATTCAACGAATTGAAAATAAGATAAGAAACTGAATCGAGCGAATTCATTGTTATTACATTATCTAGTATTGTGTAAGATATCAATACGATATGTTTTGTTTTACGGAGATATTCATACTTTTTGATGCCCTGTCGGTGTACAGGGGATAGATGAAGCAAATAAATAACTGCACAGGGGATAGCTTTTAAGTGGACTGAGGATAGTAACGATGTACTTAGAATAACGAGACTGGAAATTGTTTGATGTTGTCCATATCGAGGGATTTTTTTTGTATCTGTATATACTTAAAACTGTTTCATTTATATAGATAAGTTAACCATGATATGTTTTTCACAAGCATCAACGTGCGAGTCGCAAATATTTAAATATTTAAAATACGCCGGTAATCTGATTAATTGTGGAACACAAAACATATGGCCGTAGAATTTATGTGGTGTTTGCGATTCATGTATATATAGTATTGCTTTGTAAATCAAGTAGGTACTTTTAGAACACAGAAAGTCACCAGTAGGGAATGAGATATTGTGATCAAATTTGGAACACGTGAAGCTTTTATCTAAGCTTGGGTCGATGATGCTATTACTTAGAGCAGAATAATGGTCTCTGCTCGTTTACTTCAGTGAGAAAGTATGTATTGTGATCAATCTTGATATTAAAGCAGCTTGCACATATACGTTTATTTAGGAGAGCATGGATCAAACTAATTGTTAACTAAAGTTCAATAAACTCAATAATTTATTATTAAATTGAACTCTCACTTTTTGCGGATTATTTGTAAGTTCGAAATAGACATACATGTATATTGAATATTAACAGTGTTACTATCAATTTTTGTCCCATTTTACATGTTATCACTAGGACACATTTCTCAACTTTGAAACTATCCTCAGTACATAATACGGCTATCCCCAGTACAGTATTGTGAACACTTCTAAGGGCATATCTTTAACAGTTTAAAAGTTACATTGCCAGTTCTTACAATAAAAATAGTTGAGGTTATGGTTGTAAAATCCTTCGATTCAGATTTTTTATTTATTCGATATATTTCCTAAAAATAACAATACTTGTCGAAATTCTGTAAGTTTTGAGGCGATCATCTCAGATTTGAAGAAACATTTTCGAGGTCTGCTTAATCGTAAGCACTTTAAAGTACACCATAGGCCAAATTTAGCATTCAGCTATTAGTTCAAACACTTGTTTCATTTCTGGTTACGGTAGACATGCGTTAACAAAGCAAGATCTTAAAGGTAAAGAAAAACAACTGCATATTTGTCTGTTTACTTTTCACTTTTTGAGCTATATCCGGTGTCCGTTCCCACACAGTGAAGCCAACGTTTGGCGAATTCGTTTATCTTCTGCCTGGGCAGTCTTAAGTGCAATAGTCGTTGATACGGGGTAATTTAGAACCAAGTAAATAGTAGTTTTGTCAGTTAATAACCTTATTTTGATTTGGGGTTGTTGACGAAATCGTTTATATAAAATGAAACAAGAACGGAGCCTCGTAGAACCAGAAATGACAAGACATTCATTCCTTTCAGAGGTATACCGTGGAACTAGTAAAGAAGTCGACAAACTGCCAGTTTGTTTAAGTTTAAATACAAGACAGGTGCGCGAAGTTAGTCGGAAAGCCAGAAGTTTTCAGGCCGGATAACTTATTCTCCGGCCAACCGGAGACTATTTTATTTGCCCGGATAATATTTTTATCTGGAAAGCAAAGTCTCATTGTATACCATCTAGTAGTTGTTGCAGAGGACACATACGCCTACCACCTCATATAGGTCAACATTTCGGAAAAACTCATTCACTCGTTTCAACCACTTACAAAATTGACAAAAATCGACACAAAAAAAGTTTTCCGGCTGGATCTGGTACGCACGAGAGTGAAGTAGGCGGAGTACTATCTAGTAGGTGTTGTTGAGAACATACATTACTGGGACCTTTAACATACATAATATTTGGGTTTAAATGCAGATAAATAATTAAAAAGTACTACTAATTATGGCTAAAGCAGTTAAAACATCTTGAAGTTCGAGTATGATTTATGAAAATCATCATTTTTTATAACAATTAAAAAAAATAATACTTAAGATTCTTCTGTATTACAGGCCCTATTGTACTTTTTTTTATATCCCCTCAATACAGTACACTATTTTATTCAAATCATTGCATTCTCGCTTATTATTGAGTATTTAATCATGTGAATTTTATTTTTGAAATACCATTGGTGCTTTTATACACATATAAACTCCTGGGCTGGTTTTCATAAAACATTTTAAGTCATTTCCGTACTTAAGTCATTTTCTTAGGTAAAGTATCTCACTGGGCATATGATTTAATAATGTACCAGTCAATTGTAACCACGCACTCCCCAGGTCCGGGGAATAGCGGGGACTTTGACTTTCGGTCCAGCCAACCCCGGCTAAAATCCCCGCCCTGCGGGAACGAACAGATGGTAAAATCCCCGCCAAATGTCCCCGAACCCCAGGGACCCTAGATAAGGCCCATTCCCGGCTATATTAAAAGCAAAGACAAAACCACCGCATTCACCCGGCACCCGGCACTGCGGGACCACATGAAAGGTAAAAATACGGCCCATTCCCCCGGTATACCCCCGGACCTGGGGTGGGGCGTGGTTACAATTGACTGGTGCACAACTGTATCATATCTTAAATACTTTATTTTCCTTAATTTGATATAACACACATAACTTAATGTTGAAATTAACTTTGTGTTTCAGTGTTGTGGATTATTTCGCGAGCATGTCTTATTATTATTTTGATGATGCAATCCTCGGCCAAAATTTCAACTCGACGGAATTATGTATATAGATGCTACGCTGAAATTTTGGCCAAGGATTGCATCATTAGAATAAAAGCAAACATATACTATTTCACGTGTCTAGAAACAGAAAAAAAAAACATAGTTTATATGCTAAGAAATATTTGCTTATCTTTTCTGTCCAATTTTTTTTTAGAAATAAACGTCACTTACTGATCTGTTTACATCGGTTGTGACCCGCGGTGGCCCATGTGAGAGCCCATTTGGAGTCACGTGATTCCTCACCCTGAAACTAGCGCGTTCTGATGTACAGTATCCCGACTTCAAAATTTAATTTATGGGAGGAAAGTCGTAGTTTTAAAAGTAATTGTCTTAATTTGATATAATCCAAGTTATAAATAAACCTTGAAACTTCGTACATATATTTGAATTTTTGTATATGTATAATGAGCTACAACTTTCTAAACCCACTTTCCAAACTGAAATAGAAATAGCTCGTTGTCATTACCTATTTCTAAAGAAATGCAAAGGCAGACTTACTCACTGATACTTCGTCGTACAATGAACGTGATTTTTTGAAATTAAAATCGAATTGTCATTATAAAAAAGGTTTACCTCATCTTACTCATATCAATGCAGTCATATACTATTTTGGAGTTAATTATAGAACAATATATCTTATGCTTCGAATTCCATTGTATTAGAATCAACAAGTGTAATATGAAAATAGATAAACAGTATCATTACTATATTTGAAGCAAAATTGAGCATCCTTGAGAACGTCATATTCCTTAGGCGTTCCTTAATCTTCCCTTTAATAATAACTGTAAACGCAACAATCCCTTGTAGAAAATGAAAAGGATTTAAATCATTTGGTATTGAACTCGTGAATGTTTGACAGTGAATGACTGCTTGTTGAATATCATTTCAATACCTTAAATAAATGCATACTCATTGAAGAGACCTTTAATGTATAGTTTACTTTCTTAAATATTGAGGCGTGTTTATATGTTCTACAAGGGCGCAAATGGTGGAAAACCACGTTTAATGCTCTGCAAATGGTTGAAAACCACGTTTTAAACTCTGGAAAAGGTTGAATAACAGGTTTTATGCCGTGCAAGAGGTGGAAAACCACGTTTTAAGCTCTGCAAGTGGTGGGATACCACGTTTTGTGCTATGCAAGTGGTGGAAAGCCACGTTTTAAGCTCTGCAAAAGGTAGAATAACACGTTTTGTGCTATGCAAGTGGTGGAAAACCACGTTTTAAGCTCTGCAAGAGAAAGAATAACACGTTTTGTGCTCTGCAAGTGGTGGAAAGCCACGTTTTAAGCTCTGCAAAAGGTAGAATAACACGTTTTGTGCTATGCAAGTGGTGGAAAACCACGTTTTAAGCTCTGCAAGAGAAAGAATAACACGTTTTGTGCTCTGCAAGTGGTGGAAACCACGTTTTAAGCTCTGCAAGAGGTAGAATAACATGTTTTGTGCTATGCAAGTGGTGGAAAACCACGTTTTAAGCTCTGAAAGAGGAAGAATATATCGTTTTGTGCTATGCAAATGGTGGAATACCAAATGCTGTGCTCTGCAAGTGGTGGTATACCACGTTTTGTGCTATGCGAGTGGTGGGATACAACGTTTTGTGCTCTTCAAGTGGTGGAAAACCACGTTTTAAGCTCTGCAAGTGGTGGTATAACACGTTTTGTGCTATGCAAGTGGTGAAAAACCACATTTTAAGCTCTGCAAGAGAAATAATATCACGTTTTGTGCTATGCAAGTGGTGGAATACCAAATGCTGTGCTCTGCAAGAGGTGGGGTACCACGGTTTGTGCTCTGCAAGTGGTGGAATATCTTGTTTTGTGCTATGCGAGTAGTGGGATACAACGTTTTGTGCTGTTCAAGTGGTGGAATACCTTGTTTTGTGCTCTGGAAGTGGTGTAATACCACATTTTGTGCTATGCAAGTGGTGTTTTACCACGTTTTGTGCTCTGCAAGTGGTAGAATACCACGTTTTGTGCTGTGCAAGTGGTAGAATACCACGTTTTGTGCTATGCAAGTGGTGGAATATCTTGTTTTGTGCTATGCGAGTAGTGGGATACAACGTTTTGTGCTGTTCAAGTGGTGGAATACCTTGTTTTGTGCTCTGGAAGTGGTGTAATACCACGTTTTGTGCTATGCAAGTGGTGTTATACCACGTTTTGTGCTCTGCAAGTGGTAGAATACCACGTTTTGTGCTGTTCAAGTGGTAGAATACCACGTTTTGTGCTATGCAAGTGGTGTTATACCACGTTTGGTGCCCTGCAGTGGTAGAATACCACGTTTTGTGCTCTACAAGTGGTGTTATACCACGTTTTGTGCTCTACAAGTGGTGTTATACCACGTTTTGTACTCTACAAGTGGTGTTATACCACGTTTTGTACTCTACAAGTGGTGTTATACCACGTTTTGTGCTCTACAAGTGGTAGAATACCACGTTTTGTGCTCTACAAGTGGTGTTATACCACGTTTTGTGCTCTGCAAGTGGTGTTATACCACGTTTTGTGCTCTGCAAGTGGTGTTATACCACGTTTTGTACTCTGTAAGTGGAAAGCAGCTGGATGCTGTAGTTTTATGTGACAATAATGGAGATTTTTTTGCAAATTCAATTCATCCGAAGATTTTAAATGGTACAAATATCTTTTACAATACAACAGTGAACTCACTTAGTTTTACGGATGTTTATTGATATTATATTGAATATAATACAAATGTAAAAAACAACAACATCAGACAGGTTCGACAGGTTATTTTTTTTTAAATCACTGCTATGCTACTTTATTTATATAATTTTAATATATACAACTTTTTTAATCAATTGATTATATAATATGGGCTCAACCGTGATAAAGAATATAGTTCTTAAGTATTGCATCATTTGAAGCAGTGTGATGCTGCTAGTAATTTTTTAGGTTTCGCATTTAAAAGCAACTTGTGTTAAGGATTCCTGAAGCCGAGGAGTTCTACACTTCACTTTTTCGATAAGTATCGTATTCACATATATTTTGATGATACTCAATGTTTCCAGAGATCTGCTAAGTTTAATAACTCCATTTAGCGTGCTCGTTATACGCTGCCACAACAAGCCCAATACCTAACGTATTGTGTTGTTTATTTATACCAAGGTAGATGCTTAGTATATGGTATAGGCGATTTTTGATTAGGAAATAATTGTTTAACTCACGACCTTAGTGAGTGACACGTATTTAATCATTGTTTACTCTATGACACTTGGCACCGGATTTTCAAACTAAATCATTTTTTAAAAACTAATAAAAAACAAAAACTTATAATTCCAAACTAAAAATTATTATACAAAAAATGTGAAACAACTCTTGAAAAACATTTAAAAAAAAAGCACTTTGTACTGTATATTATAGTATATATATATATGCCAGTGCTCTATGATATCGAAAGAATACAGTTATGATATAAAAACGTATGTTGGTTTTAGTGGGATGCGAACCTACGCCGGTAAAGTCAAGAAAAAATGACACTTGTTAAAAAGGAACCAATAGACAACCAGGATGTTCTTATAAGCATGATATATTTTGCAGTTAAACATATATTGATAACATTACATGATAATGTCAATCAACCAATTACGCAACAACGAGTATAAGTATGTACAAGTACACGAAATTGTGGTCTTCAAAACATTTTTTGAGCAAATATCAACATTTGCTGAAGGGTTCAGTTTTTGGTATCCTTATGAATTTTCACACTTTAGTTCGTCATACACAAAAAGCATGAACGAGTACCAATCTGCAATTTTTCACTAAACAGCATTGATATTTTTTTATTCGAAAATATTTACGTCACATTTATTTTAGAAAAAAAGTAACTTAATTTCATTATGTGAAATACCATTTTAAAATGTTCAGCATGTCTCTAGTTATTTCTCAATTTCGGAAACTGCTCAGATACTGTTAGCAAAGCGTTAATGCTCCAGTTTGTAATTTCCTTGGTTCTTCCCTGGCATTTCTTTTTACTAAAACATCGTGTGGACCTCGGGAATCTATCAAACATTATATAAGAAACTTTCATTGTAATATACCCACTGTTTTCTCTAATAATTTAATCCTTAGTCGCACTGAGGCTTTACATATAGTTTTTATGAACATACAGTGGAAACGCATTTTACCCAAAGAATTATCGAACCTATTTGTAGTAATAAAGCGGATAGAAGCAACCGAAAAACGAGGTGCGTGTAACTATCTTGCCGGAAGCGTCCATTTGCATTCCACCTTTTTTTACTGAGGACAAAAATATCTTGTACACTTAAAATGGATTCTCTGAACATAGCAAAACTTGACAAGTGTGATAATATTTTATTTCACTGTATTTCATTATAACACAGTGTGTGTTTAAAGCAGCTTCGTTGTCTATTGAAATAACTCTGAAATCACAATGGTTTAATCCATAAAACGACAAGTGGTAAGTCAGTTTGGTATTTTGATTAAGTCTGAATAATGCAAATAATTCATAGTTGCTATACTTTGATTTCAGTCCAATAACTGCAATCATAGAGAAAATTTCATGAATATCTCAGAGAATACATATTTTCTGATTGACTATAACTTACTTCCGGCCTGATGAAACATGATATCCTTTTACAATTAACTGCGCATAGCTTAAAATTAGCGCATTTTCTTAAGTGATACATGACATACCTTTTTGTTGTCTTAATCAATTGGCTTTGAACCGATTTTTTTCTGTATGACATTTATCACACAACAATAAAACTTGCATAAAAGATACCTCAGGACCTCAGGGGCGTGGCCAGTTTTGACCCCTGGGACATAATTTGAACAATCTTTGTAAACAGCCATAACATGAGGCTTCAAACAAATTATAAAGAAAATTTTGCCTTGCTATTTCAGAGAAAAAGATGATAAAAAAGTATATAGAGAACCTGTGATCCGCGGGGCGGGGTGGGGCCCCATGGACATTGATGGAAAATTTGAGTAAAAGGCAACACTGTGAGGCTACATTCCAATTATCAAAGGTTTGGGCCATGCGGTTTCAAAAAGTACAATTTTCATATATTTTTTTTTTATTTAAGATCAAAGTAATCCTAAAAACCCTGGGGCGGGGACTTTTTTGTCCCAAGGAAAAGAATTTGAACAGTCTTGGTAAACGGCCACTACATGAAGATACATATTAATTATCAAAAGTCATCGCCTTGCGGTTTGGGAGGATATTTTTTCAAATGCTTTAGTATATAATTATATAGAACACGTGGAAACTCTGGGACAGGGCCACCTTTAACCCAAGGAACATAATTCGAACACTAATAGAAAAGGATCACTACAATAGGTTACATAACAAATATTAAGGGATTGGGCCTTCGGGTTTCAATGGAGGTTTTCAAAGATTTTACTATATAAGTATTTAGAAAACGTGGGCCAATAGGGCGGGGTCACTTTTGACCAAATGAACAAATTTACACAGTCTTAATAAAGGATCACTACATTAGGTTGCATAGATTTGGGGTCTCAGAGGAGATTTTCAAAGATTTTATTATTAAGTATATAGAAAACCTGTGACCCCATTGGACGGGGCCACTTTTGACATAATGCAAATAATTTGAACAATAAAGGTAAAGACCCACTACACGAGGCTGCATTAACAAAAATCATGGGTCTGGCACATGCGGTTTCAGAGAAGAAGCTTGTTATAGTTAAAAAAAGTTGACGCTACACACCGTATGTAGGACGATCAAAGTAACGCACCTTGATCACATCATGCTCAGGTTAGCTAAACACTGAAAGATGAAAGTAAAGACATTAATATTCCAATTTTTTACTTATAGTTATTGTTTTTAAGGCTAAATCTGGCTTACATTTAAGACAACGGCACTTTCCGATTGCATGTACGTTGCTTAATTATAACTTATGTTCTGTTAATTTCACTTTATTAAATAATTTACCCACAAACAAGTCCAACAAAGATGACTAACATCTTCCATCTCGTGAATTATGGAGCTGCATCTGCTGCTTCCAGATTTCTTGACCACTTGCAGGAGCCTTGTTGCAGCTTCTTGGCACACCAGAATCTGCAAATAGAACAAAGGTAATGTTTTGCACAGAATTTAACTACCATATACTACTGCTAGGAATGAATACTGACTGTAAATAGACATTTAAGACATACACAACTGTACGTGTAATTATAAATGTTATACAAAGTTCATAAAAAATAATTCATTCAGAAATGTTGAAGACAAAATTTGTATGATATATAACCGTTTGGACAAGATTGATCAATTCCAAGGTAAAGCTCCACCTATAAAAGATCATTTCGAAGAAGTCAAATCCACACATGCTTAGAATTTCCATTTACTTAAGAGACCATCTTCCTTGCACAGTTAATTGTCATATTAGGAAGTCTCTCAAGAGCCCTAGCAGCCAGGCTGGCAAAAGAAATAATAATAAAAAATATTGAGGCATTTTGACTGTTTTTGGTGTGTATTTAAGATGTATGAAAGAAAAAGGCACTTATCTTAACGTAACCGCTTTTCGTGATGGGGAAATCCAAGCCCAAAATCTACATTTAAGTGATGGCAAAGATTTGTCATCAACGTCATGCCGTGGTCCTTAGAATTGAATGTTGTAACCATTTATTCATGTGGTAATTCATGCGAAAAAGTATGACTTGTAAAAAGTGTTATTCCGATGATCGAGTATAATCGAAAATTGATTGGTGGGGCTGGAAATTGGCGACAATCGTTTTTGGTAATCGATCGTCGAGTCATTTGCGTTCTCTTTATTTCCGCCAATTTCTCCCTCGAATTCATTTATACATTCGGAAGTGTTCAGTTGTTATCTTTAACAATAAGACCGAAAGCAACAACAACATTAACCTGAACACTCCACGATCGAACACTACCACTGCGCTGTAACAGCTAATCGGACGAATGGTTCTTACCAACACACACTTCACGCCGCAACTCCTTTCACCTTTAAGGCCGATCCAGGCACTGTTGTATTTCTTTACACTAGTGAAGTATATTTGGGAAGAAATGTGTGCCTGGTTCGCGGCTCAAACCCACGACCAGAACATAAGTCTAACTAACATAGCTTACTGGTAGGTATACACGCATTACATTGAGAACCCTCTCCCGAACGAACCGTCCTCCGTTAAACAAAGATGAAAAAAAGTTGTTTAAAGTTGTAAAACTGTTTTTTCCTCCACTTTATTCGGACTTGATTCCTGCTTGAGGCATTACTTTTTGTCTAATATCGCTTGTTTGGAGGAGACCACCACCAAAACATCCCCGGTGAAACAAAATTTTAATAAATAGTTTGATAGGGTGGTTACAACTGGATTTTCTGCAACTGTCTTGAGCCTTGATCTGTGATACTTTTGTTATTTCTGCAACTGTCTTGAGCCTTGATCTGTGATACTTTTGTTATTTCTGCAACTGTCTTGAGCCTTGATCTGTGATACTTTTGATATTTCTGCAACTGTCTTGAGCATTGATCTGTGATACTTTTGTTATTTCTGCAACTGTCTTGAGCCTTGATCTGTGATACTTTTGATATTTCTGCAACTGTCTTGAGCCTTGATCTGTGATACTTTTGTTATTTTTGCAACTGTCTTGAGCCTTGATCTGTGATACTTTTGTTATTTCTGCAACTGTCTTGAGCCTTGATCTGTGATACTTTTGTTATTTCTGCAACTGTCTTGAGCCTTGATCTGTGATACTTTTGTTATTTCATAATTTTGAATATTTTAACTTGACTGTCAATAAACGGCTGAATAATGCACAATTTTGTTAATGAAAACTGATTGATATTGTTTCGTAAACGTATTCAATAATTGCTTGTTAGCAGGAGAAGTCGTACCAACTAGACCTCGTACCACTACAAAGGTGTGCCATATACGGAGTTGTCGTCCCTAGCAAAGCAATAGGTTATATAATCGATAGTATAGGTAAGGTATAATCAACTGAGATTGTTATATCATAATTCCTAACTTTATCTGAAAATCGAACAGAGTAACAGTAGACACGTAATTTAGATAATGTACTGTAATGTAATGTGGGACGACTAAGAGTTATAGTGGTACGATTTCTTATTGGTACGACTTCTCTCGTAATCGTTTATTTACTTACCTCAACTGTCGTGAAATGCGCATATAAACATGTTATCTTATTTCATTAAAAATGTTTCGGCGATATTCTCAAAGCTGTTTGGTAGAAAGGCTAGTTATTATGACAAGTACAAATGTGTTTCAAATTATAAATGCAGACGAATGAAATGTAATTTCCAGTCAGAAGTAGTACTCTTAATGATGGTTACCCCATAAAATATTTATTCTCTAATCATTTAAAGGAAAGTGACGAAGTTTTTACATGTACCCGGGGTGTTTACATTACCCCATATCCGCCCAAAACATTACAAATTTGCTATCCGACATGCAAGCGCCATCTGATCAATGAATGACAAGCCATTATGTATCCCTGCTAAACCAAAAACAACAACAACAGGACCATCATACCAACAATGAAAGGAAATAGTTCCTATCACATTTAAACTTCAGTCCCGCCTAAGGCAGAAATACATGTACATTAAAAGTATATACAGTACGCCCTTCTGTGTTTAAATACAATCTGCAATAATGTTAAAGAATCATTATGTATTTGCAAGCAATGTTATTCTTAATAATTATTCATAATCCTCTTTTACCATAATGTTTCCAATACTGCCAAATTGTAGCGTTCTAAATGTACATAGACGTATACCATAAACACCAATACTGTTTTTAAAACATTTTTGATGTATAACAAAATGCTTGCTTAATTTTGGCACTTACATATTCCATTCACTTCACATAAATATTGGCATCATGCATTGACACTACAAAAAGTATGTGCATTGGCCCAAGTGAACACTGTTTATTAAGAAGATTGTAGACATTACTACATTACAAACTTATTTCAAATGAATGCCAGCTTCGAAGTGCAGCACTTTCGAACCTAATTAACCAAATCCACCCTGCGTTCGAATTGTGTTGCATTTCAAACCATTGGCAGATTGCATTTGTTTGAAAATAGTATACAGGGAAGGAATTGCATTTTTTTTTAATTATTTGCTTACATCGAAAACGCACGTTTAAATAGGGGAATAAAATGACATCAGATCAAAACAATGTTGTTGTTGTGTTTCGTTATATATCGTAATGTAATTAAATAAAATACGCATTTAATTTTGTAAAAAGTCAAACCTATCATAAACCTTGATACGTGTTTCACGAGCTTACGTAAAGTAGTAAACAAATATTCTGTTTTCGTGTTATTTAAAAAAATCAAAGAAATGTTAATGCAATTAGTTTAAACATCGATCACATGATGTTTTCAGGATAGCCTAGCTTTTCAAATATCATTAAAACGCTATGATCAAATATAACAATACAGAAAATCTTTACGTTCCATTACGTTTTACATCAAGAAAAAGAAGGATCGATCCCATCAATTATTATTGGCAATTACTTATATAAGAACACGCAAAAAAGAACGTCTCACATCTGTTTAACCACTCTACATGAGGCTAAAAAGCACTGAAACCCCGGATTTTCCTTATACATGTGGTAACTTTTTGATTACAAGACCATAACACACTGTCACCTTTAATCAATTCACATTGGATGTGGGCGTCATCATTTTGTTCGGTAGACAAGAACTAGAATAGGATTGAATTGAAAATGAAATTCCTTGCTTTCTGCTGTTTATGCAGTTGCAGTGTTTCAACATTTGGACAGTTCACTTTGACAACCCAGGGACATTATGAATTTGAAAATGTGGTTTTGGAGGAGCAACTAGATAAATGGCAATGGCGTTCTGAGGCGTACGCAAACAAAACGTTGCGTCTTAATGACGGTAACCGTACGAACACTGTGGAACTAACTATGTGTATAGAAGCATTCGATCCCGCGAGAACAGTTACTGTAGAAATCGCTGACATACGCTATTCTAACGATGGTCCCTCGGATGATGTGTACATTCTGATCGACGGAGTCGAGATAGGGAATTTTACAACGTTTTCAAAATGGCGCACCGGTCACGAGTGGAACATTTTTCGTAACTCCAAACAGATTGGTGTGCCGATAAGCATGATACCAGGGGAATATTTACTACAAATACAGGTGGAAACCGATCGTTGGGGTATCGAACTGGACAGAATTCGAGTAAACGCCGAAAACCAGTCTCCCATTAAGAACATATTTTGTGATGGACGTTTGCGTTGAAAGATATCATACTTTCATAGTATTTTTCTACAACACGGATTTGCTACTTGATATGTTGGTATATTTGCTGATATTATTTAATTGGCAAATTTTAAACAGCAGAAATGGGCGTCGATGCATTGTTTGTTTGACTTTGAAAATGTCTATGTTTTAATCATCAAAATATATTCGGCTTATTGTTGATCTAAATGTCAAATCTTGGATCCTAAGTGATTGAAAAAGATCCGTACAGCATTGCTTGTGGACGAAAAATGGACATCTATATATCTTTGTCAGAATCTTGATATCATTTCATAGCCGTTCACAGCGTTTTAGTTCCTTAGCATTTGACAGTTAAGTAGTAAAACTGTTGCGGCATCACCCAAATGTAATTGTCCCGTTACAGGTGTAATGGCAGTCTGTTGCAGAAAATAACACGAACAAAATCATCGTGGAATATAAAATTATTTGAACCAATGTCAACTTTTCATGATAAAAAATCCCATTCAAAAATATATGTTTTTAATTTCTTCCAATATATTTATACATAATATATTAAATCATTTAAGGCTATCATTTACATAGAAATTGACATAAATGAAATATTTTCAACTTGGTTTTGTTTTATGCATGAACATAACTCTACTGATGAATAAATACATATTCCATAGCATGCCTAGTTTTCGTAAATTTTAACCATCAAATTGGTCAAAATAAGATCGTATCTGCAGTATTGGTTTTAAGAGCGAGCTGAGAGCTATTGATCGAAATTCATAAATGCTCACCAGTGACAAAAGAAATCAAAGGAAAATGCGTACGATTAAGTAAAACGAAATACAAGCCAAATACTTTCTCGTGTGCATAATATATAAATCGTTAAGTGGCGTTTATAGGTACGTATGATTTGTGCGTACAATACTTGAAAGGCATTCGCATTTGGGTAACCGATACTTTCACACGCATGCACGCACGCACTTACGCACGCGAACATACGCGCACTCGCGTTCAGCATTTTGTGTTGATATTCATCCTCATGCGAAAACAGATCCGAATGTCTTGATTGATAATAGCATAGCATCATTATGAATGGCAAAAATAACGATGTCATCCCAGTAACGTTATCATGCCAAGTGAAAAAGCCAAAATGAGCTTATCGAGTAAACTTCTTTGTGAACTTGAATGATGATACCGGACATTTGTTCATTAACACAAGGGCAGTAATGTCAGTATAAAACATCCTCGATTCGATGAATATAAACATTGTTTTCAATATGGTAAAACGATTATATTTGAAACGACCTTGTGCACCGAATGAAGAGCAACTGCTTGTTTACGATGACGCTTGTTTTAGATGAAAAGCATGTCTGTATTTAAATTTCTCGTAAACAAATTTAATTTTCTACGTTTGAGTAAAACGAATTAGAAGAAAATTAATTGCTCTTATTTATAATGGAATAACCGCCAGATGGCGTTTAATAAGCAAGAGTAATTCATACGCAGGAGTATTTCGTGCACATATGAATTCAGCTTTGGGGACCGATACGTTTACATCGATTCAATTGATCGTTAAAGATAAGCAAATGTTTATGGTGAAGGTTTTCTGTTACTATGCAATTTCATCATATATGTATGATCTATTTGTTTTCACTTGTCTACAAAGAACATAGCGATGTAATATACACTAGTACAACTTGATATAGTACGTATACATGACTCATGTAAATGATATGTTTTCTGTACATCATTGTTAAGGAGCTTATGGGTGATCAGGCCCGACATCTAGTGGTACAAAACAAATCCTGTAAATCTGGATACCAAACGGACAGAATTTCTGAGTTTTTCCCTGAAGAAGGGTTTTATCTCGGTTTTTTCTCGGCCAATCGACCACATCTGTAAGCTCCATTTTTGTCAAGCATGTTGTTACCTAGACATACTTTGCTCATGTTGCAAGTGCATGCACGTTCTCTCAGTGTAAATCTCATCCGATACCTTGTTTTGGTTAGCGAAGGGTATTATCATCGTTTTCCGCGTGCAGATTGCCAGTTTTGGAGATAAAAGTATGTGTACTATAACACGTATAAGAAGAGTCATTTTGACAAGTACCTCAAAACTCTCTCCTAAAAGAAGAAATAGTGTTTATTAAAGTTGTGACATCTAAGACGTTAAATTGTTGACTGTTCCACCCAACATGCTGTCCATAATCGACGTGTCTTTGTAGACCATACACTTCCATTCGTCTGGAATTCATTAGTTATGCGTGTATTAAAGCACCCTTAATGTATGAATGATTAAAGATAAATTGTAATATATATTTACACGGGGAAAAGGGATCAGAAAGAGAGGGGAGATAGGGGAGAAAGAAAAGGGGGAGAGAAGGGGGAGGAAGAGGAGGGGAGAGAGAGGAGAGAAAGGGGAGGAACAAGATAGGGGAGAATGAAAAGGGAAGAAAGGGGAGGGAAGAAAGATAGGGAGAAAGAGGAGGGGGAGAAATATAGGAGAGAAGGGGAGGGAAGAAAGATAGGGGAGAAAGAGGAGGGGGAGAAAGACTGGAGAGAAGGGGAGGAAGGACAGATAGGTGAGAAAGAGGAGAGGGAGAAAGATGGGATATAAAGAGGAGAGGAAGAAAGTTGGGGAGAAAGAGGAGAGGGAGAAAGATTGGGGAGGGGGATTTGAGTTGGGAGGGAATTAAGAGAGGAGACAATGTGGTAAAGAAGGTATGGGAGATAAACAGGGGAAGAAGAGCAAAGAAGGAGATAACCTGCGAAAGTTGAAAGCACATTAGAAAGTTTTTGAGATTTAAGAGGAAAAGAGGGAAGGGCGTGTAAAGGGATGAGTCAGTGAAGGGAAGGGATGCAAAGATAAGATCTCGAAACATGTGCGACCACATACGCATGTACGATGGTGGCTCAAAGAGCCAGAAGGAAAGACAGAAGAGAGGAGACAGATCTCGTACCATTCACGACCACACGTACGAGCGATGGCTCTGAGAGCCAGTTTCGAGAACCAGCACCGCTAGTTCCCATACAAATTCATCCAAGATTTGAAACCCTGGGATTCTGTTATTAAACAAAACTTGAAGGTTTAAATGGCAGATCTATATAACATTTCCGTGGAAATGTTTTTTCTATAAATTCATGCAGTCTTATGAAAAAAAAACTACATGTGATAATACTATATTTTAAGAGCTCTATTCTGGAATGACAATTCATCAGAAATGAGTTAATTGCCTTATTTTTGGGATTTAGTATTATTTTTATGCCTTCCGTTTATTGCTTATCCAGTCTATTTATATAATTATCAAATATTCAATTAATAAGTCTATTATAATAATAATAATGATATACAGTAACGCCTTTGGTCATAACAATGAAAGATGCGAAAATATGGCCTTGAATGAGAATACGACAGTAAGTTGTATACGGGCAGAAAATTATAGATTAACTCTTGAAATATGAAGAGTTCTGAAAAAGTGTCACTACTTTTAGGTCGCGTAACGGTGTCCCGCATAAAGCACCATTTGAAATACTTAAACACCTAATGAAGTTGTTCGTTTATTTATTATTGACTGTTTGGAGCAAAGAATTGATACAGACATGAAGGAAATAAAATAAAGTGGCCGAGAAACTAAACAATAAATTTGCTAAGCCTAATGCAGAAAAAAACGTCATTAAAGGTAAACGGAAATGTTATTGTGAAGAAATGTCCTAAGTTCGTTTTGTTTCGAAATTGAATCCGAAATTGGGATTTTTTTCACTTAATATCTAGCAGGCTTAATAACACAAACTAGTTGTGTAAAACTTTGGCCATTCCTGAATACAATCCTACCATGCAAAAGTTTACCATGCTCGCTGAGCCTGAATTGGAAGCTTTTCGTGATGATCCAGCCTGCAAGACTTCGGTAGCAACCCTGGAGAAGTACGGCTTCCTCGATATCGCAGGTGAATCATGGCTTCCTCGTTTTCTTTGGTGAATCACGGCTTCTTCGTTGTCACAGGTGAATCACGGCTTCCTCGGCTTCCTCGTTATTGTATGTGAATCACGTCTATCTTAGGTGATTCGCGGCTTCCGCGTTATTGTTGGTGAATCACGGCTTCCTCGTTATCTTAGTTGAATCACGGCTCTGCGTTTTCGTTGGTGAAACACGGCTTCTGCGATATCGTTGGTGAAGCACGTCTTCTGCGTGATCGTAGGTGAAGAGTAGCTTCTGCGTGCGTTATCGCAGGCGAATCACGGCTTTTGCGTTATCGTAGTTGAATCACATATCCCGCGTAATCATAGGTGAAGCACGGCATCCGGGTTATATCACACATTGAAGATATCCCTTTGTCTAAGCAAAAATCGTAAAGAAACTAGCAAGTTTTAGCATCAAAACTATACACGCACTACAGTAGTATAGGGACCTCCTTCCCACTGTAGTGCAATTCCCAAGTACAGCGATTAAATAAGTGTATAGTTATTTTATTGTGATGATAAATTACACGAATGTTTTCGTTGTCTTCATACTGAACAGTTTCATCCATCTTTTCTTCAAGATTGTATGTTTATTTGTAGACATCCTGTATTTATAAGAATCAGGAAAAGAAGATCAAGGATAAATATTTAGTCTTTTAGTGAGGTGGCTTATCAGAAATTCAAAAAAAATGTCAATTAATCTGTTTCCAATGCAAAACTGGGGTTTTCTTCATATTTCCCAAACTATGAAATCCTATTGATTCGCAAGTTATTGTTGGTGTTAGAATGCTTCCAGCACACTACCGGGTTTTAAGTGAAGGAAAACTAGGCAGCACTACCACAAATAAGCAAACAACAATGGAAAGAAACATAACCTGAGTACTGAGGAAGTATACAACACTTTTGTTTGACATGCTCTTGTTGGTGAAATCGGGTGGTATGAAAGAACTTGATGGAATTGATTAAGAGACAGATGCTCGGCGTGGCTGGCGTAAACACGCGAATGACAGTAGTGGGGTTTTGATAGGTGAAAAACAAAGTTTTACAACGTGTTCACGCCACTTGAACTGATGACATAGTGTCACAGAGACATTCAAAGGTTGGAACTAAAAATAAATATCAACATCTTGCTGCTCAAGACGTAGATGTTTATGTTTACACACGATAAAAAATATGTCAACAACAAAATGGTTAAAGATGAAGTAATTGTTGTAAAAAATAAATGACAGTTGAACGAAAATTTGATAAGGTGTGAAAAACCATCACTGTTTACGCATGACCGCTTATTAGTAAATAAGGGCATTTGAGAAAGTAATTATGATATATTAATGACAAGAAGTTAATTGTGATACTGACCGTGATCTTTAGACGCTCTGTACGCTGTCACGCCATTGTAATGCAACAGTTTTGCGAGACGGACAAGATGCGCCAATTAGCAATTCTTGATTTTGCGAAACTTAAATCTGATTGATGCCATAACATGCAGTGTCATATTTCAATGCTGCTTGTTTAGAAAATGTGCTTTTTGTAAATATAAACTTTACAACTTATTCATTTATATTCTTTTTTTTTACTTTTTTGATTACCCTACGACAGCCTTTGAACATATGAGCGATTTCCACAACGCAATACATAATCGGTGTCGAAAAAAAAATTCGGTTTGACGACTTCAACTTTATGAAATACACAGAAAGACATTTCTTAGCAGACTGGGAAATTGAAACTTGGGTCGTTCTAAACATCAGTTCCCTCGAGGTTTAGCTCGGACCCCAGGGTCCTCGAATGATCGCAGTTTTACTGTACAACCAAACTGTTGATTAATAGAATCATAGTACATGAAATTTATTCATATACATGTATTCTCAAAAACAAACAAACAATGGACTATTAGCACAACGTGTTCTGTAATACTCGTTCAGAATCATATAACACCATATAAAGACATGTGCATGTTTACAATTCAAAACTGCTGCCCTTAACAGACATAAATCCGATTAACCACACCTCCTCTGTCAAATCGGCTAAATGGCTGTAAGATAGTTGGGTTGTTGTTGTTGTTGTCGTTGGTTTTATAAAGGTCTGCCCGCGCCCTATGGCTGCATTATGGCTTGACCCCGTCACATCCCCTAGTCTGACTGAAACATATTTTTGAGGCCAAAGGGGAAGTTGTATTCCCACCGTTTTGTGGGATATTTGCCAAACGAGCAATTTTGAACCCCAAATGCCGCGGGCCCTACGATGAATGACATCTAGAGTGGTCCCACAGCTCTGACTATTGGATATGGTTTTATTTCTTTGGTCTTAACTTGTTGTAATTTAGAAATTGGATAGCAAACGTGTCTTAAAAGTCTTTAACTACTGTAAGTTTGGTATATTTTTTAAAGGATGAGCAAGACTCGCGGACAGTTCATTGGCAAGAAAGTGTTCTGAGAACAGGAAGTTCTCGTCCATTCTGCATACATATGTAATTATGTGAACTGACCTTTTTGTTGTCGAATTCCCAGTTGCCTCACTATTTAAATTCTAAAACTTCTTCAAGACCAAAGAGTAAGTTGACATTTTTTATTTTTTTTTTACTTTAACTTTATTTTTCGGATTGTTTTCTTAAATATTCATATACATATACACGTTGCCCGATTTTTTCCCCATTTAAATATGCATGTTCGGGATAATTATCATCCATAGTGGACTATCTAGACATACACATGTAGCTCTTGGTCAGTGTATGCTCTATTCACGTATATATAATTTATTTTCTCAATTGAATATCCTTTTTTAAATTGATTAGGCGTGGGTCAAAACCGTTTTCCATACAATGTACCTGGACAAGAAGCGTTATTAAAACAACACCATCACCTTGCATAGCATATACCATGTATCATCCTGGACATCTACTGGTACTATGGTTGTGTACAAGCTTTTATTTAAAATAATTGATAATTCGTTGAGCCTTTATAATTTTTGTATTTTTTCCGATACTGGTTTCTTTCTTGACTATTCCGGGCGCAATATAATTTGGTATCGTTTGGCGTTATTTTGTTGTGGTGACCTGCATTTAATAATTTATGGTTAGATCGATGTGAACTCTGTAATACCTCGTCCTTTCATGTGAAAACGAAAGAAGAAATGAACAGAAATGTTTTGTCACCTCAACGTATATTATTCATCATTGAAATAATTTATAACTTCTAAAAGTATTGGAAACCCAAATTATACGCGTTCATCTCCAGGGTGAGGAATCACGTGACTTCAACGAGGTTCTCACATTTGTCACCATGATTCAAAACCGATGTAAACAAGCAAGAAAGTGACAGTAATTCCTAAATAGCTTTTTTGAGAGAAAGGATAAGAAGATATTTGTAAGCCTATAAAAGACTTTGCTATTTTCTGCTTCTACAAGTGTAAACTATTTGGATTTGCTTGAATTTTAGAGATGCAATCCTTGGCCAAAATTTCAACTCGACGGAATTTTATAGAACGATGCAACGCTGTGTGCGCCGTGAGTCTTTGTTGTGTATACATTTCTTAGTAATAAGTAATATTTAAGAACTCATACATGTATTAAAATGTTATTTTGTTCATTTCTTTCATCAAACGATTTGTTTGTAAAATGGCTTTTAGTTCTTTTAATGAATATCGATATTTCAAGAAAGGCTGTTGTTAGCGTGAATTTTATATAATTATGCTGATGTTAAAGTGAATTCTTCTCATAACATGCTTATTTTATTCAATAAGTTGGTTGAACTACTCTCTCTACTGTGACGAAAATGCATTCAACATTGAACTGTTTTTCAAATGATATTTCTTTCAGGAAATGAATGTATATCATCCATTTGATCGATTCTAAAATGTTAAATTTATGTTCTAGGTAGGCTGTTATGGTGATACGTCCAAATAAACCATTGTCCCTCTGTAAGAGATGGAGTATACCCCCATATGTTTCACCAAATGTTGACAAATGATGGATAAATTCAATTGATGCAGTGATTAATACATTCAAATGGAAGACAAGATATACTCCAGCCAACTCCGTTCTATGTACATACCCCGGTAAAAGAAAGTCAACAGTCAAGTGTATGTACAATTAATCATCAACCTGTTGAATCGAATAAATAAAGGATTGCATTTGTTGCTGGTTGAGTCCATTTTATTTGTAGTTCTGTAAAGAAATACTGGGTCTTAGAACCCTAACTCAGAACAATTTTGTGTATGGAGAACTTGGTAGCATACCATTATTAATTATAGTAATTGTAAATCTGATTTATTATTTGTTTAAGATTTTACAATGTGATGATATTAAATATGTTAAAGCTGTTTAAAGAAAATTGTATAGAGATTGGGAAAGATTGCAAACTTGTTAGTCATGGGCAAAAGTTATTACAGATATATTACAATCATCAGGATTTCATGATGCATGGTTATTTCAAAGACTTGGTGATTTTGATATATATTTATATGTGAACTGAAACAGAGACTTAAAATGGATATGTACAAAAATGATTTGCTGAATTTAATAATTCATATCGAGCCAAAACGTTTGTATTGTCGCGGACTGTAAGTTACAGCCATTTTGTGTGCTGTTAATATAGTTAAATTTAGTAAAGCATTGGCGATACCTAGACTTTCGTCAAACCGGTAAGGAATTGAGGCCGATAGATGACACAAACCTAATCCTATATCTGAATATGAAAGGAAAAATCAAGTTTGCCATAACATAGTGGATGAATTTCATTTGGTGTTTGAATGTACTTTATTTAGTTATTTAAGAAGACAATACATACATAAATACTATTTAAATAGACCAAATATAACCAAATTTGTTGAGCATTTAAAAAAACAAATACGACTATTCAATAGAAATAGTTTTGTTTATCCACAAGGCTATTGAATTCAGAGTCCCTGTTATATTTATAATGATATTAAATAAGTCATTTAAATGATAATTGTAACCACTGTCTCCTAACTAGGATTATTTTGTATTCTATGTGTACTGTCTATGTTCAATTTCTGTTTCAGAAGTACCTTGTTAGTATAATAAAGTATACGTGTATTAATATATATTAGGACCTACCATCGATTGATAGAAGTGCATTAAATTATATACACATTCTGAATAACTTTGATGTATGTTCATTGTTCATGGCCTTTATGCATTTGAATACACTATGTAACTTTATTATCACAACTCGAGGCTTGTAATTCCACTTACGGTGTCTGGTTGGTGATATTTTCTTCTATTGCTTCAAAGCTATCAATTTTACTCCCCCTTCCCCAAGATAAGTAGATTAAAATATTTAGCCATGATGAACATCCTAATCGTGCTCATGGCTTAAGATAAAAACAATACCCCTTATGGACTACTCTTGTCATCACATAATTGCCACCCTTGTTGTAAACCGTTGTCTATAGCCAATTGAAGACAGTGTCATATGGTATTATTTGAAATATGAAAACTTTGTAAACCTTGTTTCCGCATAACACGCTAGGCTCGGGTTGGGATGAACCTTTCTTACACAAAAGACTATGCAAGATACTAATTATCATATTACGAGGTAAGGTCATTTTCATTGTAAAGATATTTTGACCATTTTCGAAGCAAGGGATTTAACTGAAGTGTAGGCAGTTTTATTATTAACCTTTAGGAATGGAGACTTTGTTGTTGATTTTTAACGTTTCTTGCCTGTTGATTTTTTTTCACTTTGGAACGTACATGGGATGGGTTTGGCTTGAAGTGTATTTTGCCTTCCATTTTGGTGTATCTATAACTTCATCCATTTAATCTATCTATCTTTGTAAACATTTGGTGAAACTACAGAGCGTAATTGGAAGTCTCCCTTTGATGGCCCTCAGGCCACAGAACAATTTCAAATCGATTAAATCGATGTAAATTCATGCCATGAATAAGAGTTTGGTGTTGTATTCTCATCACAAATGAGAGAGCAATACAAACTATAAAATATAATAACATACGCACGTTATGAATAGTTTGTTAAGCATACCGATTAAACATAGTCAGATTTATTTAGATGAGAAGAAGTTCACGTTAACGGCAGCACATATAACATTCACGTTTACAACAGCATATCTTGAAAGTTCGATACTTATTGAAAAAAACAAACCAAATAACATTTAACGAACAATTTGTTTTATGAAAGTAATGAGCAACTAACTTTTAACGCATGTCTGATTTCTTAACTATAACAAATGGCTAAGAAATATGTCGAAACACAGAATCACGGCGCACACAGCGTTGCATCGTTCTAAAAAAATCCTTCGAGTTAGATTTTTGCCAAGGCTTAAATCGTTAAAATACAAGCAAATCTAAAATAATTTGTACAATTAGAAGCAGAAAATAACATCGTCTTTTATAGGCTAAGAAATAGTTTCCTATCTTTTCTCTAAAAAAGTTATTTAGGAATTACTGTCACTTTTTCCTTGTTTACATCGGTTTTGAACCGTGGTGACAAATGTGAGAACCCCGTTGAAGTCACGTGATTCATCTACTGATCTCATTCATAACTCCGGAGATGAGGTGTTTGTTTACCGGGCTCGGTAATGTTGGAAAGTCGATTATTATATCGTTCTTGATACCATGCATAAGTCCATGAAGTTCTTTTCGTATTATTCGATAATTTCAAACGGTAAAATATGTGAAACAATAAATATTCTATATATACATCTGGCTGTTCGCTTTAGAGTTTCGTTCTTCGTGTAGATCACTCCCGTGTCTGCCACTTATGGTGTCAAGCAGTCTTGTATTACCTCCACCCTTTGAAATATTAATTCATGGTTTTGTTAATATATATTTATTTTTATTTTATATTTTAGTTTTATTAGTGTTAAGAACCTACTCATAACTATTTATATTGAAAGCAGTCATTGTATTACCATCCTTTTGTAAAGGGTCCAGATAAGTGGTTCTCGGCGTATACAATGATCGTACTCGTTATTTTAAGTTTACGTTAAATTCATTTCTTGAGTATTGTTTTAAACTGACCGGAACCTGCGCCCGGCCTGGGCTCTGTTGTTGTTTTATACTGTAAGGAAGCAGGTTGTTTTTAAAGTTTGAACATGTATTTACGCGATGTTTCGTTGTTGTTATTTACTGTAAGGAAGCAGGATTTCGACCCGGAATGCGTACCCTACGAGGTAATGATATGCATAGGGCAATATCGTGTGACACACCCGGACCTACTTTTCTTGTGTTTCTTGTGGAGATATAATTATTGGACCTATAAATTCAATCATAAAAAGCAGCATTTCAAGTGACGTTTTTCCAGACCACCTCAAAGAGGCATGTATCATTCCAATACACAAAGGGTCCGACATGACCGATCTCAACAACTATCGGCTATCTCAAAATTCTTCCTGAAAACACATCGCCAATCAATTGAGAAACTATCTTAATAAATATCACATATAAAATGATCTTCGATCCGGTTTTCTTCAGAATCACTCATGTCAAACACCTCTTATACGATTAGTTGATTCTTGGTTGAACGATAACCAGAATTACAAAATCATCTAGCACTCTAATAGACCATTTATATTCCAACAGACCTGCCAGGATTACAGAAGCTTTAGTTCCAGCCTATGGTCTCAGTGACCATTATCCTGTATGTTTCACTAGACATATTCATAATGTATCACCAAAATAAGACCACATATACATTAAGTATAGACAAATTAAGAAGTTGGATATACATGCATTTCAGGAAGATTTAATATATTCAAATATTTTGCACACTGAGGCACATTGTGATCCAAACGAAGCCTTAAATTTTCTAACCAATACTATACATAAAATTATATCAAAACATGCCCCAAAGAAATGTAAGAAGGTAAAATCACTTCATATACCAGGATGGTTCAATGAGAATATAAACACTGCAATTAAGCTTCGTGACAAACTAAAAAAAAGAAGGTAAACTAGAAAAGAACAAGAAGCAAAGAAATAAAGTAACACATTTAATTCGAAAAAGTAAAATTCAATTTAATAACAATACTATCAATGAAAATAAAGGTATTAAATATCTATGGAATAATATACATTCATTCACGAAACCATATAAGCCTCTAATACTACCCAGACTAGTTCAATCAGCTGAACATACATATCTAGAGGACACTGATAGCATACTATGTGCTATGAATTCCCATTTCACAAACATCTCCAATCTCGCTGAGAAAGTAAAATATGATGAAAGTAAATTTTCAACCCTCAAATCTGCGTGAGATAATAAACTTAAGAATGAATACTTAAAAATCGAATTTATTTCTATCTTTGAAGTTTGTAAAATTATAGACAGTTTAGATGACTCAAAGGCATCTGGACTTGATGAAATAGGACCTAAGATTCGGCTTACACCGCAAGGGAGCACTATTTAATGGGCTAGTTTGACCAGGCGAACCGTAAATGGCAGGAGTACCGAAATTTTGTGCGAGGTGCATGAACAATTGTAACAGTCTCGTAAAATAAAGAGGGGAGAGGGGAACAAATAACGGCCACCATCTTTATAGTTCTTTGAATTTCTTAACGCCGTAAATATAGACGTATACCAAAAAGTTTACGCATTTAACGTCTAATATCAAGGTACACATAGAATATATCCAAACAATGAGCTTTAAATGTTATGTTTGTTATTGCTAGTGCATTGCAAGATACAAGAATCTTTATTCAAAGTTGGGTATTTGCTAACAAAACAAATAGTTTAATGAGCCGACATTATAAACATAGATAACATATCAGAACATAACAAAGAGCTGGTAAAAATAAAAGCATATAGTTTTAAATAGGAACAATATTGGAACAGTTATTTACGAAAGGCGTTTCTTAATGTATTCATGCATAATACATGTATTACAAAATGTAAGACGGATTAGAGCACTTTATACTGTGATAACATCAACCAGTGTTCCCCGGTTGTACGGCCAGTCCACACGCGCACGGTTCCTCAGGAATATACGTGCAGATTAAAAATCGAATTTGTTTCATCTTCGTAAAGAAGATTTAAATCATCTTATAAACCGTATATTGATTAAGTTCTTTATCTTTTTAACCTACGCGTTTCTTATGAGAACAGTTTGTTTTGCATTTCATTTCATTTTGATATGAATACATTGCAAAGAAGCAACATGGTTACATATTTATAATGAAATACCAGTAAAACTGTTTAAAACAAATGATTTATCACGGAAGAAAAACGTAAAACTGCGAAATCCACATCCTATTCCCAGCTAACATTTTAAAAAATGCTTTATTTCCTTTGTAACAAAGTTTGGATAGATTCTCGTAACGTTTACACATCAAATTATGTCTACCTGAATCGAATATGACATTTAATTAATGATTAGCTAATTTAATAATTTAATGTGATACTTGCTTTTATTGTTACGGGTTACCCCTTACAATTCTATTTTTATCTGATTATAACTAAGGTATATTGATATCGTCTACTTCTGCTTACATGTCAGATGACCCTTACTAAAAGGATCACGCGAGCCTTAATGCTATCAGCATGGAGTCAATTTTTCAAGTGCGCGCCCAATATCCCTTATCGAAAAAATAATGTGATAAATTTATTTTGTGGCAATGTGTATTTCTCGAACCGTACGGTACCGGCTTCTTAGTAATCACATAGGAAGTTCCAAAGGATAAGATTTAAGTTTTGAAGCATTTCGAAACGTCATTTAAAATCTGCAAATGCATATGGCACATATAAAGATAATATTTGTAACATTCCAAAGTGATTGCGCGATACATGGTGGGAAATTGGTACTGCAAAGGGAGGTAGACCTCACTGAGGTTAGACTTATCATGCGCTTATTTGAAATATATTTGAAATTTCTAATCTCGTTCCATTTGCAAAACTGCAATGACTTTGATTTGACCTGTTGTTGACCCCGTTTTTAATCTTTCGTATCATTCGGAGCTTCTTGGCCATGTTTATCGAAAACAACCTCGGATGTATGCTGATACATCAGTTGAAGTAGTTCGTAATTTTTTGAATTATATCATTAATTTAATGTCGTGTTTTCGAGTTGTATTTATTGATCTAAGTTTAAATTGATTGCCAGTGAAGTGTATTATTGCAAACATGATTATTTCGTGTCATTATATCCATGCTGCTCACGGTATAAAGTTGCATATGAATCCGTATGATGATGGAAATCATTCCATAGGCGGCCTTAATGCTAAACAACTTTACTTGAACTTTGTATAACATTCACGTAATCCGGAAGAAGAATTGATATTGTCAATTTTGGCAGACCGATATCATTTAATCGATTACTTTCATGTTTTATGAATATTACTAAAATAATTATGTCATGCATTTTGCTAGGTTTGTTTTCATTTTTATGTTCTTGTTTCCGTATACTCCGGCAGGATGGCTGCTGTCAGTTTTAGAATGCCTGGCCAGGAGAAATATTTTCAATCAATCTTTACATTGTTATAAGTCCAGGTACTACTTTGATTATTCAAATCAATCAAATTGCAGGACATGTTATATATTATTACGATTGTTCAACTATTCACAGACAATTAAGATTGAGAAAGATTGAAACACTGTGCTATTGATAAGTATTTACTTTCTTATAATAAAAACTTTTACGGGCAAATGCAAAAATGCGATCAGCAATTAATGGGGATATCAATTTAAATTTGGTAAATATTCATGTCATATGTTTCATGATGGTCGTAAAAACTGACGTTTGTTTAAACGACGCGAAACACTTATTTCTTGCTGAGGATGATTAAGATTCATGCTTAGACAAAGAATATCGTTACTCAACGGTGATGTTCCGTTAAAATTGGAGAGAATAGACGCAAACACTCTGACACAGGGTAAAAAAAGAATGTTACATATTAATTGGTATCAACTTTATCATAATAATGTTTTAAATGAGAGGTGATATGGACAAAATAGAGGTATTAATTATGAATGTTATTATTTATGATACTTAGAAGGTTTCATTTTTAGCTAAATTGTTACGATTTGGGTCAATTAGCAGGACATACATTAGGCTCAATCAGAAATTTACCATTTTATCTTTGGACAAAGTTAAACGAAAATATACCAAATGAGAACCGTCTGTTTTTTTTTTGACAATCGTTTCATCATTTTAATACCTTCATTTACATACCATGCCTAAATTGTATTATATAACTATGATTGAAAGGGTACAAGTTATGAAACAAGATGTAGTTGTTAAAGATGAGGCCAGTTTGTTTGCTTTGAAATCATTTCTACTTTAGCTAAGAAAACCAAAATACAAACTATGTTTGACCATCTTTTTATTTCAATTGCAGAGTAATCTGGCTAAAACTAAATTTGTTTATTTCATTCAGAGTGTCTCGCCGTGGTCTGAATAAATAAATTACAGTGGATAATTAATTCTTGGTCCATTTTAAGAATGGTAAAACGAGCATCGGCGAGATTGTATTACTAGTTAGGAAGTTTAATAAATTTTATAATAGATGACCACGGCTGCGATCGTCTTTGAATAAGTACATAAAACGTCGATATATCGATACAATTTACATAGCTATTTAATATTTATGTATGAAGTCACGTCAAGGTGTTACAAAGTCAAATGAATAGGACATTGAATATAAATGAAAACATATTCACTAGTTTTAGTCTGTCTGAATAAAAGTTTCTAAAATCAGTTTGCATTGAAAACAACGTTTAATTGGGCAGTTTCGTTGGTAATATTCTGAACAGCCATGGTGCCAACATTATTTCACTAGCCTTTTCAGATATACATATTGTTATGAGCCTTTAAGCTGATCTTTGTCAGGAGACATTCAACGGACCTCCTCTGTGAGCTGTACTGTACAGTATAAGTTTTACCGAAGTACCAGTTCGACTTGTTTACTTAGTCGTATAATCTTTCTTGTCGCGATTCACATACTCTAAGAGGGTTCTTTTATTACCAGAATATTCAATGCCTATGGTTACAACCATAACTATGTAGACATGCTTGAACTATTTGACATGTTCCAGATTTTCTTCGACAGACCGGAACCTGCCCATGCATGCACTATGCCTAGATTCTTTGTCATAAAGGAATTGGCAAAACCGTGCCATTGCTTGCTTGCTGAACAAATTATCGGGCGGATCATTAAATGCCTTAAATGGCCAGGGTCAAAATCATGCCTGTCTTGTCCCTACACCGTACATTTAGCATGTGGACTGGCTTGGTTCTTATGAAACGCGCTTTTCCAGTCTGATCATTAACTCCCTAAACATACATACTTATGGCGTAATCCCTAATGATTTTATTTCTTTCAGTGTTCAAGAAGTAGTGTACATGCTTGTTGTAGTGTAATTAAAGTCATTGAAAAAAATAAACAGAAACGTATTCGTAAATGTGCAATTGATAGTGATTAATAGTAAGTAAGACCAAATTACGTTATAGATTGATATAAATGAAGTCAACACACAATCTATTAGGATCAATTACATTTTAGTGGTGTTATGCTTTTATTTCTAGATCGATGATGTATGAGAACTTAATACACCTGAAGCATTTTAACAAATACCATATATAGTTTTCTCTATATACTGTTGTGCACATAATAATGCATTGTCTTACATTGAGGGAGGTGGGATTTAGACACAACTTCTTGATTCCCCACTGGAATAAATATCAATATAACTGCATACCAAGAAGAAAACTGCCGAAAAGGATACAAAATTAGTTTTGCTACTTAAAGATATAGCATAATATACGAAACACACACATACACTTCCAAACTTTTCTCCTTACACCTTGAAACATTTCCGTAATCCTCAAAACACCTTCTGACACACTCAAACACTTACTTGCACGTAAACATACTTACTTTCACATTCAAACATTTCCACACGCATTGAAACACATACTAACACAATCATGCACCTCCTAACACCTTCCAGCATTTACTTACACATCCCAACTCTTCCTTACACATAAAGGGTTAGGGTTAAAACATTCCTACCCTTCAAACACCTCCTTAGACCTTCCAACACTTCCTTACTACTCCCAACACTTCCTTACACCTTATAACACTTCCTTACACTTTCAAACACCTCCATATCCTTCAAACATTTCATACCACCTTCAAACACTTCCTTACACATTCCAACACTTCCTTACAAATTCCAACACTTCCATACACCTTTCAGCAATTCCTTACACTTTCAAACAATTCCTTACACCTTCAAACACTTCCTTACACATTCAAACACTTCCTTACACCTTTCAACACTTCTTTACACCTTCCAATACCTCCTTACACCTTCAAATACCTCTTTCACCTTACAACACTTCAATACATATTCATACACGTCCCTAACCTTCAAACAATTACTCAAACCTCCAAACACTTCCTTACACATTCCAACACTTCCTTATACCTTCCAACACATTCAAACACTTGCCTACCCTCAAATCACCTCATTACACGATACAACACCTCCTTACACCTCCCAACACTTCCTTACACCTTTTAACACCTCTCTGCCCTTCAAACGCCACCTTACAACTTACAACACCTGTTTACACCATCCAACACATCCTTACACCTTCCAATTCTTCATTACACCTTTCAACACCTCCTTACACCTCTAACATTTCCTTACATCTTCGAACACCTCCTTACACCTTCCAACACTTCCTTACACCTCTGACACTTCCTTACACCTTCCAACACCTTCTTACACCTCCCAACACATTTTAACACCTCTTTACCCTTCAAACGCCACCTTACAACATACAACACCTGTTTACACCATCCAACACATACTTACATCTTCCAATAATTCTCCAACACTTCCTTACACCTCTAACACTTCCTTACACCTTCCAACACCTCCTTACACCTTTCAACACTTCCTTACACCTCTAACACTTCCTTACACTTTCCAACACCTCATTACACATTCCAACACTTCCTTACACGTTCAAACACTTCCATACCCTTCAAATACCTATTTCACCTTACAACATTTCAATACACATTCAAACACGTCCCTACCCTTCAAACACTTCCTTACATTTTTCAACACTTCCTTACACCTTCCAACACACTTTCTTACACCTTCAAACACTTCCTTACACCTTTCAACACTTCCTTTCACATTCCAACACGTTTTTACACCTTCCAACACTTCCTTACACCTTCAAACACATCCTTACCCTTCAAATACCTCTTTACACCTTCAAACAAGTCCTTACACCTTTTAACACTTCCTTACACATTTCGACACCTCTTTGCACATAACAACACACCCTTACACCTTCTAACACTTCCTTACACTTTCTTACACTTCTTTACACCTTCCAATACCTCCTAGCACCTTCAAATACCTCTTTCACCTTACAACATTTCAATACACATTCAAACACGTCCCTACCTTTCAAACAAATACTCACACCTCCCAACACTTCCTTACAAATTCCAACACCTCCTTATACCTTACAACTCATTCAAACAATTGCCCACCCTCCAATCACCTCATTACACGATGCAACACTTCCTTACACCTCCCAACACTTCCTAACACATTTACACACCTCTCTACCCTTCAAACGCCTCCTTACAAATTACAACACTTCCTTACACCATCCAACACATCCTTTCACCTTACAATACTTTATTACACCTTCCAACACTTCCTTACACATTCTAACACGTTCTAACACCTTCCAAAACTTTCTCAAACACTCCAACACTTCCTTACACCTTCAAACACATCCTTACCCTTCAAACACCTCGTTTCACCTCATTACACCTTTGAACACTCCCTACACATTTCAACACCTCCCTACACCTTCCAACACATCCTTACACCTTCCAACATTTCCTTACACCTTCCAACACTTCCTTACACCTTCCAATACCTACTAACACCTTCAAATACCTCTTTCACCTTACACCACTTCAATACACATTCAAACACGAAACAATTACTCACACCTCCCAACACTTCCTTACACATTCAAACACCTCCCTACCCTTCTAACACCTCCTTACATCTTCCAAAACTTCCTTACAACTTTCAACACACCTTCTTACACCTTCCAACACTTCCTTACACCTTCCAAACTTCCATACACATTCCAACACGTTCTTACACCTTCCAACACTTCCTAACACCTTCAAACATTTCCTCAAATCTTCCAATACTTCCTTACACTTTTTAACACATCCTTACCTTCAAACACCTCCTTACACCTTCAAACACCTCCTTACACCTTTAAAGACTCTCTTACACATTTCAACACCTCCCTACACCTTCCAACACTTCCTTACACCTTCCAACACTTCCTTACACCTTCACACACTTCCTTACACCTTACAACACTTTCTTACACATTTGAACACTTCCTTACACCTTCAAACACTTCATTACGCTTAAAACACTATGTTATACCTTCCATCACTTCTTTACACCTTCCAACACTCCTTTACACCTTTCAACACCTCCTAACACTTCAAACACTTCCTTACACCTTTGAACACTCCCTTACACATTTCAACACTTCCTTACACCTTACAACATTTCCTTACACATTTAAACACTTCCTTACACCTTCAATCACCTCCTTACTCGTTTAACACTATGTTACACCTTCCAAATCTTCCTTACAACTCCTTACACCTTCCATCACGTCCTTACACCTTCCAAAACTCCCTTACACCTTTCAACACTTCCTTATCCTTCAAACACCTCCTTACACCTTTAAACACCTCCTTACAGCTTTAAACACTTCCTTACACATATCAACACCTCCTTACACCTTCCAACAATTCCTTACACCTTCCAACACTTCCTTACCATTTCAAACGCCACCCTACCCTTCAAACACCTCCGTACACCTTGCAACACTTCCTTACACCTTCCAACTCGTATTACACTTTCAAACACCCCTAAACATATTTTAACACATTCCAACACTCCTTAAACATTTAAAGATTGCCCTACCCTTCCGCCATTTCCTTACACAATTTTATGCTTCCATACACTTCCAAAACCGTCCATACATCTTAAAACACTTCTTTAAACCTTCAAACACCTCCCTACCCTTTAAATGTGAAATCATTTACAGTAACAAGAATGTGTCTGTAAGAGTACCTCTCGGTCTGCTTGAGAGGGTCTCATTTAGCTCAATGGGCAAGATTTACAGCAGCAGAAGGCAAGGACGTCAATTGTTTCTAGGCGATAACCCAAACAGAAATGATAAACAAGTATTGATATGTTTATACAATGTGGTTTGTTTTTTGTGATTATCTTTGTTTTGTTTTCATTCTTTTATTTCTGTATCTGAATCTTATGTAACAAATAGTTGTACAAGCCTTTCATGTACACGGAGTTTATTGGTCGAGAAGATTAACGTCTGAAAAAAAGTGATAATACTCCGAATAAAGGTATTTATTAACTCGTATTTGGCAATTCACATATCGGAATATGCGTCCATTTATTTACTCGTGTATGGCAATTCACATATCGGAATATGCGTCCATTTATTAACTCGTGTATGGCAATATACATATCGGATTGTGCTTCGATTTATAAACTCGTGTATGGCAAGGCACATATTGGAATGTGCTTTGATTTATTAACTCGTATTTGGCAATTCACATATCGGAATATGCGTCCATTTATCAACTCGTGTATGGCAATTCACATATCGGAATATGCGTCCATTTATTAACTCGTGGCAATTCACATATCGGAAAAGGCGTCCATTTATTTACTCGTATATGGCAATTCACATATCGGAAAAGGCGTCCATTTATTAACTCGTGTATGGCAATTCACATATCGGAAAAGGCGTCCATTTATTAACTCGTGTATGGAAATGTACATATCGGAAAAGGCGTCCATTTATTTACTCGTATATGGCAATTCACATATCGGAAAAGGCGTCCATTTATTAACTCGTGTATGGCAATTCACATATCGGAAAAGGCGTCCACTTATTAACTCGTGAATGGCAATAGACATATCGGAAAAGGCGTCCATTTATTTACTCGTGTATGGCAATACACATATCGGAAAAGGCGTCCATTTATCAACTCGTGTATGGCAATTAACATATCGGGAAAGGCGTCCATTTATTAACTCGTGTATGGCAATTCACATATCGGAAAAGGCGTCCATTTATTAACACGTGTATGGCAATTCACATATCGGAAAAGGCGTCCATTTATTAACTCGTGTACGGCAATTTACATATCGGAAAAGGCATCCAATAATTAACTCGTGTATGGCAATAGACATATCGGAAAAGGCGTCCATTTATTTACTCGTATTTGGCAATTCACATATCGGATTATGCGTCCATTTATTAACTCGTATATGGCAATTCACAGATCAGAACATGCGTCCATTTATTAACTCGTTCACGGCAATTCACATTTCAGAATATGCATCAATTTATTAACTCGTATATGGCAATACACATACCGGAATGTGCTTCCATTTATTAACTCGTTTATGGAAATTCATTTACCGGAATACGCACCATTTATTAACACGTATAGAAGAAGAAAGTTTATTCAAGGAAATATAACACACAATATATATTTGAAATAGGCCAACATGACCCGTTATCAAATTAGAGTTTGATATACATATCATAAATACATAAATGAACTTAACTATGAAATAATATATTTGTATCATATTATTAACAACAGTATCTATAGAATTTGATAAACATATCATAAAAGACACCTGACTTATGCACTATATCTATGCACTGGAATAACTAAACGGAACTAATACTATAAACTTCTTGCACAATAAATCAGACAATGGATAATTTGAAATATTTGGTCTTTACTATAATGTCTACATAATACAATTATACAACATGCATATTATATGTATTAAATGTGAAATTTAATTATTTTACAAAATGTATTACTAATGCGTTATATTCTTATAAGTACAAACGTGTCTGACTTTAATGAATATATCCCATTCCCACCCAAGTAAAAAGGCGAAAACGAAATATCAGAAGGGTTTACAGGGTAAAGCTATGTCGATTTTAGTATTGTTTTGCTTACCAAATAAAATGCATGGCTGTATTTCAAAGAACACGTTATACAGATGAAAGCACACATAGTTTCTACTCAGTATATACGTTTTCCTTATTTCAAATGCATTAAATATAAATACAGCTAATGTTTTAAAAATGTTTGCATTTTCAGACTTTAGCATAGAAACTGCCTTAAACTTGCTCGGTCTCTCCCTATAATATTTCTTAATGTATTTACATCGTATGTTTTTGAACAAAAGACATTCAAATAACAGATACACATCTTCTAACTTATTGCGTGCTCTACATAAGCGATCATTTCTAGGAATATTTGTCCATCTTCCGGTCTCAACCGAGGGCCGGCGTGATGAAAGTCGTAATTTAGTTAAGGCCACAACAAATTGATAATTTTTTCTACGGATTTTGCCCAAAAAAGGAGGAGCGAGCGAGCGAAAAAAAATCAGAGGCGAGCGCAAAACGAAAATTAAAAAAATAAATAAATGTATATTTCTTTCCATATCTATCATACAATTATGTCAAGAAAGGCTTTTTAGTTGTAAAAATGGTTCTCAGTTATAAATGAAAATGTTTTGATTGTATCACATGAAAATCTGTCTCAATATTTAACTAATGGTTATAATTAAGATCCAGTGCTTTACTATTAACTTTCATTGCATCAGCAATTTAAATGTGGGTATTATTGTAAAGACAGCATTCCTCACAGAAACGTGCAATTATTCGAAGACCATAAAGAACAACCATTAAACTCATTTCGTACTAATCTAACTTACTATCACAAAAAATATTTTAGACAAGTAAGAGTAATTCATCATTTGAGCATTTCTAAATATTTTGTCAGGTCTAAATTTGAACCTCTTGAAGCACATGATAAAATAGTGATTTTGACATGACAGAAGATCTAAAATGTAAAAAACACAGAGAACATTTCTGAAAAAAACACTGTTGATTGAATTGTGGGACAATATAATTGAAGCAGTATCAAACAAATCTGCAAATGTGGCACTGGTCATTTTATTAAGTGCAGGTGGTGGATTACCATAAACGCCTGTGTGTAAAAACAGACTGTTTCTAAAACATTTACAAGTCCTACTTATCTGTTTATAACACTTATGAGAATACGAATACTGAGAAATGCATTTTAGAGTTTTTAAAAAAATAACTCACGAAAACATGTTCAATTGTTGTATGTCGTGTGTCCGAGTGTTTTTGAATATAAGTTTTGCACTCAAAATCTGATAGTTATTAAAACTGAAAATTACTCCCGAAAATAAAATAACAAAGGTGCGTCCTGCAAAATATTCCCGACAAAAAAGACTGCCAACAAATATCAGCTGTTTTGCGGTTACCCGGACCTGATTTTGTCCTGACACGAGGAAAGTTTGCTCGCGAAGAATGTCAAGCATGGATATACCTTAAAAAAGGCGAAGTCGACGTTGCATGTTTAAATTCTATGTAAATGAAATTCATAAAATAGGGGAAATTCAGATATAAACAAAAAAATAATCCGCACGGCCAAATATTATGTTCGGGCGCGATTTATTTTATTTTATTTTTCGTTTTTCGAATTTTAGGTGCGGCAAATCCGACGAACAAATGATCAATATGTTGTGGCCTAATGCTGTTTTATATTTATTAATGTTTACATTTTTCAAATATGACTGAAACTCAAAATTTGCAAACACTTTATAGAACGACGCTCTAGTTGAGTTTTCTAATCTGCTGTACTAATCTGCCTTATTTGCCTGACATGATAGTGTTTTATACCATTCCATAAAAGAGCCCCCAGATGTAAAAACAATACCTAAATAACAATATCTTGATACAACATCTATTTCTGAGTCACCATAATGATATCGCAAATTTTGCGGTAGTCTACCGCCTTTCCTAAATACAACTACTTTCGTCTTATCCTTATTTACAGATATATTCCATCTGTTACAGTAGTCATGTAAAATGTTTAAATTACGTTGCATTTCCTCACTTGTTTCGGTAAATATTACAATATCATCTGCATACATCAATAGAAATAATTTGATTGTATAAATCTATTCCTTTGGCTCCATTAAAAGTATTTCATCTTCTAAGTCATTTAGGTTCATAGAAAAAATTAACGTGCTTAAACATTCCCCTTGACGAATACCAATAAAACTACAAACCATTCACCAGTTTCTCCAAAAAGCTTCAATTTTGTTTTGACACTACTATATATACCTTTTATAACATTAAACACTTTTCCTCAAAAACCTAACTTACATTATGTATACCAAATGTTAGGTCGAACAAGATGATCAAATGCTTTAGAGTAATCAACAAATAAACAATACAATTCTTCATTTGCATTAAGGACATGATTTATCAAGCTATGTAAAACGAAAATATTGTCAGTAGCTCCCATTTTTGAACGAAACCCCGGTTTGTGATTCAACGTATATGTAATTTCTTCAGCCAATGATGCCAAACTTTCATTGATGCATCTAGTAAATAATTTCCCTAATACACTCAATAATGTGATACCTCTGAAGTTCTTAACGTCTGATAGACTGCCCTTCTTGTGAGAATAGGCACTAAATATCAATCACTCCAAAATTCCTGAAAATGACCTTAATCTAAAAGTTAATTGAACAACAAGGATAATACTGGTGAAAATGTGTCATTTCCGTAAAATGAATACTTCTTGATTGTACCATCGCTAATCTATTTAAATCACTGTTATCTTTTCTGTACAAATTAAGTTTACAATAAAAATCATTCCGTTTATCTTGAACAACGTGGTCAAATAACGGGTTCGACAATCTTGATGTGTTACTATTTACATAATTCTGGTTACAGCTTAATGTAACCAGCGTTATCGCGGCGCACAGTTCCTTTTACCATACAAGTCTATACGACCGTAACCAGTCTATCACTATAGAATCTATCCGATGACGTCAGCGTTTACCTTGTTATCTCTTCTTCTACAACTTTCGAGAAGGTAGCCCGTATTTTTTTTCTCAAATTTGTTTTTAATTTAATGACGGCTTTATCGCCTCTGTGTTTTAAAATAATTGTCTCATCACTTGTTTAAACACCTTATATTTCATTAATTTAAGCTGATTGAGCGCAATTTAGGTTTTTATTCGGCGATAACAACGGATTTAGATAGGTCCCTATTTTCGCATCGTGCCTCGCCATGGCCATCATAGTCAATATTTAAATGATTGCTTGTGTCTGTTATTTTTTTTTGTCACATACCAGTTTCTCCTCAACTGGGTTTAAGATTAATTATTCCTCGTTTCTTTTCATATACGTTTCAATGCATCGTGTGAATTTGCGGAAACGGGCCCCTCCTGGAAGCCATGTGGCCAGCGGCACGCGCCCGTACCCAGCGGCAGCCCAATCTGTGGCAGCATCGAGGAAGTCGCGGGGCCGCGCAAAACCCGTGCCAGCAGCGCCTGTCACCAATCTTCCGGTCTACGGCACTACAAGCCATCCAAGCACAGTACCGGAAGAGGAGCCGCCACTACTCGCGGCACCCGGTCAAGTACATGTAGTATCAGCACCGGCAGCGGAGCAGCCCCTACACGCGGCACTCGGCCAAGCAGAGTCGCCAATAGGGTTAGGGTTGAATGGTCAGCAACCGAGTTCAGTGCCAAAAACCGGTAATTTTGACATGTTTTTTAGTCCTGTGCCTATGTTATCCGTATCACTCGGTATATCGGTAAATGTAAATACGAAGTCCAAAATTATTGCTAGTCAGTTTGTTGACCTTGGTCAGCTTGTTACTCCTGAACTGAATTATTCGCCTACCAATCACATTGTATTGACCCCTTCTCACTGTGAGGGAGCAAGAATTGTGACGTCACCACAAATGTGTACGAACACGGTGATCTTGACACAACAAAACGTATGTTTGTGTATGTTTTCTTTACTAAATTGAATCAAATTAAAACAATACCTAGCCCATGGTACGCCACATGATTTCCGCTTTTGTGTGGTAAACAGTCTGTTATTCTTGTTGTTGTAGTTTTTGAGAACATTCAAAAACAAATTTGGAATCGGCGATGCAGACGACCACACATTTTGTTTATCTTGCAAAAAACAATGATAAATCGCCTAATTTCAACTGGTTCTTTACAAAAAGATATATAAACAGTAAATATATACCATTTACAATACATTTTCAAGGCGAAATGATGTTTTTGGAAGAAATCGTACAATATTAAATTATGCGAACGACCACACTCGAGAATTTTAGGCGAACGACCACACTTTTTTTATCTAATTTTGATAAGAGTGCGAATAAAGCTTCAAAATATTTATTTTTTAATGTGTATGGTATATCTTTTAGATGGAGAGTCGACAACCTCAGGTCTGCAGATATTGTGTCAATGTCCTTTCGAACATTTCAACACTGCGGCAGCACGAAACAACACATATATTATTAGAAAACTTACTGTATTTTCTAACAATATTTTGTTTTTGAAAAGTTATCGCCGTATATAACCAGGAAGGCACTTTCAGAACTGTTTTAGTAAATTCTTGCTTTTGTTTGAGGCGATGGGTTTTTAGCTCGACTATTCGAAGACTAACGAGTGCTATCCTACTCACCCTAGCGTCAAACTTTGGCAAAGGTTTTGCATGTAAGTCATTATCTCAGCAAATACATGTATTGCATTGAAACTTCAGACAGGCGTTTCCAACTATCCAACAGACTTAATTAATCAAGTAAGATAGCTCCATTTTGCATTAAATATACATTATAGCCCTTTATTATTCGACTAAAAGATTCTGGTTAAGGTTTTGCATATATACCAAAGCTTTGCAATCTAAACTTAAAAGCGACGGAACAGTTGAGCGCGCTGTCTCTGTGACTTTTCACTTTTTGATCAGTATTACATGCTAATGCGGACATTTTTTGTTTCATATTGATGTGATTTATACTCTGTGTTTACTGCGATCCGTTTGTATTTTTAAAATAAAGACAATAAACGTTATCAAATATCAGTTTTATTTGATTAATCTTCACTATTATTGCCATATAATAACACTGATTATTGCCATATAAGTGACGTGTCAATAAAGAATAAAGGCACAACACATAGTTAATCAGAAACAACTTGTTATTGAGTAATGACTACACATGTCATTCGCCGGCTATAAATGAACTACCCAGTAGCATTAGAAGTTCCATATAATCATATCGATAGTCAACATTGAATGTTTAGGAATCTCATTTAGGATCTAACTAACGTTTTTCAATCATTTCTCCTCGCCTTTTCCCTTCTGACACCCAGTGCCCCTTTTTGTAATGAATTTCGATCCAAATATACTGTGCCGCTCTTCTTCCTTTTCGTCGAACATATATCGAACATACGGTCCCTGAAATTGTGTGGATGAGATAAATTAAATGTATGTTTTTCTCATCTTACAATACAAAAAATGGTGTTTTAACAAGTTTAACGATTGGCATACTTAGAGATACAGGTGTCATGGGATTTGGGTGGATTTTAGCCCTATCAAATGTACGTTAGATCTTGTCATCCGAAAATTGCCCTAGTATTTCTTTTCATACTAGACACACAACCTAAAGTGACTTCTATCAGCATCTTACTTGAC
Organism: Mya arenaria; assembly: GCF_026914265.1. Lineage (NCBI taxonomy): Eukaryota > Metazoa > Mollusca > Bivalvia > Myida > Myidae > Mya > Mya arenaria. Next base: position 21,556,616 of record NC_069123.1, on the reverse strand, counting down.
AATAATCTCCTTTACAATGGCCGAATGCTTCGAAACGCATGCCGCACAATCTCGGTCACATTCTGATGTTGACATGTCGGATTTGTCGAGAAGATTATACACGTGTGTGCGTCATGTGCGGATACAAATGTCCTGCGAATAGAAAAAAAACCCATTGAGATCACGAAGGCTTTATTCGCACCCCCTTTAAATTTAATTTAAAAAGTGTGGCCGTTCGCCTAAAATTCTCGAGTGTGGTCGTTCGCATTATTTGATATTTTAATATTGCCTTCAAAAACATTAATACCCCTTGCAAAGGTACTCTAAAAGGTATATATTTACTTTAATAAGTGTTTTTTCGTAATGAACCAGGTGAAACTAGCCGTTATATCATTGTTTTTGCAAGATATACAAAATGTGTGGTCGTCTGCATCCTCGATTCCAAATTTGTTATTGAATTTTCTCAAAAACTACGACACCAAGAATATCGGACAGTATACCACATGAAATCGGAAATTATGTGCCGTACCATGGGCTAGGTCTTGTTTTAGTTCGATTCAAGATAATAAAGAAAACATCAAAAACATACGTTTTGTTGTCTCAATTTCTCCGTGGTCGTTCGCATTTGTGGTCACGTGATTGTTTTTGCTCCCTCACAGTGCTTCTGGCGAATTTGCAATTAAGCCTACCTCTAAGCGCAAAATTAACTCTATCGAAGTCTGGACTGTTGCATTCTTGATCTACTCTAGTGTTTACTTGGCGGGCCATCCGAAAAAACTCAGGATCTTCTAAAATACGCCAGTTTAATAAGAACAGCATCAAAAAGAAGTAAATATGGTTGGTTGAAATACGACGAGCAGTTTCGGTATCGTCAAGCCATGAATCCCGCCCGCTCTTGGGCGGAAGTAGACCAAGAATTGTGACTTCTTTTCATCTCGTCATCTCCCAATTTCGATAATGGTGCCCCAAACCAACTAGTGAGGCAATGTTATGACTTTAACACAGCAACTTGCTTCCGACAGAGATGCAGATTTTCCCATGTGTGTCTAAAATGCTTAACTTCGCATCCCTATAGGCTCTGTCCGTCCGTCACCCGTCCTTCCGGTAGTACAACATCCGAGGCAGGTCGCCGCTTCGGTGGATGGTCCGCGTCCCCGCTGCGCGGACAACGCCCTGTGGGACCTGGGAAGTTCCCCAATGGTCCTTTCAGAACTCTTGGATCGGTTTTCAAATAAGTCTGTTGCTAAAATGCTTTTAGATGGGTTTACAGAAGGATTTAGGCTGAATTATACCGGCCCAAGGTTAGGAATGGAATGCAAAAACTTATTGACGGCTAAAACTCATTTTTCGGAAACTTTTGGCATAATAAACAAAGACATTTCATTATCCCGTATGGCCGGTCCTTTCAAGGAACCGCCTTTAGCTAATTTTCGGACTTCCCCAACAGGCGTTGTTGCCATGTCTAGCGGGGGATTCCGCTTAATAACACACTTGTCTTACCCCGAGGTAAAAAGCGCGAACGATGGGATTGACCATAGTCTTTGTTCGGTTAAATATACTTCGTTTGACACCGTAGCGGACATGCTATTAAATCTCGGGTAAGGGGCATTGATGGCAAGGCGTGACTTAACATCAGCATTTAGTTTAATGATAATTCATCCAGCCGACTTCCACTTGCTTTGTATGAAACTCGGGGACAACTATTACTACGACAAATGTTTATGTTTCGACTGCAGCTACGCCCCTTCTTTATTCGAAATTTTTTCAACATTTTTACATTGGGCGGTAACCGATGCTTCTGGCTTAAACACAATTAATCACTATTTGGATGACTTTATTTTAGCTGGACCTGCCAATTCTAACCATTGCACGGAACTCTTGGATAATTTTCATTGATTTGTAATACGCTCGGCGTCCCTATTGCCGAAGAAAAACCTGAAGACCAACAACTTGTTTAGTATTTCTTGGCCTATTAATAGATTCATCAACTATGACAATATGTATTCGCCGGGAAAAGGTGGATGATTTAATAATAACAATAAACTCGATGCTTAGAAAGAAAAAAGTTCAATTGAGGGAATTACAGTCCTTGGCAGGGAAATTAAATTTTGCCTCTCAGGCAGTGCGTGGTGCGCGTGCCTTTATCCGCCGGTTTTACAACGCAATGTCCAATGTAAGAAGCCAGTTTTACAACGCAATGTCTAATGTTAGAAGAAAACGCTATTATATCCGTCTAACAGTCGCATTAAAGGAAGATCTATTGCTATGACTCAAATTCCTCTCAAATTTTAATGGCAAGGTCAGAATCCCAGAATCAATTTGGCATTCGAGTGAATCTTTGCAATGGTGGACTGATAGCGCAGGGGCAGTAGGCTTAGGCGCAGCCTGCTACATGCGAGGTCGATGGGCTTTATTTCAATGGCCCGCGTCATGGAAAAACACACATTTGTTAAAAGATTTGGCTTTCCTAGAGCTAGTCCCGGTCTTATTGGCTGTTTATTTATGGAGTTAACACATTGCGAATAAAAAACTTATCATGTGGTCAGACAATCTTGGACTGGTGCATATTCTTAATAAGCAAACGGCTAAATCGAAACCAGTAATGTACCTCCTCAGGCCTCTTATATTGTGTATACTATCAAACAACATCACGTTCAAAGCTCGCCACGTATCCACCAAACTTAATGTAATATGTGATTCTATTTCTCGTAAGCGCTGGGACAAGCGGCGCCAGAGGCGAACCAATGCCCAGATCCAATCCCCCAGGCGTTCTTGTCAGTGATTTACTCGACAAAGCTGATAGATTGTTAAATGTCTCCGGTTCCATAAATACAAGATTGTCATACACGCAAGGCATTAGTGCATTCTCACAGTTCCGGTGCGCGTATCAGCTTATGGAAGACTGGCCCCCTCCCGTAGACCACATAGTTATGTTCATTTTTTTATCATTACAGAGCCGTTCGCACAACACGGCCCGCTTATACACAGCTTCCATTAGTTACCAATGCAAACTCTTAGGCGTATTCGATCCAAAGTCCAGTTTTATTGTTTTAAAGTTACTAAACGGTATGAAAAGGCAGTGCATCCGCAAGGACCCTCGCTTACCTATTACGCCTCAGATTCTATGTTCCGTGTTAGGTGTACTTCCAGTTATTTGTAGAAATGCTTATGAACAAACACTTTTCTCCACTGGCTATATCGTCGCCTTTTCTGGGTTTTTAAGGGTCGGGGAACTTACCGTCACAAAGGGAAATTCACCAGACAAAATAATTTCGGCGGCCGACGTCTCTGTTTGTAAGGAAGTTGCTCAAATAAGGCTACGCTTTTTAAAAACAGACCAGTATGGGGCGTCACAGTGGATCAAACTACAGACTTCTAGTGATCCAATTTGCCCCGTGACAGCAATTACCAAATATCTAAGTATTCGTCCAAAATTCGAGGGTCCCCTATTGTGTCATTTTAATGGCTCCCCAATCACCAGGTACCAATTCTCGACAGTGCTTAAAAAATCTCTCTATCACTTAGGCCTCAATTACGCCTGCTTTAGCTCCCATAGCTTTCGAATTGGGGCTGCAACTTCCGCAGCCCTAAAAGGGGTTCCTTTGGATGAAATTAATCTCGCCGGTAGGTGGCGCTCTGACTGTCCGCACCTACATACGCCCGAATATGGTTTCCGTTCCTAGAATACTATAAACATGCTCGTTAGCCGCTGTACACCAGGGTCACTCATGAATGCAATTATGTTTTCAATTTATTTCAGTTTGGATGTTTGGTTCATCAATAATCAAACAGGCGTTCTTGGCTAGCCGCAAGAGTCCCGGGGGTTCAAATTTGGGGTTTCGAAACCTAGAAATATGGTGTGAAGGCTACAGTGGTCTTGGGGTAACAAAGTGCCGGAGCAAACTCAGGACTTTGTTAAAGATAAGGTCTCCCCCAAATTTTATATTGATTCATTGTGGAGCAAATGATATCGGTGAAACAAAATCCGTTCAAATATGTAATTTGATCCGGGCTATAGTTAAATTCATCCATCTGAACATGCCCGGCACTATTATTATTTGGTCTCAGCTATTGCCTAGAATGTCATTGCGCCATAGTTCAAATTTATCTGCCATGGACCAGAGTGTTTTACTACCAGTGGCCAAACTGTTTACCCCTAATAACAAGTTGCTGCCCAGTTCAGGGCCCGTGTGGTGTGGCCCCAGGAGGTATACATACTTAATATGGTGATATGTTTGGAGTAGCGCTTAGGTCGCTACATTCTGGAATAAATCAAATGGTGTTTGCAGCTGGGCGAACTGTTCTTTATTAATTCATGGCCTGCACGGGACTTTTTGTAAATCGCCCTCCAAACAACAAAAACAAAAAAAAAACAAAAAAAATATTAATAAATAAGGAGTTAAATTATTGGGGTATCAATTCTTGTCGTTTCGTATTATTTTATTTTTTGGCGGTGAACCTTTGCTTCGCGCAGATTCAATTGGCGCGGTAGCATTTAGTCAATACGTAAAATATTTAATACGCTTAGGCAGTTTAGTACCGCTGTTACCAGGGTCTATCTGCTGATGGTGTTTTAAGTGTACAATACGGTGCGTCTTTATGTTGACGCTTGGAAGGGTCTATAATGGTGACCCTTGGACTTGATAGGGACGACAGGTTTTCAACCACCGCGTCTCCCGCCTTTAACATTAGCCGTGCAAGTTTAATGCCATCTTTCAAAATTAAATTAAACAAGAGATGTTTGTCAAACATTATGCCCCCCTGAGCGCCATGTTGTCAGGATAATATGGACATTTGAATGAAATATGCATGGACTGAAATGACAGCTGATTTGTTGCTGTTTTAAGATTATGACCATTAAAGTGTGAGGATAAAGTGTGTTATGACCGTCATGACCTTTGACTCTATGAACTCAAAATCCAGAGTCAGCAGCTGGTCACCAGAAACCTAAATGTCAAGTTTGAGGGCCATGGGTGCAGGCATTGTCAAGTTATCACAAGACAATTTTTTTTCGTTCAAGGTCACTGTGACCTTGAAATTTGACCCGATGACCCCTTAAATCATAAGGGGTCATCTACAAGTCAGATGCAACTCCAAGTCAAGTTTGAAGGCCATGGGTTCAGGCATTATTGAGTTATCACTCGGACAACCTTTTACCATTCAAGATCACTGTGACCTTGACCTTTGGCTCTATGAATCAACTGGTCAGGCTTAACATCCATGTCAAGTTTAATGATCATAGGTTCAGGCATTGTTGAGATATCAGTGGGGGAAGATTTGTTAACTTTTTTGCGTTAAAGGTTACTGTGACATTGACCTTGGCCTGATGAACCCCAAAGTCGATGGGGGTCATCTACTGAGGCCCAACCTTCATGTCAAGTTTGATGACCATAGGTCCAAGAATTGTCGAGTTTGCTTTCAAGGTCACTGTGACCTTGACCTTTGACCCCTAAAATCAATAGGGGTCATCTACTGGTCAGGCCCAACCTCAATGTCAAGTTTGAGGGCCATGGGTGCAGGCATTGTTGAGTTATCACTTGGACAACCTTTTATCATTCAAGGTCACTGTGACCTTGACCTTTGGCCCAATGACCCCTAAAATTAATAGGGACAATCTTCTGGCCGGGTTCAACCTACAAATCAAGTTTGAGGGCCATGGGTGCAGCCATTGTCAAGTTATCACTCGGATAACCTTTTACCATTCCAGGTCACTGTGACCTTGACCTTTGGCCCAATGACCCCTTAAATCAATAGGGACCATCTTTTGGCCAGGCCCAACCTCCAAGTCAAATTTGAGGGCCATGGGTGCAGGCATTATCGAGTTATCACTCGGACAACCTTTTACCATTCCAGGTCACTGTGACCTTAACCTTTGGCCAGATGACCCCCAAAAACCATAGGGGTCATCTCCTGGTCATGCCAATTCTCCAAGTCAAGTTTGAGGGCCATGGGTGCAGGCATTGTTGAGTTATCAATCGGACAACCTTTTACCATTCAAGGTCACTGTGACCTTGACCTTTGGCCCAATGACCCCCAAAAACAAAAGGGGTCATGTACTTGTCAGGCCCAACCTCCAAGTCAAGTTTGAGGGCCATGGGTGCAGGCATTGTCACGTTATCACTCGGACAACCTTTTACCATTCAAGGTCACTGTGACCTTGACCTTTGGTCTGATGACCCTCAAAAATAGTAGGGGTCATCTACTGGTCAGGCCCAACCTTCATGTCAAGTTTGAGGGCCATGGGTGCAGGCATTGTTGAGTTATCACTCGGACAAGCTTTAAAATTATTTTACCATTAAAGGTCACTGTGACCTTGACCTTTGACCCGATGACCCCCAAAATCAATAGGGGTCATCTACTGGTCAGGCCCAACCTTCACATGAAGGTTGGTGACCATACGTCTAGGAATTGTTGAGTTATCACTCGGACAAGCTTTGGTCTACCGACGGACCGACCGACCGACCGACATACCGACATGCCTGTGCAAAGCAATATACCCCTCTTCTTCGAAGGGGGGCATAATAAATCTGTGGACATAACGGGTTTCTTTTTGTTTACTTTTAAGCTTTGGTACCCCAAAAGCAGTTCCCGCGCACACATGCTGCTAAGTGAAGGCGGGTCCCGTCTTTTTATACTGGCGTCCGTCGATAATTGGTATTTCCACTATTAAACGATTGACTGTTAATCCGTTTACTGAATAAAGGCTCACATACACCTTCAATACATGATAACAGGTTTTACTCACTCAATACGTGAGTAAACTAATTATTCACTAATCTCAAAATACAACAACACAAACAGTTTAGGAATTGGCAATGTATCTGGTGAACATGTACACAGGAAAAGACAGTATTCGGATGCTGGAAGATTGGTAATAGCGTCTAAGCACATCTGGATCTTAACCTTTATAGTCAGCAACAACTTTTAACGGAATCTTGGAAAACGCCATGAAGCAACTGGAACGAAACTTAATATACGGTGAATCTCAAATCATAAACGTAACAAATAAGTTACTAACTTATGTAAGACACTCACAGTGGAACTCTGTAAATGAAATAAATATACATATTAATAGAATACATGATACAGCAAATTCAACCTGAAAATAGGGATGGGATGGGCGGGAAATATGATCAAATTTATATCTTCACTTTCAGACATCGTAAAATACCTTCTAATGTCACCAAATACAAAACCTCGAGTGACGAAAACAGAATAGTTTTCCCCATATAACCAACAAAAACACGAGGAACCATGTAACTCGTGTCCCGCCAAACTAATCCACCTGAATACTGAAGTACCACGGGTACTTGAACCAATCTCATGAAATCAATAATGTATATATTTTTTGAAACGTAAATAATTGTATTTACTCACTCAATACGTGAGTAAACTAATTATTCACTAATCTCAAAATACAACAACACAAACAGTTTAGGAATTGGCAATGTATTTGGTGAACATGTCGAGACAAACAAAGAGGGTACTATTTAATCGATTATTGTATTATATTTTCTTATAATTGACGTTAAAAATAAATAAATATGTATAGCATTTAAAAATAAAAATAAATACTACCTTTAAAAGCGTCCGTACCAAATCGAAATCCTCAAGACAGTCTTCAACCTATATAACCCGAGAAACGTGTATCCATACCTTTAAACTATCTATCCTAGATATCACTAAATTGTCTCTATAACTTAACATCTAACCTAAGTATAACAAACGGTCTCTATCCTAATAATATAAACTTTATATCACAAAGTGTCTTTATCCCTAGCTATCAAAGCTAAATATCTGAAATGGGCGTCTAACTAACTATTTACATCACATATCACAAAAGAGACTCTAACCCGAAGCAAGATACCACAAATGGGCCTTAAGCTCTGACTATCCAAACTTTTATCCAGAGTTATCTAAGCTAATGCTCACAAAAAGCGTTTTTGCCCTTACTATGCTTAACATCACAATGTTCTCCCAACCCTGGCTGTCTAAGCTAAATATCACAAAAGGTCTCAAACTCTATAGCTATATCAGGTAGATATCATCTAACGGCCTTAAACTAGCCCTTGCTATCCCAGCAAACTATCACAAAAGGGCAGCTGGCCCTTGCTATTCAAGCCAATTATCACAAAAGGGCAGCTAGCCCTGGCTATCCAAGCCAAATATCACAAAAGGGCAGCTAGCCCTGGCTATCCAAGCCAAATATCACAAAAGGGCAGCTAGCCCTGGCTATCCAAGCCAAATATCACAAAAGGGCAGCTAGCCCTGGCTATCCAAGCCAACTATCACAAAAGGGCAGCTAGCCCTGGCTATCCAAGCCAATTATCACAAAAGGGCAGCTAGCCCTGGCTATCCAAGCCAATTATCACAAAAGGGCAGCTAGCCCTGGCTATCCAAGCCAAATATTACAAAAAGAGATAAACATAATTATATTAAATTAACTTTTTATTCTACATTCCTAAAGAAAACACAAATAATAAAGTTATTTCTTAATATCTCTCTTCATTAAACCTTTAATGAATATCTGTAAATGACAAATAAACATATCATAAATCTAAATTCAGTGTCACTGACAACCTTTCTTTTAAGGTTTCTTTTACATAATTGTCTTTGGAAGACGCACATTTCCCGTCCATGTTTTTGTAATAGTCTTTCGGATAGTTTCTTTTCAGCACAAGCTGTGACACCACCAGAACGAAAAGAATGTAAACCAAACTGACTGGCATCTAAACCTAATTCAACTAATTTTGTCTTAAAGGAATCATGAACAGTTGTGTAACTAATTGGTTTATCCAGACTTCTCAATTCATAAGTATTAGTTTTTCTACAAATTTGCACAGCTCTAAAAACATATTCTGATGAATCACTGGCTATGCTAGATTTTAACAAATAAGTACTTAACAATTGAACTGGACAAAATTCAGTATAGGTTTTACCTATAACAACGTTATTTCCTTCTCTATAAACGTCAGTCTTGGACTTTTCAATACAAATTTCACAATGTGTGTCCAAAAATACTATATTAGAACGTCTTAAAGAAAGAACTTCATTAATCCTAAAAAATCCTGCAAATGCAAGCACGAAAATAGTAATATCTCTTAAGTCTCCCAGCGAACTGTTCTCAGAAACTAAAGCGTATTTTAAATTCAATCTTTTTAGAATTTTACTTGTTATAGGCTCCTTTTTATTAACCGGTTTTACCACTTTCCTTATGCAACCGGAAATACAGAGCTTTAACCAAGAATCATCACAAGGATTGTTTTCATTAGCAACAACATGAGCCCAATTGATACCATAAAATATAGAATTCAGTTTTGATTTACTCACTTTATCTTCCTGAATAACGGTCACTAAATATAATGCCACCGATACAGGTAAAGCTGGTAAACTTTTTAAATTTGATTTTTCACACCATGCTCTAAATTTGTTAAACACTAAAGAATAGTTACGAACAGTAGAATGTTCTCTCCCAGATGAAATAACATCTTTAACTTCTGTGAACAGCTCCTCTGGGTTGTTTGAGACAGTCTGACAAATGCTGGCCGTTTCCTGCCATCTAACAGATTCGAATATACAACCTGTATACAAAAAATAAATCTTATTACAAATAAAACAACTATTATATGATATTATCAATTATAATCAGTTGGCTTTAACAATATATCATACATTAGGATTACACATTCCATGAGTACGCATTACACATCACAATCCAATCTTACTACAAGAACATCACTTGTAAATCTTTCTGTACCAAATATTGTAGAAGTATTTCTACCTTGAACATAAATATTGTCTCTTCTAAACACCAAAACTTCATAAATATATTTCTTTAATGAAGCATTCTCACCTATCAACATAGGAAAAAAGGGACTCGAAGGCCAATAGGGTGCAACTAAATTCCACACACCTTTACAATATGCCAACTGATTCAACACTTTTGGTATCAAATAAACTGGAGGTACCAACAAATTGTTGTCTTTTCCCCAAAAAACAGTAAAAGCATCAACTGCCTCTGTGAAAGGGGTCCAAAACAATGAATTATATCTTGGCAACTTATGATTGTAATCATTAGCAAATCTGTCTATATCATGCGGGCCATACAAAGTATTGAGATAATTACAAAAGTCCTGAAAAATCCCGTAATCATCGTAATCAACAATTCTACTTAACTCATCGGCCAACGAATTTAGTGATCTATGTATCCATACAACTTTCAATGAAACACCTTTAGAAGCACACATTGAAAATATATCACACGCTATTTCGTGAAGGGACCTGACTGTGCTACCCTTTTCAACGATACTCACACAATTTTGACTGTCTGTATGCCACTGAACAGTTTTACCTGCTAATTTGTCAAGAAAACTGGCAAGGGAAAACCTTATAGGCAACAATTCTCTATAAGTTGAACTTTGAGCTTTTTCAAATTCCGACCAAGTTTTATGGGACACAGAACCCTCGTGCTCTATAAAGGCGGCGCCGGCAACAGCTGAGGCGTCAGAAAACACAAATACTTCCGGCAAAAAATCTTGAAACATTCACTTTGAAAAAGGTTTCTGCAAAACATCTTTCCAAAAATTTAAAAAAAGTATACAAGAAGAAAAATCCATTTTAGCATCCCAACTATTCCTTGATTCAATTTGTTTGAAAATTGACTTCGTTTGGAATAAACAAACGTTTCCTAAAACTGGAGACATGGAAATTATCTTACCCGATAACTGAGCTAGCTTTCGAGCTGATACCACAGTTACGTTGCTCAAAACGTATTCCAGACATTGAATTGTATTTTCAATACGCCTAATAGGGATCTTTAAACACCAATTCCTTAAATCCCAAAGAAATCCTAACCATTCTAAACTTTGTGTGGGGTTAAAAATAGACTTTTTCTAAATTCACAATGAAACCGGCATCATTCAGTGTTTTTAAAACGAAGTTTGAGTCTGTTAAAGTTTTCTCAAAATCAGTGTTAATTCCCCAACCATCATCTAAAAACACAACTATTTTTAGACCGTTTTTCCTCCAATATTTTACTAAAGGACGAAGACATTTTGTGAATGTACGCGGGGCTGACTTGATACCAAAAGCTAAAACTGAGTAAACAAAATATTTGGTTTCAGACCCAAACCTCCAAAAAAAACCCAAAACGTGTGATGATTTGGTTTGATTGAAATATGATAGTAACCGCTAGTTAAGTCAAATTTAAACATGAAACCCCCCGGAACAGCGTACTCTTTTGCTATTTTGTGATCTTCAAATTTTACTCTTTCGTCTTTCAAGAAAGTGTTCACAACACTTAGATCCAAAATTAATCTCTTTTTACCCAAAGAATTAACTGCAACCGAAAGAGGATTAACATTATGTGGAATAAAAGGAACTTCGTAAACACATTTTTTCCCAATCAAATCAAGAATTGCTGAAGTAACAAACTCATTATTTCGTAACGCTGATTGATTGTTTTTTCATTATAAAACTTGGTGGTTTAATAATAAAAGGTAAGACGTATCCATTTTCTATAATAGCCAATATTTCATTATCAGCCTTTAAAATATCTTTCCAAAATATAAAACAATTCTTTAGTCTTCCTTTAACAAAATGTTGTGAAATATCAACCGAGTTTTCAAAATTTTCAGAAAAAAGAGTCTGCAGATCAGTCGGTGTGAAACAGTTTTCATTTGATAATAACCAATACTTATCATAATCACTGTCCGCCATTGGCTGGGAAGAACTGCTGCGTCTGTTGAGAGGCGGTTGCTGTAGCCACCGGTCTGGTAACTCCTCGGCCACGCCCGACACCCAGGGAGTTGGTGGTTCCTTGCAGGTCTGCGGCACAACCGCTGGCAAAATGTCCCTCTGAGCCGCATTTGAAACAGATGACTGTTCCACACTGAACGAAACGTCCTTCAGCCAGGGATCCACGGCCTCGACCCCCCCCCCCCCGAAAGCTTCGAAAAGAAGAAGGCTGCCCAGCAGGGCCATTATTAACAAAGGAAGCCGATTGCTTTCTAGATTTTTCCATTTTGACGAGAGCTTTCTCTTCAGCCTTTCGAATCCTCTTATCATCATCAGAATCACTAGCAACATCATACAACTGATATTCGGCAATAGTGTTCCACCCGGCAGCGGAGTTGTCGGCAATTCTAATAATTTTGTTTCGATTCTCAATTTTAGACTTTATTTCCTTTATGAACTGATGAGCTCTGTCAGCTTCTCTCAAAGTAATAGCTTTATCACATGAGTCAACTAAATCGAGAACTTCCCAGTTAAATTCATATTGTTTTTTGTTGCCAGGTCTTTTAAGTGAGACAGGATTTTCAACTCTCACCTTTTTTCTAGCCGACTCAGCCGCCCATTCCGTTTTTGATTCCACAGTCCTTTTCAGCTGGTCAAATTTCTTGTCAAAATACCCCTGCAATTCTTTAACCAAAGAACTTTTCAAATTTATATCTTCACTTTCAGACATCGTAAAATACCTTCTAATGTCACCAAATACAAAACCTCGAGTGACGAATACAGAATAGTTTTCCCCATATAACCAACAAAAACACGAGGAAATCATGTTACTCGTGTCCCGCCAAACTAATCCACCTGAATACTGAAGTACCACGGGTACTTGAACCAATCTCATGAAATCAATAATGTATATATTTTTCGAAACGTAAATAATTGTATATATATACATTAATCAATATCATCATTACTATTCGGTCTATCAATATTACAGTTCAGTTCAAACATACTGTGCTTGAATTCCTCACTCGATATACGTATAGCTCCAGAACTTCCTATATATGTAAATGCACCTTTATCACCACATACACGTCAAAGGCAACATTAGTAAATTCACATATCGGAATATGCTCTCATTTATTAACTCGTATATGGAAATTCCATATCGAAATGAACTTCCCTTTATTAACTCGTATATGGAAATTCCATATCGAAATGAACTTCCATTTATTAACTCGTATATGAAAATTCACATATCGGAATGAATTTCCATTGATTAACTCGTATTTGGAAATTCACATATCGGAATGAATTTCCATTGATTAACTCGTATATGGAAATTCACATATCGGAATATGCTTCCATTTATTAACTCGTAAATGGAAATTCACATATCGGAATGTGCTTCCATTTATAAACTCGTATATGGCAATTCACATATCGGAATGTGCTTCCATTTATAAACTCGTATATGGCAATTCACATATCGGTATGTGCTTCCATTTATTAACACGTATATGGCAATTCACATATCGGAATATGCTTCCATTTATTAACACGTATATGGCAATTCACATATCGGAATGAATTTCCATTGATTAACTCGTATTTGGAAATTCACATATCGGAATGAATTTCCATTTATTAACTCGTATATGGAAATTCACATATCGGAATATGCTTCCATTTATTAACTCGTAAATGGAAATTCACATATCGGAATGTGCTTCCATTTATAAACTCGTATATGGCAATTCACATATCGGAATGTGCTTCCATTTATAAACTCGTATATGGCAATTCACATATCGGAATGTGCTTCCATTTATTAACACGTATATGGCAATTCACATATCGGAATATGCTTCCATTTATTAACACGTATATGGCAATTCACATATCGGAATGTGCTTCCATGTATTGACACGTACATGGTAGTTATTAACAAATGTATCACATTCTAGCTGTTTTTCTATCATTGTTGATATATTTTCGAAGAAAGTAAATTTCTCAAAAAGTACAGGAACACGCTAAAATATGTTATTATGAAACAGAGGTAATGTTGTTGTTTTGTAGATACTATCGTGAAAGCTGCTTGTATATTTTTGGGAATAGCAGTTTAATTCACTTTCAAGTGTCTCTATATTGGATCATTTATTATAACAGATATCAACAAATGTCAAACACGAAAATGTTCCAGGTTGTGAGGATCGAGCCACTGCCCGCCGGATTACTGACTAAAAGCGAGCGATATGAACTAAGCTTTCATCTAAACGCAACTTCAATTCAATACACTGTACATTTCCATTGAAACAATTGTGATCGAAATAAGCATAATACACTTGATTTTTGTGACATTACAACGACAAGCGGTTACTAAGAATCCAGTAACCTTGATTTTCATATTCAAATATAAGTACGAATGTCTATATTAATAGTATTTGATGAAACTCTTGCTTATCGTATTAGTTGTACAAACTCAACATGTCAGCCTTCAATGTCCTATAACAGAGTTATGCGTTGACGATCCGAGTATACGTGACAATCCATTGTATACACTGTCTGTATACCACGTGATAAATTACGTCATAAATGCTACGTCGGAAGGCAACATTTTGCTTAAAATGAAGACTGAAATTAAAGGTAACATTTCTTTTACAACACCATTTTAAATAAAACAAAAGGCAGCCTATGCCGCTTAAAGAGATCCGCATTTGTTTTATTACCGAAATTTGATATTCATTAGTTTCATCAAACACTTCGACAAACCTTTTTCAAAAATAATGTTTTGACAGTGCGGTTTTGCGAAAATGTTTGTCGAAGAGTTTAAAGAAACTAAACTCTGAATCAAACTCTGGTAAAAGACCGAAAGCGGGGCTCTGTAAGCGGCGTAGATATCGCTAAGTTTCATTAAAAATGGTAAAGAGATAGTAAAGTTAAATAATATATAATTGCTATCTGATGGAGCATTTATGACGTAATTTATCACGTGGTGTACACGGACTGATTCACCAGGAAACGGGTGAAATCCAAAGAACGGGTAAACTTATATAATTGGTTTAATAAACGTTAGTTGTTTACAAACCTAATAACACACACACATAATAACTATACTTAACTAATCCGCGAACTTTTAGCACTTTGATAAATATATTTTAACAGTAAAAGGTTCAGCAGTCAAAGCATACCTTCCACTACCGTTACTTAAAGCATTCTGGTCCCACCGAATAAAGCTTTCTCGTACTGACAAATTAAATGTGTCGCCCTGAACGTCTGAAGAAGTTCCAGGAGTAGATCAACTTTGCTCGCCTAGATTTCTGGTAAAGCATACAGGTCATCATTGTTCGTCATCAAAAATAGACGTTCACATATATTCAAATAAGTCATTTCGTTTAACAAGTAATAACTTATGACGGGGAATAAGTATATGCATACTTAAATCAGTGATGCCGTTATGTATATTGTATAACGTTGGTACATATCTGACGAGGTCGCCTTGAATCAGTGATGCCGTTATATATAACTGTTAAACGTTGGTACATATCTGGCGAGGCCGTCTTGAATCAGTGATGCCGTTATATATAATTGTTAAACGTTGGTACATATCTGGCGAGGCCGTCTTGAATTAGTGATGCCGTTATGTATAATTGTATAACGTTGGTACATATCTGGCGAGGCCGTCTTGAATCAGAGATGCCGTTATATATAATTGTATAACGTTGGTACATATCTGGCGAGGCCGTCTTGAATCAGTGATGCCGTTATATATAATTGTTAAACGTTGGTACATATCTGGCGAGGCCGTCTTGAATCAGTGATGCCGTTATGTATAATTGTATAACGTTGGTACATATCTGGCGAGGCCGTCTTGAATCAGAGATGCCGTTATATATAATTGTATAACGTTGGTACATATCTGGTGAGGCCGTCTTGAATCAGAGATGCCGTTATATATATTGTATAACGTTGGTACATATCTGGCGAGGCCGTCTTGAATCAGAGATGCCGTTATATATAATTGTATAACGTTGGTACATATCTGGCGAGGCCGTCTTGAATCAGTGATGCCGTTATATATAATTGTATAACGTTGGTACATATCTGGCGAGGCCGTCTTGAATCAGTGATGCCGTTATATATAATTGTTAAACGTTGGTACATATCTGACGAGGCCGTCTTGAATCAGAGATGCCGTTATATATAATTGTATAACGTTGGTACATATCTGGCGAGGCCGTCTTGAATCAGAGATGCCGTTATATATAATTGTATAACGTTGGTACATATCTAACGAGGCCGTCTTGAATCAGAGATGCCGTTATATATAATTGTATAACGTTGGTACATATCTGGCGAGGCCGTCTTGAATCAGAGATGCCGTTATATATAATTGTATAACGTTGGTACATATCTGGCGAGGCCGTCTTGAATCAGAGATGCCGTTATATATAATTGTTAAACGTTGGTACATATCTGGCGAGGCCGTCTTGAATCAGTGATGCCGTTATGTATAATTGTATAACGTTGGTACATATCTGGCGAGGCCGTCTTGAATCAGAGATGCCGTTATATATAATTGTATAACGTTGGTACATATCTGGCGAGGCCGTCTTGAATCAGTGATGCCGTTATATATAATTGTATAACGTTGGTACATATCTGGCGAGGCCGTCTTGAATCAGAGATGCCGTTATATATAATTGTATAACGTTGGTACATATCTAACGAGGCCGTCTTGAATCAGAGATGCCGTTATATATAATTGTATAACGTTGGTACATATCTGGCGAGGCCGTCTTGAATCAGTGATGCCGTTATATATAATTGTTAAACGTTGGTACATATCTGGCGAGGCCGTCTTGAATCAGAGATGCCGTTATATATAATTGTTAAACGTTGGTACATATCTGGCGAGGCCATCTTGAATCAGTGATGCCGTTATATATAATTGTTAAACGTTGGTACATATCTGGCGAGGCCGTCTTGAATCAGAGATGCCGTTTATATATATTGTATAACGTTGGTACATATCTGGCGAGGCCGTCTTGAATCAGTGATGCCGTTATATATAATTGTATAACCTTGGTACATATCTGGCGAGGCCGTCTTGAATCAGAGATTCCGTTATATATAATTGTATAACGTTGGTACATATCTGGCGAGGCCGTCTTGAATCAGTAATGCCGTTATATATAAGTGTATAACGTTGGTACATATCTGGCGAGGCCGTCTTGAATCAGAGATGCCGTTATATATAATTGTTAAACGTTGGTACATATCTGGCGAGGCCTTCTTGAATCAGTAATGCCGTTATATATAAGTGTTAAACGTTGGTACATATCTGGCGAGGCCGTCTTGAATCAGTGATGCCGTTATATATAATTGTATAAAGTTGGTACATATCTAACGAGGCCGTCTTGAATCAGTGATGCCGTTATATATAATTGTTAAACGTTGGTACATATCTAACGAGGCCGTCTTGAATCAGTGATGCCGTTATATATAATTGTTAAACGTTGGTACATATCTGGCGAGGCCGTCTTGAATCAGTGATGCCGTTATATATAATTGTTAAACGTTGGTACATATCTAACGAGGCCGTCTTGAATCAGTGATGCCGTTATATATAATTGTTAAACGTTGGTACATATCTGGCGAGGCCGTCTTGAATCAGAGATGCCGTGATATATAATTGTATAACGTTGGTACATATCTGGCGAGGCCGTCTTGAATCAGTGATGCCGTTATATATAATTGTTAAACGTTGGTACATATCTGGCGAGGACGTCTTGAATCAGTGATGCCGTTATATATAATTGTTAAACGTTGGTACATATCTGGCGAGGCCGTCTTGAATCAGAGATGCCTCTGGCGAGGCCGTATTGAATCAGTGATGCCGTTATATATAATTGTTAAACGTTGGTACATATCTGGTGAGGCCGTCTTGAATCAGTGATGCCGTTATATATAATTGTATAACGTTGGTACATATCTGGCGAGGCCGTCTTGAATCAGTGATGCCGTTATATATAACTGTTAAACGTTGGTACATATCTGGCGAGGCCGTCTTGAATCAGTGATGCCGTTATATATAATTGTATAACGTTGGTACATATCTGGCGAGGCCGTCTTGAATCAGAGATGCCGTTATATATAATTGTTAAACGTTGGTACATATCTGGCGAGGCCGTCTTGAATCAGTGATGCCGTTATATATAATTGTATAACGTTGGTTCATATCTAACGAGGCCGTCTTGAATCAGTGATGCGGTTATATATAATTGTATAACGTTGGTACATATCTGGCGAGGCCGTCTTGAATCAGTGATGCCGTTATATATAACTGTTAAACGTTGGTACATATCTGGCGAGGCCGTCTTGAATCAGTGATGCCGTTATATATATTTGTATAACGTTGGTACATATCTGACGAGGCCGTCTTGAATCAGTGATGCCGTTATATATTATTGTTAAACGTTGGTACATATCTGGCGAGGCCGTCTTGAATCAGTGATGCCGTTATATATAACTGTATAACGTTGGTACATATCTGACGAGGCCGTCTTGAATCAGTGATGCCGTTATATATAATTGTTAAACGTTGGTACATATCTGACGAGGCCGTCTTGAATCAGTGATGCTGTTATATATAATTGTATAACGTTGGTACATTTCTGACGAGGCCGTCTTGAATCAGTGATGCCGTTATATATAACTGTTAAACGTTGGTACATATCTGGCGAGGCCTTCTTGAATCAGTGATGCCGTTATATATAATTGTATAACGTTGGTACATATCTGGCGAGGCCGTCTTGAATCAGTGATGCCGTTATATATAATTGTATAACGTTGGTACATATCTAACGAGGCCGTCTTGAATCAGTGATGCCGTTATATATAATTGTATAACGTTGGTACATATCTGGCGAGGCTGTCTTGAATCAGAGATGCCGTTATATATAATTGTATAACGTTGATACCTGCCGGAGTTGGTGCTGGTTTGGGGGTAGACTACTACTGTTTTAAAACGTATTTTCGTGATTTTTGTGGTAAAATAGTATCAGACAGATAATGTTTGCATTCATTTTTTTGCCGTATTGCAAGGCGTTCGTTCTAAATTAAAAGTTCTTACATTGATATATATGAATTGCTAGAATAATATACAAGTGAAGGTAATTTTGCATAACAAATACACGGTACGTTCTTATTGGGTAACACATTGTCTTTTGTTATAAATATTTACAGGTCTTTCAGCTCGCGTCCTTATTACGCTTTTATTAACCCTTTCGGCGCCAAAGTCGCATAATTGCGACAACTAGGCTGACCGCCAAAGTCGCATATTTGCGACAAAACGATAGGGTAGTGTTTTCGCTATTTTTACGCTCAAATATTATTACACAGCCGAGTGATTTCTACTTTCGATTCAGAACGAGGCTTTTTCATGTTACTTCCGCATTCTCAAATAATTTTTCACGTAAAATTGAATTAATTACAGTCTTCTAAAGTGAATTAAAATCGCAGAGCGATTTGGACAATTCAAGATTGCTTCCAGGAAAAGGAAGCGGGCTTATACTTGCAAGGAAGTGCTAAATACGATCTGTAATGACAGTAATAGTAATATTCCGGACATCGAAGTTGGATTCGGATATGTCAAATGAAAGTTCGGATGACGATGTTAGTGAGAAAACTGTTTCAAATCCGTCATCCAGACCACAAACACCTTCAGGTTAGTTAGAATAATGCTTTTTTTCTGTTATAATTGATGTTTTATCCCCATGAAAATGTCAAATATACCATAAATAAAGAAATAAGCACTTGGCAGCTAAGTAATTCAATATAATATATATAAAAGAAGACTAAATTAAAAAAAATATATGGATGAAACTTTGCCCAGTAGGTTGAGAGGTTGGCGGTCGTTTTTTTTATGATATCTTCAAATTCGTCTGTTTTTGAGTTCTGGCTGCTTATTTTGATCAAATTATCAATTTATAATGCAGTTTGATAATTAAACATATGCCTATATTGATTTATGACTGTTATAGAATTATTTATTTAAGACCACGGACAAGAGGTTGAGGGGACAAGGTAGAGCGATCGGGAGAGGGGAATATTCGAAAAGAAGAAGCATCGACCAGATTGTGCAGTGCAAAGTGACAGACAGACTCCTGGATGGAGTATAAAACAAACATATTTTAAATGCAATGAGTGCAACATTCCTATGTGGGCAGCCCCGTGTCATTCACACAAACAAGAACTTTCAGGAAGCTGGACGCGTGCTCCATAATGTTGATGCATAACTATCTAGATGTGTTGTTTGTACACATGTAGATTTGTTTATAAGCAAAAATGTTTTCATTTTAACATAGTCATTTTTTCTATTGTATAAGAAGTAAAGAAAGGATATGTACACTAATGTAATCACTAAATATTTATGAACTTAATGACATTTTTTTCATTTTTTTAAATTTATTATGTAATTTATTAAATATTTTGTATAATAAAATTTCAAAAATCATATTTGTTTTGATCTTATGTTTAATATATTATTTAATTAATTTACTGTGAAAATTTGAAGAGAAAAGCTTTATAAATAAAAAAGTTATGGTCAAGTGAATAACCTTGGTAGAATTCTCTTAGACTTCCAGGAATTAATTTGGCACTGAGAGGAACTTTTGACTATTTATTTGGCGCCGAAAGGGTTAAGGAACACTTATTCTGATTCTGCATCACACAAAAACTGCATAAAACTTCCTCACCCAACATAAAAGGTGTTTAAACATAAAAAAATCGGCCGTATAATGCCCATGAGAGTGAACTAGCCGTCGAAAAGAAATAAAAAGCTGCAAAAATTCAATGAATAATAGCTAAATTAGCTAAAAGAATGGTACTCTTTTACTAAAACATAGTTTTAAGTCACGCTCTTTTCTATTTTCACTTTGTAAACAAGCAATCGTTCAGCTCATAAACTCAATAACTTTTTTGTTAATGCCTCTGGAAACATAGGTTAAAAATCTGAGAGATGCTTACACGTGTGGTCGTCGGGTATGCGTATTTTTATTGCGAGAAAAGTGATATAACTCACTTACAAGATGGAAATATCCTCCCAAAATCCCGTCGAACACCGCCATTTCATTCCGCATCATACATTTCCCTCACTTAAAATTCGGCAAACACAAAACAGGTTGGACCCCCTGTGACAAGGACACGAAATAGTCGTTCTCCTCCATCTGTATGCCATTATCGACTTTGTATTTCATCAGATCCTTCGCCAATAGGTTTGGGAGGTGAAGAAGTCGACGAGGGCGGATGTTCTGTGTTAGACCAAGGATAGAAAATACGACCAGCATCAAATCACGCGAAAAAAGGGGCACTGTTGGCATGGACACCATCACCGGAATGAGTCGATAATGAGCGTTGTGACTGCGAGCGGCCGATAAGGAACACAGCAGGCTTTTGATGATGATGGTGAGAATGATGTTGAGATACATCTTGGTTGCTTTTAATAGCTCGCTGATTAATGTTTGATCGCGACACTGCAGAGATTGGCGCAATATTTATGCAGAACGTCACATGATCGTGGGCAACACGCCGAGTGTGCTGCGCATATGTTTCTCATAAGTTACGCAAACGTTGAACATAAGTCAAGAACGTTGGATATACGCTGTCATAAGCTTGACATACACTGGACATTTGCTGGCCATACGCTGCCGTAAGAATAAAGTTATACGTATATAACTTAGTGATAGGTTACAAATAATCGAGACATGCGATATGTATAAGGTAAATACGTTATGTATCCGCTGAATATATTCATGCTGTATATTTTCATGCTTTTTGTGTTTTGACATTTTTTTATGATTTTGCATACAATAGATATAAGTTTCTCTTAAACATCACAATGTGACTGCACCATTAACGAAACACGCTGTTTTTCGTAGAAATAGCTTAACGTTTATTTATTTTGCGTTACGTGCATTCATTAAATTCCTCTCACATATATGCATTGATGCTTAGAAAGACACAAAACAAAATAAAGATCCCGAATTCTTTCATGCTTTTCGAGGAAATATGGGGTTTAACCAGTGAAATAACAACAGTGAAAATATCAATTTGATATTTTCACTGCAAAATAAGGAGTGAAAATATCAACTTTCAGAACTACTTTAAATTCCTTTGATGTTACATGTACTTGCCTACTGGACTTCAATAAATTATGTCAAAAAATGTTTAAAAAATATAAAAGAAATGTTTTATAAATTTAGATAAATATATAATTGGAAATTAACAACTTACCGTTTATTACCGGTTATCCCGTTTATCAAACATTTTACTGATCTTTGAAGCTGAATGTTCGAACATTTGCTTTCATACCAAACAAATTACAGACAAAAACAACTGTTCGAACATAAATAAAATTTTATATCATCGTTCAAATGTATTTTGAACTGTTAACCATTGGAGTACGTAAATTGAGCTTCCTGGAGAATTCACACAAAAATTTACAGATAGATCCGATATTTTTTACCCCACCCACACCTCAAAATGTGTCAACAAACTAGCGTGGCATTTACTCTTTGTCTGGAAAACAAACATTTTAAAGCGAAACAGACTGGTCTCTGACAGTACGTAAGATGACTGAATATTAACTTACTATAAAAACACGCGTACATGCAGTCTTAAACTAAGAAAAATGGTTAAAATCCAATGAGTATCCACATTTGTTTTGCTAACACATTTGACCTTCCAAATTTTCATTCTTTAAATAGCAGCGTAGTAATTTGGTTATGTTTTCATGTCCATCTTAAAATAAAAAGTGTTTTCATTATTTTTGGAACATATGTGCACTAATAATACTTCATTGTTTACTGTTCATAAAGCTTTGCAATAAAAAACGAGCGAATATTGAGCTATAAGAATGAATAGCAGATAACTATTTCTCAGCAAACCGAAAGTAGAAAAGTTGACAGCTATAATTATGCATGAGGGGCGCCCCACGGGTAGCGGCGTAAAGTCCACCCTTTTCAAAAAAGGGGGTAATTCAGAAATAAATAAAAAATAAATAAAACTCCGAAAATAAGCATAAAAGAAACAGAAAATTTGTTTATTTAATTTCACTCGTGATCATAAAAAAACTACATTTTCACTGGTGGCTTCGCCACTCGTGAAAATATGTTTTTTTATGACACTCGTGAAATAAAATACGATCTTACACTGAATTAAACAAATATCCTCTATTTATTATTTTATTTTTCAAAATATTCTTAAATTTCCACCGCGAAACGCAGTAGCTGAAATGCCCCAAAAATGACAGACTTATCAATAATTACATCAGTGGTATATTTTGAAGACTCGTACTTTCAAAACGGTCCCGAATTGGGCTTATGCTGTTATATTTGTATACCACATTCGGAATTCCTGAGTCATTTTCCATCACAAACAACCTCGTATGTGTATAGACGGTTTACAATGTCAGAAATTTTTATCTTTACCTATGCTGCAAGTTGATCGCGTAGTAATTTCAATTTAACAGTTAACCTTAATGACTTTACTCTTGGGAATCTTATCTTTCATTTCATATCTTTCGTTGGTAGCCTAATAACTTTTGACTTTGAATTGTCAGAGATCTAGACGACAGTTCGCTGAAGCTGGTGTATCCGTGTTCGACTATAACCTTACCCCAAAGTTTCTCTCTGAGTGCGAAATGCAATTTAGATATCATGGTCGTGATGTGAATAATTTCGCTCATTTGCAGTAATGTTGAACCGTGCGCACCAATTGAGCGCAGTAACTGTCTTCTTAAGGGCAATAATGAGGATCTTTTCTCGCTGTTAACCAAAGTATTTTCTTCCACAGACATTTTGAAGGAACCTTTCCATTGTGAACATAGTCCAACAGTATATCCTCAGTGTTGTTTTTCTTCAAGCCTCTATGTATTTCAGTTGTTGTTTTTCAATACCTATTAAAGAAGTCTGTTGTTAAAAACATATTTTTTGTGAAATATTTTTTCGGAACAAGATATGATTTTTCGGACAATTGAGTTGCCTCCCGAAAAAATATTATACAAAACATGCATTTAACAACATACTTCTTAGGTATTGAAAAACCATTACTGAAATTTCCCACTATTGCAAATTTCACATAAGCGTATTCTCGGAACCAAACCTTAATATATAAATTAAATCCGTTGTAGACATTGTCCAGATTTTGCAGCCATACAGACTATTTTGGAATAACGATAAAATTGTAGTCAATGATGTAAACGGATTGAGGTTTCCCACTATTGCAAATGTTTAGAAAGGCTCCCCCGCATTTTCACATAAGCGTCGTCAATATTCATTATACAGGACAAGAAAGATTCAAACTTTGGTTCGAGGTAAACATATTACTTAGCTATATGCTATTCATCTTTATGAAATCTTAATACATTGTTACGGAAGCCCTGGAGGGACTTTTTTAGTTATTATTAATTCATTATTATTTATTAATTATAATTTATAATTTGTAATTTATAACTTATAATTATAACTTATTACTTATATCTTATTACTAATAACTTATTACTTATATCTTATTACTTGTAACTTATTACTTATATCTTATTACTTATATCTTATTACTTATAACTTATTACTTATATCTTATTACTTATAACTTATTACTTATATCTTATCACTTATATATTATTACTTATAACTTATTACTTATAACTTATTACTTATATCTTATAACTTATATCTTATTACTTATAACTTATTACTTATATCTTATTACTAATAACTTATTACTTATATCTTATTACTTAATACTTATTACATATTTCATTGTACTCTATATGGCGGGGAATCTCGTAGCGCAGACGGTACATTCGTAAAGAGGTAAGGAATTGTTTAGGAACAATTATTGTTTGGAATAACAAATGCTTTGTTACTGATTTAAGAATTGTATTTTCTCATTTAAAAGGACGTATTTGTAAGAAATTGCTGTATTTCACATCCAATAGTGTAGAAGTTTAAACGAGTATGTATACAAAAAATCAGCTGCCAATCCATCCTGAAATGTTAAGCTCGAAATTGCATATTTTATATCATAAAAATAATATTATGAAAGAAAACCAATAAATTGTCTTACTTTTAACATTGAACAATCAAAGTCAATCAAATCAACATATATTAAGCACCCTTAAAAGCTGCACTTACAAGTGTAACGCCGCATAACAGCATTGCCGGATAAACGAAATCGACCACGTTTATGCGGTGATTTTCAGCGCACCAACCCTAGGGAATATCGGGGCCTTTGAACCAATCCCTGGTAAAGGCCCCGCTATCCCACACACTCACGCCGGGATTGGGTGGGGGCAGTAGTTACCATTACGTAGATGTGTGCCACATATTAACAATAAAGCAATTTTTTACTGACTCACTCACTTTTCCAACTTAAGTTGGTTGGTTTTAGACGTGACAAGGTTTTTATGTGCTGGATACACTGGCTTCCACTGATTTAGGATATCACCAATGCTTTGTACAATTCAACTTTTTCAAAACAATCTTATTTTTCTTAAATCCAAAAAAGGGCATATCAATAACATTGCAGACACCCCTTGATACCCAAAATTTGCCATAAACAAGAGGCTTGTCTAAGACGTTAATATAACAAAATTTCATGAAGATGTTATTAACCATATTTATGACGGCAGATGTTGGCGAGTTAGTAAAATGTATAACTGGAGTACAAAGAACATGTTCAAAAATTGAAAGTGCTATTTATGTACATGCTGCTTTGTTTATTTATGGCAAGAGAAAACAGTTAAAACAGAACATATTAAAAGTACATTAATTATCAAAACATTTATCATGCATCGCTCACAAAAATGAATCTTCTAGCACATAACTGTGAAAATTTTATTCAGATACAAAGAAATAGTAAAATGGCATTGTCTGTGAAAGTTTATCAGGGTTCCCACAAATATGAGATACATTACCGTAGTACAAGTTATGCTTTTAAAACATGTGTTTCCCTTAATGGCTGCATACTAACTAATTGTTAGACCTTATAATGAAGAACAAGTCAAAGTCCCTCTGGATGAGAGTAAATAACAAATATAGCATATAAATGCACATTCTATGTTCAAATTTGAAAATTACCAAGCATGTGTTTGAGGAAATTTGCTTCAGTATGCTATGGAACTCTTAAGTCAGAGAACTCAATTGTTTACTGATACCAAATTATTGAAAATGTTTCACTCTCACCGCTACTGTTAAACCACCTTAACAATCTGCCACGCCTCAGGTCTTTCACAAGCTCGGTTTCCAAGACCTTCATATAACATACTGCAAACAGCTGTATTCACTAAAAACGGATGTGGCCAGTAGTGTGTTGCAAACTCAGTAGCTGCCATATGGCAAGGCTACCGGCAGCCTCCTGCCAGGGGGGAGCAGCAAACTTATAATAATGGCCAATCACACACAATTATTTACTTAATGGTCATACACAAAATGAAGGAGATTCGATATATGTTGCAGTTGAGAGGGCATCGAAACATGTCAGTTAACAGTATACCAGTGGGCAGTGGGCAGCAATTATCCGAACTGCTTCACATAAAAGGCCATACTGTGTGAAAGAAAATAAGTATGACTGACTTTTTTTACATTAAACAGGTTGCAAGCAATGTGAAAAACCTTTGAATAAATGAAGATAATGAAAAAGTAAAATACAATGAAATAAAAAGGGTATCATATACCTCAGAGAGGCCAAATAGCTTCTTTTATCAAACAAGCTATCATGGCCCTCAGAAGGAAGTGAACTTGTTATATAGACAGAGATATAGAGTTCCAGTACAGTCTATAAGTTTGAATCAGCTGCATCAAGATGGAGTTCCAATTTCTAAGGCAAAATACTTGGACCTGATAAACTTGTGCATGAATGGAACTATCACCCATTGTATGTTTTGCTTCCCTATGATTCTCAGTAAGTGTAAAATATATGTTATAAGAAGGTAAAACTTTCTTACTGAAATTGAAACAGACCCAGTTACAGTTACACTTTTAATGTTATACTTGTCTACATGTTTTCTAGAACATCTACCAATATTGTCACCTCAGGTCAAAAACTTGGTCAAATCTTTAAGTTTTTATTTCATGTCAAATAGCCGATTCAAGTTTTCATCCAATTGTTATGAAACTTTGTCAGAAACTTCCGAGTGATAACTCAACAATGCCTAGACCTATGGTCATCAAACTTGATATGCAAGTTGGGGCTGACCAGTAGATGACCCCTTTTGTTTTGAGAGATCATCAGTCCAAAGGTCAAGGTCACAGTAACCTTGAATGGTAAAAGGCTGTCCGAGTGATAACTCGACAATGTCTGCGCCCATGGTTCTCAAACTTGACTTTGAAGTTAGGCCTGACCAGTAGATGAATCCTATTGATTTAAGGGGTCAGTGGGCCAAAGGTCAAGGTCACAGTGACCTTGAATGATAAAAGGTTGGCGGAGTGATAACTCAACAATGCCTGCACCCATGGCCCTCAAAAATGACTTGGGGTTGGGTCTGACCTGTGATTTTAGGGGTCATCTGGTCAAAGTCAAGGTAACAGTGACCTTGATAGAAAAAAAGCTCGTCTGTGTGATAACTTGACAATACCTGCACCCATGGCCCTCAAACATGACATTTAGGTTTTTGGTGACCACCTGATGACTCCAATGGATTTTTCATTCAATTGTCCATATAATCCTGACAAAATGGCGCACGGGGGGCATACTATTTGACAAACATCTCTTGTTATAAATGATAGAATCAAAGCGCGAGGCGCTGAAAGACTATCTGCGGGCAAATATGTGAGAGTTGCAATTTTGTTTTGAACTATGGGAATGGGTGAAGGGCACATAGATAAAAGTGAAAAATGTGCCGAGGGCCAAGAGCGCTTGTGCCCACACTGCGCGAGGAAACAAACATATCTATATCTTTTTTATGGCGTCTTGTGTCATTTTGATTATGTAAATGTCACTTCAATCGTAGTAATCCCCCTTCCCCATGTATTTAATGTTACAATGCACGCCCCTTTTAATCGTTTCTAAAGGTTTTTCGTTGCTTTGATTAGATATCATACGATAGGAAAATACAATACATCATATATATCATTTCCTTTTTATAAACATACACGTTTTGTTTAAGTAAATCATTTCTTTACAAACAACTTCAGCAATAATTCCATTCAAAATGCACAGCGTATCACTTCAGTCGACGTATCCCCACGTATTTAAAGTTACAATGCATGCCCCTTACAATCGCTTCTAAAGGTTTTTCGGTGCTTTGATTAGATATCATACGTAAGGTAAGTTTTATGAACATACACGTTTTAATTTTTTAAGGAAAATGATTTTATTTTTACGAGCAACTTAAGAAATAATTCCTATCAAAATGCAGAGCTTATCAGATGGTCGTTTTCACGCTGTGAGGACAAACATGTGGTTAGTAAATGTAGAAACTATTTTAAGATTATCGGAAATTGTCTGTTCTAAGAACTGGAATATGATTGTGGTTTTTCAAGTTTTATTGCGTGGGCGCATCGGCGCCCGGCGCATATATTGATTGTTTTAGAAGTGTCCCTGGTGCAATGGGCTTGCGCATGCGGCGTTTTCATTTTTTTGATCGCGCATGCGCCGTTTCTTACCGTCCGCTCTCGGATAATTCCGAAGCAGTTCGCCATTAGACTGGTTCCTGTTCGATTTTGCAATAGAAGATTGGTAATCTTCTAATATGTGAAGCTTTGAAAATATAAGGCAAATTAAAACCAGAGATTTTTTTAAATAACTCTTTTAGAGAAAAAATATCATAAATGCACAGTTGTTGAGAAAACTTCTCTTTTTTATTTAAATATTTTTACATAAAAGAATGAACCACGAATATCTTACAATAATCTTAGAAAATCGGTGAACCAGTCTATTATCTGATTACTCGGTTATGACACGTACGGGTCAGATGCAAGCGTCCAGTAGACTAGGGATATCGAGGTCAACACGCTGGCGGTTGGGGAAAGGTATTTTCATTTTCTTTTTACGTACATTTGTAGTGAACTGAAAAACTATTGTTATTTTATATTTATCATTTTAAAAGCAGGTTTCGTGTCTTTCGATTTAAACAGTAGCTCACGTTTTTTTTTGCAGTATTCCTACTTTCATTTTGGACAACATTTGAAGGCTTTTCCAAATTGCGTCATTAAAACCAGGAATGATAGCCGTCCAATGAAAACGCTTCTTGCATTTCAGACATAGGCGAGTGTGCGGTCAAGGTCAAAATTGCTAGAGGGTGATTCGAAGTGAAATACCGCAACAAAAACTTTTGATTTGGACATTAACGCGTCTAACTGAATGAGTCACAATGGTAGGGATGCTATTTCAAGCCCTTCTTTGTAATGCATGCGCAAAGTTTGCATGTCAGTCTGTATGTAACGAGTTTAAGGTGATTTGTTCGTAGTCATTAAATTTTTGCATCGTTTTCATTATGCACCAGTTATTATTTTAGACTAATGCATCAGTCAATTGAAACCACGCCCCCCACCCCCCGGTCAGGGGAATAGCGAGGACCCTGACCATAGGTCCAGCCAACCTTGGCTAAAATCCCGTCCTGCGAGGATGAACAGATGGTTTAATCTCGCCAAATGCCCCCGCACCCCAGGGGCCCTAGGTAAGGCCCATTCCCTGCTTTATTTAACGCGAAGACATAACCATCCCATTCACCCGGCAATGCAGGGCCACCTGAAAGTTAAAAAACATGGTCCATTTCCCCGGCTATCCCCGGTATACCCCCGGACCTTGGGGTCGTGGTTATAATTGACTGGTGCATTAGCTTAAAATAATAAACATGTTTTACGGGATTCTGTCTCAATAAAATGTTTATTTATATTTATCATCCTACATTCCAATTTCTACCACAAGAGTAGTAAATATTGAACAGATAGATGAAAACTGCAAAAAATGGCCACCAACAATAATGGGCCAGGACTGAGGAGTTCCAAGAAATGAGTATTCTTCAGCCTACAAATATCAGTGCTGCCCCGCTGCCCAAAACCAGGTTTGTTCTCTTTCTTAGTTTCCTGTTAACTTTATGGTTTCAGAACAATAGCCAGCATTCATATTAAAAATGAAATCCCAAACCTTCTGCATTTTGTGTTGTTATGTAACACAACTAAAGCTAGGCAAATCTTTTGCTAAGTTTTTAACTGCAACTTTAAATAACATTGCTTTTGGTATTAACATTCAACCTTTAATAAAACAAAAACATATGGATGTTTCAATGCATTTTAATAAATAATTGAATGTATTTACAATTATTCACAATTTCATATAAAGTTTAAAAAAAATTAACTCTACAAGCTTACATTATTTCACAATATAATCTTTTTTTAGACATCATTTTGATATTTATTTCGCACAAAATACATGACCTATAAACAAGCCTTCCTAAAAATTAATAACATTTTTTCACTTTTTCTAACAAAATTGCTTAACTCAATAGCTGAATAAAGTAATGAAATCATTACTTGTATATAAATACTTAATCTTAATTATTATTCTGCAATCCATGCATCAATGTTTGATTTGTATAACCTGATTCAGAATTGACATCAAATTGCAAATTACCTGTCAATTCACATTTCGAATAAAGCTTATGAAATCAACCTTGAAACCTAACAAATTCACCTCAGTTTAATGTTTAGAGTTATCTTATTTCTCATGTTTCATGTTATCAGGTCTTCAGTGCTACATTCACTTATCATGATATCATAACAAACTCCTTTCATATCTTTTTAGAGCAACAAGCAACTTGTGGCAACAAGTAAATGGACCTTGACAAATGTCCTCTATGTTAGAGCCAGTCCCTCACACAAGTGGCCTACTTTTGCACAGCTGAGGTTGTTATCAAACGCAGCAGTAGGTATGAAATGCGGAAACTGTTCCAACTTGATCTTCAATAGTTGAGTTACTCCTCATCACAATACCTGAACTGAAAACAATCGGTGACGATCCTGCACTTCACTTCTACCTCACAGTGCTTTTCCCTATAAACACTAGAGGAAAGTTTGAAAATGAAAAATTTGTCATTGCAAGTGTGAAAGGACCAAATTTATTCTAAACGAAACAACCTGCCTCAATGCTTTAGCCGACACTACATCAAGTCAACACAAGGCAATTTGTTTTTCTCGCAACCTGAGCGGTATGTTGAATCTGATCAAAATTGTACACAACCACTGGTCAAGAATATAGAAATACAAGTTGTATGATCAGTAACCTAAAATATTCTTGAATATTTGAACATAATAAAAGAGTATTTGTTAAAGTTATACATATTGTGTGTAGTGTAGGTAAGATCAATGTCAAGGTTATTTTGGCTAAAAAAAGAGAAAAATGAGTCTTGATTCATAATATCGATGAAATAGCAAGCCTTAAGTATTTTCGATAAAGTGATACATATATTTTGTGGTGATGTCATAACCTTGTTTCACTGTTTTTGAAGAGAAAACACATGTTATAAATATATTATCACATTTGTGTTTTTTAGCTCGACTATCTTAAGAATAAGGTGGGCTATACTATTCGCTCTGGTGTCGGTGTCCGGTTCAAGTTTTAGGGCAAGTTGGGATTTTCACTTATAAGTCCAATACCCTTCATTCAATTGACTTAATACCTCACACAGTTGTTCAGGGCCATAATATAATGGGAATAAATAACTCCTTTATACAAGTTATGGCCCCTGATTGACTATCAAACTTAGGTTAAAGTTTTAGGGCAGGTTGGGATATTTATTAATAACTTCTCTATCATTCGTTCATTTAACTTAATACTTGTCAATGACACATTTGTTCAGGACCATCACATAATGAGGTTACATAACTCTGTATTATCCTTAATACAAGTTATAGCCCCTGATTGACTTAGGTTAAAGGTTTAGGGCAGGTTAAAGTTATAGAACAAGTTGGGATTTTCACTAATAAGTCCAATACCCTTCATTCAATTGACTTAATACTTTACACAGTTGTTCAGTGTCATCACATAATTAGGTAAGATAACTCCATATCATATTTTATACACATAATGGCCCCTGATTGACTATGGAACTTAGGTTAAAATTTTAGAGCAGGTTGATATATTTATTGATAACTTCTATACCCTTCATTCATATAATCCTTAATACAAGTTATGGCCCCTGATTGACTTAGGTTAAAGTTTTAGGGCAAGTTAAAGGTTTAGGGCAAGTTGGGATTTTAATTAAAAAACTTCTATAAATTCATTCAATGCACTTAATACTTCGCAGAATTATTGACGACCATCTTACACTAAGGAACATAACTTCATGTTAGCCCTAAATACAAAGTATTGCCCTTGAATGTTTTTTTTTCTTTTTAACTCTTCTTTTAATTTCTTTTGAAAGGCACATTTTTATATTCCTTACCACATTTTCATAAAGGGAAAACAAGATATTTGAATGACCTGTGTCATTGTTCGGGCGGGCTGGTGTTAGAGAAGCATCAAAGTCACCTTAAGTATCGAATAATTTTAGCTAGGTTTGACATAAAGAGACCAAACTTGGTATATGCAAAGAGCTTATGGTGACCTTTCATGGGAATGCGTTTGAGGCCCCTATGATCAAGGTCAAGGTTACTATTAATAGAAAAAGGGTTGGTTTTGAATAACTTAAGTAAGGGTCTTCTAATTGGTACCAAATTTGGTATATAGGAAGAGTTTATAGAGACCTTTCCTGAGATTGTTTTTTTGGCCCCGAGAGTTATGGTCTAGGTCAAGGTCAAAATATAATTATGGTAAGTACTGAATAACTCAAGTAAGGGTTGACATAGTGTGACCAAACTTGGTATATAGGACAAGTTTATGCAGAACTTTAATGGATGCTTTTTGGCCCCCTATGGTCGTTGTCACTGTTACTAAACTTAGATTACTGTTTCAGTTAAGGCTGATATAATGTGACCAAACGTGATATATGTAGGAAGAGTTTATAGCGCGGACACGAGTATGTGTACTCTGACATTTAAATATCTCGTGTGACTTTGATCTTTGGTTATGGACCCTGGTCAATGTCACTGCTCATCGTCTCAATGAGGACAACATTTGTACCAAGCAAGATGGTAATCCATCATTGCATAAGTAAGTTATAGCACGGACACGAAATGTTACAGCCAGACGGACAGACAGACTGATGAAGTGTTTCTGTAATCCCCTCCCCACTCCGTGGCGGGGGATTTGAAATTTGATATTTATAAAATAGTGTACTTTCATTTTTGCCATTGTGTTTTACCATTATGTCAATATGTTAAGTTACAGTTGTGCCAATATCTTACAGTCTCCATATATGACTTTACAGAATCGTAACATTATTTAATAACCTCATCATAATGATACTTATCTTCCTATTGTTTTCTTAAATGTTCTGCAATTTCAATAATTATTTACAAAACATGTTCCTAAAATCAGAGACATTTGACAGTATTATAAGACTTCTCATTCAAGGTTTTGTCTATCTGAACACTGATGTTGACATAATGCTCTGTAGATATCACTATGCTTTTGCTAAGTTTAATTCCCATTAATGTTTAAATTAATGTCTTATATGTACATATATTTAACAATGTTCTGTTTTTCAACATCTCACTTAAACAGTTACAAAATGTTAATTTACAAGAAATACTTGTATTTATATCACTATGTTATTTTGCCATGTCACCCTTCTTTACTACCTGTTTTGCTTAAAGCTGCACCCTCACAGATTTACCATTTGTACAACTTTTTTTATTGTTTGTCTTGGAAAGCGCAAATTTTGTGTAAATATCCGCAAACAAATGATTAAGATTACTGACAAAAGATCAAATCACAGATTTTCATATTTCCATTTGAAAATTAATGTCTTATGGCTTAAGCTGTTACTAACAGTTTAAGAAAATTGCATAAAACATTTTTGAACTTAAGTATAAAAATCTGCAATCTTTTTTGTCAGCAGTCTTATATAACTGGTTTCAATGGATTTTCGCAAAATTCGCTCGTTCTAAGTCAAAAAATGAAAAAGTTGTCAAAACGTTCAATGTGTGAGAGTGCAGCTTTAACTCTGATGAATATATCATTCAATGTCTCTTTTATAGGCACTAACTCTCCATTTACAAACATTAGAATTCATAATGCTTAAAAAAGTATGCCTGTTTCAACTTCTCAACTTACCCTGCTTTTTTTTGCATGACCCTTAACCATTCTATTGTGTGTTGTTGTTTTTCATTTTCGTGATATATGACTTTTCAAACTTTAAAAAATAATGGCCTTTTGGCTATCAACCATATCAGCAATGCTTATACTGATAATATAAAACTCCAGGCATATCATTTATAGTTTTGGGTTTGACAACTTTCAACTTTTAAGTTAGTAAATCATTTAACAAATAAACCTATTATCAACCCAATTCATTCCAACATAACAACTGAAACTGAGTCTTTTTAAGCCCACCCCCATGTAAAAGATATTTATCACCCTATAAATAGTTTCATTCAAATACTGTGCATTTGCATACTAGGTACATATTACTAGGTTTTCATGCATTTTCATTTATATTCTTTTCTTTCATACCTGTTCCATTTCATTGCTTATGAAATAGTGGCAGCATGTATTTTAGTATTGTATTAATTTGTCTGTGTGCATTCTTATTCCATGTATTGGTCATAATGTATATGTCGCACTTACACCAAATTATAACAAATATTCTTTCTATTGTTTATTACATTTCAGTACAACTCTGCCATTCCCAGCATACATACTAACTCTGTATATTTTGTTATAATGCTTATTACTCTTTGTTGTATACAAAATGTATATAAAATGTCATATTGCTCATGTTCTTTCTTGTTTGTACATATGTTCATATTTCAGTAATATTCAATGCAGTATTTATTCTTATATTTCAATGTCATATTTTAAGTGTCAGTATATGCTAAACTTGTTTCCTTTGTTTAAAACATTCTGCATGCCTATAAATCATCTACGCCATAGAACAAGGAAAATTACATTAATAATGATGATCAGACTTCTTTCTTTCAGCTCATGTATAACCAACTTCTTTTAGTTTATGTTAAATGTATTTTTTTTAATTGTGTTAAAATCTGTTACATAAGCAAACAGTTTTATGTGTTTTTCAGTTACAAACAATAGCTTTGTAACACTTTATTATAACGGTCAACTTGTTTCGCGGATAATTAGCCAAAAGTAAACATTGTTTTAAGCACATGTCCTTAATTAGTTTTTTGGATAAACCTTTGGTGCTACTCCTGTTTAAAGTCAACATTTCACCAAAGTACTTCAAATTCTCAACGTTTCGAACTTTGCCCAGAACTTACCAAATCATGTTGGCATATTTAACATTTCAGCTATCATATCAGCCACTCCAAAAGAAAACCACCACTGTGGCCATGTTGTATTTTATAAATGTGTGTATATTGATACAGTTCATGAATAAAGTTATTTGATACAATTATGGTTTCTGTCATAAATATATCATCAGTTGTACAATTGTTATTGTGTTACGTTTTTTTTTTCATTTTAGAAACAACAGCCCAATTCTGTCATCTTTTAATCAACTTTATTTTACATTTACAATCAATGTTAGTCCTTACTTTATTTACTTATCTGACCCTACATAAAGACTTGCATAACCAATAGTTGGCCCGCGCTAACATCCAATTGCTGCATCTTGCAGCAACTTTTGTACTTGTTGATAAATAAATGTTATTTATGTGTTTTGTAAGTATCTGTGTAGAAATAATGCTAGTGCTGTTATGAATGCTTCGCACTCTTTAGATGATTTACAGGTTAAATCCGAACTGCTTCATCAAACGTATACATTAACTCACTGTCGTATCAGGGCATGTGTGTTAGAATAATTTGAAAGCCTTATGTCCAAAACTATGCCAAGAATACACGGGAACGAAGGTATTACGCATAAAAATGAAAACATCTTATTAGAAATGTATACGCCTAAAATCATAGAATGAATAGTATTTTGTAATTGTATAGCAGGCAAATCATATAGTATTTGAAGCATTAGCAACGCGAAACCTGAGATAGGACTATTTTGACTTTTAGACAATCATTTTTGTTTCTTATCTCATAAAAGGAATGTCAAAAATACACCATTACAAATAAGCGTGCTTCAAGGTCACACCAGGTTATAATAACAAACCCTGCAGGCGATGGGACACTTGCGGTCGGTAATAATTTCTAGAACATCTTGGGCTAAACTCAGAGTGAATATCAGTATGTTCCCTTCTCACCAGAGCCTCCATTATTTTGACCCATTAATCTGATAACTATTTGCATGTACAGTCAACATTATGGTAGCAGCTTTTTTACCTAAAATGTACACTACGACGACTTTCTAATTGGCCACCTAGTTTTTATCATATTTTAGCAAAAGTATTCGGAGAAAAATACAAATAACCAAATATAAGGTTAATACGATTTATTCCTAATACGTAAAACAAAACTTTATTGAAATATGATCACGGGAACAAACTTAACAGAGGGGGTTAACATTGATATCCTTAAAACAAAAACTGCAAAATAAAATCACGTCGTATTTGATTTTGTTTTAATACTTTGTATGCCCATTGCTGCAGCAATTACAGCGAGGCACATTGTCCTCATTGATATAATGTATCTGTGAAGATACTGTTGTGGAACGGCTGCCCAAATCTGATCAATAACACGCGTGAGCACTCTGAGATTTGGTTGCAGCGGCTGGGCACGCACCTTGCGCTTCAAAAGGTCCCACACGTGCTCGATCGCATTTAAATCCGGACTTTTTGCAGGCAATTGGAGTGTTCGCACGTTGTTTGCTACAAGCATAATTCGTGTGCTTCTAGTCGCGTGACATGGTGCGGTATCCTGTGCCAACATCATACCGCGATTGGCACGGATATGAGGTAGAAGAACCGGCTGAATTACGTCATTTTGATACCTCATCGCGTTCATGTTGCCTTCAATGGGTACAATTGGAGTTTTCAATCAGTTTCAACCCGTGGAATTGTTTACGACTGTTTTTACGTACATAAGAATCACGTACAGATTAATATAAACATGTTTTTGTCAATATTTTACTGCACTTAATAACAAATAATAACACATATTGCAACTTTTATAACGACGCGTAACATACATGTCTGATGGGGGGCCGGCACGAATCATTTCGACGGCTTGCGCGCGTTCTGCAATGCTCACTCTCGCCATATTTGATGTTTTTGATAAAAGACAATCCACGAAAAATTCATTCCCGCCATTTTCGACAACTACCTTGCCTATTTCCGCACCTACCGTTCCGCATGGATGATTTTGTACATGAATACGTGTTTTCTTTGAGTATATCGATAGATTGGTGTGTAAAATACAGAAATAACCAAAAATTAGGATTAAATATTGATTAAAAATGTCGCATAGCATCATATTTTATATGGTGGCCGATTAGAAATTCGTCGAAGTGTATGTACAAGTATAAAATAGTGTGTACTAAGCTCAGCTGCTAGTTGAGATATTGTTTTTGATTCTTATATATATATAATCGAAAAAGAAGTGTGTATGAAACCGTTCTTATATGCTTCCGTTTCTGTTGAACATTAATTTTACTTGAGATAAATGCATTTCTTTTATAACCCTGTGCGGTAATACATTCTGAGAGGATTAAGAGTATACAAATACTCATTTTATGAATCAACACTAAATAAACATAATGGGCTTTTAAGAAAGTCACATGATATTCAAATTTGTTTTTTATTTCAATGCTATATTTAAAATATACTTTCAGTTGTGTTGCATGATTGTTAGTTTTGATAAATGCATTCTTTATGGTACTTAAGACTTTAAGACTTATGGCTTTAAGAATGTCTTACACTTTTATGTTACTTTAACGTACTATGCCTTTAAAAACCTTCAACTTATTCATACAATTTCTATTTTGAACCAGATTTAAAAAAAAACAAGTACACTTTATGTTAGAAGCCAAGACAGAAGAGTCCTCTATATTTGTAAAGAATAAATGTGTACATGCATATTTCACTGTAAAATGACCAAAACAGAACTCTATTTATACCAGGTAATCTTAACTTAGCATTACTTGGCTTTGTGAAATATTAACAGTTAAAACTTAGTTTATTTTGATTATTTAACTGTTAGCATGATGCCAGTAAGTTGAAATGATTAAAGCTATCTTAAAAATGGAAAAAATCATTGTTAAGCTTCTTATTGTGTATTGTTATTAACGAAAGCACTACTTGTGTTTCCACGGATATTAGTGCAGAATGTATAAATAATACATGTGCATTTGTATTTTACGGTTGTAGTTTCTGCTGGTCGATAATCAGAAGTCTAATTTCTTTCAGGCAGGAAAATGACTGAATATTACTAAGTCAACGAATCGGGGTTATGAAGAATTCCAACCTGCATTAAATACTATGTTGGATCATTGAGACAGATTTGACATCCATGTCTATCCACAAGGCAGTCACATCTGATAGAGATGATATGAGTATTCATATAAAACATATTTGAGTTGGTGTTTGTTGTTTTATAAACTCACTGTTCAATAATTCATTTCAATAATCAAGTGGTGGTGGTGTTGGTGGTGGTGGTGATGATGATGATGATGATGATGATGATGATGAATTTTATTGATAAATTTAGTAATTTTCTATATATTATATACATGTAAGTATCAGCTTGCTTTGTTTATTTTTGAGTAATGTCGAGAAATATTAAACTCTTTATATTTTATTTTGTATATGTATGGCAGTATTATTATCTATACTAATTAGTTAGAAAGGCTTTAAAGTACATTTTTTTCCTTTACAGCACTAAACATTCAAGATGGGTAAAGAACCTGGAGTGGCATGAAAACCAAATCAACATTGACTCAGTATTGAGTAATTATCATCTGTGCACACACTACAAGTACAAACGCATGGGAACAGACCAAACTTCAAATGTTGAAGAGTGAGGAATTATTGTGAAAATTTCTAAATATTAGAATATCATTGACAAAATAAAACAAATAGACATCGATTACCCACAGAGACTGTTTACATGTTATAATATTAAAAAGACATTGAGAATTTTCACTCTGACATTTTTGGAGGGGCATTACCGCCTACATGTACATAGTGTTCTTGTTTCTTTCCATATTTTCATTAAAAAGTGCATTCATTGTTTATAAATCTGAATTCCGAGTTACATGTAGTACCATAAGTAAAATTCATTTATTTGAATGATTACATTTTATGAATAAGTCCAATAAACCTTTATCAATTTTTAATAGAAAAAGGTTGATTTTTTAAGCATTTTACTAGATATAAAAAAGTATGGTTACATGACATTATGTATACTTTCTTCAAAACTGAACGGTAAACTATCATAATTTGTCTTTTAAACTGTTCATTAGACATCATAGAACATATTTAAAATGATTTCAGCAGGTTGTCTTATTATGAACTATTTTTATAAAACTGCTATATATTTTTAAACATCGAAATACTGCTCTGTTCCAAAGACTCACAAGATCAATCAAAATGATTTTTTTCCATGTGTATCAATAATGTGTTCGGTTTGTCGCCGATTTTTACTTTAATCGGTGCTTTTAATTATTCGGTATTTTACTTATTAAGGAATTGTTTCCTTTTCTTTCCGCTGCCACCATCCAATAATTCATTGGAAAAACAATTAAAACCATTAAATGTCTAACATTTTATTTCTACACATACACAAAGTCTTGATTAATATTTACAGTTTAAAAATACATCTATTTAATTATGTCCAAAAGTCATTCTCTAATTTCTGCTTAGTCTCTCTTCTCATCTCAATTCCCTCATCTCAACTCTTTTTCTCAATCTCCCCACCCTCCGAAAGGCTCGGTTTATATATCTTATTTAAAACACAGTGGCCGAAGAAATGCGGACAGTATTACATAATAGTGGCCCCGAGAAAAGCGGACACGCTGGCCGAAGAAAGCCGGACACTATCATATAATACTGCATAACATTGACTGAGGCCACTGAATACACAAATGCATGATTAATATTCTCTATAGAGACCTGGGAAGGATAAGAGTGGCAAGAAGTAGATATTACAGCTACTACTCAGAAGCTTATACTGATAATTTAGATAACACCATCTGTGCATAATAATTTCTCCTAATAGAAATACTAATTAAAAGAAAACTTCACTTTTCAGTGTTTTACTAAACATTTTATAGATATATAATTGTCACAGGTTGAACTTAAGTTTTCTGTTAACTGAAGTTAATTTTACCAGAAACTGTTGCGTTTATTTCATAAACTCCGATAATGTGAAAAAAAATCAAATATAGACAAAATATTTACTTGTCGCTCTTTCTAGCCCTTGGAGTTTGGGGATGGGTGTAATGAAACTTAAATAACTTTTTTAATTCACGGTAAAAATCCTTTAAAATTTGGATAAAAGTCCCATAGTGTACCATGATAAAAACTATGTTGTCGGTGAAAGCTTTTATAAAAGTGTGTATTACTAATACCTTACATCAGTTTAAATAATTATGGCCTTTTTATTTTCATATAGATTTCCTGTTATATTGAGCTTTGTCAATTTTGTTGTTGTTTTGGATTATGTAAAATTACTACTTCTATTTCCTAACTTAAAAAATTTGTCTCATTTGTCAAATTGAATTGGTACATATTTCATATAAGTGAAAAAACACACACTATTTTTAAAGATGCACTCTTACTCCCAAATAAGACTTATCACAATTAATATAATTGTTTTCATTTTTCAAAATGGGCTGATAGATGTCAACAACAATGTTTCTAATGAAGGGTCTTTAGTTCAATTTGCTAATAAGAATGAACATAAAACATGGTGTTTCTTCCGTGTGATTCTATAAGTAGACCACAGTAAATCTTTTAGCAATCACAAATCATTTAATATTTGTCATGCTTTCTGCTATTATAAACAGGGTCACAAGCTTGTTATCAGTAAACAATATTTCAGTAAATGCATTATTTAGTAAGTAGTTATTGTTTTATCAGTCAATTTGATGTGTGTTATAAATACAAGTATATGTATTGATTTCAAATAAGAGTTTCACTTTAAAGATGCTCATTTAAAGATAATGAACAGACACACACAAACTAGACACATTTGATACTAATTATATGAATGATTATTGTTTAGGTGACCTCTGATTTGTTTTGGAGATATTCATAAATGGGTGTTATTCTTTGTTGTCTTCAGTTTCTTATACATTTAAGGATTTTTATAATTGCTTTTCTGGTATATATTAATCTAACACAAATGAAAACACACTTTAAACTAGACACATTTGATACTAATTATCTAATTATATAAATGATTATTGTTTACATGTACTCTAATTTGTTATAAAGATTTTCATTAAGGGGTGTTCTCCATGTTATTATACATTTTTGACTTGATTTAGTATTGCTTTTCTGGTATATATATTCATTTAATGCACAAAGAAATTATTTTAAGTGTT
Source organism: Mya arenaria (assembly GCF_026914265.1). Taxonomy (NCBI): domain Eukaryota; kingdom Metazoa; phylum Mollusca; class Bivalvia; order Myida; family Myidae; genus Mya; species Mya arenaria. The sequence goes on along the minus strand of NC_069123.1, from coordinate 21,515,350 downwards.
CAGTATCACTTTCACACATTGTTTACTATTATTTTGTGCATATTTGGCCTACGGCATTTATGCTTATATGTACATTGTTGTATTTCAAAACCTTTGTAAAAAATAGAAACAGTATTATTTCTTTCATACATAGTCTGATAAATCTTCAGTTTGTATGCATTATTGTTATCATATTTGAAAAATTTGCCATTGTCCAATAAGACACATGCTATTTTTGTGTTTATATCATTATCAACTAAAACATCCATTTTCAACTCTTCTTACCATGTAAATGAAGAAGTTAACATTATAACTTCATTGACCAGAGTTTATGCAATTTGTCCAATTTCATACATTTTAGTATTATTAAACAGCTAAAAACAAGGCATGTTATTTATAATGCATTTCATCTAGTAAACAATGTTCACTTTTTATATAACAGTTCAATAATTATGTTCTATTTATGCTTGCAGCTTTCAGACGAAATGATGATGTTTATTAAAGTACTACAAAAATTGTTAAATTGTTATTTCATATCACTTCTTCATGATCAATCCCCCATACAATCAGGACACTTATTCTTCCCTTCAAGTGGTCATTCCAGCATGGTGACGTTGCCCCCTCCTCCTAAATGATTAGAACTGCAGTGTACAATGACAATAACTATATTTCAGCGAGTTATTCCCTTTGTACCTTTTTCTGTCCGGAGCATAACTAGAAAACTACTTTTTGGAATTTCATTAAACATCATCCAATGGTAAAGCACAACAAGAGGAAGTGCAGTGCACATTGCACAATGACTATAGCTGTATTTCAGCTAATTACAGAATTATTGCCCTTTGCCGCTTTTTCTTGACCAGAGCATTACTTTAAAACTACTTATGGTATTGAAATAAAACTTGGTATATGGATAGGTGGCAATGACAAAAAGTACAGTGCACAAGCACCCTAATTCTGTCGTGTTCATTAATGTACCACACCACTAATGAAATGTTCAACTTGAAACTCTTCAATTTCAATGCTTTAGCCTTTCTTGTTAAGCAGAATACTACAAATATTTTGAGAATTTCATGGATGCAGTTCGATGCACCATAATATGCTTGTTGGCCTTGACATGCCTTGTTTTTCAACATATAACAAATGCATAAACTATTAAACGGCGCCCTTTGACGCTTTGCATCAATGGTCTTTCTTGTAGTTGACCTTGTATGACAAGGCCAGCCAGCCAACGCAGGCGGTCAGTTTTTCTCTAGCAGTCAGAGCTGTACCATCCTCACCAATATTAAATGTATCAATAAATAGTTAGAACACACGCTGTCGTTCTTCATAACATAACATGGTGTCAGAAAAGAACTCATCGCTCATATAGTATTAAATGTGAATTATTGAAACATTTGATCGTTAATTAATAGCTTATGCATCAAAAAAACTGTTCACTCTGAGAATGGAGTTAAGTGGTGTTCCAACACCGTGCATGGATTGGAATAGCTCAAATCTTCCGGAAGCTTGGAAGAAGTTCACAGAGCGCTGTGAGCTTATTTTTAATGGTCCACTTAAAGGGGAGGACGAGGATGTACACATCACCTATTTGCAATTTTGGATTGGTGAAAAGGGTCGGGACCTGTACAAAACACTACAACTGTCAGCGTCCGACAGGGAACATTTGTCAGCAATTTGTGAAGCGATTACAAAACGCTTACAGCCGACGATAAACCCCGTTTTTGCACGGTATCGTTTCAACAATATGACACAGGGAGAACTTTCTTTCGAAGAATTCTTGACCAAATTGAGAGTAATGGTGAAGGATTGCAATTATAAGGACAGTCAATACATGATCAGGAATAGGATTGTGTTTGGAAAAGTATCACAAAAAATCCGAGAAAAAATCATTAATATGGGAGAAAATTTAACCTTTAGCAAGGCTATTCAAATATGTCAAAGCTTTGAAAATGCCCAAGCACAACTCCGGGAAATGCAGGCACCATCGCAAGGAGCAGCCGTTAATGTGGTTCGTTCGAGAAAGGTAACTGGTCATAACACCTCAGACCAGCCTGGTCACAATTCATCAGGCCAATGGGAGCAGAGAAGACAACAGCGCGTCACTTTGGGAAAGGACGTTACCCGGACTCGCCAAAATTGTGGGCGGAAACACCAACATCAACACCAGTGTCCCGCAAAGGGAAAACAATGTCACAAATGTCAAAAATGGAACCACTTTGCATCAGTGTTTAAAAGTGTAAATGAAATTACTGTCAATGGCAATTCTTGTACTCACGATTTCAAGGATTTAGTGATTGACAATGTGGAGTCCACTGTTTAGGAATTGTCAGATGTTTGCAGAGTTCAAGGTAGGTCCTTCCAATTTGTCCGTACAGTTCAAGATTGATACTGGTAGTCAAGTGAATATATTGCCATACAAATTCTTTAGAGACATGGGCATAAAGTCAGTTGTGGAAGCTTCACATGCAAAGCTTTCAGCCTATGACGGAAGCACGTTAAATGTAAAGGGATGCACTACTTTAAGGTGTAATCATCCTGGAACTGGCCAAACAAAGGACGTTTATTTTCATGTAGTTGACACACATTCAAGTCCTTTGCTAAGTCTCCAATCATCCCTTGACTTTGAACTCATAAATCTCACATACACAGTTATGACAGATTCCCAGGTCAAACCCCTCACTTATGACATGGTATTAAAGGAATACAAGGAAGTATTTGATGGCACTGGTCTGCTAGCCGGTGAATGCAAGATTCACATTGATCCCACTGTCCAGCCTGTGGTGCATCCCACAAGAAAGGTCCCTATAGCATTACAAGAAAAAGTCAAGGATGAGTTACTCCGCATGGAGTCATTAGGTGACATCGAAAAGGTCAATGAACCCACTGACTGGGTTAGTTCAATGTTCGTTGCCGAAAAAGCCAATGGCAAAATTCGTATATGTCTGGATCCGCGTTACTTGAATAAGGCCATTCAACGTCCACATTACCCTTTAAGAACCCTGAATGATATATTGCCTCAGCTTTCAGGCGCAAAGTACTTCACAAAGCTTGATGCTAAGAGTGGTTATTGGGCATTTAAACTTGAGAGAAAGTCATCGTTCCTTACATGTTTCAACACCTTATATGAAAGATACCGATATGTCCCTTTGATCTGAAGTCAAGCGGTGATCTTTTTGTCCAAAATATTGATGCTTGTCTTGAAGGTCTTAGTGGCGTAGCTGTCATCGTGGATGACATACTAGTGTATGGGTCATCTAGAGAGGAACATGACTCCAATCTTCTAAAGAGGTCTCATGATGAAGGCATTTGTTTTAACGAAATCAAACTCGAGAGCGGGGTATCAGAAGTAGACTATTTTTGTCACCTTCTCACATCAGAAGGTTTGAAAAATCAACCTAAAAAACAGAGGCTATACAGAAAATGAAGCCACCCAAAAATAAATCAGAACTTGAAACCATATAAGGTAAGGTAAACTATCTGCCTAGATTTGCCTCAAACTTGGCGGATGTAACAGCCCCTCTGAGACAACTACTGTCTAAAGAAGTTGAATTCTATTGGGAAACTGCACAAAGTGATGCATTTGACAAAATGAAACAAATCATCACAGACCCGATTCAGGTTTTATCCTATTATGACAAAAGCAAGCCATTAACATTGCAAGTTGATGCCTCCAAGTTTGGTCTCGGAGCAACCATAATGCAAGACGGGAAGCCACTTGCATATGCATCAAAATCACTCACACAAACTGAGGTCAATTACGCACATATTGAGAAGGAAATGTTTGCTATTTTGTTTGGCTGCAAGCGGTTCCACCATTTTGTTTACGGTCACAAAGTCAACGTGCAAACTGATCATTTGCCATTTGTTTCTATTTTCAAAAAATCAATCAACACAGCTCCTGCACGATTGCAGCGTATGCTACTATAGCTACAGGAATATGATCTTGACATCAAACATTATCCATCAAAACAAGTACCAGTTGCAGACACACTGAGCAGGAACTTTCTAAATGAAACGTTCCCTGAATTGTCACAAGGCATGGACATGCAGGTACATATGGTAATGTCTCATTTACCTGTATCTGACAGAAAATTGAATGAATTGAAGGATAAAACCAGTCAAGATGAGACTTTAGTATTGTTGAAACAGACTATACTTCAAGGTTGGCCAACCTCTAGAATAATGTGTCCGTCCCAGAAATTGCCCCTCTGGAATTTCCGTGATGAGTAAACTACTATTGTTGGGTTAGTCATAAAAGGAAATAAAATAACAAGAAAGACCATTGATGCAAAGCATCAAAGGGCGCCGTTTAATAGTTTATGCATTTGTTATATGTTGAAAAACAAGGAATGTCAAGCCCAACAAGCTTATTACAATGCATCGAACTGCATCCATGAAATTCTCAAAATATTTGTAGTATTCTGCTTAACAACCTAGGCTAAAGCATTGAAATTGAAGAGTTTCAAGTTGAACATTTCATTAGTGGTGTGGTACATTAATGAACACGACAGAATTAGGGTGCTTGTGAACTGTACTTTTTGTCATTGCCACCTATCCATATACCAAGTTTTATTTCAATACCATGAGTATTTTGAAAGTAATGCTCTGGTCAAGAAAAAGAGGCAAAGGGCAATAATTCAGTGATTAGCTGAAATACAGCTATAGTCATTGTGCACTGCACTTCCTCTTGTTGTGCTTTACCATTGAATGATGTTTAATGAAATTCCAAAAAGTAGTTTTCTTGTTATGCTACGGAGCAGAAAAGGAACAAAGAGAATAACTCTTGCAATTCGCTGAAATAGAGTTATTGTTCTTGTACACTTCAGTTCTTATCATTTAGGGGGCGGGGGCAAAGTCACCATGCTGGAATGACAACTTGAAGGAAAGAATAAGTTTCTTGATTATATGGGGAATTCATCATGAAGAAGTGACATGAAATAAATATTTTTATAGTACTTTAATAAACATTATCATTTCGTATGAAAGTTACAAACATTAATAGAACATAATTATTGAACTGTTATATAAAAAGAGAACATTGTTTACTAGATGAAATGCATTAATAACATAACCTGCCTTGTTTTTAGCTGTTTTATAATACTAAAATGTATGAAATTGGACAAATTGCATAAAAAAACTGGTCAATGGAGTTATAATGTTAACTTCTCCATTTACATGGTAAAGAAGAGTTGAAAATGGATGTTTTAGTTCATAGTGGTATTAACACAAAAATAGCATGTGTCTTATAGGACAATGGCAAATTTTTCAAATATGATAAAAATAATGCATACAAACTGAATATGTATCAGACTATGCATGAAAGAAATAATACAATTTCTATTTTTCACAAAGGTTTTGAAATACAACCATGCACATATAAGCATAAATAGGCCAAATATGCACAAAATAATAGTAAACAATGTGTGAAAGTGATACTGAACACTTAAAATAATTTCTTTGTGCGTTAAATGAATATATACCAGAAAAGCAATACTAAATCAAGTCCAAAATGTATAATAACACGAAGAACATCCTTTTATGAATATCTTCATAACAAATCAGAGTACATGTAAACAATAATCATTTTTATAATTTGTATCAAATGTGTCTACTTTAAAGTGTGTTTTCATTTGCATTAAATTAATATATACCAGAAAAAGCAATAATAAAAATCCTTAAATGTATAAGAAACTGAAGACAACAAAGAATAACACCCATTTATGAATATCTCCAGAACAAATTAGAGGTCACCTAAACAATAATCATTCATACAATTAGTATCAAATGTGTCTAGTTTTTGTGTGTCTGTTCATTATCTTTAAATGAGCATCTTTAAAGTGAAACTCTTATTTGAAATCAATACATATAACAGGGCTTCCATTAAGAATTTGAAACTGGAAGTATAAACTTCCTGTCCATCAATTTTGGAAGTTTTACACTGAAATGTGGAAGTAAAAATCTCCCGAATACAATATCTTTTTCCACTATTTTTCAATTAGAATGTTAAAAATCAAGTAATTTGTAATTTTAACTTGCCAAATTCAAAGACTTATATTATAATAAATCATTTTATTTTATTTTATCTTAAGACTGATTGAAATTGTGACCATAAAAGTAATATTGACACAATGTTTGAATATTTTGAACTTCCATTAGCTTTCTACTTTGGTGGTTTTCTTCAAAATTATGGAAGTTTTTGTACTTCCTTGAAATCAATTTTGAAAGTTTTAACCCATTTCTAAGGAGTAATATAATTCCTTTAATGGAAGCCCTGCATATAATTGTATTTATAACACACATCAAATTGACTGATAAAACAATAACTACTTACTAAATAATGCATTTACTGAAATATTGTTTACTGATTTACAACAAGCTTGTGACTCTGTTTATAATAGCAGAAAGCATGACAAATATTAAATGATTGGTGATTGCTAAAAGATTTACTGTGGTCTTCTATAGTATCACAAGGCAGAAATACCATGTTTTATGTTCATTCTTATTAGCAAATTGAACTCAAAATCCTTCATTAGAAACATTGTTGTTGACATCTATCAACCCATTTTAAAAAATCAGAACAATAATATTAATTAATTAAGCTCAATATAACAGGAAATCTATTTGAAAACGAAAATCATTTAAAGGCCATAATTATTTAAACTGAATTAAGGTATTTAAGTAATACACACTTTAATAAAAGCTATCAGCGACAACATAGTTATTATCAAGGTACACTATGGGACTTTTATCCAAATTTTGAAGATATTTTACCGTGAACTAAAAAAGTTATTTAAGTTTCATTACACCCAACCCCAAACTCCAAGGGCTACAAAGAGCGACAAGTAAATATTTTGTCTATATTTGATTTTTGTTTCACATTATCAGAGCTTATGAAATAAACACAACAGTTTCTGGTGAAATAAACTTCAGTTAACAGAAAACATAAGTTCAACCGAACAGCATTATTGATACACATGAAGAAAAATCATTTTGATTGATCTTGTGAGTCTTCTGAACAGAGCAGTATTTCGATGTTTGAAAATATAAAGCAGTTTTATAAATTCATAAAAAATAATTAATAATAAGACAACCTGCTGAAATCATTTTAAATATTTTCTATGAAGTCTAATGAACAATTTAACAGACAATTTATGATAGTTTACCGTTCAATATTGAAGAAAATATACATAATGTCATGTAACCATACATTTTTATAGCTAATAAAATGCTTAAAAAACAACCCTTTTCTTGTAAAAATTGATAAAGGTTTATTGGACTTATTCATAAAATGTAATCATTCAAATAAATGAATTTTACGTATGATACTAACTCAGAATTCAGATTTAAAAACAATAAATGTACTTTCAAATTAAAATATATAAAGAAACAAAAACACTATGTTCATGTAGGCGGTAATGCCCCTCCAAAAATGTCAGAGTGAAAGTTCTCAACTAATTTGTCTTTTTAATATTATAACATGTAAACAGTCTCTGTAGGTAATCGATGTCTGTGTGTTTTATTTTGTCAATGGTATTCTTACATTTATAATTTTTCACAATAAGTCTTCACTCTTCAACATTTGAAGTTTGGTCTGTTCCCATGCGTTTGTACTTGTAGTGTGTGCACGGATGATAAATACTCAATGCTGAGTCAATGCTGATTTGGTTTTTATGCCCCTTCAGGTTCTTTACCCATCTAGGATGTTTAGTGCTGTAAAGGAAAAAAAATGTACTTTAAAAGCCTTTCTAACTTATTAGTATAGATAATAATACTGCCATACATATACAAAATAAAATATAAAGGTTTTAATATTTCTCGACATTATTTAAGAAAACAACAACAAGCTGATACATACATGTAGATAATATATAAAGAAAATTACTAAATTTATCAATAAAATTCATCATCATCATCATCATCATCATCATCATCATCATCACCACCACCACCACCACCACCACTTGATTATTGAATACAGTGAGTTTATAAAACAACAAACACCAACTCAAATATGTTTTATATGAAATACTCACATCATCTCTATCAGATGTGACTGCCTTGTGGATGACATGGATGTCAAATCTGTCTCAATGATCTAACATAGTATTTAATGCAGGCTGGAATTCTTCATAACCCCAATTTGTTGACTTAGTAATATTCAGTCATTTTCCTACCTGAAAGAAATTAAACTTCTGATTATCAACCGGCAGAAACTACAACTGTGAAAGACAAATGCACATGTATCAATTATACATTCTGCACTAATATCTGTTTTAGCCAAGAGTAAGTTGGTAAGCACAAATGTGTAGTTGTTGTACATATGGTTGATAATGATTCACAACAGTATGGGATTTTAACGAGACCTACACCAAGCAAATGAATGTCGCTAGTGTCAAAGCTGTCGTGGCTTCCAGCCCGAAACCATATACGTCTTTTCTTACAGGTTTACTTTGAAAATATGCAGTTTGTAAACAAATAATGGATATGTTCATGTATTATGGTATGTTAAAAATAGGTCACATACCAAAACATATCATTTTTAAACAAAATTTTAAGTCTAATATTTTTCTAAGATAAAACAATCAAATAAAAGATTACATACTCATATCATATACATAAATAATGTGCATAAGTACATTTAAAAATATGAAACATGTACATAATGCACCAGTCAATTGTAACCATGGCCCCCAAGGTCCGGGGTTATGTCTGGGATAGCCAGGGAAACGGGCTGTGTTTTTACCTTTCAGGTGGCCCTGCAGTGCCGGGTGAATGCGGTGGTTTTGTCTTCGAGCAAAATATAGCCGGGAATATGCCTTACCTAGGCTCCCTGGGGTGCGGGGGCATATGGCAGGGATTTGACCATCAGTTCGTCCTCGCAGGACGAGGATTTTACCTGGAGTTGGCTGGACCGAAAGTCAAAGTAACCACGCCCCACCACCGCATTCACCCGGCACTGCGGGGACACCTCGAAGGTAAAAACACGGTCATTTCCCCCGCTATCCCCGGTATACCCCCGACCTGGGGGGGGGGGCTTGGTTACAAATTGACTGGTGCATATGTAGATGTAACATGTATATTTATAATAATATATAATTATAGTACATGTATGTAAAAATATTAACACGCTGTCTTAGCAAATAGAAATGATTTAAGAATTCCAAAGATAAATTAAAAAAAAAACATTTTTGAACACATCAACGTACAAAAATACTCAAAGATATTTACATACATAGCCCTTTGATACGAATATCCCAGTTCCATGCCGATTGCTGACATTCGTTTTTTCGACAGAAAATCTTCTCTTACGCGTATAATTCACTTATAATCCATGTTTTACTGTAATGACTCAAATTGTTAGGTGTATCGTAATCATCTGTCAGTGTGCACTTTTAGTGTTTACTTATTTTAAACGTATACTCATGATAAAATCATCACCCGAGTTTCCAGCTGCTACGATGTAGAAATTCCATTATTGACCTATGAATAGCGGGGAAATACCTTCTGGTTCTAAAAATAGCAACATCCGGTATGTGTTACAACTCGTAATAAAATTTCACTAATGTCACCTTCAACACATAAACAAATAAAGTTAGGTGAACATTTAATTCCAATATCGATTAGATTAAAGAAAAAAGATTACCTCATGGTTAATCAATGCAGTAAACATAACAAAACAACATAAACATAATTATTCCCATTCACATAATTACCGGTCCACACATTTTACATTTCCGGCACATGATATTTCAGATATTTCAGGTAACCAATCGGAAAACGTAAACGAATCGGGAACAGTTATTAAACTTATTTGTCGTTCTTCTAAAATAATGTTTTGAAGATAAATTGAAGACTATCTATTCAACCATAAAAATCATTCTTAACATCCATGCTATCGCCACCCTTTTGCATTTTTAATCATTATAAAATAACAGTAAAACCCAACTGTCAACCAACTTAAAAACCGCTCCTACCACTAACTAAAATAAATTCCCATTCCATAATAGGCGCGCACTTCAGTGCGGCGCCAATAATCCCCAAATCAATGCAATCTCAGATGCTTGAACTCATTCACACAGGTCACATGGGAGTTGAGAAATGTCTCAGAAGGGCCCGGGATGTTATGTTTTGGCCTGGGATATCGGCTGATATTACCAGTCTCGTGTTAAAATGCAACACATGTTTAAAACACAGAAACTCAAACCTAAATGAGCCATTAATTCCCCTTGAGATTCCTGATTATCCATGGCAAATTATAGGCACTGATCTATTTACCTGGGAAAACAGGAACTATCTTCTGATAGTGGATTACTATAGCAGGTATTTTGAGGTCAAGGAATTGCCCATTATGAAAAGCACCACGGTCATAACAGAATGAAAGGTATAATGGCAGGATGGGGAATTAGTGAGAAGGTTATATCTGATGGTGGTCCCTGTGATATCTCTCAGGAGTTCGCTGATTTTGCAAAAGAATGGGATTTCAATCACCATACAATTAGTTCCTATCACAGTCAGTCAAACGGTCTAGCTGAGAAATATGTGTCAGTTTGTAAGAAACTCCTTACAAAGGCTAAGGACGCTGGGCGTGATTCTTTTATTGGCATTTTAGAATACCGGACCACCCCTCATGAGTCAGGGTATTCCCCTGCGCAGTTAAACATGGGCGGACAATTGCGCTCTATCCTTCCAACATCTAAGGAAAATCTGATGCCCAAGGTGTTATCTCTTAATTTAGTCAGGAAAGGGTATTCAAGATAGCAAACAGAAGGGGAAGAAATATTATGACAGATATGCAAGGTCACTAGAGCACATATATATGGAGAAAATACAATGATCCAACAATTCAATAAAACTTCGAGACCAGCCACTGGTTGACAAGTTAAATGAAAGATCATACACTGTTCAGTGCCCAGATGGGTCTATGTGCACACGAAATAGGCGGGATCTATAAAAGACCAATGAGTCCTGCCATGGTCAATTACCAGAGCCAGAAATACAGGAAATGCCTTTATGTCAAACACCTACCCAGTCTGACATAAAAGATTCGGAAAGCCCTCTAATTGGCAGTACTTCTCTCCATGTATCAATCACAATCTGTACGTGACCAGGTCATGGTGGGGTGACTTTCAGCTCAAAAGGCCACTATTAAAAAGGGTAACCCGGACCCCCCTTTGCTACATTTCATGTTATATACCAAAACGACCAGAAAAGTCAACAAAAGATGGCCGCCAAAACCTGAAAATCAAATTTGCTCTTTTTTGCCTTGTTAATCGACCTTTTCATCTCGTTTCAACATTATTTTTCACCTAAACTGTAAGAATGATCATAGTTTATGCTTTTTAGTGATGACATATGGGGAAAAAGGGGAAATATAACTTTTATACAAAAAAATATATATAAAAAATGCTCAAATTTTGCAAGGGAGTATGGAATTCTAACATATATCTTTTGAATAATTGCATCCAGTAACATTTTCTTGTATTATAAGATAATTTTTATTACTTATACATAAATAAATATGTTTTTATATGAGTTTTAACCAATTTTTATCCAACCAAAAGCTGTTTCAGGTGGATGGGGTAAATTGAAGCGGTTCTGAAAACCGGACCAAAAATTGAGAATTTTCTTAAAGTTTCATTATGAGGAAAAAACTGCTAGGTTGCATGCAACTGACACCTGCAATTATGTTGTATCAAAGCATGATTATCAGTGTAAAAGCATAAATTTGAATAAACAGTGGCGAGCTAAAATTATCCAAAATGGCTGACCTTTAGGTTGGATTACTGGCAACATGGACAATTTTTCATGAGTATATTTATAATAGTATTAAAAAGTGTATAAGTAGATGAAAGTTTATTAATGAACAAATAACAAAATAGTGATATTTAAACAATTATATCATTTTTCAAAATGAATTAACTTCATTAAATCAATGATGGATAACATAATGACTTCCAAGATTGTTGCTAATATTTGATATCTTTGACAAAATAACAGTAGGCACATACAAATATTTTTTACCATTTTGCATATGAGTATATGGAAGTGCATCTTAATAACACTTCTGGGAACTAATAAAATCATAAAGCTAATTTAGCAATCTTCTAACTCAACATCTGCGAGTTCAGTAAACAAGTTCTGACATGAACTTGTGTTTGTCAAGCACCCCTTACAATCGCACGCTTCGGTACAAGGTTGCTCATTCGAATAACAAACACAATCATCTTTGCATGAATTACAGCAACTACAAACCGAATCACTTAGCAATTCAGGGACAGCTGCAGCCTGTGTCATCATCTGAGGAATAAAAAATCCTGATTGTGGATCAACAGTATAACCATAGTCCACTGGATTAGCCAATGGTGTTGGGGATAATGCACCTCTCCACATCAACAATTGGTACATACATCGAAGCAAGTGGAGCATGAAACTGTCATTGGTTGGAGGAAATTTCCTTGGTTTCACTTTTGTTTTTGCAAGAACAAGATTTGTTCTTAAAACATTCAGTGATTTACAATTGTTTTGACCATACAACAAGCCAACAAAAACAACAGCTGCTGTCTTTGTCTGAGGTAAAAGTGTGGACTGAGCCCCAAGGTCTGCAAGATCACTGACTTGCTCTGCCGATTTGGTCATGACTTTGAAAGCTCTCTTTTTACCAATACCAAATAATGAAGAACATGTATCACAGCCCGTGATACAAAATACCGGTAACAATATTTGTGTAACTTCTGGCTGAAGAGATTCAACTGCGGAATGAACTGGAATATACCTTGTTCGATCAGAATACGCCACTTTACGACCCGTTTTGAAAAATATCTTTTTAACTCTCAACTGATCAAAATGATGTACAAGGAGAACAAACACGTCGGTGTCCGGACTAGCAAAAATAATTGTATTTGCACCTAAATCAGATGCATGTGCAACATGAAATATCAGTGGAACATCTGCTTCCTCCTGGTCGGATGTTAGGCCACCAACAAATGCTACTGACAAACCGGTGACTTTTAAAGCCTTTGTACCCATACCACCAGCAACAAACAATGTCTCACCATTGACAAGAATATCATGGGCATGCAATGCAAGGTGTTCTGTATAAAGTTTAGTCAACTCACATTTACTCTTTGTGCTGGTCAGTATACTTTTCCAGTCCCTGATCTGCATATTTGGTCGAATTGTAGCTGGCGCATGGGAAAGAGTTTCACCCCGTTTTTGGCGCGTTTGTGCCTTCAAACTGTTAGTCACATACCTATCGAAAACCACATGGATGTATTTGATACCATAACTGCTGGCTAATACACATCTCCAAAACTCTGAAGCCATTTCCGAGTAAGTGATTTGTCTATTTGATGAAGGTTGAAGCATTTGGACAATAGCCATCCCATCAAAGACAATACAATTAGCAGCTGGGATACTGTAAATAACCTCATCTTTAACAAGACCTTCAATTTTGTCTAGGAAGTCGGATTTCTTTGTCATTGTTATGGAACCTTCATCAGTGAACAAACTAAGAGGGACTGGGGCATTTTCAAATGATAAAACACGTTGCAAAGGCACCTTTTTGAATGTATTAATGGCCAAAAAGCCGAAGATACCACTCCTCACCATTCATCTGAACAGACTATGAACCTCTCACTAACAAAGGTTTGCAGCAATCGTTTGCCTGTATCATGACAATTTGAAAGGCTCTCATCCACCTCAAGCCGGGCTGCTACTCCTGTAGCAATGTTCACTATCTTTTCAGGGGGAGACGAAAGAGAAAACGGATCTATAAATGATTCATTCTCAAAAAGGGACAACATCTGACTAACTGCACTATTGTATGCATTTGTATGGAATGGAGTGTCTGTGTGATGTTTTGTTGATGTGGTCTGTCTGCGGTTTGCAAATGCTATGGCATACTTTGCGGTTAACGGTCTCGATAAAAACCACCGTGTTAATGCACTGTCATTGTGTGTTAACCCTATAATACCACCAGAGGATTTGAGTGCCTTATTTTCTGTGACTTCAAGCACATAATCTATCCAGACAGCATTGAACGTGCCTTTTGTGAGTTTAGCAACAAACTGACCTTGATCGAAATTCTTTGTTAGGTGTTCAGGAATTCGATTCATCTTCAACACCATGTATGTCATGAACCTGGCATAAATAGATCTATTTGAGGCAAACAGAAAAGGCAAAAGCATCTGTTTGGCATCCTGGTGAGCACTCCAAATACCATGCCTCGAGGAAGATAGATACACTTTGATAGGCAAAGATACCTTAGTGAGATAGTCATCCCAAAATTTGAACAATGGTGACATTGATCTTCCCTCAGATCTGAATAACTCAATAAGAGGAATCATCTCAGAATCGATCAATCCTGAAATACACTTTGATAGGCAAAGATACCTTAGTGAGATAGTCATCCCAAAATTTGAACAATGGTGACATTGATCTTCCCTCAGATCTGAATAACTCAATAAGAGGAATCATCTCAGAATCGATCAATCCTGAAATGCTATCAAATTCATTGCTATCAGAGTCGGACCTTTGTTTCATAGAGGCAATCCTCTGAAAAAGATTGTGAGGAAACTCTTTCTTTTTTTTGTTCAGCCCATGCTCTTAGCTGAAAGAGAAATCTGTTGTTCAACACTTCATCAATCATGAGAATAGCCCGCAAAGCTCGGTCAAAGTCTTTGCCAGACAATATATGACCAGCTGTCAACTTTGCAAAAACATCAGACTCTACCATCAACTGTTTTAACCCCGCATCATAAATGTGCCCTATCCCACCAAAAATACTCATCATGAAATGCATGCCACCTTCAATAGGTATAACGCCCTCAAACTCACTCGGGCAGGCCCAGACAATTTCAAGGGCCTTTGTCAATAAGCCCATATCAAACACAATTGGACAAATATGTTGTCCTAAAGCACCCATCTGTTCTTTTGTACGGAATAATGTGGTATACACAGTGTTAAGATCAGTAGGGGGAGCTAATATGATTGGGTTAAAAACAATGTCTGATGTTTGAAGTAATGAAAATACAGTGGATATATTCGAAGGGATATAATTTACAGTTGCACCGTATATAGAATAGCATTTCAAACATATATTGTAATATTTATACTTATTCAGCTGTCTTATAGTGAATATACATGTAAACACATGTTTTTGAACCATTTTCACTCATAACATTATTGCAAATTATCAAAACAAATAGTCCAGGACACTCTCAATTCAACTTTTCAAGTTTCTGATCACATAAATAAACAATCCATCCATCTCTTAAATATTTTAACATTTTATACATGACAAAATACACTTACTATGTTTAAGAAGGAATAAATGTTTAATATTCATTATAATTATACTCACTTTAGTGTCAAATGTTGAAAAAAATGCCTTTGTTTACATGTTTTTAAATTTTCCCGCCGAAACAACTTCCACGGTGCTGATGTAAATTTTATCTTTGAAAATGATCCTACCTGTATAAATGGCTTTTAATTTATAAAATCCTTAAATTAATATGCTTTGATCAGACATAATTATAGATGGCAGTTTTGCAACTTAACAGTCTGTTCTCTCTAGTATAATCTGAACTAAATCCACACCTGGTCCGAATTTTAAACCACTTCAATTTACCCCACCCACCCAAAAACAGCTTTTGACAATTTATGACTTGGTGGTAGATGATGGAAACAAGTTTGTAAATTATGTATAAATGTTTATAATTATCTTTTAATCTAAGAAATAGGTAATGGGTGCAATAAATAAAAAGATACAAATTAAAATATTACCCTCATATGCAAAACTCTGGCAAAATTTTCACTATTTATTATGAAAAAAAATGTAAATCTTTTATATTTTTACCAAGTTACATCCTGAAAAGACATAAACCATCTATATTCTTGCAAATGAGATGGAAAAATATGTAAAAATAAGATAAATAGTTCTATTAACAAGGCAAAAAAAAGCATAGCTGATTTTCAGATTTTGGCGGCCATCTTTGTCGGCCATCTTGGATATTCTCGGCTCGCCGCCATTTATGCCAATTTATGCCGGCAGTCTGATAAACTTCAGACCTTCCCGGTTATTTTGGTATATAACATGAAATGTAGCAAAGGGGGGTCCGGGTCTCTGTTTTCAAAAGTGCTGAAAGTCACCCTACCATCAGGAAGGGCCGTGAAACCAAAAGTAATTGAATCCATGTGATGCTCATTTCGTTTGTAAGCTAATTGAATCACTTATTTAAATTAGTTGTTTGATGTTTAAATTAGTCTGACAACCTTTAATAAATTGCCGATGAAATTCAAATCCTGCTATTACAACCCTAACATTGAATAACTCCCTTCCCCTTTCTCTACAAATAAATATAAATGATTTGAAATCACATATATATATATTGATGATATCTTTTGTTTGTAAAGAGATGTAACATTATACGGCAATGAATTAATTCCTCCCGCTATTTATAGTTCACCTTGTATGATAAGGCCAGCCAGCCAACACAGGCGGTCAGTTTATACCTAGCAGTCAGATCTGTACCATCCTCACCAATATTAAATGTATCAATACATAGTTAGAACACACGCTGTCGTTCTTCATAACATAACACTGTTGTTGGGTAATTTGTGAGTGAGTGCAGCTTTTTGAAAAGAATATCATTACCAAGCACAATGGTACAATAGTATTGAAGAGTATTGCACTGTTTTACAACAATGTGTTCAGCCCTAAAACAGTTTACGAAACGCCATGTGCTGTATCATTTGACTAATGACATGGAAGAAATACCTACCGAGGAAATATGTAACCACGCCATCCCCCTCCCCCTGGTCCTTGCGGGGATTTTGATTTCTGTCCAGCTTATCCCAGGTTATATCCCCGTCCTGCCGGGCCAAACCGCTGGTAGAATCCCCGCCAAATGCCCTGTGTACTAGGTAAGGCCACGCCAGGCCCATTCTCCGTTTTTCAAGTTCGGCGCGAAAACAAATCAACCGCATTCACTCGGCACTCCGGGGCCACCTTGAAGGTAAAACCACTGCCCATTTCCCGCTTTCCCCGGTATACCCTCGGACCTGGGGCGTGTTTATTATTGACTGGTGCATTACAGAATAACCATAAAATCAAGATCAACTCTGAATCCCAAACTACCAACTCTGGTAGTTATAACGAATAACCATCCGGAAATGATTGAATATTGAAAATGTAGGAAAAATATTCCAATAAAACAGTGTTTGTCACAAAATAACATTTGGCTTCAGACTAATTCACGTGTGTACCTTTCAATCATAAAACAGGACAATATCTGAATCCCCAATTTGCAAATGGTCGGCAGTTTGATATTCACAAATTTAATTTGATGTCGACATAATATATTTTATGGATCTGCGGGTTGAACTGAATCACCCCTAGCTTATTCTGCGGGTTGAACAGTGGCTTATCAGAATTCCACGCCGTGACCGTGGTCATGAAGTGTGTGCGTGGCTTATCAGCGGTCATAGCCGTGACCAGTGGTCACGTGGTTTGTATCGGCCTTTCGCAAGCCTCCCGCATCAGCCATTCTAGAAAAATATCTTCAGAGATACGTGCTTGCGAATTTTGAGCAAAATATTTTGCGTAATTTTTCTCCACCTCCCAATCCACCGGCATACATGTTTACAAACAATGCAACTCCCAATCCACCGGCATACATGTTTACAAACAATGCAACTCCCAATCCACCGGCATACATGTTTACAAACAATGCAACTCCCAATCCACCGGCATACATGTTTACAAACAATATATGTATATATTATTTAATACATGTCTTTATGATGTATAATTGTAGTGCAATTAACCTATTTCGAAATTAATTGTGTATGATTTTATATTGTGAATGATTTTATACTTCATGTCCATTAATATAAACATGTGTATGCACTTGTTCTAGTATATGTGGGTTTTACTGTTGCACGTTTATTGGGCGGTTGCTTAGACGCCCAAATATGCTAGTCGTGAATAATATGTTACGAGGATATCAAACCCGTATTAATTATTTAATTTTGACATTGAATAAATGTCCTTTTCACTCACTGTGGTTTATTATTCACGTCTCCCATTTAGTTGTACTTGTCATGGCCAGCCCCTCCTTATTCAGTATAGCAATACATAAATAACATTTAAATCTGAACATTAATATCTAACTATCATGTAGTTGATAATTCAACTTCCAAATGGCTTAAAGCAGGTAGTTGAATATCCGAATAACCAACTACAAACTAGTAGGTAGTTGCATATTCGAATACCCAACTAAATAACGTTGAGCTTTTCCGTCATGTGTGTTTTTCCCTTCATATTCGTCTTGAAATGAATGTGCCTGTATCTGGTATTTTAAGCCGAGGTTGCAGGCATTCCACGTTTTTCCGTCGTAGCAAATGTTTTCGGTTCCTGCAACCACAACCTATATTGTTCCAAATGAAAAACTTGTTATGTCTTTTTTGTATCGAGAGGTCCATGTTTTGCACCAGACATCACGCTCTCAGTACGCGGCCAACGCGACCCAACGACCATTTCGGCCCGTTTGTGATGATTATGAACGGAGTTATACATGTTGATGTAAGGAATTACTCTGAGCAATTTCAAGGCAGACAAGATGAGTAAGCCTTTGTTAATAGTTGAATTATACTGTTTTACGCTTTTACTGACTTAAGATTATGCTAGTTGCATTAACCGAACTATTCTCTACTTTAAACAAAACCCTTTTAACCTTTTTATCTATATGTGCAAAACCGTACTACTAGAACAGTACATAAGACCATCGTGGATCAACTTAAAAAGGGTTTTCTTCGGCTACATGAAGGTCTCCGAAATTTAGTCTATACAAATAGAAACAAGATACATGAATTTTAATCTAAAGTCGGGTACATTGTTACAATAATCACTAGCTCAACGAGCTATTTTCCCAAATGAATAACAAACAAACACAAATAAGTAGGGTCCTGTCTACATAGCTGCCGCCTATTTCAAAAGTAAGTAACATACTCAGACATTATATTTAACAGATATTATTAACGTTCTTGGGGTCACAGTAAGAAGTTTACAAGTGAATGCTTTTATGTCAATATTGGAGAACAAAAATGAATGGAATAAATTCACCAGAATGCACAATTCAGACAAGATATAGACAACAGTTTCCTCATTACCTCTGTCATTTATGTTTTTCAGTAATGCGGTACGCAGCCCAATTGTCTGAAGTTGCAACAGTTTGTTAACCCAGATTCTGGACCAGTGAGGACTAAACCGTGACATGATTGGTTATCATGAACTTGTCAACATAAACCAGAAAAAACAACACCTCAACATAGACTCCTAACATGACCAGATCAACATGATCCAATTGATACAATTGCAATCTCTCAGGAGATGAAAAGGTAAAAAATAGTGCTGTTTATAATAATCAATTCAAAGTGATTCGCTCATGTTTTGTAAAATGCACTTTATAATAACAAAATAAAGTGTGGCAAATCATAAGTAGGGTTAAAACAAAAATACCCAAAGCTGGAACCCTTCAGAATTTTTTTATATTTGCTCAAATATCGTCTTTGAAGATCGCAATTTTCATTAGTGTTTATAACACGATTGAAAATTAATTATGGCTGTGGTGTTGCGTGATTGGTTGATTGACATGATCACCTGATGTTATCAATATATACTTAAAAGGTCAACATATCTGCAACTGTTGTTATAGTTTTGGTGGCCGTGTGGACTAGCTAGCTGTTTTCTAATTTTTTCTTGACGACTTGTGGATTCGAACCCCACTATTACTGGGGTTTTTTACTGCAATTTCGATATAATAGAATAAATTAATGCTAAAATAAATGTTTTCAGATGCATAACCAGGAAAAAATCTTTGGTCCAAAAACATGAGCGAGTCACTTTAAATGAAACACTTCTGATACATTGTAAAGTTACAGGCCCCATCTTATTAAAGTGCATAAGAGAAAGGTTAAACTTGATCATTGAAGTTCTCTTTCCAGTTAATTGTTTTAAAATATATCATTATTACTGATTATTATGAATGTAAAAACATTTTACACTATGTAGGCTTAAAGTACATAAGATCTGGAAGGTTTAGTTACGTAAACCTTATTTAATTTTACAACGAATGTGAAACAAGTGTGGTCTTGTGTTGTGGGAGGGAAACCGGAGTACCCGCAGGAAACCCACTTGTCCGACTTGATGACTACAAACCTAACTCACATACGCCCAGGCAGGGAAGCGAACCCAGGTCACCTAGGTGAGAAGCGTGTGCACTTACCACTGCGCTTACTGGACAATTGGATAAAATATGACAATTTTATTTAAAATTGCACAGTCCTTAGAATAAACATTGCGAAAACTAAATTTGTTATGGGATAAGTTCAATTGACCAACAGTTTTCACATTTAGACTAAAAAAACAATGAAGATTTGATTATAATTGCATAACACTGCTTAAAAATAAGAAAAAAAATATTTTGTTTTATAGAAAATCACATTTTATCAATAATTTTGTCAAATAATGGTTATTATAACTGTTCCTTTATAAATCGTCATATTAAGTAGTGTAGATGTAGGGAAGTCAAACATTATGCAGAATTTGCCTCCTTTTGCAATACATAACCAAATAACGTATATTTCTGTTATATTATACATAAAGTTTTGAAATGCTAAGTGATTAAATTTTGTCGTGAACATTTGAATGTTAAGATAGTTGCAAATGTTCAAAAGAAATCTTATCCTTTGGAACATGTTATTTGATTCCAAAAACCGTACCAGGACAGTTTAAAAAATACATATTGCCAACAAATTGACCAATCTAATGTTTTATTACGATTAACTGCGAGTGTCAAAAAATGCTGTTAGAATTTTATTTCGGAGCAAAACCTGGCAAAATAACTGGTTAATATCTAGTTACCTTTTTATTTTCTAACAATTAACATGCAAAAATAGCAACACTTCAGTCTTTGAAAAAGCATGTTTTTATACAAAAACTGTCAGACCGGCATATTGTTTTTGTGCTGACAAAATATCTTAGGCTGTCGGTGCAAATGATCAACATTTTTTCTGAACCTTCGCGATGTCTTAGGAACATTTTTAAGAAATTCTGAACAATGACAACACTTTAAATTTATTTTATAGGGAATCTTGTTTATCCATTTATATTTAAATTACAGGGTTCTGGATGTACTGTAATATAACCAAGGGCTAACACATTATCTGGTCAACATCATGGTGGTAACAACATGAACCACTCCTAAACACAGAACTACGGTCAACATGAACATTTGCCGTTTTTCCTGTAACAAAAGTAAAGTAAATTGTTGTTTAAGTGATTTGAATGTTTGCAATTTGTGATAATTGTGTGGTTAAAGTGATTAGACACCATATCCAGTCCCAGTTTGTTCTACAATTTCCCCCATAGTGTTCTAGTCCCAGTTTGTTCTACAATTTCCCCCATAGTGTTCTAGTCCCAGTTTGTTTTACGATTTCCCCCATAGTGTTCTAGTCCCAGTTTGTTTTACGATTTCCCCCATAGTGAAAAAAGTAAATGAGGTAAAAAAAAAGTGTTCCAAGTTTTGCCCCTTCATAGTTTGCACAATTTGTGCAAAAGCTTTAAACTTGACCAACCATTCAAGATATTCACATGAAACTTTGTGCACATGCTCAAAGTAACATTATTATGCTTACATGTAGGAAGGCTAATATCTATGGGTTTAATAATTGTTATAATGAGCTTTATCAGAATAGGAACCTGATGCCCCCAATAATAATGTACTTCCTCATTCAAGATATGACCATATAAGTCTGATGCCCCCAGTTGTAATTTTCCTACTCCTTCAAGACGTAACCATAGGAAACTGATGCCCCTAGTAGTAAATTCTTTACTCCTTCAAGATATAACCATAGGGCCCTTTTGCCCCGATAGTAATATACTAACTCCCTCAAAATAGTTATTTACATACTCTTTCAAGACATAACCATAGGATCCCAGCTGATGCAACCTAAAAGTAATTTACATATCCTTTAAGACATTACCATATTAATCTAAATCCATCCAATAGTTATTCACTTACTCCTTCAAGATACAACCATAGGAACCGGATGCCACCCAATAGGTATTTACTTACTCCTTCAAGATATAACCAAAGGAACCTGATGCCCTTTTATAGTAATTTACATATTTACATATGCTATAAGATATAATCATAGGAACCTGATGTCCCCAAATAGTAATTTACACACTCCTTCAAGATATAACCATTGGAACCTGATGTTCCCGAAAGTTATTTACATACTCCTTCAAGATATAACTATAGGAACCTGATGTCTCCCAAAAGTAATTTACATACTTCATCAAGATATAACCATTGGAACCTGATGTTCCCGAAAGTTATTTACATACTCCTTCAAGATATAACCACTGGAACCTGGTGTCCCCAATAGTAATTTACATACTCCTTCAAGATATAACCACTGGAACCTGGTGTCCCCAATAGTAATTTACATACTCCTTCAAGATATAACCACTGGAACCTGGTGTCCCCAATAGTAATTTACATAGTCCTTCAAGATATAACCACTGGAACCTGGTGTCCCCGAATAGTAAGTTACATACTCCTTCAAGATATAACCATTGGAACCTGATTCCCCTAATAGTAATTTACAAACTCTTCAAGATATAACCATTGGAACCTGATTCCCCTAATAGTAATTTACAAACTCTTCAAGATATAACAAAAGGAATCTGGTGCCACTCAATAGTAATTTAAATACTCCCTTAAGATATTACCATTGGAACCTGACGCCCTTAATAATATATTACATACACTTTCAAGTTATAACCATAGGAACCTGATGTCCCGAATAGTAATTAACTTACTCCTTCAAGCTATAACCATTGGAACCTGATATCCCCTAAAAGTAAGTTTTACTCACTCAAGATATAACCATAGGAACCTAATGTCCCCAATAGTAATTTACTTACTCTTTCAAGATATAACCATTTGAACCCGATGCACCCCAATAGTAAATTACATACTCCCTCAAGATATAGCCATTTGAAGCTGATGCCCCTAATAGTAAATTACATACACCTTCAAGATATAACCACTGGAACCTGATGCACCCGATGGTAATTTATATACTCCCTTAAGATATAACCATTGGAACCTGTTGCCCCAAATCGTAGTTTACATGCACCTTCAAGATATAACCATTTAAACCCGATGACCCCAAATAGTAATTTACATACTCCCTTAAGATATAACCATTTGAATCTGATGCCCCCCCCCCCCCCCCAATAGTAATTTACATACTCCCTTAAGATATAACCATAAGAACTTGATGCCACCAATATTAATTTACATACTCCCTCAAAATATAACAATAGGAACCTCATGCCCCCATTGAAATTTCCTTACTGACTCAAGATACGAACATAGAAATTTGGTGTTCCCAAAAAGTAATTTACATACTCCTTCAAGGTATAACCATAGGAACCTGATGTCCCGCAAAATTAATTTACTTACTCCTTCAAGAAGATATAACCATTGGAACCTGGTGTCTCCTACAAGTAATTTACTTACTCACTCAAGATATAAACATAGGAACCTGTTGTTTGCCAATAGTAATTTACATACTCCTTAAAGATAAAACCACTGGAACCTGGTGTCCCCAATAATAATTTACTTGCTCCTTCAAGATATAACCACTGGAACCTGATGCCCCCGATGGAAATTTACATACTCCCTTAAGATATAACCATTGGAATTTGTTGCCCCCAATCGTAGTTTACATGCACCTTCAAGATATAACCATAAAAACCTGGTGTCCCCAATAGTAATTTACTTACTCCTTCAAGATATAACCATTTGAGCCTGATGCCCCCCATAGTAATTTACTCACACCTTCAAAATATAACCGTAGGAATATAACCATAGGAACCTATTGCCACCAATAAGAATTTACATAGTCCCTCAAGATATAACCATTGGAACCTGATGCCCCCATTGTAATTTACTTACTCACTAAAAGATATAAAGATAGGAACCTGGTTTCCCCCAATATTAATTTACGTACTCCCTCAAGATATAACTAAAGGAACCTGATGCCCCCCCCCCCCCATTGTAATTTACTTACTCACACAAGATATAAACATATGTCTTTCAAGATCATTAATGCACATATGATCCTGATTCACCACCAACAACATTTAACTCAAGCCTTTAAAATTTAACCATAATTAGGTACCTGATCATCCGAAGTTCCAAATTGCCTTGTCCTTCAAAATCATATTTACCATAAGAACCTTATCAAGATCATAATAAACATAGGAACCTGATGCCCCTCTTAAACAGGAATTTACTTAAAAATCAAGATCATAATACACATAGGAACCTAATGCACTCTGAAATAGCAATTTACTCAAAATTCAAGACCATAATACACTTAGGAACTTGATGCCCCCTTAAATTATTCAATCTATTTTAATTTAATTTAAATTAACTCAATATTTAAGATCATAATAAACATTGAAACCTTATGCCGGCTGAAATAGCAATTAACTCAAAATTCAAGATAATAATAAAGATAGGAACCTGATGCCCCCCTTTTCAATATCATAATAAACATAGCAACTTGATGTCCCAAGATTCAAGATACAAGAATCTTTATTTAAAGTCGGGTATGTGTTAACAAGAAACATTAGCTCAATGAGCTATTTTCCGACATGAATAACAGACATACATAACATATCATAAAATAACAATGAGCTTGTGACCTGGAAGGTGTCCCTAAAACAGCAATTCAATATATTACAAAAGTTATTTGATGCCAGCTGACAACAATTTCCTCCATTTTTCCAGAATAAAGTACACTATTTTCCTGCCAAAAGCATTTTTTGTATCTTCAGCAGAATAACTAAAACCCTTGTGACTTCCAACACTAACTTTCCCTGTCATAAACAAAAAAGGCACCTGAAGCCGGCAAACAACATTTTCTATATCCCTACCTGATTTAACAACACATGTCTCTATTTTATGTTTATAATGTATATGTGAACTGCAGCAGACAGCAACGTGTCTCATGTCAATGTTAAAATCACATCAATAAATGCTAATTGATGAGTAATATTTCATAAAATGTAAAATGACACCTTGAAACTGCCATGGACCTTAAAAACACATCACACAATGACCAACACCATTCTGTTTAAGTCACATGAAACTATGACATCATATTTACTGCACAGCCTTATTCTACTTGTTTCAGAGTAATGCAATTTTGTACATTGAATCAGTCAATGACTTTCAAGAAAGGATGTATACTAGTTGTCACAATTTTCATTTAAGGAGAGAGAGATAATTTCATTGCCACTATCTATTTAAGTGGCTTTTAGTCATTCTGTTGTATCCACATTTTAGCTTCTTGTCTGTTTTTTTTTAAGATAAGTGCTTTAT
This sequence comes from Mya arenaria, assembly GCF_026914265.1. NCBI lineage: Eukaryota > Metazoa > Mollusca > Bivalvia > Myida > Myidae > Mya > Mya arenaria. The sequence continues at coordinate 21,489,905 of NC_069123.1, read as the reverse complement.
TGTTATAGCTTAGGTGTCTCATTGGTGTCTTTGTACGAACCTTTAACCTAAGCAATCCCTTAAAAAACGCTTAAGATAATCAAATGAAACTTAGTACACATGCTTTTAGATAAAATACACCCATGTTCAACAAGTTCCATATTTGGACTTTAAAAACTATTCGGAACAAAATCATGCACAGACTTATTTCGGCTTAAACTTTATAACCATTCATTGTATTAACATAAAACTATGGGCAAATTTCACTTGATAAAAGACGCACTTGTGTAGCAAGACCCATAACTCTTGATATACAAATGGTTGAGTTATGTCCCTTGACAGTTCGAAAAAGAGATGCAAAAACCTAAACATGGCCATTACCTCAAATTTAAACATTTTATTGATATAAGTAAGAAATGTTGAGTTTCGCCCTGTATTGATAAAAAAGGATGAGCGTTCTCTTTTTGTAGACAGCAATGACATGATATTAAGATTTTTGTATCCACTTTTTTGTTCTTTTTTCCAACAGCAACTGTCTTCTTATACAAAAAATGTATTTTGGTTTTTAGACTATCTGCGCATGCGCGCAGGTAGTCTTAAGACCACAAACTCCAAAGAACTACTATTCATGTCGTTTTAACCCATTTTTTTGTCTCAATGTGCTGTATGTTTAGTAGCAGAATGACGTCGAAACCATAAAAATAGATTATCCGAGTATGAGTTCTTGCTTGTTCGGCTATTTCCGCGCTGTATTTCTGTATTACGGCGTTTTATTTTTAGAATATAACTATTTATAGATCGTTATATTTATCAGATTAGTGTGGGTCAAAATAATAGATGCTCTGGTAGGAAGGTAACATACTGATATTCACTCTGAGCTCAGACAAGATGTTTTAGAAATTATTACCGACCGCAAGTGTACCATCGCCTTCAGGGTTTGTTATTATAACCTTGTGTGGCCATGAAGCACGCTTATTTGTAAGGGTGAATTTCTAATATAACTTTTATGATATAAGAAACAAAATGATTGTCTGAAAGTCAAAATAGTTGTATCCCAGGTTTCGCGTTGCTAATGCTTCAAATGCTATGATTTTCCTGCTATACAAAAACAATATACTATTCATTCTATGATTTTTAGGCGTATACTTTTCTAATAAGATGTTCACATTTTTTGTGTAAACGCTTCGTTCCCGTGTATACTTGGCATAGGTTTAAACATTAACCTTTCAATTTATTCTTACACACATTCCCTGATACGACAGTGAGTTATGCATACTTTTGATGAAGCAAAGTAGTTCGGATTTAACCTGTAAAACACCCAAAGCGTGCGAAGCATTCATAACAGCACTAGTATTATTTCTACACAGATACTTACATAAAACATAAATAACATTTATTTATCAATAATAATTGAAAAGGCACAATCATATTCCTATTCTTAGAACAGACAATTTCCGATAATCTAGAAATAGTTTCAACTACATTAACTGATTGATTTTCTAAAAATAGTTTCTACATACATTAACTGACCACATGTTTGCCCTCACCGCGGGAAAACGGCCATCTGATAAGCTCTGCATTTTCAATCGAATAGGAATTATTGCTAAAAATAAAATCATTTACCTTTAACAGTTAAAACGTGTATGTTCAAAAAACTTGCATAACGTATGATATATAATCAAAGCACTAAAAATCTTTAGAAGCGATTGAAAGGGGCATGCATTGTCAGGGGCGTAGCAAGCGTTACGCACTTACGCATGTGCGTAACATTATTTTGAAAAATGAAAGGTCGAGGGCTAAGTTAAAAATTGATATCAGAATAAAAGGAAGAGCAGCCAAAGAAAACGTTGCTTCCCTGTGATAGATAGCTTTCTGATCCGAGATCAATCACTTGGTAACTACAAAGTCGGCGGCCTCGAACCTATTAATCCCTCCAAATACACCTCAGAGCTTTAACATGTTCGTCCCACTTTCCATTGTTTTTCACTGGGTAGACCCCCCCCCCGAACCCCCAACCGGCTACAGGGATATTCCCCATCCCACACCCTCCCCCTTTAGTGCGTAACATTCGGTAAAGTCTGACTACGCATCTGATTGTATCTTTAAATACATGGGGATACGTCGACTTAAGTGATAAGCTGTGCATCTTGAATGGAATTATTGCTGAAGTTGTTTGTAAGAAAATGATTTTCCTTAAACAAAACATGTATGTTCATTAAAGGAAATGATATATGATGTATTGTATTTTCCTATCGTATGATATCTAATAAAAGCAAAAATCTTTAGCATGCATTGTCACATTAAATACATGGGGAGGGGGGTTTACGACGATTGAAGTGACATTTACATAAACAAAATGACACAAGACGCCATAAAATAGGTAAAGATGTTGTTGTTTCCTCGCCCAGTGTGGGCAAAAGCGCTCTTGGCCCTCGGCACATTTTTCACTTTTATCAATGTGCCCTTCACCCATTCCCATAGTTCAAATAAAATTTGCAGCTCTCACATATTTGCCCGCAGATAGTCAGTCTTTCAGCGCCTCGCGCTTTGATTGAACTAGTTGTTGTTATGTTTGCAATTTTTGCATAGTTTGAAAACTTTGAAATTGAATTACTGATAGCTGTTACTGTAAGTTTTATTTAGGACTGAAAATGGATAGATAGCAATTGAAAGAACAGGCTTGACATGGAAATTAGACAGGGTTATTTTACATCATGACAACCTACCCATACACAAGGCAAGATACACTTAGCAGGAGATAGGTAGGTCTTCATGGATTTGAGCTACAGATTCATAAATGTTTTTCCCAGGCCAAATAATTACAAAGGAGATCACCGATCAGTGTTCGCATATTTGAAAGAGCGTTATACAACGTAACACAATGGATGAAAAGGCATGTGAATGTGGATAATACATTAAGCTGTTATTTCAAGAGGATGCACCTGCTACTACAGGATGACAGTGTTCAACAATATAGTGACCCCCTGCCAGCGCTTCGTGATGTCTTTGGTTACATTTGTCGTTTGTATATCTTTGATATTTTATTTTTATACTTTTTATATTTAACCAGGTTTTCACAAAGTGAAACCTGGTTATTAGAAGGACGAACGTCGTTTTAGGGCATGCGGGTGCGCGGCCGGGCGGCCGGGCGGCGTCAGACTCTCCTATGAAACTAAATAACTTTAGTTAGGGTTGACAAATCTTGACCAAACTTGGTCTATAGAAAGAGTTTATGGATACCTTTCATGGGATTGCGTTTGGGGTCCCTAGGGTCAAGGTCACTGTCACTAAAATAGAAAAAAGTTCGAAACTGAATAACTTTAGTTACGGTTGACATATCTTGAATAAACTTGGTCTATAGGAAGCGTTTATAGATACCTTTCATGGGATTGCATTTGGGGTCCCTAGGGTCAATGTCAAGGTCACTGTTACTAAAAAAAGAAAAACGGTTGAAACTAAATGACTTTAGTTTGGTTCCACATCTCTTGACCAAACTTGGTATAAAGGAAGAGTTTATGGATACCTTTCATGGGATTGCGTTTGGGGTCAATAGCTCAAGGTCAAGGTCACTGTTACTAAAAATAGAAAAAAAACAGTTGAAACTGAATAACTTTAGTCAGGGTCCACATATCTTAAATAAACTTGGTTTAAAGGAAGGGTTTATGGAACCCTGTCATGGGATTGTGTTTGGGGTCAAGGTCACTGTTACTAAAAATAGAAGAATGGTTGAAACTGAATAACTTTAGTCAGGGTTCACATATCTAGACCAAACTTGGCGTTTCTTGTTATTCTTTGTAAAGCAACATTTTATTGTGATGATTTTTTGTACCTTTCTTTTTCTTAGTAAAATGTACTCCCCAAAACCGCTTGTGTATATCAAATTACGTTCAAACATCCAACTATTGCTATGACCTGGGTTTGTTGAAAGCTGTTAGCTATCTGTAAAGTAACTTCTAACTAGTATATTGTTTAAACTGAATTTGTTTAAAGCTTTTGCTGGCAGCCAGGATCTGTGTATTAAGTGACTATTTACCATAGTCGTGTTAGCTATGATCTATGTATTATGTTTTTTTTTAACCAGTTTCAGGTAAACTAAGATAGTATTTGGCTCTTTTTGAGGCAGCTAAGTTATTATTGAAATGTTTTGTTGTAACCTTAGTTTGATTTTGGCTCCTTTTTGACAGCCATGATGTATGTTTAAATTGACTTTTTCAAATATTATGTTACCTTATGTCATTGTTGAACTACAATGCGGTTTGCAATTTAAGTTTATATTGAATTTTGTGCGAGCCATGACCAATGTATTCAGTTTCTAGTGATCTGCTATGTATGCTACCTTAGTTTGTATTCTTCTCGTTTTTGCAGCCATAATTCAAGCATTACTTTAATACAGAACTGCTATAGATCTTGTAACCTGAGTTTGTATTTGGCTCTTTTTGTGGCAGCTATGATCTGTACATTATGCCATTATTGAACAGGTATATTGAAACCTCAGTTTGTATTTGGCTCTTTTTGTGACAGCCATGATCTGTGTATAATATCATTATAAAACAGGTATATTAGTACCTCAGTTTGTATTTGGCTCTTTTTGTTGCAGACCTGATCTGTGTATTATGCCATTATTTAACAAGCATATTGTTACCTCAGTTTGTATTTGGCTATTTTTGTGGTTGCCATGATCTGTGTATTATGTCATTATTGAACATGTATATCGGTACCTCGGTTTGTATTTGGCTCTTTTTGTGGCAGCACTGATCTGTGTATTATGTCATTATTAAACAGGTATATTGAAACCTCAGTTTGTATTTGGCTCTTTTTGTGGCAGCCATGATCTGTGTATAATATCATTATAAAACAGGTATATGAGTACCTCAGTTTGTATTTGGCTCTTTTTGTTGCAGCCCTGATCTGTGTATTATGTCATTATTTAACAAGCATATTGTTACCTCAGTTTGCCTTTGGCTCTTTTTTGTTGCAGCCCTGATCTGTGTATTATGCCATTATTAAACAGGTATATTGTTACCTCAGTTTGTATTTGGCTATTTTTGTGGTTGCCATGATCTGTGTATTATGTCATTATTGAACATGTATATCGGTACCTCGGTTTGTATTTGGCTCTTTTTGTGGCAGCACTGATCTGTGTATTATGTCATTATTAAACAGGTAAATTGTAACCTCAGTTTGTATTTGGCTCTTTTTGTGACAGCCATGATCTGTGTATAATATCATTATAAAACAGGTATATTAGTACCTCAGTTTGTATTTGGCTCTTTTTGTTGCAGCCCTGATCTGTGTATTATGTCATTATTTAACAAGCATATTGTTACCTCAGTTTGCCTTTGGCTCTTTTTTGTTGCAGCCCTGATCTGTGTATTTTGCCATTATTAAACAAGTATATTGTTACCTCAGTTTGTATTTGGCTCTTTTTCGTGGTTGCCATGATCTGTGTATTATGTCATTATTGAACAGGTATATCGGTACCTCGGTTTGTATCTGGCTCTTTTTGTGGCAGCACTGATCTGTGTTTAATGTCATTATTAAACAGGTAAATTGTAACCTCAGTTTGTATTTAACTCCTTTTTTGTGGCAGCCATGCTCTGTGTATTATGTCATTTTTGAAAAGGTATATTGGTACCTCAATTTTTATTTGGCTCTTTTTGTGACAGCTATGAACTGTGTATTATGTCATTATTGAACTGGTTTATTGTTATGACATTTAGTATGTGGCCTGTTTGTCGCAACGAAAAGCAATCTGTGTATAATGTCATGATTGAAAAGGTATTAGATTACCTCAGTTGTATTTGGCTCTTTTTGTTACAGCCATGATCTGTGTTTTTAATCATTATTGAACAGTTATATTTTTACTTCAATTTCTAATTTTCTCTTTTTGCTGCAGCCATTATCAGCGTATTTTGTCCATATTGGACAGGTTAATTGGTACCTTAGTTTGTATTTGCTCTATTTGTGACAGCCATGCCCTGTGTATTATATCATTATTAAACAGGTATATTGGTAATTCAATTTATATTTGGCTCTTTTTGTGACAGCCATGCTCTGTGTTTTATGTCATTATTGAACAGGTATATTGGCACTTTGTATTTTTTTTGTGTGTGGCAGCCATGATCTGTGTTTTTTATCATTATTGAACAGGTATATTTTTACCTGAGTTTGTAATTTGCTATTTTCGTGACAGCCATGATCAGTGTATAATATTTTCCATATTGAACAGGTATATTGATACCTTAGTTTGTATTTTGCTCTTTTTGTGACAACCATGCTCTGTGAATTATGTCATAATTGAACAGGTATATTAGTACGTAAGTTTGTATTTTGGTCTTTTTGTGGCATCCATTGTCTGTGTACTATGTCATTATTGAACTGTTTTGTGCAGCAAGATCCGAGTATTTTATCATTATTAAACAGCTATATTTTGAACTTTTTGTGACAGCAATGATCCGTGAATTTTCCCATTATTGAACAGGTATATTGGTACCTAAGTGTGTATTTAGCTCTTTTTGTTACAGCCATAATCTGTGTATTTTGTCATTATTGAACGGATTATTCGTACCTCAGTTTGTATTTGGCTCTTTTTGTGACAGCCATAATATGTGTACTATGTCATTATTGAACTGGTACATTGGTACCTCTGTTTGTATTTGGCTCTTTTTGTGGCAGCCATGATCTGTGTAATATGTAATTATTGAACAGGTATATTTGTGCCTCAGTTTGTATTTGGCTCGTTTTGTGATAGCCATGACCTGTATTATGTCATTATTGAACATGTTTATTGTTATGTCATTTTGTATGTGGCTCTTCTTGTGGCAGCACAGAGTTATCTGTGTATTTTGTATTTATTGAAAAGGTTTTAGGTTACCTCAGTTTGTATTTCGCTTTTTTATGGCAGGCATGATCTGTGTATTATGCCATTATTAAACGGGTATATTGGTACCTCAGTTTGTATTTGGCTCTTTTTGTGACAGCCACAGTCTGTGTATGATATAAGTATTGAACAGGTATATTGGTACCTCAGTTTGTATTTGGTTCTTTTTGTGGCAGCAATGACCTGTGTAATATGTCATTATTGAACAGGTATATTGGTACCTCTGTTTGTATTTGGCTCTTTTTGTGGCAGCCATGATCTGTGTATTTCATAATTATGATTGAACAGGTATATTGGTACCTCAGTTTGTATTTGAGCCATGATTTGTATATTATGTCATTATTGAACAGGTATATTGATACCTCAGTTTGTATTTGGCTCTTTTTGTGATAGTTTTGATCTATGTATTTCATCATTATTGAACATGTATATAGCTTACGAAGTGTGCATCTGGCTCTTTTTCCTGTTAGCTATGAATCTGTATTATGCTATTTTTGGAACTGGTCTGTTGCTGTTTGATTTTGGCTCCTAATGTGGCAGCCATGATCAGTTTATTTTATCCTAATTGATAAGGTAAAATATTAACTCAATTTTTTATTTAGAGTATTTTATGGAAAACCAGCCCTGTTTTTTTAATAAACAAACATAAGCACTCATGCAAACCAACGCTGCATAACCCTGTCCTTTAATATACATGTATAAGCATTAAAACCACCATGCCTTTCAACAGCACATAACTATGTCCTTGAATATATAAACGTTAAAGGCCTTCGTGTCTTTCAACAACACGTAACACAATCCTTTTATGTGTAAACATTGAAGAACCAATTTATACATGCAACACGTTGCCATGCCTCTTAATATATAAAGATTAAAGTCCCTATGTTAACTAACTGCATATACGTAATCCTGTCTTTTCGTGTATGAACATAGGACCCAGTGTCGTTCAATAAAACGTCACAATGTCCTTTGATATGCATACATATAAGGCCCCGATGTAAACCACAACAACACGTATCCATGTCCTTTAATATATGAAGGTAAAAGGCCCTATGTTTTACCACAGCATACAATCCTGTATTTTCATGTCTAAATATAGGATCCAGTGTCTTCTTAAAATAAGTAACTTTAATATATAAGCAATGTAGTCCCCCATTAAACAATAACACTTGTCCGTAAATGTATAAATATTCCCTGATGTAAATTGATAACACATAACCCTGTACTTTAATATATAAACGTTGGTCCCAATTGATTACAGCAATATTTTACGCGGCTTTTTAATAAAATTACACAGTCCTCCATGTAAACAAACAACACGTAGTCCTCTCCTTTATATAGACATTTAAAGGCCCCGATGTAAACAAAATGTACACCTGTCCCTTAGATATTGTTATAATTCCCCATCTAAACGACAACATGTTATCATTTTCTTTTAATGTATAAACATTGGTCCTAGTTTCTTCTAACAACACCTTACATTGCCTTTAATATACAATCATTGAATGAAAGCCCCAATGTTAACCAACAACACACAACCCTGTCTTGCAATGTATGAACATCAAAAAGGCCAAAATGTAAAACAAACACTCGTAACCTTGTTATTGAATATATAAACAAATGGCCCCAATGTCGGTCTAATGTATAAACATATCATGATGCATTCAGACAAAATGTAACCATGTTCTCTTTAGAAGACCCGCATGTAAACCAACAACACTTTATCCTGTTGTTCGTTTATAAATATAGAAGGCCCAAATAGACTACATGCAACTCTCTCCCTTGAATTATAACCGTTTAAATATCCACACCTTTATGACAAACACGTTATCTGGTCCTACAATATATCAACATTCAAGGTCCAAATACATTCCATCAACACGTTACCCAGTCCTAAATATATACACATAAAATTCCCCAATCTAAACCACCAACATGCTACTGAGTCCTAAAATACAAAAACAAAACATTTAAGGTCCTCATCTAAACCACCAGCATGTTACCCGGTCCTAAAATATAAAAACATTAATAATCATCATCTAAACCAACAAAACGTTACCTCGTCTTTAAATATATAACAATAAAGGACCCAATTAAAAATATAATGGTCCTCATCTTAACAACCAACATGTTACCCGGTCCTAAAATATAAAAACAAACAATCAAAGGTCGTCATCTAAATCAATAGCATGTTCGCACCAACACGTTACCCAGTCGTAAAACATATAAACAATAAAGGTCCTAATCTAAACCAAAAACACGTTAACCTACTTAAAATATATAAACATTAAAGGTCCTTATCTAAACCACCAAACCACGCATTACCATGTCATTTAATATATAAACATTAAGAGTTCAAATCTAAACCACCAACACGTTACCCTGTCCTTTAATATATGAACATCAAAGGTCCCAATCTAAATCACCAACACATTACCCAGGTCTTATATACATAATATATCAACATTAAAGTTCCAAAATTTAAACCACCAACACGTAACCCTGCCCATTAATACATAAATTTAAAGGTCCCAATCTAAACCACCAACGATTTACCCTGTCCTTAAATATGAAACATTAAACGTCCCCAATCTAACAAAAAAAAACTCGTAACCCTGTCCTTAAATATATCAACATATAAAAGGTACAAAATCTTCACCACCAACTTGTTACCCTGTCCTTCAATATAAAAAAACAACATTAACATTCCCAACTCTAGACCATTAGCACGCCCTTAAAAACATAAACATTAACGGTTTCAAATCTAAACCAACAACATGTAACCATGTATAAACATTAAAGGTCCAATCTAACCCACCTAAACGTTACCCTATCCTTAAATATATAAACATTAAATGTCTCAACAACATGTAACCCTGTCCTTAAATTAATAACATTTAAGGTTCTAAATCTTTTCCACCGACACGTTACCCTGTTCCTATATATGCAAACATTAACGTTGACATAGTAAAACCATCAACACATTTCCCTGTCTTTAATACATAATTATTTAAGGTTCCGAATCTAAATCAATAACATGTTACCATGTCCTTAAATATATAAAGAGACCCAATCGAAACTTCCAACACGAAACCCTGTCCTTGAGTATGAAAATGATTTAAAGGTTCCAAATCTAAACCAACACGTTACCCTATCCTTAAATATATGAAAATCAAAGGTCCCGGTCGAAATCACCAACATATTAACAAGTTCTTAAATATACAAACATTAAAGGTTCAAAATCTTTATCAACAACACGTTACACTGTCTTTAAATATAAAAACACAAACGGTCTCAAATTTAAACCACCAACACCTTTCCCTGTCCCTAAATGCATAAACATCAAATGTCCCTATCTAAATCACCAACACGTAACCCTGTCCTTAAATATGAAACTATTAACGGCCCCATATTTAAACCATCAACACGTTTCTCTATTCTTAATGATATAACCATTAAAGGTCCCAAATCTTAACCAAAAACACGTTACCCTGTCCTTAAATATGTAAACATAAAAGGTTCCTAATCTAAGACAACAACAAGTAACCCTTTCCTTCAATATATATAAACATTAAAGGTTCCAAATCTTAACAACGAACACGTTACCCTGTCCTTAAATATATAAACATTAACTGTCCCAAATCTAAACCAACAACATGTAACTCGTTATCCTGTCCTTAAAAATATAAACATCAAAAGACCCAAACTTAACCATAAACACAATGCCCTGTCCTTAGATATAAAAGTATTTAAGGTTCCAAATCTAAGCCAACAACACATTACCCTGTCCTTAAATATATAAACTTCAAAGTTTGTAATCAAAATCATCAACACTCTACCGTGTCTTATAATATAAAAAACATTAAAGGTCCCAAATCGAAGCCACCAACACATTGCCCTGTCCTTAAATATATAAACGTTCAAGATTCCAAATCTGATCAAACAACCCGTTTCCCTGTCCTTAAATATATGAACGTCAAAGGTCCCAATCTAACCAATCATCACGTAACACTGTCCTTATATATATAAACATCAAAGGTCCCAATCTAAACTAACAACACGTTTCCTTGTCCTTAAATATATAAACAGCAAAGGTCCCAATCTAGACAAACAAAACGTAACACTGTCCTTAAATATATAAACAATGAAGGTCACAAATTTAAAACAGCAACACGTTTGCCTGTCCTTAAATCTATATGAATATAAAAGGTACCAAATCTAAACAAAAACACTTTACCCTGTCCTTGAATATATAAACATTAAAGGTCCCGAATCTAAACCTACTACACGTTTCATTGTCTTTAAATATGTACATATAAAAGGTCGAAATCTAACCAACCACCTAACCCTGTACCACCAAGACATTACCCTGTTTTTAAATATAAAAACATCCCAAATCTAATCCAACACCTCATTGCCTTGTCCTTGAATATATAAACTTCCTAGGTTCCAAATCTAAACCAACAAAACGCTTCCCTGTCCTTAAATGTATTAACCTCAAAGCTCCCAATCTAACCAAACAACACGTTACTTTGTCCTTAAATATATAAATATTAAAGGTTCCAAATCTAAACTAACAATATGTTACCTTATCCTTAAATACCACATTAACCGGTCTCTAAATACAAAAACCAATTAAGGGTCCCAAGTTTAGACCAGCAACACGTTTCCCTGAACTTAAAGATATGAATAATTATTGTTCCAAATTTAAACCAACAACATGTTACCATGTCTTTAAATACATATACATTAAAGGTCGCAATCTAAACCACCAACACGTTATCTGGTCCTGAATCTAAACCATGAATATGTTACCCTGTCCTTTAATATAAAAATTAAAGGTTCCAATCGAAAGGACTAACGCGTTACCCTGTCCTTAAATATGAAAACATTAAATATCCCAAATCTAAACCGTCAACACGTTAACCTGTCCTGAATTATAAAATCATTAACGGTTCCAAATCTAAACCACCAACACTTACCCATATCCTTAAATATATGAACATTAAAGGTTCCAAATCTTAACGAACAACAGTTAACCTTGTCCTTATTTATATGAACATTAAAGGTCCCAAATCTGAACCATCAACACTTAACCCTGTTTTTAAATATAAATAATATCAAAGGTTCCAAATCATAACCAACAACACTTTACACTGTCCTTAAATATATAATTATTAAAGGTTCCAAATATAAACCACCAACTCGTTTCCCTGTCCTTAAATATTTAAACATAAAAAGGTCCCAAATCTAAACAAACAATACGGAACCCTGCCCGAAAATATAGAAATATTAAACGTTTTAAATAATAACCACCAACACATTACCCTTTTCTTAAATAGAAAACGATTAACGGTCCGAAAATTTAAACCAATAACATGTTACCATGTTCTGAAAGTTATAAACATCAAAATTCCCAATGAAAACCACCAACACGATAACATGTCCTTAAAAATTAAAATATTCCAAATCTCAACCTTCAACATGTAACCGGGTTCTTAATTATTTGAACATCAAAGGTCCAACTCAAAATCACCAACTTATTGATTACCAAGTCCTTGAATATAATATAATATTAAAGGTCCCAAGGATAAAAAAAGCGACACGTTTTCCAGTCTTAAAATATATGAATTTTAAAGGTTCCAAATTCAAACCAACAACTTGTTACCCTTTCTTAAATATATAAACATCAAAGGTCGCAATCTTAACCACAAACACGTTATCCGGTCCTTAAATATATAAACATTAAAGGTCCCCAATCTAAAGTACCAACACGTTTCCCTGTCCTTAAATATATATACATCAAAGGTCCTAATCTAAACCACCAACACCTTACCCAATCCTTAAATATATATACATCAATGGTCCTAATCTAAATCACCAACACCATACCCAATCCTTAAATATATAAACATCAATGGTTGCAATCTTAACCACGACCACATTACCTGGTCCTTAAATATACAAACATTAATGGTTCCAAATCTAAACCACCAATACGTTTCCCTGTCCTTAATTATTCAAACATGTAAGCTCCCGAATCTTAACCAACAACTCGTAACTCTGTCCTTCATTATAAAAACATTCAAGGTTCCGAAACTAAACAAACAACACGATTTCCTGTCCTTAAATATATAACCATCAAATGTCCCAATCTAAACCAAAAACACTTTACCCTGTCCAGAAATATGAAAACATTAAAGGTCCCAAATCTTAACCAATAACACGTTACCCTGTCCTTAATAATATAAACATAAAAGGTCCAAAATCTAAAACAACAACAGATTACCCTGTTCTTACATATATAGACATTACAGGCTCCAAGTCTAAACCAACAACAAGATAACCTGTTCTTAAATATATAAACATCAACGGTCCCGATCTATACCAACAACACGTAATCCTGACCTCAAATATATAAACATCAAATGTCCTAATCTAAACCAACATCACTTTACCCTGTCCAGAAATATGAAATCATTAAAAATCCCAAAATTAAACCAAAAACACGTTGCCCTGTCCTTAAATATGTAAACATAAAAGGTCCAAAATCTAAGACAACAACTCGTAACCGTGTCCTTAAATATATAAACACTATAAGTTCCAAATCTTAACCACAAACACGTTACCCTGTCCTTAAATATATAAATATTATTTGCCCCAAATCTAAACCAACACAACATTATTCGTTATCCTGTCCTTAAATATATACACATCAAAATACCCAATCTTAACCCCCAACACGATACCCTGTCCTTAGATATGAAAGTATTTAAGGTTCCAAATCTAAGCCAACAACACATTACCCTGTCCTTAAATATATAAACTTAAAAGGTACCAATAAAAATCATCAGCATTCTACCCTGTCCTTAAAAAACATTAAAGGTCCCTAAATCGAAGCCCCCAACACATTTCCCTGTCCTTATATATATAAACATTCAAGATTCCAAATCTAAACAAACAACACGTGTCTCTGTCCTTAAATATATAAACATCAAAGGTCCCAATGTAACCAAACAACAAGAAGAAATATTGCTAAATGATATTTTAAAATTACAAAGTAATATGACGGAAGATAATAAAGAACAGTTATTAATTCTAGAGACTGAGTTGAATGAATTAAAAAGCAATAAGCTTAAGGGCTTTGTTATTAGATCTAGAGCAGACTGGATAGACAATGGCGAGAAGGCTACCTCATATTTTTGCAATTTAGAAAATAAATCTATTTCTGATAAACACATACCCTTTATTGAAAAAAATGATGGTTCTTTTATTTATATAAAATAAATTTATATTTTATATATCTAAAGGAAAATAAACTTAACAATTCTTGAAAAATTGGAGACCTATTACTTTGCTTAACGTCATTTATAAGATAGCTTCAGGTAGCTTAGCAAATAGAATGAAAACTGTATTAGATGTTTTAGTTTCCAAAGACCAAACAGGATTTGTTAAAGGTCGGAATATAAGTAAAAACACTAGGTTATTGTATGATGTAATGAAATTGTGTGATGATAAAATAAAATTCCTGGACTCATTATGCTGATTGACTTTGAAAAGGCGTTTGATTCTATATCCTTTAATTTTATTGAGAAAACTTTAGCATTTTTTTAAGTTTGGTGACACTTTTAAAAGTTGGATTAAAATGTTTTTATATAATACTGAAGTTGCAGTTCAATTAAATGGATACTTGTCAGATTTTTTTAAAAATAGGTAGAGGTTGTCGACTGGAGATCCAATATTTCCATATTTATTTATTTTATGTGCATAAATATTTTCTATAAAGATAAGACATTGTGAAGACATAAAAGGTATATTCATGATGGAGAGGAATACAAGATTTCATTATTTGCGGACGATACAACTTTATTATTAGATGGTACATAGAAAACGGTGAAAACTTTCATAGAGGAGTTATATAGATTTTCACAATTTTCAGGTCTAAAAGTACATTTTGATAAGACAAAGTTGGTTTGGATTGGAACACAAAAATATTCTGCCAGATCTATTAAAACAAAATTTAAATTGTCATGGGGGATGCTAGATTTAAACTACTTGGTGTACATTTTGATGTAGATCTTAACAAAAGGTGTGACCTAAATTTTGATGAGAAACTGTTGAAAGTAAAGCATTGGATATTGGAAAAGAAGAAAACTAACACCTATAGGGAGACTAACTGTCGTAAAGACAATTTTATTACCACTGTTTACACACTTATTTATCAGCTTACCTAATCCACCAAATGCTTTTATGAAACAACTCAATGATTTATTCTCCGAGTTTGTATGGGATGGAAAACCTAAGATAAAAAGTACCGTATTTGTGAAAGATTTTACAGAAGGTGGTATTAAAATGATAGATGTAGCGAGTTATATGTATAGTTTTAAAGTAAAATGGCGTAAAAATTATATAGTACATAATGAAAGTAAATGTTTTAAAGTGATGGAGAGTTTATTTGATGTGGATAAGATGTTTGAATGTGGTAAAATGTATTGTGAAAATATTTGCCCAAAATTGTCATATGTTTTTTGGAAAGATGTTGTAAAAGCATATATGTTATATATAAATAAAATATGTATAGACACTGTAAAACAATTTTTGCATATGCCTTTATTCTATAACAATAACTTTAAAAATGGAAACTATGTAACACATTACCCTGTCCTTTAATAAATAGACATGCAAGGTTCCAAAACTAGACCAACAGCACGATTTCCTGTCCTTAATAGTATAAACATCAAAGGTCCCAATCCAAACAAACAAGACATGACCCTGTTCTTAAATGTATGAACATTAAAGGTTTTGAATCTAAACCACCATCATGTTCCCCTATCCAAATATGAAATGTCACAATCTTAGCCACCAAATAATTACCCGGTCTATAAAATCACTAAAAGCGCCAATCTAAACAATCAACTCGTCACCCTGTTCTTAAATATATTTATAAAGATCTAAAGTCTCAATCTTAATCAGGAATACGTTACCCGGTCCTTTATTGTATAAACATTAACGGTCCAAATCTAAACCACCGACACGTTTTCCTGTCCTTAAATATAAAAACATTAAAGGTCACAAGTTTAATCCAGTAACACATTTGCCAGTCCTTAAATATATGAATATTAAATATTCCATATTTAAACCAACAACATGTTATCAGTCCTTGAATATATATACATCAAACGTCGCAATCTTAACCACGAACACGTTACCCGGTCCTTAAATATATAAACATTAAAGGTCCCAAGTTTAAACCAACAACACATTACACTGTACTTAAATATATAAACATTAAAGGTCCCGATCTAAACCATCAACACGTTATCCTGTCCTTAAATATTTTAACATTCAAGGTTCCAAATCTAAATCAACAACACGTTACGCTGTGTAGAAATATGTAAACATTAAAGGTCGCAAATCTTAACCAACAACA
The DNA here is from genome assembly GCF_026914265.1 of Mya arenaria. Taxonomy (NCBI): domain Eukaryota; kingdom Metazoa; phylum Mollusca; class Bivalvia; order Myida; family Myidae; genus Mya; species Mya arenaria. The sequence continues at coordinate 21,473,616 of NC_069123.1, read as the reverse complement.
CGTTACCCTGTCCTTAAATATACAAACATTAAAGGAACCAAATCTAAGACAACAACAGAAAACCCTGTCCTTAAATGTATGGACATTAAAGGCTCCAAATCTAAACCAACAACACGTTTCCCTGTCCCTAAACATATACACATTATTTGAACCAAATCTAAGCCAACACAACGTAATTCGTTATCCTGTTCTATAAATATATACATCAAAACTTAACCTCCAACACGATACCCTGTCCTTAGATATGAAAGTATTTAAGGTTCCAAATCTGAGCAAACATCACATTACTCTGTCACAAAATATATAAACTTCAAAGGTTCCAATCGAAATCATCAACATTCTACCATGTCCTTTCATATAAAAACATTAAAGGTCCAAAATTGAAGCCACCAACACATTGCCCTGTCCTTTAATATATAAACTTTCAAGATTCAAAATCTGATCAAACAACACGTTTCCCCGTCCTTAAGTACTTAAACATCAAAGGTCCCAATCTAAACCAACAACACTTAACTAACCCCGTCCTAAAGTACTTAAACATCAAAGGTACCAATCTAAACGACAAACATGTTACAATTTCCTTAATTATGAAAACATTAAAGTTCCTTAATCTAAACTAACAACACTTTACCCTGTCATTAAATATGAAAACATTAAAGGCCCCAAACAACAACACGTAACCCTGTCCTTTATTATGAAATCATTAAAGGTCCCAAATCTAAACCATCAGCATGTTATCCTGTCCTTTAAAATATAAAAATGAAAGGTCCAAATTTAAACAATCAGCCTGTTATCCTGTCCTTTAATATTAAAAATATTAAAGGTCCTAAGTTTGAACAAACAACACATTATCTTGTCCTTATATATATAAACATCAAAGGTCCCAATCTAAACCACCAACACTTTATCTTATCCTTAAATATAACAACATTCAGGGTTCTAAATCTAAACCAACAAAACGCTACCCTGTCCAGAGAGATTAGAACATTTAAAGTCACAAATACAAAACAACAGAACGTTAACCTGTCCTTAAATATTTAAACATAAAAGGTCCAAAATCTAATACAACAACACGTTACCCTAGCCTTTAATATATATATATATATACATTAAAGGCTCCAAATCTAAACCAGCAACATGTTTCTCTGTCCTTAATTAAATAAACATTAAAAGTCCCAATCTATACCAACAACACGTAACCCTGACCTTAAATATATAAACATCAAATGTCTCAACCTAAACGATCAACACTTTACCCTGTCCAGAAATATGAAAATATTAAAGGTCTCAAATCTAAACAGACAAGACATTATCCTGTCCTTAAATATATAAACATAAAAAGTCCCAAATCTAAGACAACAACACGTAACCCTGTCCTTAAATATATAAATATTAAAGGTTCCGAATCTAAACCAACAACACGGAACTCGTTATCCTGTCCTTAAATATAAAAATATTAACGGTCCGAAATTTAAAGAATCAATTAGTTTCCCTGGCCTTAAATACATAAACATTAAAGTTTCCAAATCCAAACCAAAATAACGTTACCCTGTCGTTAAATATATAAACATGAAAAGACCCAAATTTAATCTTCAACACGATACCTTGTCCTTAGATATGAAAGTATTAAAGGTTCCAAATCTAAGCCAACAACACATTACCCTGACCTCAAATATATAAACTTCAAAGGTTCTGATCTAAACCATCAACACTCTTCCCTGTTTTTAAATATAAAAACATTAAAGGTCCGAAATTGAAGCCAACAACACATTTCCCTGTCTTTAAATATATAAACATTCAAGATTCCAAATCTGATCAAACAACACATTTCCCTGTCCTTTAATATATAAATACCAAAGGTCCCATTATCACTAAACAACACGTAACATTGTCCTTAAATATATAAACATCAAAGGTCCCATTCTCACTAATCAACACGTACCATTGTCCTTAAATATATAAACATCAAAAGTCCAAATTTAAATGACAAACACGTTACCCTGTCCTTAAATATGAAAACATTAAAGGTCTTAAACAACAACACGTAACCCTGTCCTGAAATATATAGACCTTAAAGGTTCCAAATGTAAACCACCAAAACGTTTACCTGTTTTTTAAGTTTGATATGAACATCAAATTTCCCAATCTAAATCAACAACACGTAACACTGTCCTTAAATATATAAACATGAAAGTCCCCAATCTAAACCAACAACACATTACCCTGTGCTTAAATATAAAAACACATTAACGTCCCAAATTAAAAGCTTCAGCATGTTTTCCTGGTCTTAAATACATAAACATTAAAGGTTCCAAATATAAACCAACAACATGTAACTCTGTCCTTTTATATATAAACATGAAAGGTCCCGATCTAAACCATCAACACGCAACCCTGTCCTTAAATAAATAAACATTAAAGGTTCCAAATCTTTATCTACAACACGTTACCGTGTCCTTAAAAAAAACATTAACGGTCCAAAATTTAATCCATGAACACGTTTCCCTGTCCTTAAATATATAGACATTTTAGGTTTTAAATCTAAACCAACAACACGTTTCTTTGTCCATGAATATATAAACATCAAAATACCCAATCTAAACCTCCAACACGATACCCTGTCCTTCAATATGAAATAATTATGGTTCCAAATCTAAGCAAACAAAACGTTATCCTGTCCTTAAATAAATGAACATTAAAGGTCCCTATCGATTTCACCAACACATTACTCGGTTCTTAAATATAAAAACAATAAAGGTCACAAATTTAAGCCAGCAACACGTTTGCCTGTCCTTTATTATATATGAACATAAAAGGTTCCAAATCTGAACAAAACGCACGCAACCCTGTCCTTAAATATATAAACATAAAAGGTTCCGAATATAAACCTACTACACGTTTCAATGTCTTTAAACATATAAACTGCCAAGGTTCCTAATCGAAACCAACAAAACGTTTCCCTGTTCTTCAATATATAAAACTCAAAGGTTCTAATCTAACCAAACAACACGTTACCTTGTCCTTAAATATATGAAAATTAAAGGTTCCAAACTAAACTATCAACACTTAACCCTGTTTTAAAATACAAAATAATTAAAGGTTCCAAATATAAACCAACAACACTAAATCCTGTCCTTAAATATATAAACTTGAAAGGTTCCAAATATAAACGACCAACTCGTTACCCTGTCCTTGAATATTTAAACATGATACGTCCGAAATCAAAACAAACAGCACGTAACCCTGCCCTTAAATATATAAACATTAAAGGTTTTAAATATTGACCACCAACACGTTTCCCTGTCCTTAAAAATATAAACATCAAAGGTCCCAATCTGAACCAGCAACACCTTACCCAGTCCTTAAATATATATACATCAAAGGTTCTAATCTAAACCACTAACACGTTACCCAATCCTTAAATATATAAACATCAAAGGTCCTAATCTAAACCACCAACACCTTACCCAGTCCTTAAATATATATAAAAACCAATGGTTGCAATCTTAACCACGAGCACATTACCTGGTCCTTAAATATAAAAACATTAAAGGTTCCAAATCTAAACCACCAACACGTAACCCTGTCCTTAAATATACAAACATTTAAGGAACCAAATCTAAGACAACAATAGAAAACCCTGTCCTTAAATGTATGGACATTAAAGGCTCTAAAGCTAAACCTTAATTATTCAAACACGTAAGCTCCCAAATTGAAACCACCAACACATTAAGCTGTCCTTTAATAAATAAACATTTAAGGTTCCAAACCTAAACCAACAACACGATTCCCTGTCCTTGAATGTATAAACATCAAAGGTCTCAATCCAAACCAACAATACATGACCCTGTTCTTAAATATATGAACTTTAAAAGGTTCTTAATCTAAACTACCATTATGTTCCCCTGTCCTAAAATATATAATATGAAAGGCCCTAATCTAAACCACTAAAAATACCTGGTCCTTAAGTATAAAATCATTTAAAGTTCCAAGCTAAACCATCAACCCTTCACCCTGTTTTTAACTATATAAACATCAAACGTTGCAATCTTAACCAGGAATACGTTAGCCGGTCCTTTAATGTATAAACAGTAATGGTCCCAATCTATACCACCGACACGTTTTCCTGTCCTTATATATATTAACATTAAAGGTCCCAATCGAACCAAACAACACTTTACCTTGTCCTTAAATATATAATCATTAAAGGTCCAAATCTAAACCAACAACACTTAACACCCTGTCCTTAAATATATGAACATTAAAGGTTCTAAATCTTAACGAACAACACTTAACCCTGTCCTTTAATATATGAACATTTAAGGTTCCAAATTTAAACCAGCAACAAGTTTCACTGTCCTTAAATATATGAATATTAAAGGTTCCAAATTTAAACCAAAAATATGTTACCCTGTCCTTGAATATATAAACATCAAAGGTCGCAACTTTAACCACAAACACGTTACCAGGTCCTTAAATATGAAAACATTAAAGGTCCCAAGTTTAAACCAGCAACACATTTCCCTGTCCTTAAATATATGAATATTAAAGGTTCTAAATTTAAACCAACAACATGTTACCCTGTCTTTAAATATTATAATACAAAAATCAAAGGTCGCAATCTTAACCACGAACATGTTACCAAGTCCTTTTATATAAAAACATTAATGTTTCAAAATTTAAACCACCAACACGTTACAATGTCCTTAAAAATATAATCATCAAAGGTCCCAATCCAAACCATCAACACGTTTCCCTGTCCTTAATTGTTAAAACATTAAAGGTCACAATTCTAAAACACGAACACATTACCGTGTTCTTAAATGTACTTAAACATTAAAGGTCCCAATCTAAACCACCAACGCATCAGCCAGTCCTTTAATATATAAACATTAAAGGTTCTAATCTAAACCACGACCTCATTACCCATTCCTTAAATATAAAAACATGAAAGGTTCCAATCCAATCCATCAACACGTTACCCTGTTCTTAATTTATAAAAAACATTAAAGGTCCCAAATAAAAACAATTGACACGTTACCCTGTCCTTAAATATATAAACATCAAAGGTCCCAATCCAAACCATCAACTTGTTACCCTGTCCTTAATTATTAAAACATTAAAGGTCCAAAATCTAAAGCACGAAAACATTACCGTATCCTTGAATACTTAAACATTAAAGGTCCCAAATATAAACAATCAACACGTTAACCTGTCCTTAATTATTAAAACATTAAAGGTCACGAATCTAAAGCACGAACACATTACCGTTCTCTTAAATACTTAAACATGAAAGGTCCTAATCTAAACCAACAACACATAACCTAGTCCTTAAATATAAAACATTCAGGGTCCCAATCTAAAGCACCGACATACCACCCAGTCCTTGAATATATAAACATCAAACGTCCTAATCTAAACTACCAACACATTACCCTTTCCTTAAAATGTAAAAAATTAAAGGTTCCAATCCAAACCATCAACACATTATCCTGTTCTTAAATTAAAGATAAACATATAAGGTCCCAAATTAAAACCATCAACAGGTTACCCTGTCCTTAAATATATAAACACCAAAGGTCCCAATCCAAACCTTCAACACGTTATCCTGTCCTTAAATATTAAAACATTAAAGGTCAAAAATCTAAAGCACGAACATATTACCGTGTCCGTAATTCCTAAACATGAAAAGTCCAACAACACGTTACCCTGTTCTTAAACATGAAAACATTAAAGGTCCCAAATCTGAACCAACAACACGTAACCCTGTCCTGCAATAATAAACATTAAATATTCCAAATCCTAACCACCAACACATTACCCTTTCCTTAAATATAAAAACATTTACGGTCCCAAATTTAAACCATCAACACGTTTCCCTGTCTTTAAATATATAAACATTAATGGTTCTGAATCTAAACCAACAACACGTTATCCTGCCCTTAACTATGTAGATATAAAAGGTCCCAATCTAAACCACTAGCACGTAACCTTGTTCTTTAATATGTTAAATATTAACGCCCCAATTTAAAACAACAACCCTTTCTCTTGAATAATAAACATTAAAGGCCCCAGTCTTAACCAACAGCACGTAAGCCTGTACCTTAATATATAAACATTAAAGGTCAGAATCAACACGTCACCCTGTACTTAAATATTTAACATGAAAGGCCCCCATCTAAACCAACAACACGTTTTCCTTTCCCTTGAATTATGAACGTTAAAAACCCGAATTTAATCACCACCCATCACCCTGTACTTTAACATATAAATGGCCCCAATTTTAACCACGGACACTTAACACTGTCCCTTTAATAAAAAATATTAACGGCCCAAATCATAACCACCAACACCTTATTCTGTCCTTTAATATATAAATAAAGGCTCAAATCTAAACCAACAACACATAACACTATCCATTGAAATATACAGTCGAAACTCGTTATGTCAACTTTTTCGGGACCTAGTGAAAAAAGTCGAGATAACGAAAAGTCGACTCATCCGAATTACAAAAAAATATCACCAATCCCAACACGTTAGATTGATGTCCTATGTTTACATCCACAATTGAACGGTCTTGTTACATATTTCCGTCGTGAAAACAGCAAACTTATTATTGAAAAATAAAGTGAAACAAAAGAAGAATTATTTGTGTCAAATTTATTTCTTCTACGTTTATGGTCCACACAAACGTACATTATATAAAACCACAATCGCATTAACTTATACAGGTATAGGACATATGACAACAACTTTTATAAAATAGCACATTCGTAAGTGTTTCGTTTATACACAGCAATATAGCACATTCTCAAAAAGCATTCAAGCACTATTATTCATAGAATAAGATACAGGTTTCATTTTTTAATAGGTTGAGAGTGTGTTTGAGGGGACGCCGTATTCTGTCGCTATCTGCTTTTTTACCTTGATACCCTTATCGACTTCGATGATGGCTTGGTACTTTTCGTTATAAGTTTTCGATGACAATTTTATTTTAGAACCCTTACTCCCAATGGCCGAGCCGATCCAGATATCCCCCCCTGATTTTATACCGGGTCCTTCTCTGAATTGGTCGACCAGAGCAGTGGAACTAACATTTGACATTTTGAAGTTATTCTTTCTGTGCCCATTCGGTATTGTTATCGAGTGTAGGACAAAAGCCCTCCCGGACAAAAGCTCTCCCGTCCAAAAATGACAAGGCGGTTAAAAGCCCTCCCGTGAAAATTACAGGGCGGACAAAAGCCCTCCCGTGAAAATTACAGGGCGGACAAAAGCCCTCCCGTGAAAATTACAGTGCGGACAAAAGCCCTCCCGTAACATAAATATATAATTATGTATGTTAAATACCTGCTTCTTTGTTTTTCTTTCCAATATTTTTAAACTGTAAAGTAGGCAATCATGTTGTTGATATTTTCAATTTGGTCTTATGCCGTATCGGAACATTCCGGACACAAAATGGTAAAATCTGTAAACATTTCGGGAACATTCAACATATGAATAAGCCAAAACTTTTTTTTTCCGTTCATTATTTTATAACAAATTTCAAAGTTCAAATTTAGTTACAAAACGTATAGCTCTGGCGAAGGACGGATATCTCTCTGGAGACAGGTGTCTAGGAGAGCTGTGAAGCATTCTTCGTATGCACTCTGATGCTTGGAGGTCAGGAGAGCGTAGGCCGCAGTCACACATGTTTCCCCAAGCGGTACTAGGATGCAGAATAGTTGGGCGAATTGCGGTGGCGCTGTGGATAGCAAGAAATATTTACAATATATTCGGGGATCATTCAGCATAATATAAAAATAAAGATTATTATAATAAAACAGTCTGCTATTAGTGTTGTTTATTTTACCTAAACAAATAAAATGGATTAAAAAATAATTTAAACAAAAAATATGAAAAATAGATATTTGAAATGATAAAACAAACAAACCTGTCGAGTGTGTACCATCCATGAACCATGTATCTGCGGTACCTAGCTGCGGAATACCCATTTCGCTAGCGAACATCAGGATCCTCTCTCACGGTCTGTAAACGCCAGCTCCACCACTTTACGGTGGTTCAAAGAAAAAGAGCTGTCGACACTTCCGTGGTGGAGCTGTGCCCTATGTTTACATGAACAAACGTTAGTATGACTTATATTTTATTTGATAATTCCATTTAACGGACATATTTCGAAAATTGGAGAATGTGGTACCGTGTAAGAACACTTCTACTGTAGGCTGGTTACTATTTCGTTTCAATATTGTGCAAACTGTGGTGCCAGGAGCTTTTCTCCCGAATCAGACACTTGTGCATATTTTGAGATCTGATTGCATAGCAAGTACATTTTGGTGCTTACACACCCCGTAAGAACATTCTCACGCATGCAAACATAACTGTTATGTAAAGTACCTATGCCGGAACACAACAAAACTAATAAGCACTTCTTAAAAAGGAAAAATGCACATATTTATGAGTGGTTGCGCTGTTGCCCTAGTGGTGGCGCTGTCGAGTAGTGGTGGCGCTATCGAGTATGTTTTGCTCTTGAAGTATTATAAAATGTTAACGCTTTTGGAATGAATACAAAAGTTGCTATGTTTATCATTCATTTCAGCCGTTTGTTTTCGAAATAGTTTTAAGTAAGGTTAAGGTAGCTCGCGAAGAGTTTTGTTTCCGCAAATAGTATGCATAACCAGCATAATGTTCAAAAGCTCCTGGCACCACAGTTTGCGCAATATTGAAACGAAATAGTAACCAGCCTATAGTAGAAGTGTTCTTACACGGTACCACATTCTCCGATTTCCGAAATATGTCCGTTAAATGAAATGATCAAATAAAATATAAATCATACTCACGTTTGTTCATGTAAACATAGGGCACAGCTCCACCACGGAAGTGTCGACAGCTCTTTTTCTTTGCACCACCGTAAAGTGGTGGAGCTGGCGTTTACAGGCCGTGTCTCTGTGGTGGACTCATTATCGTAGATTAGGAATTGATCTTCCTGGAATTGAGTGTATTGTAGTAGAAGAGGGTTGGGTATGACTGCGATACTGTTGGGCTCTGAGGGTGCTGTTCCTCGCTTGGCTCTTCTAACTGATCTCTTAAGAGTGTCTGTTCTACCAGCTGCTGCTCTCACCTGTGAAAATAATATTAATCATGTATCTATAAGAATTTTTGTGGATCGTTCCTTTCATATTTTACTTATAAATAGGAAAATATAAAGTATGCTTTTCATTTGAATTAACGATTAATAACTGTTATATATAATAAGTTTTTATTATGTGATAATACACGTAACACTCTATTTTTTACATAAACATGTTTATGTTCTTAATATGGACATAAATATTACCTCTGGCACTGTTGCCAGTTTGTCAGTTAAGATCTGGCCTGGTTTTTCTCTGTTTGTGTCTGCGGCTGACATGATATCGGCGCGGACCTTCATTGCTTCCAGCTTGAAGGAGTCTCCGCCATGCGTGTGAGGGTACACCGACTTTATCTCTACAGTCTGAAAAATAAAAACAACAACAGATTAATGAAAAACAAATTACGTGCAATTTAATGCAAGCATACTTCATACATAGTAACAAGTTACCACAAATTATAAATCATCAGTATTTGAACATTTATTTTTAAATGCAACTTGTATATATGTTATGTATATATACATATAACATATATTACAAAAAAAAATAGTTCGATCCCTTGTGTGGATCTCGTGTATAGAAAAGTTTTGGGAAATGCAGATTATAAATAACATTAAACTTTTATACGTTTATTTCTGTTAGCGATTTCAATGCTTGTATATATCTTCAGACAATAACGTATAATAATTAAAACAAAAATTATATATTTAATAACATATTTAGCACTCTAACAGCATAGTTTATTACTATACTTACATTTATGTCTGTGGTTACAGCTCCTTTACACTCAAGAGCTTTACGCTGGGTACACTCCCAACGGATGGTCGTCTTGTTGGGTTTTTTCTTAGTGTAAGCATGGCCTGCATAACACAGTTTAATGCCACCTTTGTTGTTCTTAATGACTTCCATATTCAAATTGAATAGTGATACAAGGTATGCACTAGTTTTATACACTTATAAAACAACAGTTTGTATTCAGCGCAAAAAACTAATTAACAAATATTTTAAAAGCAATTAATAAATTTTATCATCAAATTAAAGAGATTAAATTGCATAGTGTCAATATCAAACAATTAAGCTTAATGTAATCCAGCATTCAATTAAAATGTGATAATGTGATAATGATAAAAATGAAAACTAATAAATTTTATCATCAAATTAAAGAGATTAAACTGCATAGTGTCAATAACAAACAATTAAGCTTAATGTAATCCAGCATTTAATTGAAATGTGATAATGTTAAATATATTGCCTTTTGATAATGATTTTACAAAACTAATTAACTATGCCTATATTTTTTTTTGCAACTAAAAATATAATAGCTACTTTTATGAATAATTGATTCGTTATAAGGCACGTTAAAACGTTTTGAATTTAGTGAATTTAAACTTCTGTTTGTCATTTTACTCTGTCAATCTTAATCCTCATATGGGAATAATCCTTTCATATTTACGTGAATTCAAATATGTTAGGGGAGGGCTTTTGTCCGCGCTGTTATTTTCACGGGAGAGCTTTTTGTCCGCCCTGTCAATTTCACAAGAGGGCTTTTGTCCGCCCTGTCATTTTCACGGGAGGGCTTTTGTCCGACTTGTCATTTTTGGACGGGAGGGCTTTTGTCCGTTTCCCATTGTTATCAAATCAATAAAATGTTCATGTTTTATACAATACCAAAAAGAGCTTGAGCAATAAATGTCTCCTTAATCAAAAACATAAACAAACAACTATTCGCACTAACCAATTATATTTTTGTATCCCCCAATTATGACAGTTTGTTATATTGACACGCACGGTATTTTGCGACATGCTGCTACAACGCCAATTATCTGCAATAATTTACTTGTAGCATTTTAGTCACTGAATTTTATTTTATAAGAATACATATATATTTTGTAATATTCAAATGTACATTGCATATTAATTTTACAATGTTCTTTTGTTCGTTACGTATTCACCACGTTACAAGAACATGCTTTAGATATTTATCTTTAATGCATATCGCCCTAAGCGCATTTTGTTGTTAAAACGTCTTATTTCTAAATGCGGCGGTCCAGAATGGAAAAAGGTTATGTAATATTAACTTGTTAATAGCCTTGTGACAGTCACGTGGTAGATACTGACCAAAAGATACTGATAAAACATTATTCTGGTTTTGACAAGCGTCGAGGATACACCTCTGTTAGGATTTTCTATCAAAATTACAAAATATATGAACATTTTAAACTAGTGAAAAGGAATTGTTACCACTGTTTTTCATTATTATCACAATCAAATAAGACACTTAAAACTTGTATGCTGTTTTACTTGGATACTTTCGAAGTGAGCGTTGGACAACTAATAGATATAACAACATTGCTTCATAGTCGACTAAGACTTCGTGACTAACCGTGTATTCCGGACATTACTTTTACTACTACTACTTTTAAAACCCGTTACACGACCAGTTTTTCATCCTGTAATTAGTTGGTCGAGAATCCAACGGGTAGTTTATATATTTTGAACTGCCCCAATATCCTACCTTCACAAAGCTAAGCGAGATGATCTACCCCTAGCAGCGGATGGACCTCCGACCCCGCTATGGAAATCCACACAAGCGAAAACCCTACAGTGGCTATCTTCAGCGAGATCGTCTCTTCAGCCGCCATCCTAAAGCTTTTCTGCCCGGACATATATGGGATAGTAATATTGTGTTTAAAGCCCATCATCAGCATCAAACGATTTTTCATCAAAAAAGGACTTTTTCTTATTCGTTACTCCGGGCTAAGAAAGTTGCTCGCGACAGACGTCGCATGACGGCATTTCTGAGGAAGAAGACAGCTGAAACTATGCCATTTGCTTCGATAGAAAATCATTGTCTTCAATATTATCAAACAAACAACTCAGTTGATTTGAAAATTGCAGTAGTTGCTATGCAATCAGAAGACAAGGAATGTCAAACAGACACCTCACAGACAAACACTGACGTAAACCACGTGCAACTTTCAGACACAGACATAACTACACATGAACAAAAAATCGCGGAACTATTTGGTCATTACAACGAATGGAAGGAGCACGCTGAACAGTTGCAGGAAGAGGTTAGGTCCCTTTCTTCATTCAAGGAACTTGCCCCCTTTGGTGTTAATGAATTAAATAGAGAAATGACGGCAATACCTCAGGATAATGACACTCTTCACGCCGAAATCAAAACATTAACATCGTGCAACACATTACTAGCAAATGAAAATTCAAGGCTACAGTCATCTCTCAGGGACCTCAACTTTAAACAGGACCACCAGATACAGCAAAATCAACATTTTGAGCAATTCCATCCTTGCGGTCCGAATAACCATCCGCCTGATGCATATAACACATGCGGACACTACAACAATCATACAACTATTAACACTAACCTCATTTATGTGTGTATTAAAGTAAATTTCTTCGAAGTAATACAACTATGATTTTATAATATAATTCATGCACTGTATTTATCATTATTTTAACTAACAGATTTTACGAATGATTTTAGCTTGTTCGAATTCGGTTAACACATTTAAATTTTATACTTATGATAAACATTTGTTTTGATTACAACTGCATATATCACTTATTATCATGTTGTTTTCAGTTTATGATCACGAGGACGTGATCTTATCCGGACGGTGGAGATATGCTACAACGCCAATTATTTGCAATAATTTACTTGTAGCATTTTAGTCACTGAATTTTATTTTAAAAGAATACATATATATTTTGCAATATTCAAATGTACATTGCATATTAATTTTACAATGTTCTTTTGTTCGTTACGTATCCACCACGTTACATGCTTTAGATATTTATCTTTAATGCATATCGCCCTAAGCGCATTTTGTTGTTAAAACGTCTTATTTCTAAATGCGGCGGTCCAGCATGGAAAAAAGTTATGTAATATTAACTTATTAATAGCCTTGTGACAGTCACGTGGTAGATACTGACCAAAAGATACTGATAAAACATTATTCTGGTTTTGACAAGCGTCGAGGATACACCTCTGTTAGGATTTCCTAAGTAGTATAGGGGTCTCTCCGTAGTCAAATTTGCATAATGACATCATCAATTATAAATAGCTCAGTCAAATTTGCATAATGGCATTATCATTGAGATCTTGACAACATCCTCATATTTGGCGCTAATAAATTTGGTTTCGACCTAGCGCTTTGTATAATTAAGATTTAATCTATTTACATAAATAAAGTAGGGGTCTCGCCAGTCCAGCTTTTTTGAGCGGATGACAAGTTAATCATGTGAGTTTGATTGAATAGCAGCAATGGCTGAAGAATCACAAAGCTTGTACTTTACGGGGACGGTCCGTCTTCATTAAACACTTTAAATGTCAATGATCACTTAAAAACGTTCGCATGAATTCAGCAATTATGTTAAAAGCTCCTTTATATAAAGTCATGACCCTTCGCGCCTATCATTGTAGTGAGATCGGTCATTAACACACAAAGAAGTCAACTTCAGAGGTAACTACATTTATTGTACATACCAATTTGAAAATAAATGAACAAAACCTTGTACACAATTTTCAATAATCATTTTCTCAAGGAAATTCACTAAGATGTATGTTATAAATATGAGTGTGTACTTGATAGTTTTAATAAAAAACATTGATAAGAGTAATGTAACATTGAATAAGTAATAATGTTGGTTAAATGTTTGAAGCAATAAAACGTTATCTAGGCGACCATTTACAAAAGTCTTTGTTACATTTCTACTGTATGGTTTTATAAAACGTATTTCAAACAAAATTTCAGATAATCACTAGAAATTGTTAATCTTTGGAGCCTACACGCCATAAGAAAGAAAAAAGGTCAAATATTCAAACAAGTATGGTTTACCCCTTTTAGTAAATACAAACTTGCTTTCTGATTAATTATGAACAATGCATTATCCCAAGGTCAGTGGTCTATCGCGCTTTTACTTTTGAGTGATTAACTCTGATCCTGAAAGGTCTGAGGTTTGAAACACCCCATAGTTTTTCTTTTTGTTTCAATGCAAACATATTTAAAAGTATCAAACTGGTAAAACAGAATACATGTTACAATCACATAAAATGTGACTAGTCCCGTTATTAAGTATTTAGTTGTCATCCGTTAAGTCAATGATGGGCGTTGTATTAGAAGGTCTAACGGGACACGGGGCGTACGTTGAAACTTTAGACTTTTGAATGATATCAGCGTTGTACCCTTCAGGCATATGGTGTAAAAAAAGAGTTTTCAGTGCGATAGACAGAGAGTAAAATTCTAAACGGTGAGACTCTCCATTAAATCCTTCGAGTACATGACTCAATTCATGTAGGAAAACAACTATCAAATGGTCAATACAAGAAATGCCACTTAAATTGAGTATAATCATAACCTTGGTCGAACCAGCACTCTTCATAGTAATACCTATGGGAGCATTGCCATGTTTTTTTATCAGTTTGATACCTAAAGTATTGAATTCGGTAGAACGCTGACCAATCAAATGGGTAAACAAACTGAAAACGACTTCTATAGCGGAAAAGGCTGCGTCAACTGTAAATGGCCGCCTAATATAGACATCATTATCTTCACAACCATATCTGATGCCGTACAAATTGTCAGGATATTGAAAACTAAATCTAGGTAAATTACGAGTGTTTGTTCGCACATCCCCATTTGGAAGTTCTTTAATAACTTTCAGTTTTTGCACAATATAACGGCCACATCCAGTTTGTATTGACATTAGCAGCATCATATAAGCACTTGGGAAACACATTCCCTCTGTAACATCACAGAGTTCGGTATTTGGAACTTTTTAGCCACCTGAAAATAAAGAACACTATTTAAAATTGTTTTGTTAACGCATACGCACACGCACACGCACACGCACACGCACACGCACACACACACACACACACACACACACGCGCGCGCGCGCGCGCGTTCATATAGAGATGAAAAACATTGAACATTGGACCAAGAACGCATAAAATTCATAATAGTGATTATATCAGCAAAGTACCGGTTGACTAGCTTGGAACATAGATTCGCTACGGTCTTAATTAGTTGTCAACTACCTCTACATTTATCAATATTTTATAAAGAAAATGTCTCAAAAGAGTCAGTATTTGTTTACATATTGTATTTTTTATGAGTAATCACACATTTTGAATTTATATTACGCTGTCATGCATATGATATACGTTATTCTGTTATACTATACTTATAAAAGGAATCGCTAATAGATATACTAGCTTACCCTTTTTACCTCTACATTTATCGATATTTTATAAAGAAAATGTCTCAAAAGAGTCAGTCTTTGTTTACATATTGTATTTTTAAGAGTAAGCACACAATTTGAATTTATACTATGCTGTCATGCATATAATATACGTTATTTTGTTATACAATACTTATAAAAGGAATCGCTAATAAATATACTAGCTTACCGTTTTTGTCACTGCATTACGGGGGTTGAAGACGTTCATGTTCTCGTGTTGATCTAATAAGTAATAAATGATATATCAATACAAAAAGAAAAAGAAAGACTTAAAAAGCTTAAATAAATGTTTATTGTTAATGCAATAACAAAAATGTTCCAATACACATATAATGGAATACGATTAACATAAAAAAATAAAAAATAATAATAATAATTACAATTTAGGTCCTGAGAGAGTATACGTAATACACTAAATGTTTATTAATATCATTTACTCACCACAGCCGCGCATATTTGAAGCCATTGTATAAATCTTGTATTTATAAAAAGATGAAAAGTAAATTGTTTTGAAAAGCTAGGGAGTTGTTATGTATGTGGTAGAAAATACACGAATGGACAGAACAAATGAAAAAATGTCACCTCCTCCCCTAAAATGACCAATGAATTAAATGTTAGTTGACCAATGTACCCACCCCCTGAGTAAAAACTACAAATCATATTCAAGTATGAAGAAATACCCGGATGAATAGAACAACTGAAAAATGTCAAACTCATATCTAAGATGTCTCGGCAAGATTTTGGAACACCAACTCTTCGGAGCGAAACGTATCAATTCTATGCCAAAAATCTTATTTATCCGCATTATATACAAAGACATTTGTTAAGGTCAGATGTCTATATAAACGATAAACCAGCTTCAATATTTTGTGGTGATGTTGTGTCAGTGACGCAGATAGTACATCAAACAATTGAAACCGGTGTTGTAAAAAGCTGTCGGGGAGATTTTAACAAAAAAGTTATACTTGAGCATGATATTACCGAGAAAATTGGCATCACACTTGATGGGCAGCCCTCATTAACATGTAGGGTAATTTTAAGGTATCCCTCGTGCCTTATCTTACCAGCCAAAATTAAGCTGTCAGACATCGAGATTGTTACAGCTTTTCCGGTATAAATCCATCTCCCCCGACTATAAACCGTCTTCAATCAACACACAATCAAAAATAAACACAATAATAAAAAGAGTAATAATAAATTTAATAAAATGGGGCACTGTCGAGATTCGATCTCGTACCACACACACACACCCAAATAAAGAGAGAAAAAACAATGATAAATTGTGTTTAAAAACCAGCGGTTTGATTATTTACTATGGTTTAAATCAATGGTAAACTTCACTGCACCTGAACAGACAGATTGACCAGGGACGTAGTAATTGCCAACCAGTAATCCGCTGGTTCATTTAAGGACAGATAAATCTCACAGAACTGGTCAAGCGATTTTATGATTTAACAAGCAACCCCATGTAAACATGTTTCTGTCTATGTTCTTTACGGGAAATGTAGATAAAAAGCCTTATCTTATTTCAATTATAGTTGTTCGCAGCAGTTAAGAATGATATTTTATCTTTAGTATGATACTCTTTTTGCATATTTTTACTGACAAATACGATTATTATATGGTTTTCAATACAAGTACATGATTTTTATGAAGGTAAAATCTGGTTTATTTCAAATAAAATCTTTAAACTTATATATTTGTTGAAAAACGTGATAGCACAATCAAGGTATAATATAGATACATTATTTAAGAACAACATTTTTAGAAAAATAAGATTTGTTGAACGTACCGGATTTACCGAAAGAGGTGTTATGTATGCACTTTTTTGAACTTCTAACAAGTGCATTGTTTTTTTTGTTTTGTATTTTTAAAATACTTTAACAATAACATTTGTTTTATTGAAAGGAATTTTTCTTCATTACATAAATTTGAAAACATCTAATAGTTATCTACAATGACTGTCAAGAATTTTAGATATAAAGCAGCAGACTTAACACAGTTTAACTTGTTTATGTATAACAATGCAATCAAACACCGACATACTGGTTGGCTACTCCGTATCTGAATAGTTGTAAACAATAACATTCATTTTGACCTGAGTAGCTTAATGTACAGGGGAATAATCTTGAATGTTTGAACATGACATGGTTAACAAAGTATTCTGCCATGACCTCATTCATGTTACTATAATTAACTATTCGAGTATGTAAATATACCCACATTTAATCATGTTCATTTCTATTGTGTTGTGTTTAATTATAGTAGTGTTATATATAGAGTGTTACATTTAATAAGGGTGTCTTGTAAACATTGGAAATCATTTTACAGAAACATGGATCTACTGACCTCAACCCTCGAATTCATGCTGAACACAATTTCTAGTGAAGATGAACTGATGAATTTTGTCGCTACATGGGGTATTCAAGAGTCTTCAACTGTACGGTTACGACTTTTCCAGATACGAAATCATGAGTACGATGGCACCTTTGTCAATGAAGAACTTGACCTCATACTTCAACATTTTGGGGGAGCATCTACATCAACTGATCAACAAATGTCTTCTGCCATGAATGCCGATTTGGACTTGGCATTTGATTATGTTCAAGAACAAGATGAAGTGGAGGGTGCCGTTCAAGCTATTTTGTTTGACGATGAAATAGAAGAGGCATCACATGCTTGTGTTGAGGACGGCCCCTGGAGTCAGACGCCAGCTGTTCAAGCTATTTTGTTTGACGATGTAGTGAAAGAGGCATCACATGTTTGTGTTGAAGACGGCCCATGGAGTCCGGTGACAGCTGTTCAATACGGAGCAGGAGACGAACCGGGTCCGTCCAATAGATCCGACCATCTCCCACAAGGCCCATCACATGAATTGGATACACCTAAACTAAAGTATACTATAAGAAAGAAAGGTGTGCGAACCTTTGCCAAAAATGCGGCAAAGGATACGACCTATGAAGTCAAGATAGATGAAGAGTATCACGGTCAACGTCTCGACGATGTACGAATTGGTCTTCACCAAATGTTTGACGATCTGTTAGGTCAGGCGCGGGGGAATTTAGCGGGAAATGATTTGGGTAGGGTCATCATTCATCACGAGGGACTCCACGATCCGATCATTATTCCATTACAGAAATGGAGTGAACTCTGTGCCGATGTGGTCATGTCTACTATCGAAAAGGTACTTAATAGTAACCAGGAGTTGGCTATTGACTCAAGTTTTGAAATAACTATAGGATCGATCAATTTACCCAAAGGAGGCACTAGACAAAGAATCATTAAACTTAAAGGAAAAAATAATTCTTAACAACTCAAAACTTCCATCGTGACTATAGAAAATGAAGATCAACTGTGTATGGCCAGAGCTATAGGGGTCAGCTGGGCAAAATTAAATAGATGTTCACCGGAAGAATGGAAAGAGATTGTCAAAAACAGAGGAAAGAAAAGTAATTTGGAACTGATTCTCAAACACAACAAGGTTCCAAAAAGTTATTTTTCGAATTTGCTGAAAAACAAACGAAATGAGCAGAGACAACTTGCAGTCATACTCAGTCGAATGGCGAATGTACCTCTGGATAGCCCAGCCAGTCTCAGTAACATAGAAGCGTTTGAAGAAGTTCTTGGTGTGAAAATAATGATAATCAGCGCCCGATTGGGTAACAAATTTATCACCAACCCTAATACTGGCGAACACCCGTGTATATATCTGTATTTGGTCGACGACAATCATTTTAACGCCATAACCAGTATCACCGGATTCTTCAGCGTAAGCTACTTTTGTGACAAATGTCTCAAACACTACAACAATCTAGAAAGACATGAATGTTAGATTAAATGCCTTGTATGTAAGAAGGACAACTGTCTCATGTCAGAAAACACCGTGATATGTAAAGACTGTAACATGAAATGCCGATCGCAAGAGTGCTTCGATAGACACCGTCAAGGACCAGAGGGACTTAACCGTCAGCGAGATGACGACCAAAGTAAAGAGGTGTCGCCGTGTGAGACATTCTGGAAATGTCGTATCTGTTATAAAGTCATAAATAGGACAAAGCGTAATATAAAAGATCAGAGATGTGGAGAATACTTATGTAATTCTTGTAAAACATATGTGCTCGAAGATCATCTCTGCTTCTTGAAAGCTACACCATACAAACAAAACGATTCTAAATTTATCTTCTTTGATTTTGAATGTTCTCAAGATGAAGTATTAGAATGTCAAGAAGGATACCGTCCAGTAGAGTGTGAACACAGTCAATCAGAATGTACTTGCCTTAAATGCCAGAACTGTAAGTCTTCTTGGTGTGGAAAGTCGACCCATCTACCCAATTTTGTTGTCGCCCAAACAGCATGTGATGAATGTAAAGACGAGGCACCAGACGCACCGTGTAAAACATGTGGAGATCGTTGCGAAAACTGTCAGAAAGAGGAAAAAGAACCTTGTTTACGGAGTTGCGGACAGCGTGAATTTATTTTTGAAGGTTGGGAGACGTTGGAAACCTTCGGGGCCTGGTTTTTTTCACCTCAACACAAACACTATAAAGCCATTGCTCACAATATGAAAGGATATGACGGTTATTTTCTACTTGAGTATCTCATTGACCAGTCCATACGCCCGAACAAAATCATTTACAATGGTTCAAAAATTATGTATATGACGATAGAAAAAGGTCTTAACATCACAATTGCCAATACCCTGTAGGACACCCTGAAATAGTAACATCCAATTTCAAAACAATCAACGACTACTTTGGTATTGCCAAAGTAAAAATACTACCACCTAGAGGACTCTATCATCCCGTACTTCCTTACCGTTCAAATGGAAAACTCAAGTTCCCACTATGTCAAACATGCGCCGATACAGAAAACCAAAAAGATTGCATCTGTTCGAAAGAAGAAAGGGCGATGATTGGAACCTGGTGTACACCGGAACTTCAAACGGCTGTACAGCAAGGGTACACAATCATTCAAATCTACGAAGTGTACCATTGGTCTGACACGACCAAATACAATCCCTCTACACAAGAGGGGGGTCTGTTTGCCAAGTACATCAACTCCTTTCTCAAGTTCAAACAGGAGGCAAGCGGCCCTCCCGACTGGATCAAAACTGAGGAGGATGTCCTCAAATATATCAATGACTACTTTCAAAAGGAAGGCGTCTCGCTACAGAGTGATATGATCCTTAAAAATCCCGGATTGAGGGCGTTGGCCAAGTTGTGCCTCAATAGTTTCTGGGGTAAATTCGGACAACGTCTTAACATGCGACAAACACAGTTTTTCCACACAACGGAAGCTGACCAATTCTTTAAGATTTTTACTGATGTCATGAAACAACCGCAAAACTTTCACATAGCCTCGGAGGACACACTTCAAATGGAATGGACGTACAAGAATGATTGTCTACCTGTGGATAACAAAACCAACGTATACCTGGCCACATTTACTACCTGTTGGGCCAGACTTAAACTCTACAGTGTGTTAAAGACATTGGATAGAAGAATATTGTACTGGGATACTGATTCGTGTGTCTTCACTAGTATTCCCGGACAATGGGAACCACAACTAGGAGACTACCTTGGAGAGCTCACGAACGAATTAGGCGAAGGAGAACACATTGTCGAGTTTGTGTCTGCAGGTCCAAAAAACTACGCATATAAAACGAACAAAAACAAAGAAACCTGCAAAGTGAGAGGTTTCACTGTACATTATACAAACAGTCATATGATCAACTTTGATAGTGTGAAACAGCTAGTTACATGCCCAGAAGCGCTATCAGCAGTAACAGTAGTTAATCCGAGAAAGATATGTAGGGACAAAAGAAAACGAAAGCTTTACAATAGAAAAGAAGAAAAAACATACCAAATGGTATACACAAAGCGTAGAAGAATAGACAACTTTGATACGGTACCTTATGGTTACTGAAAGTAATTATTTTTGGATTGACCTTTGTTTAACATTGTAAATAAGATATGTACGTGACTATTTGTTTTTTATATGGTTTTGGCATGTTTTTGTACTGTTATTGAATAACCATTTTATTACCTGATTGTACATATCATATTTGACATTGTTTTACTGTTGCATGTGTTGTTTGAAATAAAAGAACATATACGATTTTTCTCAGGTATTTTTAGTCACTCAAATTAAACATTATAAGGGTCAGTTACAATGTACAAGGACCATCGTGGACGAAATAAGACGTGTTTGAATAAACCATGAGCAGTAAACATGACCTGTCACATGAAGTACCGACACCACCACTCCAACCATTACCACCATCATCACCACAGAACAACAATATCCACCCCCACTCAGCGTCCAGTGAAACACCCTTACTTCCGTTCAAACCGTGTTCTAGTATGACTGTAGTGGGGCCAACCGGAAGTGGAAAAACTCGGTGGGTGAACCGGTTATTACATCATCTTGATATGATGTATGGAACAGAGCCACCCCAGAAGATCATGTGGTGTTATAGAGTGTATCAGTCTCTTTACGATGAGATGGACAAGACTATACCCCATTTTGAACTTCATCCGGGACTTCCGACACAAACAGAAGTGGAAGAGTTTGCGAATGGAGACCATTGTTTGATTATCATAGATGATCTCATGCATCAGGTGGTTGAAAGTAAAGAGACACAGTTGCTGTTTACACAGGGGTGTCATCATCGCCGTCTGAGTGTCATCTACTTGTCCCAAAATATTTTTCAACAAGGTAAATCAGCCAGAACAATCGCTTTAAATAGTTGGTATACTGTGTTGTTCAAAAATGTACAAGGTACGTCTCAGATAATGACCTTGGGACGTCAATTGTTTCCAGGTAAAGCCAATGCGTTTTTGGAAGCTTATCAAGACGCAACAAATGACGTCATTGGTTATTTAGTTTTGGACTTAACGCCGATGGATCAAGATAAGTATAAAATGAGAACAAAGGTGTTCCCCCGCGAGAACCCTATAATCTACACACTATTATAAGGGGAATAGAGCTCTTTACCATTAAAGATGAGTAGACTTGTCAAAAAACATTGGAGCTACTTACAGCCTCTGATGAATACCCCGTCCAAACAGCAACGAAAAGTACTGTTGGATACCATTACCAACGATCAGTTGCGAGCGTTGACCCAGGTCGAGGTGAATTTGCTTGGAAGTATTCTCCCTATCACACCGTCACAAAAACAGAAGCTTAAGAAACACAAAAACATTATTCGCCGAACTGGAGATACGAAGCTTAGTAGTAAGAAGAAAAAAGAACTACTGTGTAGACAAAGTGCGCTTATTGCTCAACTGTTGAAATCTGTGGAACCCACCCTACGGAGCTTTATAAAATGAAATTTATACAAAAATCGGTGCTTTTACCTTACGACAAATACCAAAGGTTACTGAACCGTCCTATCACAACCCCTACATCACAGACAGGAGGAGTAGCTGAGATTGAAACCCTGGAACATGTAGAAACATCAAAGGACTCTGGCTTGACCATTTCAGAAATCTTGGAAGTGATACCAAAACGGTATCGATCTAAGATAGAAGCTATACTGACCTTTACGTCACGATATCCAAATGACACAATAGGGTGGAATTCAAAGGGAGAACTTATTTATAAAGGGTCCACAATTCTTGGATCTCATATAGTCGACTTGCTGAAAGACACACAGTATCAACACAAAAGTAACACGCTCGTCGGTGCCACACAATTTTACCAGGGACTGAAAGAATTACATATACCTGTCACTCTCATTGTTAAACGTGATATTACATTGCGACCCCCAGGACGCACAGTTGAAAAGAAAGAAAGACAACCTAGAAAAAAGTGGATACATTTATAATGAATTGGAAAGACTATTTAGCCACCATCTACTTTAACCCCGACCATCCTGCCAGTTTTTCGGGACCAGACAAAATCTATGAGGTCGTTAAATCAGAGTCCAAATATAAAATTGGGCGTTACAGAATCCGAAAATGGTTACAAGACCAAGAAGCTTACTCACTCACTCGAGGGGCGAGACGACATTTTCAAAGATCAAGAGTTATTGTGAATGGGATAGATAGCATGTGGGATATGGATTTAATGGATATGGTTTCATTGTCCAAAGAAAACGATGATTTCAAGTACGTACTCGTGGTTATAGATATCTTTTCTAGGTACACTTGGTGTCAACCATTAAAAGTGAAAACAGGGACAGAAGTAATTCGAGCCTTAGAAAAAATATTAAATGGAGATTGAAAGCCAAATACCATACGGACCGACAAAGGGGGCGAGTTTTAAAACACACAAGTAGCTAAGTTTTTAAAAGGACTGAATATAAACCATATTGTGACACAAAATGAAACCAAAGCCTACTACGCGGAACGGGTCATCAAAACCATTAAGCACAAACTGTTTAGATACATGTTAAAAACAAGAAAAAAGACGTATATTAACAAGTTACAGGACTTTGTCTATAGTTACAATCACACCGTGCATAGAAGTCTGGGCAAAAACCCAGCGTCTCTGGGTAAAGACAACGAAAGTGAAAGTAGACTACAACAATACCTACTAAGACAAAAAGGTCAAAAGAAAAATGTAATGAAACAGATAAAAAGAAAAATAGGATATAAGTATAAATTAGGTCAAACGGTACGTATTTCCCACGTCAGAGGAATGTTTGATCGAGAATATTCCCAAAAGTGGACAGGGGAACTCTTTAAAGTCAAGTCACGATATGAAAGAGAGGGAATACCTATTTATACACTCGAGGCTTGGGATGGTGAGAGTATAAATGGAACTTTTTATGAACCAGAGTTACAAGCGGTAAACATCAATGAAACCACTGAGTATCATATCGAGAAAGTGCTGAAAAAGCGAACGCGTTACAAACAAAAGGAATTTCTAGTGCGTTGGTTACACTGGCCAAAGAAATACGATTCGTGGATTCTAGCAAAGGATGTGACAGATTTTAGTTTATAAGGGTTGAGGACGGTCTTGATTTTTTATACCATAATCATGACGACCAATGCTCTTATTATGGATTGTTTGGAAGAAGGCGAGGAAAGGGTGAAAGGCACTTTTAATGTCATGAAAGGAATAGGAATTGTACTGATTGCCTTAGTATGTGTCATACTGGGTATTGTGATGATAAGTGTGTCTGTCTCACATCACCCCCTAGACTATGAAATCAAACTCATCGATCTCAACCATACATCGTGTCTGTATGTAAAACAATACCACCTTCAGGAGAATGTGTACGGAACCCTATGTAACCAAAATGGACTGATATTTCTGGATATTCGACGCTTTTTGAACGGAACTGCCACACCTATAGGAATTCAATTGGAATTACAACAATGGCTCGCACCAAAACAGTAGACTCCACTCATCGACGAAGTAATATCCGAAGCACGTACCTATTGGAAAACGCTGAAATCGTATAAGGGGCGCTAGGTTGACACTGCTGATAATCACCATGGAAAGTCACTACCTGTTTCTATCTATAACGTGTATAACTTGGAAGGACGCTGGGAATGTGCCTTGGTAGAAATTGACCCTGGCGTCAATGCGGACACATTGTACGTATGTACCGATCTTTGTCAAGAATCTTATGTAGAAAACACAATGGCTCCCATATTGCGACGATTAAGTAATATTAAAAAAGGAAAGAAACAGTTTGAATATTCTGTACCCTTCTATGTAGAAGTTAAGAAAACACAAGTCGATCGAATTCGAATCTTTATAAGGGGAGGAATAGGCACGAACAATACTATCACGTGTTGTGTTCTTCATTTACGACGATGGATGTAAACAAGTGGACACAGCATTTCAAAAGTATGGCTGAAGGAAAGCTTAGACCTAATTATAATGGACAGTACATTGTGGGAAAGGAACAGTCTGGTGGTACTGTAAAAGAATCTACGATACAATTTGTCACACCCATTGCCCAAGCGGTAGAATTAGCCAAGTCGGAACTTAAAGAAGTTTATAAGGGCAGGTCAGAAAAAACTCAAGACACGAAGATCAAGACAGGAACTAAACATCCTGTAAAGTCGAAGATAAAAAATACTAAAAAACGTTCCAAGTAACACTTTAAAGATCAACTGTCCTAATGGAAAACATTCACGGTGACAATTTAGCTTTATTTCAAAACCCTGAGGTCCACGTGGGGTCACAAAAAACGGAATGGCTTATCTATAGACCTATAAATCAACTGACTGAAGGTGCCGCTATCGAATTCAATGTGCCGGGGACATCCACGAGCTATATAGATTTGGCTAATACCTTGCTACATGTAAACTTTAACATTGTTAAGGCCAATGGTGAGGTCTTAGAAGTAAACGAGAAAGTGGTCGTGACCAACAACATTTTACATTCTATGTTTTCCCAAATCGATCTTCATATTCAACAACACCCTACCAGCGAAGTGGGTAATAATTATGCTTACAAGGCTTACTTGGATACGTTATTGGGTACGCCGACCAAACACGACTTAGATTGTATAGGATTCATCAAAGACGATAATGATTGGCCCGATGACACTGATCCTTCGGGAAGAAATACAGGATTGTATATGAGGTCTTTTTGGACGGTACAAAGTAAAACGGTTGATGTCATAGGTCATCTACAGGTAGACATGTGTCAACAAGACCGTCTTCTCTAAAATGGAGCACCAGTCAACGTCAAATTATGGCAGAGTAAGGACCCCTTTCGTTTAGCCGCTGCCCCGGACACCGAAGCTTACAAATTAGTAATTCGTGACGCTGCTTTAAAAGTGGCAATGGTAAAAGTTGACCCTTAATTGATTATCGGGCAAGCCAAAACACTTAAGAACTCAGAGGCTCTATATCCCTATACCAGATCCGTCGTCAAGACCTTTGCGGTGCCGAGTGGACAATACTCCTTTATTACCGATGACCTATTTCAGGGTGAGGTTCCAAGACAATTGATTGTAGGATAAGTGTCTTCCTCGGCCATACACGGAAAGTACACAAAGAATCCATTTACCTTTCAACACTTTAACTGTAACTATGTGGGGTTCTTTGTTGATGGACAGTCAACCCCTTCTTCACCGTTACAACCCAATTATAAGAGCGATACCTACATAGACGCTTTTAAGAGACTGTATAGCGATAGGATTCAACGTGTTACTCACTTGACTAGAAGAGATTTCAAGTCAAGAAGCTGCTTATATGTGTTTAACCCCGAGGGGGATTTGAATGATCGATCGTCTCAGAGAGCTCATACACGTTTAGAACTTAAATTTTCCGAAGGTCTACCTGAAACGTGTACAGTCATTGTCTACGCCAAGTTTTCAGCACTCTTGAAAATTGATGCCAGTCGAAACGTTACGTTGGAATCATGAACTCGTCAGAGATAAATTATCGCTTAAGACACGTGAACCATTTTGGCGGTGTGAGACCGGCTGACAAACTTCCAAGTAAGATCAAGAGGAGACCAAGAGCGTATATTGTGAACACGGACAAAAGTCATCAACCAGGTCGACATTGGGTCGCCTTCTACTTTCCCTCAAGAGGACCTGCTGAGTTTTTTGATTCCATGGGACGCCCTCCTTATTTTTATCACAAACGTTTTAAAAACGTATTACTAAACAATTATATCTACAATGATAAACGTCTTCAACAGTACGGAACAACGACCTGTGGACAATTTTGTTTGTATTATGTCATTCTTAGATGTCGTGGATGGAGTATGAGACGGATTGTTAATACGTTTGACTTTGTGAACTTGAACTATAATGAACGAAGTGTAAATAATATATGCTAATGTGTTTTAAAATAAAATTGTAAAACTTTTATTGGTTTGTTTTCTTTTTCACAACAAGAAGAATTGGTTTTATATTTTATTGACCCCGCTCAACACAGTACGCCAGGGATTAGGGTAGTCCCCCGAACGCACTTTACAGTAATGGTAGTTCAATAAGAACAGGTATACAAACATTGTACATTTGTTTCTCAGTTTTAATCCCCGTCATTAAGACGGAACCACTATGGAAGCATGTAAAATGTACAGAGCCTTTGACAAACATGACAGCTGAAAACCGTTCAGGTTCGTAACTTCCACTATAGTAGTTCACAATCTGTGTTAAATTTAACGAGCCTTCCAGTTTGAACGAGGCAGATATGGTGGTGACTTTAATATGTGTTAACTTAACACACCAGCCCGCCTTTTGTAAAAGTCGAGCATAACGTCTAAGACGTCGCTTAGCTTCTTGAAGTGTTGAGACTTTTCCATTGACTATCATTTTTCCGTTGGGGAATAACATACAATGGCCACCGACTTTCTTGTGTTTCCACTGAACTCCGGAAAATAATCTTGGATTGTAGACCATATTACAATTACGTAATGTAAGGTCTTTTAAATCGATGTTACACTGTAAGTCGGCACATACAACAACGTTGTTAATCATCCTCCTTCAAATCTCGTTTTATCGCAAAAATAATGATCAAAGAGGAGTACAAATTGTTCCGCTGCTTCTCTAGCTTCCCGTCGTCTTTCATGTAATGTTAGCCATCCGCCCACTTCATTTACTAAACGACATACCATCCACAAGAGTCCGAACATAATGAGCGTGTGATCGTCCAAATCAGTGTTTATATCCAGTGTGTTACAATTGTTCAACAGCATACGTCTTCCGCACTACTACTCGGGCTTGTGTTTGTCTGTCTCACAAACATATTTGGTGTTATTTTACTTTTAAAGTGAAAACCACACTGACCAAGCAAACTCCGTTTCGGAACACCCACCATCTTCAAATATTGACAGTCTGAAGACCATTTTTCATGTTCGTTTAAGGTATTAGCCATGTAATACAACTCGGGAAACATCGGGTAACATCGACATATATCGCCACTCGCCGTAACAGATCGCGACGAACATCGGGCGTATTCGGCCTGTACCGGATGTTGCTATTTTTAGAAACAGAAGGTATTTCCCGGCTATTCATAGGTCAATAATGGAATTTCTACATCGTAGGATTTGGAAACATTGTGATGTTTTTCTCATGAATATACGTTTAAAATAAATAAACACTAAAAGTACACGCTGACAGTTGATTACGATACATCCAACAATTCGAGTCATTACAGTTAAACATGGATTATAAGTGAAATATACGCGTAAGAGAAGATTTTCTCTCGAAAAAACGAACTGTCAACAATCGGCATGGAACTGGGATATTCGTATCAAAGGGCTCTGAATGTAAGTATCCTTGAGCAGTTTTGTACGTTGATGTGTTCAAAAACGTTTGTTTTTTAATTTATCTTTGGAATTCTTAAATCATTTTTATTAGCTAAATGTTTAGACAGCATGTTCATATTTTACATGTACTTATGTACATGTTACATATTTTTATATGTACTTATGTACATAACTTATGTTTAAGATATAATATGAGTATGTAATCTTTAAATTGATTGTTTTATCTTAGAAAAATATTAGATTTAATTTTTTGTTTAAAAATGATGTGTTTTGGTACGTGACCTATTTCTAACATACCACAATACATGTACATACCCGTTATTTGTTTACAAAATGCATCTTTTCAAAATTAACCTGTGAAAAAAAGTTGTATGTGGTTTGGGGCTTGAAGCCGCATCTGCTAGGACACTAATGACATTCATTGGCTTGGTGTAGGTCTCGTTAAAACCCCATACTGTTGTGAATCATTATCAACCATATGCACAACAACTACACATTTGTGCCTACCAACCCTTACTCTTGGCTAAAACAGATATTAGTGCAGAATGTATAATACTTGTGCATTTGTATTTTACGGTGGTAGTTTCTGCTGGTTGATAATCAGAAGTCTAATTTCTTCCAGGCAGGAAAATGACTGAATATTACTTAGTCTACAACACTGGGTTATGAAGAATTCCAGCCTGCATTAAATACTGTGTTGGATCCTTGAGAGCGGATTTGACAGCCATGTCCATCCACAAGGCAGTCGCATCTGATCGAGATGATGTGAGTATTTCATATAAAACATATTTGACTTGGTTTTTGTTTTTATAAACCTACTGTATTCAATAATCAAGTGGTGGTGGTGGTGGTGGCGGCGGCGGCGGCGGCGGCGGCGGTGATGATGATGATGATGATGATGATGATGAATTTTATTGATAAATTTAATAATTTTCTTTATATATATATACATGTATGTATCAGCTTGTTGTTGTTTTTTCAAAATAATGTCGGGAAATATTAAACTGTTTAAATTTTATTTTGTATATGTATGGCAGTATAATTATCTATACTAATTAGTTAGAAAGGCTTTAAAGTACAACTTTTTTCCTTTACAGCACTAAACATTCTTGATGGGTAAAGTACCTGAAGGTGCATGAAAACCAAATCAGCATTGACTCAGCATTGAGTAGTTATCATCTGTGCACACACTAAAATTACAAAGCATGGGAACAGACCAAACTTCAAATGTTGAAGAGTGAAGAATTATTGTGAAAAAAACTAATTGTTAGAATACCAATGACAAAATAAAACAGATATACATCAAATTACCCACAGAGATTGTTTGCATGTTATAATATTAAAAAATGATTTCAGCAGCTTGCCTTATAGTTAACTATTTTTTATGAATTTTATAAAACTGCTATATATTTTCAAACATCGAAAAACTGCTCTTTTCCGAAGAATCATAAGATCAATCAAAATGATTTTTGTCCATGTGTATCAATAATGTGTTCGTTTGAACTTTAGTTTTCTGTTAACTGAAGTTTATTTTACCAGAAACTGTTGTGTTTATTTCATAATCTCTGATAATGCGAGAAAAATTCAAATATAGACAAAATATTTACTTGTCGCTCTTTGTAGCCCTTGGAGTTTGGGGGTGGTTGTAATGAAACATAAATAACTTTTTTAATTCACGGTAAAAAATCTTCAAAATTTGGATTAAAGTCCCATAGTGTACCGTGATTATAACTATGTTGTCGGTTAAAGCTTTTAAAAAAGTGTGTATTACGCGGCTAATACCTTAAAGCGTTGTCGCTTTTATCCCAGTCTTTCAATTTAATGTCACATCGAAAACAAATCACCCGATCCGAAAGTCCGGTATAATAAAACCCGGCTTTAGCCAATTCTTACTTGTCAGGAACCATCTGTGGCGGATAGGTGTCAAAGGTTCGTAATCTATTCTCGTAATATTCCATTCCAAAAACTCCGGCTCGCGATGAATCTGAAGAGTTCATGTTTTCAAAGTGAAGATCGACTCCAAAATGAGACTGTTAATCGAGACACACTCCTATATACAAGGAATTTTAAGTCACGTGATGTCTATTTCTAGAGTATGAAAGTAAATTCTGTTTTTAGACAAACATGTTCAAACGTGTCCATTTATCTGTCACGTGATGTCTATTTTTGGTGAATGAGTTTATTTCTATTTATAGACAGACACGTTCAAACCTGTCCATGTATCTGTTACTCAGGACTAATGGTTGTGAAAATCACAAGGATTACACTCGGAACATTTCAAAGCCCCCAACTGGTTCATGTGGTCACTCTGTAGGTAACAGGGGACCACCCCGTCTAGTTCTGGTAGCGTCCGGCCTACTTCAGGAATCAGTTCCTTTAAACGTTGGTACTCTCCAGGTCTCAAACAAAGACCTTTCTTGGTAGGGACCACTTCGTTCTCGGGTTTACAAAACTGTCTGATGTCCACACATACGCTTCCCTCTCCTATACATATGTACACATTTCCTCCTAGATAAGTTTTATAGCCGTCTTTGTTTCGAAGTCCCTGATCCACATACTCTATAGCATCGACCAAATTCTTCCATCGCATCAAGGTGAGACTGATCCCCTTCTTTGTCGGTTGGCCATTCTCCCACTCTCGAAGATCAACCCTGAGCTCCCCTTTCCACTCTTTTACTTCAATGTATCGACAGTTTCCCAATTGAAATTTAATTTTGTCATACAAGAGGCAACACTTTTGTGACTGTTGAAACATTGTGTTTTAGACACAGCAACCCACTCCCATTGGTCTAATATTTTATTTCTGATTGGTTGTCTGTATATAGAATTAAGTCATCTTCTATTTATAGAATAGTTTGTTCAAACATGTGCTCCACCACCGTCACAGGTAAAAATATATTTGATAGTTATGGGTCCCTATAGAGGGACCTTATCCCTAAAAAGAGTAAATGCCTACGAGAGGCTTGCTTTGTCTACTTTATTGGATACGCTGAAACAACAAAATCTTTTTTCTTATTGCAAATCACCCTGACTTTGTTTGTAAGGGTTTTGGCATACCCTAAAACACCAATGTTAGACTTCATGTCTTTTTCTAAAACGAATTTATTTGATATTAGTTTTACTCTATCAGGAGTATACAAAACATCATGATGTCCTTATTCAAAAAGACAGAGGCGTCGGTATTCTTAACCAAATGTTTTTGAGTAACGAGAGCTGATATGCAACCTTTCATGATGAAGAGCAGCAAAATAATATAGCAAACTATTTAATGAAAAGACTAACTGACCATTGCATTTTCATTGGTCCACCGGTTCACGCCAAATATGAGGATGTTATCAAGATCACAGTCGTGTTACAACTCACATGATTAACATTAATAAAAAAGCTGGACTTGCGCGACCCCGTCTACTTATTCATTGATACATTAAATCAGTCCCCGTAAAGTACAAGCTTTGTGATTCTTCATTCATTGCTGCTATTCAATATCATGATTAACTTATCATCCGATGTTTATCAAAAGAGTTGGACTTGCGTGACCCCTACTTTATTGGTGTATTGACTACGCAGGGCTATTTATAACTGATGATGTCATTATGCAAATTTGACTACGGAGAGACCCCTATACTACTTTCCTATCAAAATTACAAAATATATGAACATTTTAAACTAGTGAAAAGGAATTGTTACCACTGTTATTCATTATTATCACAATCAAATAAAACACTTAAAACTTGTATGCTGTTTTACTTGGATACTTTCGAAGTGAGCGTTGGACAACTAATAGTTATAACAACATTGCTTCATAGTCGACTAAGACTTCGTGACTAACCGTGTATTCCGGACATTACTTTTACTACTACTACTTTTAAAACCCATTACACGACCAGTTTTTCATCCTGTCATCAATGCCGCAAACCATTTTGAATATATTCACACCTACGACTCGATCTACAGTTCGACATAAAGAACATAGGAAATTTGTGAAATTCGACCACAGGGACTGAAAAAAGAGGTCGACATAGCGAAAAAGTCCAGATACAAAAATCGACACAAACAAATTTATTTTATATAGAATAAGAAGGAATAAATTCGGGACCGGAAGTAAAAGTCGACACAACCGGAAAGCCGACATATCAGACGTCGACATAGCGCGTCGACATGGACTGTAAATATTTAAGGCCCGAATCTAAGCCTACTACACATATCTTTGTCCCTGGAATTATAAACATTTAAGGCTATCTTCTTAACATATCAACATAAAAGTTCCCGATGTAAACCAAGAATGTAGACCTGTCGTTTCATATAAATCCGTTAAAGACACAATGTAAACCAATAATACGTAATGATGTCCTTTATATTTATAAACATAAGCCCCATGCCTTCCAACAACATGTTACTATGGCCTTTATGATATAAAAATTGAAGGCCCCTATGTAAACAAACTATACGATACCCTGTCCTTTAATATATAAACATAGGCCCCCGATGTAAACCAACAAAACATAATCCTACCCTTCAAATTATAAACATTAAAGGCCCACATGCTTTTCAACAACGTGTTATATTTACCATAAATATATAATATTAAAGGGTCCCATGCCTTCTATAAACAGGCAATAGTGACCTTTAATTCATAAACATATATATGCCTACATGTAAACCAATATTGTGTAACCCTGTCCTTTAATATATAGATATTAAAAGCTCCCATGAGATTTACAACGCATAACCTTTTACTTTGATATATAAATTTTAAAGGCCCCCATGTAAACCAATAACAAATAACCCTGTCCTTTTACATATATTAACACAGACCTCATTCCTTTAAACTACCCTTAACAATGCCTTTTACTATATAAAAATTACAGGCCTCATGAAAAGCAACAACATTTAACGCTGCCGTTTGATATAAAAAAAGCACAGACTCGAATGTAAACCAAAAGCGCATTACAATGGTCTGTAAAATATAAACATAGGCCCTCATGTAAACCAACAGCACGTAACACTGTCGATAAATGTATAAACACTGAGTCCCCCGTCCCGTAATAATGTCTGTGTATGTACATTGAAAAGTCGTCATGTTTCTCAACAACAAATTACACTTGCTTTTAATATGCAACCCACCATGCTTTCCATCAACATATAATGCTGTCCTTTAAAATAAAAACTTTCAAGGCTTCCATGCCTTTAATAAAAAAAACTTTCATGCCTTCTAACAACACGTTACACCGCCCTTTAATGTTTAATCATGTGCCACAACACCATGTAACACTGTACCTTAATACATAAACATTTAACGCCCCCATGTAAACCATCAACACGTGACTCAGCCCTTTATTATATAAACATTAATGCCCCCCTTGGAAATAAACGACACCTAGCCCTGTCGTTTCATATGTAAACATAAAAGGCCCTCATGTTAACCAAATAACACGAAACTATATACTTTAATATATAATCATTAAAAGCCCTATGCCTTCCTACAACACATATCGCTGTCATTTAATATATAAAAATTAAACGCCCCCATATTACCCAACAGCACATTACCCTGTCCTCTAATATGTAAACATTGGCCCCCATGTAAACATGTAACCCTGTCCTTAAATATATAAACACAAGCCCTTGTGTAAACTAACAACATGTAATGCTGTACTTTAATATATAAACATAGGACCCCATATAACCCAACAACAGGTAACGCTGCTCTTTAATATAAACACACAGGCCCCAAAGTAAACATACAACACAACACCCTTTTCTATTAATATATAAACATACACCCCAGTGTCTGCCTACATCATGAAATCCTGATAGCTAATATATAAAACACAGGCACCCATGGAAACCAACAACACGTAAGCCTGTTCTTTGATATGGAATTATAGGCGCAAGTGTCTGCCAACACCAGGCAACTCTGTCATTTATATGAACATAAAAGGCCCCAATGTAAACGTACAACACATACCACTGTCTTTTAATGCAATATTATAAAAAGAAAGCCCTTATGTAAATCAACAATATGTAACCCTGCCGATAAGTATTAAAGCACATGCCCCCTGGCCTTCCAACACATGTAATACTAACTTTTATTATATAAATATCAAAGGCCCCCATGTCAACCAACAACATGTAACCCCATCCAATACTATTTAATCATAGGCCTCTATGAATACCAACAACAGGTAACCCTGTCCTTTAATAATTTAACACAGGCCCCTTTGCCTAAGTAACACGTAACAATGTATTTTAATATACAAACTGTGATGGAACCCCATGTAAACCAGCAACACATTACAAACTACTTTAATATATGAACATTAATACTCCAATGTCTTCCAATAACAGGTAACTCTGTCTTTTATATATAGGCATTAAAGGCCCCCATGAAAACAAACAACACATGGACATGTTCGTTAACATATAGAGACAGGCCTCATGTAAACAAAAAACATGTTATAATTTATTGTCCTTTAATATATAAGCCTTAAAGGTCCCAATGTAAATCAACAACATCTAACCATGTGCTTTAATATGTAAACATAAGGCCCCTATGTTAACCATTACCGCGTAAAACCTTTTTCAATATATAAACACAGGCCCCCATGTTAACCAAAAACATGTAACCCTATCTTTAATATTTACACATTTAAGGCCGAAATGTAAATAAACAAAACTGTAACCCTGTGTAAACATAGGCCCCCATGTAAACAAAACAACGTAAAAACCCTGCCCTTTCATATAAAAAAACAAGCCCAATTTTTACGAACAACACATCAAAATGTCCTTTTATATATGAACATAGTTCCCCATGTAAACCAAAAACATGTTGACCTGCCCTTTAATATAAAAACACAGGCCTCAGTGTAAACTAACACCACGTTACCCTGCCCTCTTATATTAAAACACTTAGGACCAAATATAAACTAACAGCCCGTTACCCTGTCTTTTAATATAAAAACATTGGCCTCATTTAAACCAATAACACAGAACGACAGCACGATGCTATGTTCTCAATATATATACACACAGGCCCTCGTGTCTGTTAACAACTTGTAACCCTGTTCCTTAATACAAACACAGGTCTAATGTAATTCAACAATATTTAACCCTGTTCTTTGATATAAAATCAAAGGGCCCCATGTAAACAGACAACACTTAAGCTTTGATATAAAATGTTAACCAACATGTAACCCTGTCCTTTAATATTAAACATTGAAGGCACCCAAATAAGCCAACAGCACGTTATCCTGACCTTCAATAAATTAACAAAGCTATCATGCCCTCCAACACAACGTATTGCTGCCCTTCAATATCAAAACATTTAAGGACCCCGTGCCTTCCAAAACACATAACTCAGTCCTGTAATATATAAACATTGAAGGCCCCCATTTCTTCCAACAACCCATAACATTGTCCTTTTAATTATAAATATAAAAACACCCAATCCAAAACCAACAACACAAAACCCTGTCCTTTTTTATAAACATATGCTCAAGTGTCTGTTAACAACACAACACCCTGCCTTTTAAGCTTGAAACACAGCCCCCAGGTGAATCAACAACACGTAACACTGTATTTTAATTTATAAACATAGCCCCCCCCCCCTACCCCCGGTGGACCATCAACATGTAACCTTGCCCTTTCATATCCACACACAGGCCCCATGTAAACCAACAACACGTAACCCTTTCTTTAAAATATAAACATAGGCCCAAGTATAAACCAACAACAGGTAACCATGCCCTGTTATATATCAACACATGCCCGAATGCGAACCAAGAAGACGTAAATCTGTTCTTTGATATATAAACAAAGGACCCAATTTAGGCCAATAACACATAATATTTACATTCACACCCCATCGATATCGCGTGCGTTTGTTCGATACTTCTGTCCTGTCATTGGGCGCAATAATACCAAGGGGCGGGGCATATTTACTACGGAACTATTTTTTTAATGAAATCGTAGTACAATTATTGGCAACATGATAAACTGTAATCTGCAGTAAAGCAGTTAAAACAAAATAAGCAACGATTATTTGATTGATTTTAATGTAGATAATTTCATGATGGATGGAACAGTTGAAGAAACGTTTGTGTTTTAAAATGCTGTTAAAATGTCACGAAAATGCAAAAACAGTTAGTTCAAAATAACCTCTATAACGTGTGCTTGTATGACCGCATGAGTGATGTCATTGAAGAAGTTTTACATTAAGCTCGATTCGGGCCGCAACATAACTCGGCAGCTGCATTTTGTTTCTACGCCATTTTTTGCAGTGTTAATTCGTTTTGAAAGTGTTGTTTTCCGAAAAGTGACTAGATTACTGGGATTATTTACACACAATACCTATTGGGTAATCAATTAATTACCTTTTCAGTCCTACTTTCACCATTATTTGTTTTGATAACTAATTTAAGCCTGAAAATTTTGTAAACATGTTCTTGAAAAAATGTACAGCATCTTCAGCATCAGAGAAAAAATATTTGAAATTTCTTTGTTCATTGCATACGACATAGTGGAATCATGTCCATATAAGTCGTATGTTCTGAATAAAATCGACAGAAATAACTAAAAGTTCAGAGGAGTTAGTCGTTTTAGACATAATTTAGTGCTTTTAATAGTCAAAACAACTGCAGAAAAAACTATTTGGTAAACACATCAGCTTGCCAGGAAAAGACAACTCAGCAGAAAATATGTAAGTTATATGACTTTTGTGGTTTATTTTCTGTTTTGGTATTTGTATGCAGCTACATTATATATTCTAAAATATGTTTTTGTGCAAAAGTTTACATCGTTGACCAACTTTCGGTCAGAAACCAGGTCGCTCAGCCTTCATTGTTATGATGCGGGCCCTGAAAGCGCATATGTAAAACAAAAAACCGGGCATTAACGGCACGTGAATTTATTGAATAATGACCGTTTTCTACCGATAACGCCCGGGTTTTTGCGTTTTAATACACCACGATAACGGACCGAAAACACACATTGTATGCAAAAATACGTATTCATAATATTCTTGACCTTGAAAAGATAGAAAATAAACATATAAATAAGGAACTATTTTATCTGTGCATTCATTGTCGTATACAATAAGGTTACGATAGCTGTTCTAATATACCCACCGTTGAGAACAACGAGAGAAAGAAAAGAGAAAATGCTCTTGAATAATCAATTTATTTTAGGAGAAATGTAGATTTAAATGAAATCGGACTCCACCCATTTTGAACAGCCCCATTGCATACGATACCCCGATGAAATGCAACATGACGAATTTTAATCCTTAAACATTGTCCTTTAATTTATTAATACAGTCCCAAGTGTCTGCCAACAACAGCTAACCCTGTTCTTTAAATTTTAGCTACAGACCCCCATATAAACCAACACCATGGTACACGGTACTTTAATGTATATACATAGGCCATGTACCTGACAACACCAGCAACTCTGCCCTTTAATACACATACATGGCCTTATGCATGCCCCCATGTATTCCACAATTCAAATCATTGTCCTTAAATATTTAAGCAAAGGACCCAATGTGTACAAGCAAAATGTTACTCTGTCTTATTGTACATAAATGCAGTCCTCATGTGTATAGAAAAAAAACATATAACCCTGATGTTAATATATAAACTCAGTCCCCAAAGTTAACCAACAACATGTAACGCTGTCCTTTAATATAGCCAGAGGCCCAAACGTTTCCCAAAATCACATAACTGTGTCCTTTAATGTATAAAAACAAGCTTTTATGTCTGCAAACAACTATCAATTATGATATATAATCACAGTATACTCAATAATACATACCTTTAATATATGAATACTAGCCCGTAGGTTGACCAACAACCCCCTTATTCTGCCCTTAAAGATCTATAAAAAAAATAGCTCCAAATGTCTTCCAACAACACTTAAATTTGTCGTTTTATATATGAACCCTATGTAAACCAAATCATAACCTTTTCCTTTAATGTATAAACTCATGACCGTATATCAAAATTTTCCTTCCATATATAGCCTTATGCCCCAACAACAACACATAACACTTTCCTTCAATTTATAAACACAGACCTCCATGTTGTAATAATTGCATGCAACATATTTTATATACTCATTTATGTGTTGTGCATTTTGTGGATTCAATATAATGTAAAGAACAGTTCCAAGTTTGTTGAATAATATAAGTCATGTGTTGAAGAATACCAGTCTGATGAAAAACAATAATTGAGCCTTTTGTTTCACTATTTTATTGTTTGTTTCATGAACATTGCAACCAACACATGAGGACCATGAACGAAGATGGCGACATGTCTTCATAGACATTAACAAACCATCGCTCCCATGCTTCTGGGTGCGGTACCTGGCCATCGCTCCCCTGCTTCTGGTTGAGGTACCAAACCATCGATCCCCTACTTCTGGGTGCGCTACTAGGCCATCGCACCCCTGCTTCTGGTTGCGGTACCAGGCCATCGCTCCCCTGCTTCTGGGTGCGGTACCAGGCTATCGCTCCCCTGCTTTTGGGTGCGGTACCTGGCCATCGCTCCCATGCTTCTGGGTGCGGTACAAGGCCATCGCTCCCCTGCTTCTGGGTGCGGTACAAATCCATCGCTACCCTGCTTCTGGGTACGGTACCAGGCGTTCGCTCACCTCCTTCTGGGTGCGGTACAGGCCATCGCTCCCCTGCTTCTGGGTACGGTACCAGGTCATCGCCCCCCTGCTTTTGGGTGCGTTACCAGGCCATCGCTCCCCTGCTTCTGGGTGCGGTACCATTCTATCGCTCCCCTGCTTCTGGGTGCGTACCGTTCCATCGCTCTACTGCTTCTGGGTGCGGTACCATTCCATCGCTCCCCTGCTTCTGGGTGCGGTACAAATCCATCGCTCCCCTGCTTCTGGGTGCGGTACCATTCCACCGCTCTCCTGCTTCTGGGTGCGGTACAAATCAATCGCTCCCCTGCTTCTGGGTGCGGTACCATTCCATCCGGATATCACGCAAGTATTCGGATACCAAAATGGGTATTCGAATATTCGTTAAGAATTAAAATTTCAATGAAATAGCTTAGCAGAGACAAAGCAATAGTTATAAAACTTATCAGATGAAATATTTCAGGTGATCAACAGTGTGTCGCGGAGCGGGTATGTGTCACAAATCGTCTGCTAATTGGGTATTTGCACAAGGCGTGATATTGTGTCCTTGTGCAGCATCCTGTGAAGTTCTTTGACCTTGTTTACAACGACAAGTGTTGTTTTATGATCTCAGATGTGCTTAATTGACACTAATTGACGCGCAGTGTCCTCGCCGTACCGGCTACCTATGTTCCATTCGAACGAGTGTTCTCATCCGCCGGTCTGGTACTGAGCAAACTTAGAAATCGCTTCAACAGTAACATGGTGGACGCTATCTTGTTTCTGAACAAGAACATGCGTTCGATTAAGTGCGACATCGAATGAAAACTGTTGTGAAGTATTCGAACATTTCGGACTTGAAAGTAGTGTGTGTACAGTGTTTAATTAAATTGTACAGTGTTTAATTAAATTATCAAATATATAAATGATTTATTTCCTATTTAGTATTTATTCAAGTTTTATTTTGTGTAGAGTATTTTATTTTTCATACGATATGTAAACATGTTTAGTTTATTGATAAATAAAAAAAGTACACGCATGTAAATAAAGAAAACTCAGATCGTCTTTTTGTCTTCTTATCTTTTCCCAGATTATATCCTACATTACAAAACACCGCAGAAATTGTAGGTACCGCATTAAATCAAACAATGTAATGAAATAAAATTACAATCGACTATCAAATAATCAAAGCGTCATTTACCATAAAACCTGCTGATAAATAACGAACTCGAAAGCACCACCTGGGCCGAAGTGACTATCAAATTCGCGAGGTGTTTATGTGGTATTCATAATGAGTTTTATGACGTAAAATGAGTTGTTTAGCTTTGATTATAACATTATAAATTATTAAGACTGAGAAAGAATGAATGAAAAAGTGAAATTGCCATATGACGAATTATAAATTAAGTGGACAATTATGTCAAATAACAGAAGGTGGGTGACATATAATAGGGAATTTACTTATTATGAAAACAATTTCATACGAGTATCCGGATAGTATTCGAATACTTGATACGAATATCCGGATTTGGTAATGTTCGCCGCTATGGTTTGTGGTTAGAAGTAACCCTCGTCTCCAGAAAACATGTACGACGCTTATGAACTTAACGGGTATGTTTGTGTCAAGGTCATTCCGGACTGAGTGTAAAGCGTGTAATCTGAATGTCGAAGGTCATACTGAACATTTAATATGCTTTTGCCACAAAAAAGAAGAAGAGCGTAGGGCCTTGTGGGATAGCATTATTCACTGCTGTGGCGTGGATGCTTTTAAGTGTCTAATTCTTAAACCTCATAAGGGCCAGTGCGCAAAGGTGTTTTAATTTGCAACAACAAATTCTCATAATTGTTTGATGTTTCAGCCAATTGCAAAGGCGTTGATTAACTAACATGTAGCTAGGAAAGCTTGAGCTATGCTTACATGTTTTAGGCTAATGTGATCCATGACGTTTTTGTGTAACTTGTTACCATGCTACATGTATGCACGTTATGACTTTTGTAAATTAACGTTTGTTATGTACATAATAATTGTATATCTATGTTTTATATTATACTTGTAAATATGTTATGCTCTCCGTTACTGGAGGAATAAAACGTATCTATCTATCTATCCCTAATAAAAATGTCAAAAACCAAGAGCCTGCCTAAAATCGCAGCCACTTGACCTATGCCATGCCTTAGGTAGAGGCCTAGTCTTCATTGTGCTATAGGTGTCAGTGGTCCCCTTTCTCATTTTTAAGGTATCACCGCTACACATAATTGAAATTTTGATGACAAATGCTAGGATATTAACCTAAAAGTATCAAAAACCCAAAGCCAGCCTAAAATCGCAGCGCATTGACCTATGCCATGACCTAGGTTGAGGCCTAGGCTACACTGTGGTATAGGTGTCAGTGGTCCCCTTTCTCATTTTTAAGGTATCACCGCAACAAATGTTGAAAAATTGATGTAAAATTATTATTGTTTAAGTCTAAATGTACCATATACCCTTAGCTTGCCTAAAATCGAAATATTGATGTAAAATGTTTATTGTTTAAGCCTAAATGTACCAAAAACCCTTAGCCTGCCTAGAATCGCAGCCCATTGACCTATGTTATGACCTAGGTTGAGGCTTAGGCTACACTGTGGTATAGGTGTCAGTGGTCCCCTTTCTCATTTTTAAGGTATCACCGCTACACATAATTGAAATTATCATGGAAAATGCCTAGGGTATTAACCTAAAAGTATCAAAACCCCTGAGCCTGCCTAAAATCGCAGCCAATTGACCTATGCCATGACCTAGGTTGAGGCCTAGGCTACACTGTGGTATAGGTGTCACTGATACCCTTCCTCATTTTAAAGGTATCACCGCTACACATAATTGAAATTTTGATGGAAATGCCTAGGGTATTAACATAAAAGTATTAAAAAACCCTGAGCTTGCCTAAAATCGCAGCCCATTGACCTATGCCATGACCTAGGTTAAGGCCTAGGCTACACTGTGGTATAGGTGTCAGTGGTTCCCTTTCTCATTTTTAAGGTATCACCGCTACACATAATTGCAATTATAATGTAAAATGCCTAGCGTATTAACTTAAACGTATCAAAAACCCAAAGCCTGCCTAAAATCGCAGCCAATTGACATATGCCATGACCTAGGTTAAGGCCTGGGCTTCACTGTGGTATAGGTGTCACTGGTCCCCTTCCTCATTTTTAAGGTATGACCGCAATAATCTGAATAAGGATAAATAATTGTACATAAATATTTGTAAAAAAAAATTATACACTTGATTTACAATAAATCATAATTATCAAAAAAACAAACACCAATTAACAAAACCAATGAATTTTTATCGAATGAAAAGAGATACCACACTTAAGTATCTCATTGATTACGAGGGAAGAGTAACGGTTTTACATGATGAGACTATTCAACTATCTTCAAAATACACCAACCTTTATCCTCAACTACTGCTTTCGATGTCGGCAGGTCTACCTCGAAACTGGCCTCCGTTCCATCATCAAATCTAAGCGTGATAGGCCTCCAATATCTATTTAAACTTAAAAAAAATATTTTGTTGTTTAATATCATCGCATTTAGAGGGGCTGTCTCACAGATGATAAAATAGCGAAAAAAGAAAATTGTCGAAAAATGACATAAACTTGGCATCGATGTGTACAATGCATTGAAACTTACTAACTGAAGTACCACATAGTTTACAATTTATTTAAGTTTAGCAGTTATTTCGTATTTTTCCATTAAAAAAGATTACTGGGTATGTCTACCAGGAAGAATTGATTCCTTATGCGTGATTGGCTAGTCGGTGTTATCACGTGATATAACCGAGGTAGGTCTATAGCTTAATTATGTCACCCGATTAGAATAAGTCTTAATAGCACAGTCAGTAAGACGTTGGACTTCAATTTTGGCG
Organism: Mya arenaria; assembly: GCF_026914265.1. Classification (NCBI taxonomy): domain Eukaryota; kingdom Metazoa; phylum Mollusca; class Bivalvia; order Myida; family Myidae; genus Mya; species Mya arenaria. Next base: position 21,430,502 of record NC_069123.1, on the reverse strand, counting down.
ACGCGGGTTCGAACCCGGTCTCCGACATATTTTTTTTTTACATTTTGGTACTTTTTTTACAATTATGATATCAAAGCGTAACACATTCTATTAGATAATTGTCCTGAGATTCGTTACAGAAAATAACTTATTTTGGAGCAAATCTATGGCACAGTCCCTTTAAATGAGAGGGTGTATGAGTCAGTAATTAACAAATCCATTGGGTAAATACACTGGGTTGATACCCCATTCCAGTGATTTACTGCAAAATAACCAATTAATGGGAGAACATACAACTTAAATTTTAAACTAACATGAACGTTAAAGATACACACATTGTTTGCATTATTTCTAGCTATGTTTTTGCATCAAAGACAGGTGAAGAGGCGTGACCTGTAAATGAGGCGTATCAATTAAACAGAGTGATTGATAGCCCAAAGACCTCGTCCCCATTCATAAACAGCCGCTTCAGAGTCTTTGACGATTTTTTTTATTTGGCGACTCTACGCACAAAATGAATATCCAAATGTTAAAAAAGTTCCCTAAACGCGCATTATTGTGGCTAGTAAGCAACATACTGTAAAATATGACATCATCGAACTGACATAAGTGAAAAGACTCACACATGATGAATTCACGTTGTCGTCTTATAAAACAAAGTTATATTTTACTTTGGACAATTTTTTTATTCAAAATATACATAAATATTATTAATAGATAAATACATCATCACGGTCCTGTTATTTATTTTGGTCAGGTACATTTTATAATTGCTACAGCAATCAAAACAAATATTATTTAAAAAATGACATTCAGAATGAAAAAAAAACACATTAAAATTAAATGAATGTTACTCGCATACGGAAATGAGATACGTTTTAACCTAAAAAACACAACATTCAGCGATAATATTTATTTGCCCAAAAATAATCATAGTTCAGCGACTTGTGGACGATTAAAGATGTCATAAAACATAAAATTATTTAATTAATAAAGCAATTTCAATGCACATAACGCTTTTAAATAACAATTCTATTGTAACAGTGCTTAAAATGCTTTAATTTAACAGTAAATGTATTTACTACCAGCACTACCACCGGGAGAGTATCTCCAACCAAAGAGAAAGAGGCACCTTAAGGCTAAAACTTTTAGTGATTGTGTTACATCTAACATTATACAAAACCATGATATAAATAACTCTAGAGGCTTTTGAATAAGACAATAAAATCTGAGCAACTAAAAAATTCATTTTTTGTGAAAACGCTTAGACAGTGCAACCAGCTGGAAGATAGTGTGGTCAACGCAAAAACTGTTGAGGGCTTTAAGGCTGCCCTCCAATTTTACTAGCAGTGACTTTACGATATTGTTCAAAAGCTGAGTCCCCCTGTTTTATTGCATTTAGGATATCAGAATTCATCAATGGTTCCGTTCTTTGTTTATTACGCAGTTGTTTAACTAGTGCAATATTGTTAACAACTGACGTAAAAGTATTCTTAAAAAAATCCCAAGCTTCAGAAGCGTTATCAGAAAGAATAATACTTGTCCAGTCAGCAGCTAACAAGTTTCCTTGAAACTCTTCTTTACTATAGTTTATGGAAATATGCAAATTAGCAAAGCCTGGGTTCTGTGTGGATAGACAATTTAGTGTATATAAAGACAAGTAGACCCATTCATGGTCGAGCATGCTTTTCTCTGAAGGGATCTGTTGGTGTTTGTTTGGCGTCTCACATAACACTTGTTTACCATTCCACCATCTTGGTTTGCCAAGCGAACGAAATGAGCGTTCGCGAGTTTGGCAGACTTTCTCGGCGAACGCTTAGTTAGATAAGGGAAAACGCCCGTACGATCGCGATCGTTTTGCGAACGCTCGCCTTACTGAACACACTGCAGGCCTTATTAGTCGCCCACGCACATCTCAATAACGGAAACCACTAGCGTAACTTTTGCGTGTTTCTTTCTGTGTGTTTTTAAATAACATTTGATAATGTGGATAAATTTTAAAGAAAAATACTTTACCTTTAAAATAATGGCGGGTCAAACAACATCACGCGGGAGAAAACGAGACAGAAAAAACTGACGTCTTTAGGACATTGATAGTCTCGATCATCTAGACGCCTGCATCTGATCCGGGTCAAATACCGGTCAATGCGAAATTCTAAGGAACCAAAATGGACGACTGGCTGTCTACAATTTGATTTCAGCTACAAACATGGATATAATTCAAGACGTTTCAGACTTAATATGTGAAACCTATGTTATTACAAGGGCGTCGGGTCAACTCGGCCAAATATTACCTCATCGGCCTGGTCCAAATCGGCCTAGTCCTTTTCGGCCTACTTTTGAATGGAAAGGCGTTTCTATGGTATTAACTTAAGTTGTTCACACCTAAGTTGGCGCAATCATTTAGAGCCGTGCAAGTGTGAGAGTGTTTAAATGAACGCCGACAACACCTTTGATAATTGAAAAAATCAAAGAATGTTTATTATGTTGTTTAACTAATTAAAGCTAATTATTTTACCTTATTACTGAACAGTTTGTAACACGCTTTTTAATATTGAACGATATTGAATCACAAAGGGAAATGAGCAAAAAAGGAGAGCAATATATAAGGTGTTTCAAGTCAAGTTCAAGTCAAGTTTCCTTTATTTCACTCATTCCAATACAATCATGGATAAATGAGGTAATATCAAATGATAAATGTCACAAAGGCAAACGAGTGAAATGGGTACATTTGGGTTACAAACGTTTGACAATGATTATGATATATATAGTAAATTACCAGTGTAATCAATCTGGTTATTGTCACATACATTAGTGGATAAATATATAAATGGAGAGTCAATAAAATATCGTAGCAATTAGAAAAAAAATGGCTCAAATTCTGTATATGTCAACAGGCATGTCCTACAACTATAATGATTTCAATAAAATTGCTTTAACAAACATTATTAAGTTAAACATCTGCGTTTTATTCCGGGTATTTATAAGTTTCTCTAGTTTAAAAATATTCGCGTGTCTATAAAAGTAGGGCTTCAAATATTTCTTTCGTTCTTCATCAAAAATTCTACATTCTAAAAGATAATGAAATTCATCGCCTAATTTATCGCAATGTGTACACACTCTTTCATTTAGAGGCGTTCTGTTCCAGCTACCAGTTTCAATTGGGAGTCTATGGTTTCTTGTTCTGAATTTAACTATAAAATGTAAGTTTTTAGTCGGTTGATCTAAAATGTATGGCTCAATGCCGAATTTTGTTTTAAATATTCTGTAAAACGTTGCTTTATTGGATGTTTCAGTAGCACTAAACCATTCATTAATAAAGAGATCTTTTAACTTTTGCTTAACCGTTGCCTTCAACCACTTTTGATTCACAAAGTTTTGGCCTTCCCATATATTAATTAAACCACATTTACTTAAAATACATTTTAGATGGTAGATCCATGGAAATTTTCTTTTTAATACTTGCTCACTATAGTTGATTGAGTTATTATAAATACTCTTATATATCAAAGACGAGAGTTTCGTAATATTGTTATCAGTATTTGTTAATAATTTTGTCTAGAAGGCAATCATTTTATCTTCAATATCAACCGAAAGCGGCATCACCCCGGTTTCACCATAGACCATATAATTTGGAGTAGATCGTTTTAGCTTTAAAATATACTTAAGGAATCGAAGTTGAACTCTCTCTAAAACATCGTTTTTTCCATAGCCCCAAATTTCAGCTTCATAAAGAAGTATTGGTTTTACAGTTTTATCAAAAATTTCAATTTGTAAGTCTATAGGTAAAGAAAGGCGATTTGCGTTCCGTAATAAACTGTACATTGCTCTTGTAGCCTGATTTGCAATATGTACTTTGCATTTTTGAAAAGAACCAGTTCTACTAAAGTATATACCGAGGTATTTATATTCATTAACTATATCGAGTTGGCTTGCTTGAAATGAGAAATTAAATGTAACCGGTCTTCCCTTTCCAAATACTAGTATTTTAGACTTTGCAATATTAACTGTTAGTTTCCATGAATCGCAGTATTGTGCGTATGCATCGAGTGCATTTTGTAAACCTGTTGGAGTTTCAGACATTATAACTGTATCATCAGCATATAGAAGTATGAATATTTTTATGAAATTTTGCAAATTTTGAAACTGGTTCGGATTTGGTAATTGTACACTGCTGTCTATATTGTTACTTATAAAATACTCGTGTAAATCGTTTAGAAACATGGAAAACAGAAGTGGAGACAGATTTTCCCCCTGTCTGACACCTATATTACTTGGAAAATAATTTGACAATTCTGAGTTAACTGTGACACATGATTTGATGTTGTTGTACAAATTTTTAATAAGAGTTAAACATTTGCCGTTTATATTGCATTTTAGAAGTTTCACCCAAAGCCCTTCTCGCCAGACAGTGTCAAAAGCTTGTTTGAAATCAATAAACGCGCAGAATAGCTTTTTTTGTTACTGTTCAAATATTGAATTATGTGGTTTATGGCAAACATGTGATCTGATGTCGAAAAACCAGCTCTAAAACCTGCCTGACATTCATGTATGATATTATTAGATTCGACGCCTATTAGAGCCTATTATTTATTACGCAAGTAAACAATTTCCCCATACAACTAAGTAGAGTAATAGGTCGATAGTTTTCAGGTTGTGTAGGGTCACCCTTATTTTTGAAAATAGGATTAATAACTCCAACAGTCCAAGATTGAGGTATAACACCATATTCAAAAATTAAGTTAAATAATTTGACATATATGTTCTTAAGAGCGTCAAAAGTAGTTTTAATATGTTCATTTGTTATTTTATCTAGTCCACTTGCTTTGAAATTTTTTAATGATTTTGCAGCTTTTTCAATTTCTTCCAATGTAATTGGAATATTAATTTCATCATTAGTTACCACGTTTATATTAAGTTCACCAGACTGGTTACTTGTGGATTGTATATCCTTATAGTTAACGCTTTTAAAGAAATTAGACAGGTCTTCAAGTCCTGCTTCACTTTTGCTCTTACTTTTGTTATTTAATATTTTCCAATATTTGCGAGGTTCTGTGACCTTAAGATTTCTTAACTTTAATATGTCGTTATTTTTATGTTTATTATGAAAAGTTCTCATTGTATTTTTATACATTTTACTTTTTGCGTTTTAAGTTAATTCTATTTGTTTCGGTTTTTCTGATTTTATAAAGATATCTTGCTCCATGGAAAAATTTTCTAGCCTTATTGCATTTTGGACCAAACCATCCCCGTGTAGTTTTGCAATCAGTGCTATTTCGAAACGTTTTGAAGCCAAATGTCGTTTTGCAAGCATTTACAAAAATGTCGGAAATATTATTTACAATTAGATTAGCATCCTCTTGCGTCAATGATTTTGTTTGATTATGAGTATCAAGTTGTTTTAATATATCATTTAATTTATGCGATTTAACATTTTCTATGAACTCATTTTGTTTTGTGTTATCCCATAATTTTAACGTTGGCTCTATCGTTTCTTGGTTCTGTTTGTATTTAGACAAATTAAAATTACACGTCAACGATATAGGATTATGTGCATCCGAATAAAGAGAACAAAATTCTTGTATATTTAAAGATAATACATACTTAAACATGTTAGCGTTGCACAGGAAATAGTCCACAGTACTGACTCCTTTACATGTTGCTTTACCTAGAATATCACCCTTTGTTCTACCGTTTAGAATATATAAATTATTTAACTGGAGGAACTCAATTAATCGGTTTCCATAATTATTAGCAGATTTGTCACAACTTTCTCTGTTTAACTCTACATTTTTGGCGCACTCAAATTGATTTATCTCATGTATATATTCATCATATATCTCTTCGAAATGGTTTACTTTAGACAAATCTTTGTCAACTGGGATAATATCGTATATTTTTAGTTCTACTATTGTTATCCCCAAATATACACATAAGCTTATATTTAGAGATCAATTCATTTAGCTCTAATTGAATATCATTAAAAGGGTCTTCAACAGAGTATAAAGAATATTCAGGGGGGGGGGGGGGGCATATACAATACCACATAAAATATCTGACTCAGAATTTACATACTCTTTGTGAATGCTAAACCATAAAACCATTTTACAATCAGTGTCGATAACATGTACATACTTAGAAATACTTTCTTTAACTAAAAGATCTAGGCCACCCGACTTTCGGGTATTTAATACGACACTTCGTCTGTTCTTTGAAAACCACAAAATCATCAATATCAATACAATCAATGTCATCTAATTTTGTTTCTTGCAAGCCGATAATATCATGATTGTTCAAAATATCGTTAAGTTCAGGACACATAAGCTTTGATTTCAGTCCACAGACATTAAAAGATAAAATACGCAAATTTCCGATATCACCTTCGTGAAAACCGTTAGATACTTTATCATTTTCATCAAATTTACGAGTACCGTTAATAGGTGGTTTCAAAATATTACATGTAGTATGGCTATTTGTATAATAACGGGAATTATAACTATAATGTAAATAATGTGCATAATAGTTATTACAGTATGATAAGAAGGCACACATATTTATGAACAAAAGGTTCCAAACATTCATCATTACTAAATATTCACCATGATTGTTAACAGAAGACAAATCACTATTTGCCGTGTGGTCAACAGACCGACGAGCTAAGTCACCACTGTTTATTGGGTCAGAGATCAAGCATGACTCTCCGTGACTGTCCTATAAACGGGACTCTTCGATGGTCGGAGGTTCCTCGGGGGTATCCATAGGTTGCGCAGATGATATGTGATCGTCATGGACACTATTTATTGGCGGCTCAGTGCAGCTTATCGGAGACGCTGAGTTGTCCGAGCGCTTAATAACACATTCTTGGTCGAGTGGGGAAACCGCTTTGCGTTTGTTAGAATTATCCGGCTCGATTGAGGCAAAGCGATTCGGGGTTTCGTAACTCGACAACGGTCGATGTACCTGGGACAGCGTCTGTGGGTCGTAATAGCTGGGAGGGGCCCCATGCACTCGTTGGCCCGATGGGTGGGTTTTGGTTTGTGGCGTGTAGTAGGTATTATGCGTAGGCGGGGGTCTGGGGGTCTGCGGCATCTCTTGTCCGTGAAATGGTGCCCGAGGTGGGGACTGGGGCGCGGACCGTGGTCCTTGGTTTGTCGGTCGCAATGTTGGCTGATCGCGCATGCCCGGTGCAGACAACTGGTGGCCTGAGCGTGAGAAACTCTTTGTTTCGGGGTCATACAGCCAACTGTTTACGTACAGCCGGTCCCTAACAATTGAGACCTAGTTCCCAGTTTCACCGTATTGTCGAGCTACTGGATATAACACTTTTCTCTTTTCCTCAACTTCTCTTGGAAAATGTTCATAAATCTGATGTTTTCTCTGGGATTTGTTAAGGATGAGGCCTGCTTTGCGAATTTGTTCCCTTTGCACATAGCGTTCGAAAGTTGCGACTATCGGCCTAGGTCTATCATTTCTAGGCTGTGCGTTCGGTCTACCCACTCTGTACACCTTGCTGAATAATATACCTTTTATATCGGTGCTGATTTGGTCGGATACAACTGAATTTTCCTCTAAAGACGATTGCAACATTCCCCTGAGTTCGCTCTCAGTCTTTTCTTGGGGAGTTCGATTTCCCTGACCATTGGTGGAGTCCGGACGGGCCTCATCCACACCAAAGAAAATGGGGTCGTTTTCCATGAGGCGTGTTCTCAGGTGTAGACATTCGGATTTTAGATCAGCGTTTTCTTGCTTATATATTTCAACATTATAAGATAAAACATTGCTTTGTGTTTTCAAATCGGAGAGTTGTTCACTTGTTTTACGTTTGTTTTGCGTGTAATCGTCAGTGACATCACTAAAAGATTGGCAAAATGCATCACAATCAGCTAACCTGGATGTTGTTGCAGTGTTTACATTCTGGATATTATCAACTGTTAATCTAAGGTGAGAAACATCTTTTTCCATAGCTAAAGCCCTTGCATGTGTTGACTCCATAGATTTCAAACGGGAATTCATCTCATTTAAAAGGTCATACATACTCGACATTTCTTGACCAAGCGAAGGTGTATGCGGAAACGCGCCGAATCCAGGTTGAGAGAAATATGTAGGTTGTGCACCAGGGTAAGGGGGGATGAAGTTCCCGGGTCCGTGAAATTGGTGTTGATCATACAGTTGGGGGCGGTTCCCTGTCGCAGCTTTCTGTGGTTTGGGAGTTGCTCCGTCTGTGGCGCTCGCGTATGTTAGCACCTTTATTGTCTTTGTTTTCAGGCATTTTGGATAAAATTTCTTTAGAATATTTGCACTTATACTAGTTTAATCTTATTTGTCACTTTTGCAAAAATTTAGGCTAGTTTAGATCCAAAAAAACGTCACTAAATTAAAAAAAATATATCACTGAGAAAAAATATCCGCCATTTCACTCGAGCCCCGTTTTCGTTTCAAAAATGGTATGATATTTATATACAACTATTTTACATGGTATGGTTAATTGTCATCATGTATCCATGTTTTGTACATTCGAATGAAGTAAGGTAACGCCAGCAGGCTGTGGATTGTGACTGGTGCCAGCGATGGCAACACAGAACTTGCGGAACAGGTAGGAAGTTTTGAATTTGCATGAACATAATTATATTTAGTACTATATGTATACAGATTATATATGAGTATAATAAACTTACTGAAATGATCTAATCATGAACAAGACCATTGCTAAGTTACTTTAAGTATTGTGTTACTTTAATTGGAGTGTCACTAACGGTTATGTATAGGCACGTGTCAGGATGTCATTTCATTATTGATATTGCAACTTGTCAAAGAAAGGGACAAGGGCGCCAAAAATTGCATGTTTCACATGTTTATACTGTGGCCACTTTTATATTTCAGTATATATTTTTAATTATAATGATGATACGATACATGCATAAAATGATATTTTTCAGGGATCTCCCAAGACAAGTACAGGCAGGCGTCCGGCCTTGTCTGGAGAAGCAATTACTCCAGAGAGACCCAAAATAGCCCACCCTCAAGCTGAGCGAAGTAGTTGTAAGCAAATGCCAGCAAGCAGAGATGCCGACCTTGGATATCAGCATCATGGTAGCGGTAAGTACTTTTTGTTAGTAGTGTAGGACTTAGAACGCCGGCGCAATCAGGTAAGATAATAATAAATGTTTACTATGGTTTAAATTTAATTGCATTACTTATACAATTACAATATTGCATGAAATGCTATTTCAGGTCCCTGGCGAAACGGGCGAGTCTACCACTGCCGACGAGTCGGCCGACAACAGCGACATGCATGAACACGGAGGCGATTACATTTACATGCAGATTACTAGAGATGAGGTAAGCTTTTCATGTATCCATTTTTATATGTTTAGTGAAAAGAAGGAATATAGGTAAATGTTTTAAAAAATATTTATATACTCATGCATGTTAAGACATTTTAAATTCAGCTGCATCGCAAACAGTGTGAGACGTGTTTCCGGGGGTTGAGGTGAAGGGCTGCGCATTCCACTGTCCAATCTGTGGGGCTTGCAGAAGCCTACCGAGAATTGGTGTTCACAACTTAGTCAGGATGTTACTTGCCCTCCAGTTTCTACCTGCGGCCCACATCGCCCGCGCATTGGATGTACTGAAAGCAAAAGCAACATCATCTGCGACAGAGCAACTTGTTGACTATGATACGCGTCAGAGGCAAAACAACAGCGTTTTTTCGCCGCAGGATTGGTCTGTCTTCAAACAAACAATCAGGACGAACAATGACGTGGAAGGTAAACAATACAATTGCATAATGTATAATATATCAGGATACGCTTTGCAATGTAAAATGCATATTAATTAAATACATATTTACCGCTTGTTTGGTTACACAAGACCTCACTCTCGCGCAACATCGTGCCAACGTATAAGCAATCATAGCTTTCTTCATAATCATTGTAAAATATATTACGTTTAAACGAAATACACTCGTCTGAATTTGAAATGTGTATGAGAACATTTACCTTAAGGCGTGTTAAGCTTTAATAATACAAGTATAAGGATGTTAAAAATCGCCGTAGCAAATCGTGTTTTTTTTCTAGTCGAACATATTCCGTCCTTTCTTAATCTGTCAACTGCACGGGTCTATTGTTATACGTTTGAATAATTAAATCTTTAAATAAAACGGTCAAGAAAAGAACTTAAAACTAAACAACAATATGGTATCATATCTAGACCACACAGAAACACAAAACATTGTAACTTTTGTTTTTCTTTTTTCTTATAAGATAGCTGGGGTGTACCCAATGTTATAGTATGAAGGTTATTATATTCCCAGCCATTTATCTTTTTTTCTTTCTTTTTTTTGTCTGTGTAGAGTGTGTTTAAACAATTTTGAAAGTTTAAATAAAATTAAAAGTTTCTCTTTAAAATTATTCCCGACTATTTTTTTACCTTTTCATTTAAGTATACTATTTAAAATAAAATAAATTCTAATCATGAAGGGAAAGTGCTCCACCCCTTCAGGACAGAAATCCTTTTTTGTCAGCCAGCTTCTTAAATAGTTAATTTTATGCTCTGGCTTATTTCTATAGAGATCAAAATTTATCTTTATTACTGTACAGGTAAATAATGAGGGTTTTTAAAATTATGAATTTCTTCCCAACAGATCCAAATAAATATCGACTTTAATATATATGTATATGTATGTTTATGTATGTATGTATATGTTTGCGAAGAATATTACATATTTATTGTTATTAGATGATATTTTAGTAATAGGAATAGAACTTTTATAAAGAATAATCCTATGTATTAAGTGAAAACTAGTCAGAGTGAATGATGTTTCAACTTTAACATGATTAAAAGATTTCACCTTGGCCTTTCTTTCGTCTTCTTTCTTTCTATTGTTTGCATGCAATGTATATTTGTTGTTCACATAAATACCTGTATACCAATCCATATATTTGAATGTAGTTACACTCACTGCGGAGATCAAAATAAGTATATAGACATATCAGGATTTAATTATATCTAATTTAAACATTTGTTCTTACAACTATCGGGGATTAAACAATACTAAAAACGGCTTGGCATATTTAATTTGTTAAAAGAAAATCAAATGATATGGTTTGTATTCAGGAAACGCACTTTACAAGTGATCATGAGAAATCAATATACTCGGTATGGAATGGTGAATGTTTTTACAGTCATGGGAAATCGAATGCTAGGGGAGTTGGTATTCTACTCAGAAACACTTTGAATGTTAAAGTTAAAAATGTATCAAAAGACATTCATGGAAATTTTCTCATGCTTAAATTATTGTATAATGATGTATCTTTTCTGTTAGCAAATATGGCACCAGATTTTGTTCAGTATGATATTCGAAAAAATAGATACGCTTAATAGTATAGATAAGTATGTGTATTAAATCCAGAATTATACTGTAATAGCTATAAAACAATTAATCATAATGTTAAAGCTAGGAAAAGGTTGCTAAAATTGATTTCTGATAAAAACTTATTAGATCCATATAGGGAACTGCATGGAGATACAAAAACTTACACTTGGAGATGATAAAACCCTTTTCAGCAGGGAATACTTGACCTGTTTTTGTTTTCAAATAATTTGTTAAATCTTGTGAGGAAATGTGAAACAGATATTTGTTACAAATCGGACCATTTCATTATAACCTTAGAATTATGTTTTTCTGTTATCAAGCATGGTAAAGGCCTTTGGAAATTTAATAACTCACTTTTATTAGATATTTAAGTGTATAAAAAGAAAGATTGATGATGTTATTTTACAAGATTGTATTCCTGTATATGATAGAGATGCTGTGATAGAAATGGATGAATCAGAAATACAGTTTGTAATTAATGATAAACAAGAAGAAATATTGTTAAATGATATTATCAAACTACAACGTAATATGAATGAAGATAACAAAACACAGTTACTTATCTTAGAGACTGAGCTAAACGAACTAAGAAGCAATAAGCTTAAAGGCTTACTTTTAGATCTAGAGCGGTTAGAAAATGGGGAGAAGGCTACCTCATATTTTTGCAATCTAGAAAAAAAAATATTGCTGATAAACATAAACCATTTATTGAAAGAGATGATGGTTCTTTTATTTATAAATAGGATGAGATTCTAAAGGAGTCTTATAAATTTTATCAAAATCTTTACAGTCAAAGGGAATCCATTGACTCTGATCTTCAAGAAGAACTGGATAACTGTGTTTATAATGTATTAAACAAACAGCAGTTGAGCTCCTTAGATGGCCTTCTGACATATGATGAAGTATCATGTACTCTAAAACATATGAAAAATGATAAAAGTCCGGGATGTGATGGATTTACATTAATTTTTTACAAAATGTTTTGGAAAAATATCGGCAACTTTGTTGTAAGAGCAATTAATTAACCATGCCTTTAAGTGTAACTTTTTTTTCGAGAAATATTAAGTTAGGTACGATTGTGTGTATACCAAAAGAAAATTAACCTAAACAATTTTTGAAAAATTGGAGACCTATTACTTTGCTTAACGTCATTTACAAGATAGCTTCAGGAAGCATAGCGAATAGAATAATCAAAGCGCTGAAGGCACTGGAGTATTCTCTGCATATAGGATTTGTGATCATTAGGGTTTCCTTTACAAAATTTGAAAAAAAGAAATAAGCAAGATCATCAGCATTTTGCAGCTAGCACAGCATTGCAAAGTTAAACTTACTGATTAGTCAGTGAAATAGTTGAGAGACGTTGAATGAAGTTTCAATGTAATAAATCAAATGGTCATTGACATGGACTCGAATGTACACTTATAGAGTACAAAAAAGGCTTTAATTTGCAATTAATGCATGACAGAGTTTTCTAACTTGCATATTGGTTGGGAAGCCTAGGCATGGGGACTACTATAGCTGTACTAATGCTGTGAATAGTGGAGCTAAAAAAACAAGTACAATAGTGTTAAAGATATGCTTAGCTGGGCAAGGTGAAACCGGTATATATTTAAAATAGTGTTTTATCATGAAAGGGATGAAATTAGTAGTAACTCGATATGTTTTAAAAGAGCATCATTTATTTTTCAAGTAAAGCTTAAATATTGCATGTAAACCAACAAGGGCAGCCTTGTTGAAAAGAAATACAAGACACATAATTATTATTTTATACACAAGTTATCAAATTCTTTATATATACTGTATGTAATTGGAGACAACTTGAATAGCAATGCAACAAATTTCTTGTCGAAACGAAAAACAAGACACTTTAAATGCTACTAAAATGAATCAGGAGTAAATAACATTTACCACTTACGTACAATGTTATCCTTACAATCCTATAAGCCATATAGCCAAACATTTAAAAAAAAACAAAAAAACGTGTGTGCAAATATGTACATTGAAACATGCATATGGTAAGGAAATGGACAACTGTATTTCCTTTACAATGATGAGCAGAAAATGATTTGATAAAATGAAAAAGTACTTTGTGAGACGTTGCAAATTGAACACATTTTTATGGCATGCATAATAATTTGTGTTAAATTCTTTCTATGAAAAAAAAATTAAGATTTTTAAATAAAATAAAATGATGGCTAGCTTTAGTTGATGTCTGCATCAGTCAAAAAGTTATAAGAATAATGACATGTATTAACATAAATGAAGAGACTAGAATATTGCATCAAAGTTACATTATAGTATATTAGAAATTTAAGAATTGTTAGCAAATGCTGTTTGAACTGAATTATACACTCTGTATGTACAAACATGTACATATTATGTTAAAGCATATACATTAAATATACCTATTCTTTTCTATTCTAAAATTAAACATAAACATAGGAAATGAGCTGAACGTTTTAATTTGAACAGCAATTTAACAATATAAAAAATATAGAGATGCCATTCAAGAGAAAATAAAATGGTAAATTATGCATGAAGTTGCAAACATAAATGGAACCTAATTATTGAACTGTTATATAAAAAGTGAACATTGTTTACTAGATGAAATGCATTTATAACATAACATGCCTTGTTTTAAGCTGTTTAATAATACTAAAATTTAATGTAAAATTGCATAAAAATCTGGTCAATGGAGTCATAATGCAAAGAAGAGTTGAAAATGGATGTTTTAGTTGATAATGATATTAACACAAAACAGCATGTGTCTTATTGGACAATGGCAAATTTTTCAAATATGATAAAAATAACGCATTCAAACAGAATATGTTTCAGACTACGTATGAAAGAAATAATAATGTTTCTATTTTACACAAAGGTTTTGAAATACAACAATGCAAATATAAGCATAAATAGGCCAAATATGCAAAAAATAATAGTAAACAATGTGTGAAAGTGATACTGAACACTAAATAATTTCTTTGTGCATTAAATGAATATATACCAGAAGAAAAGCAATACTAAATCAAGTCCAAAATGTATAATAACATGAAGAACACCCCTTTATGAATATCTTCATAACAAATCAGAGTACATGTAAACAATAATTATTTATATCATTAGTATCAAATGTGTCTAGTTTAAAGTGTGTTTTCATTTGCATTAAATTACATTGTAATACATACCAGAAAAGCAATTATAAAAATCCTTAAATGTATAAAAAAAAACTGAAGACAACAAAGAATAACACCCATTTATGAATATCTCCAAAACAAATCAGAGGTCACCTAAACAATAATCATTCATATAATAAGTATCAAATGTGTCTAATTTTTGTGTGTCTGTTCATTATCTTTAAATGAGCATCTTTAAAGTGAAACTCTTATTTGGAATCAATACATATAATTGTATTTATAACACACATCAAACTGACTGATAAAACAATAACTACTTACTAAATAATGCATTTACTGAAATATTGTTTACTGATAACAAGCTTGTGACCCTGTTTATATTAGCAGAAAGCATGACAAATATTAAATGATTGGTGATTGCTTAAAGATTTACTGTGGTCTACTATAGTATCACAAGGCATAAATACCATGTTTTATGTTCATTCTTATTAGCAAATTGAACTCAAGATCCTTAATTCATTAGAAACATTGTTGTTGACATATATCAACCCATTTAAAAAAAAAATCAAAACAATAATATTAATTGTGATAAGTCTTATTTGGGAGTAAGAGTGCATCTTTAAAAATAGTGTGTGTGTTTTTTTCATTTAAATATGTAACAATTCAATTTGACAAATGAGACAAAAAATTAAGTTAGGAAATAGAAGTAGTAATTGTACATAATACAAAACAACAACAAAAATGACAAAGCTCAATATAACAGGAAATCTATATGAAAACAAAAATCCTTAAAGGCCATAATTATTTAAACTGAATTAAGGTATTTATAAGTAATACACACTTTTATAAAGCTTTTACCGACAACATAGTTATTATCATGGTACACTATGGGACTTTTATCCAAATTTTGAAGATTTTTTACTGTGAATTAAAAATATTTTGTCTATATTTGATTTTTTTTCACATTATCAGAGATTATAAAATGAACACAACAATTCCTGGTAAAATAAACTTCAGCTAAAAAAAGATACTTAAAGTTCAACCGAACATATTATTGATACACATGGAAAAAAATCTTTTTGATTGATCTTGTGAGTCTTCAGAACAGAGCAGTATTTCCATGTTTGAAAATATATAGCAGCTTTATCAATTCATAAAAAATAGTTAATAATAAGACAACCTGCTGAAATCATTTTAAATATTTTCTATGATGTCTAATGAACAATTTAAAAGACAATTATGATAGTTTACCGTTCAGTTTTGAAGAAAATATACATTATGTCATGTAACTATACATTTTTATAGCTAATATAATGCTTAAAAATCAACCTTTTTCTTGTAAAAAATGATAAAGTTTAATTGGACTTATTCATAAAATGTAATCATTCAAAAAATGAATTTTACTTATGATACTAACTCAGAATTCAGATTTAAAAACAATGAAAGTACTTATAAATTAAAATATGTAAAGAAACAAGAACACTAAGTAGGCGGTAATGCCCCTCCAAAAATGTCAGAGTGAAAGTTCTCAACTAATGTCTTTTTGATATTATAACATGTAAACAGTCTCTGTGGGTAATCGATGTCTATTTGTTTTATTTAGTCAATGGTATTCTTACATTTAGAATTTTTCACAATAATTCTTCACTCTTCAACATTTGAAGTTTGGTTTGTTCCCATGCGTTTGTACTTGTAGTGTGTGTACAGATGATAATTACTCAACGCTGAGTCAATGCTGATTTGGTCAATGCCCCTTCAGGTTCTTTACCCATCTAGAATGTTTAGTGCTGAAAAAGAAAAAAAGTACTTTCTAACTAATAAGTATAGATAATAATACTGTCATAATAAAATATAAACAGTTTAATATTTCTCGACATTATTTAAAAAAACACAAAAACAAGCTGATACATACATGTATATAATATAAAGAAAATTACTAACGACGTGTTCTTCTCCCTGGTCACCAGCACAGACATGTTCATCTCTCATGTCACTTCCAACAAGGACATGTTCTTCTCCCAGTTCACCAACACAGACATGAATGAATACATCATGAAGTTACTGAAATATTGCCTTAAATGTCTGTGCTTACATACAAAACATTTAATAACCAGAATTTCAATGTAGCAAAGGGCCATCATTTGCATTATATGCCTTAGAGTTACCTTACTTGATTGTATAAAGTTTCAATGCAATACATAAATTAGTGATGAGATATTGATGTATACCTGGTATGTGCTTACATGCAAAAGCTTAACCATAATTTGAAGTTGAATAACAAAGGGGAAAAGCAAGCTGGAGTTATCTTACTTGATTAATTAAGCAGGTTTGATGGATGGGATCATTTATCTCAAATGTTAATGCAATACATGAACCATTTCATGAGACATTGACTCAAATATATTTATATGCAAAAACTTTTAAAAACCTTATACTGTGACGTTGATGCCTGGGAGAGTAGTATAGCCCTGCTTTTTTTAACAGGCTGGCTAAAAAAGACAAATGCAAGTAGAATAATTTTATATTAATTTCTGTCCAGTTGTTGCATATAAAGGCCTTATACATTGTGGGGGATAAGTAATAGTCATTCCACTGTTGATAGCTCAGTCCCTAACATTGCTGACTGCAAACCACTAAAAATAATGCAAGAGTTTGAATCTGACTATTGTTAATATCACTACCTTAAAAAACATCAAATGCAGCCAGCAGTGATTGACTGTATTTTTAAGCCAAAAACAAATCAATTACCATCATGTTTTCTGTCTCTGATTTTTTCCTGCATGATGTTCTTTGCCAACAGGTGGCATATCAACTTCTTCCTGCATACTTCCTTTACACATTACCTGCAAGTTTAGATGGAATATTTAAAATCAGAATTATAATGCATGCATGTACAGCTTAAATTATTCAGAGCTATTTTCCAGAAGGTATGCCCTTAATAATGCTTTTAGTGTTGGGAATCGGTTCCAATTTTACTATCGATAATTGGTTCCACTCAAGTACCGGGTTATCAATAGTACAATCGTTTTTTTTAAATACTATATAGAACATGAATTGAAGTTTTATTAATGCACAGTATTTAATCATTATATGAATCTACGTTATTTCTATGATTAAAGTTATTAAGTGTTGTATAAAAAAAGTTCATTTGTGCTTGCTCATTGTGGCTTTAATCAGCCATTAAGTTAAAGATAACATCTGAACACTTACTAATATTTTTTTTCGATGATCGATTTTAAACAAATACAATCGATTGTCGCTGATTTCAGGTCAAACCAATCGATTTTCGATTATAATCGATCATCGGAACATCACTACATGCAAGTACAACTGAAATTCTTGTGGGCTATTTTCCAGACCTCAGAATGTAATACCCTTAAAAATGCATGCAAGTGCAACTAAAATTCTTCCGGGCTATTTTCCAGACCTCAGAACGTAATGCCCTTAATAATGCATGCAAGTACAACTAAAATTCTTGCGGGCTATTTTCCAGACCTCAGAACGTAATGCCCTTAAAAATGCATGCAAGTACAACTAACATTCTTGCGAGCTATTTTCCAGACTCCAAAACGTAATGCCCTTAATAATGCATGCAGGTACAACGAAAATTCTTCCAGGCTATTTTCCAGACCTCAGAACGTAAGACCCTTTTAAATGCAAGCAAATAGGATTAAAATCATGGGGGCTATTTTCCAGACCTCAGAACGTAAAGTCCTTTTAAATGCATGCAAATAGAATTAAAATCATTGGGGCTATATTCCAGACCTCAGAACGTTAAGCACTTTAAAATGCAAATAAATAGAAATAAGTCATTGGGGTTATATTCCAATCCTCGGAACGTAAAACCCTCTACATTGCATGTAAACAGGACTAAAATGTATGAGGTTTATATTCCAGACCTTTGAACATTATTTCCTTTTTAATGCATTCCAAACATGTTATGGCTATTATCCAGACCTCAGGACGTAAAACATTTAAAAAAAATACTTGTAGGGTTAAAGCTGTTCGGTGGTGTTTTGTCCATACCTTTGAACATATAATACTATTCAGGGCATTGCAAAATGGACCTAAATTCTTTGCGAGTATTTTCAAAAGATCAGAAAGTAAACCACTAGATTAATGCAGTATACTTTAATACTGACCTGCTGATCCGAGTGGTGTGGTGCCTTTTACTATATATAATGAGATTATATATAAAATGGCTTGTAACTAGCACAGATTATGAACTTACCACGTTTACCGAAGTCTTTGGTGTTAGACTCAACTGCAAAACGAGTACCAGTTTGGAGCTCATGGTCTAGAATGGCCGAATTAAGTTCCTCTAAATTCTCTACGAACTTTCTGGAGGCCATTTTGATTCTGTGACGTCCTCCGGTGGTTCTTTCCCTGTTTAGAGCATTGGTTTCGTTCATTGGTGAATAAACGTAACGGTATAGGTATTTATACTATCGAATGCCATTTAGTTGAAAATCATTTGCCAAACGTGCCATTTGTGTTAACGCCCAAAATGACCCGGTTTATCCAAGATGGCGGACGAATCAACACAAGTCCGTGGAATTTCCGATGTCAAATGGGATTTAAGGCATCACACTAGAGTTTTACAATGAATTGTTAGTGCTAAAAAGGAGAATTAAAAATAATTAATTGAATAACATCATCACCTTGTGGTCATATTGGCTGAATTTAACGCAATACAATTAATGACTGAAATACATCAGGAAAGGTCACCCACTACTAAAAGTAAGTTGCAGTAAAACACGGAAATACAAACTTAGTGAAAATCCAAAAAAACAATGACGTGGTTTTTCTTCGTGCCATTAGTAGATGTTAATAATTGTTGCAAATATTGATGTGAAAAATAATGATAATAACTCGAAACAACTGCGTCACAGTTGTCATCTTTCTGCATAAAACATATATTACAGTACAGTAGGGTATTTCAGATTTTCTTTAAAATTGTGATATTAATGCACCAATCAATTTTAACCACGGCCACCCAAGGTCCGGGGATATACGGGGAATAGCCGGTGAAATGGGTCGTGTTTATGCTTTTCAGGTGGCCCTGCATTGCCGGGTGAATGCGGTGGTTTTGTCTTGTTTTAAATATAGCGAGTAATTGGCCTTACCTAGAGTCCCCAGGGTGCAGGGACTTTGGTGGGGATTTTACCAACTGTTTGTCTCCGCATGGCATGGAATTTAGCCGGTGTATTCTGTACTGAAAGTCCAAGTCCCCGCTATTCCCAAGATTGGGGGGGGGGGGGGCGTGGTTACAATTGACTGACCAGTGCATAATTTGGTTCCCTTTATGCCATGTTGATCTGATTCATACCATAGTAAAATATTTTCTTCAACTGTAACAACACTTCAATATTAAACACTGCATTGCAAAATAGAAACACGAACGTTTCACATAATTTATCTTGGGCCAATATCATTGTTTAATCACACAACTGTGTATAATTACACAAGTGTTTCAGTAAACACTTAAATATTGATCAGCTTCTGTCAACATAGCATTGCCATTTTGGAACTATCTAGCTGATGCGCGTCATCTTGAAGCTCAATATACATCAAGTCGAAAATTATAGATGTGTTCACTACGTGACGTGCCATATCAAAAATGGTAAAAAATCATTCAATGTACAATTATTTGAACTAAATAAACTTAGTGCTCGAAATGTCATTCTTGGCTAGGAGAAAAAGTTGGATGTGGACATGAGGACTCGCCAAAACAAAACTTGTCAAAGACTCTGAAGTTGCTGTTTATTTGGACTAGTCAAGTATTAAACTTTTCAACAAGATAAAGTTACTATTATAAATGATCCTGGCATTAGGACACGGAGCTAGCCTATCTGTATTATCTGGATGGTGCTAAGCCCCTGGTGAGCCTTAAATGCCTTGATTTGAAATCTGCCACTTATTATTCTCTATCATTGACTACACATTTTTCAGGTAAGTGTAAATTACAGTATTTTTTTGTATGTTAAAATTAACAATGGTAAAAGATAATGCATAACTTAATTGTGCATGCTGGGGATATCAATATTGTATACATGTATATAGCTTTACAGATATTTACAGTGTTAAAATCGCCCAAAAGGGTCTTACTCAATGAAAAAATAAAAAATAAAAATACTAGAATGTAGACAGGATTTTGACATTTTTTGGCAATGCTTCACAACATTGAACTTTGGACCATGTGTATTGTTTTAAAAAAAATCTGTTAATGTTATGCTTCAGTTATCTTGATTGTGTCCTTTTGGCGTATTTGTTATGCAACTGGAATGAAATTTTGACCATGAAGTAGTTCTGCAAACAAACATTAACGATGATATTGCCAGGTGACCTTTTCATCAACTTTTCAAAGCTACAGCATTAAGATGAATAATTATGTTTGGAAAATAAAAATCAAGCTTAGATATTTGGTTTGAAGCATTGTCCAATTGTCCTCACCTAAGAGTGTTTAAATTATGCTTCTATATTCAAGATTAGGTTCCGATGATTTTCTGTTTTTATAAGAGAAAGGACTTAGTTCTATACTTGCAGCAGACCGAACAGTGTCACCGTCCATCAGCACTTTTAGTGTTTTGATTCTGTAACGTTTTTCAACGGTTCCATACAGTAGTCAAATTTACTGTGCTCCAAAGCCCAGCTGGCCTGTTTAGTGATATCTTCCAACTCCGCGTTGAAGTCAAATTTAACTCTATTTCCATGAAATTTCCAAACTAAGTCTTTAGCAATTTTTAGCTTTTTCACCTCAGAATTTACAGTATAATTGTTTCCCTGAACTTCTTCTCGTAAAGATGAAACTCCCTATCTCTGGTGTCGCAGTTCAATTAAAATCTGCTGTAAATGATTCTCTATTTCTGTACCACCACGTGGTTGTTCCTCGGTCATTTTTACAACAAGCAGACGAAAAAAAAAATACGTTCGTGTTCATCAGCTGCCCAAAGCTGAATGAGCCTAAACTGAGATTTGCACGAAAACCTCGTGCATCTATTTAACTTGCTGACTGAGTGCTTCAAAGTCTTTTGATACAAACTAACACCATCATTTTGCTTGGAAGAAGGTTCACCACTTTCATCTTGCTTCTGAAAAGAATTTAAAAGAAAATCGAAGAGTTAAATGTGCATACCAGTGCTACCCAGCCACATGAACAACAATCCTTTACCATGAAAAATGCAATAAAGATTTAAATATTGAAGTAAGATTGTAAAATCGCAAGCATCGATTCTAAGATAGAATACCCACATAGATTCACCAAAGCAAAATAACTAAAGTGAAAGGTGCTTATAAAAGAATGTTTATGACAGATGTTTATAACATAATGTCATTTTTAAAGCAACACATCATATACACACATTATTATATAAAATATTTTAATATAAAAATGAGGTTATTGTACAATGAGTTGTGAATTTGCAATGTGACATTATTTGTATCATCATAAAATTTCCATACTCTGTGGATAGTAAGATGTATAGCAAATACTATTGCAAAATGTCTTCTTTGTAAAAGTTAACACATTTAAAACACAATAATTATCCACTATATCACTATCTCTCATGAATGTTTTCACATTTGAAGTAGGTTTTCTTAGAATTTGACACATTTGTCTTATTTGCAGTTATGGCAAACAAAAATTGAATATTTCACTGCTGCTTTTCCTTTAAAGGCATTTAATAAGGACTTTCCTTTCAATGCAGCATTTACTGGGGACATTCCATTCACTGCGAGGTTGCCAGATGATGTAGCTTTCAAATAAGATTGTTTTGCCTTCTTCTCTTTCTCAGCAAACTTCCGTATCTTATCGAGGTTTTTATATTCAAGTTTTCTAATACACTCGGGCGAGGTCAGGTGGTCATGTAGTTCATCTACAATGCTTTTGCGTTTCACTTTCATAGATGAGGCTTTTGGTATTTTCATTGCCTCTTTCATTACATGACTTTCAGATGTTTAACTAGTTGTATTTTGATTCAAACCTGTAGCCATATCAGCAAGGAGCTGTAGAGCACTGATTTCTCCCAGGTTAGATTCTTTCACTGGATCTTGATTATTAGCTGAGCTGTCTGACTGGATACTTTCACCTGATATTAATTTTGTTTTCACCTTCGAACTTAAAAGTACATAAGTATCGTACCCGTGTGATATGCCCATTTATATATAAATTATCTTGCAGCCTGTTTTCATACGTGTGCTTAACTGGCGTTGACAATACGCTTGCATACGCATTGAATACTTCTTCATTTATATCAGTTTGCACTTGAGTATTTTCTCTCTGTTCTGATTCCTTTACTATGGATGCCCTATCAGATTCACTGAATATCTTCAACTGCTGATCTGGGATGACTTAACGGTTGACGGGATATATGCCTGATGAACAGAAGCGACTAACGATAGTACATGGCTTGTTAAAAGCGTTAAAGCAATCCTTTATCTTCTCTGCAAACTTTGTTTTGTTTATTACTACACCCGGGTGTTCGATTGTGTTTCCGAACAGTCGTATTCCACTGTTTCTTCAATGGCCCAAACATGCCCTTGTCAAGTGGTTGCATAAGGTGAGTCGCATTAGACACAATTCTGTACAGCTCAATTCCGTTTGACCGTGCTTTGGTTAATATGGAACGATTGATGTATGAACCAACCGAGTCTATCAACAATACAACCGGCTTTTCTGTCACAATATGTTTGTCAAAGTAATCAAGGTATATCTCAAACGTTTCAATGTTCATCCATCCCTTTTCTCATCGACATTCCATATTCGTTCGGGCTTGTTGAGAAGATCTTTCTCAGCTAGGAAATCTCTGAAGTTCGAATACCATTTATCAAATCGTTCACTTGTGAGTCTGCTTCTTGAAGCTTCAAGCAAAACTTCTTTCCTTTAGGCAACAATGTCTTTGTTTCTATCAATAAACTTCTTGTACCATTCATAGGAAGGTCTATCATTAGTGAATGGAGTTTTCCTGTTTTCTTTCCGTATTATATCCTGCATTAGATCCAAAAACTCACAGAGCCGTAGCCCCATCCCTCTTTTCGCTATTTCACTAAGATACTGAGCAAGTTCTGTTACCTCTTGCCTAGAAAATACTGTCCCTGGTCCATTCCTAGAATCAATTGCAGTCTCCCCGGAAACTCTTCTGTACAGGTAACTGTAACTGAGGTTGTGCTATCGAAGCTTTATGTATAGATACCTTTTTAATTTGAACGTCGTACAAGGCACGTCTTTTTCTCACTATCTTGTCTTTGCATGGAGATTGGGACTTTTTGTATTTCTTCTTAACCTTCTCTGCTGATCTGAACACTTGACTGGTCCCTGTGGTTACCTAAAATGTTTAGAAAATGCATATTAAGTACATGTTTTTATATAATGCTTTATGATTTTAAAATCACTTGTGTTAAAGGAACACTAGCTATGTGAAATCAATGGCTATATCAGAGTTTATCCCCTTGTAAAGTTGATAAAATAAATAAATTAGTAAGTTAAAAAGGAGTTGCGTCCACAAAATAACGGGAGGTACGTATAGACGGACGTATGCACGGACAAGTGCAACACTAAATGTTTTCCACATTGTGAAGGCATCAAAACGTGCAAACAAAAGAAAATCAATGAAAATTGCTGCACCCGCCATGATAAATTAAAAAAATATATATTCTTGAGCAGACCCCTTAATATATGATCCGTAACTGCTTTAATAACATGCCTTACAATAGTAGGTCACATGGATAGAATGCATTTACATTTTCACAAGACTTTTCCTGCGCTGTTACAGTAATGATAGAACAAACATTTGCAATTTACCTTTTTCCGTTTTTGGGCCATTAAAATATAACTTTTGGAAATAATTTTACACACTTCTTTCTTCCGTTGTCAATATCTGCACACGATCGTCTGCTGTTGTTGGGGTCAATAGGCGCTTGACCGGAAGTAAACAATATGTCAAAACCGAAAATTTGTAAATTTTGCAGGGAAAGCTATTTTATGGGAGTCGATGAGAATTTTCTCTTATTCTTTGCATGGGATACTAAATATAAAAGTTAACCGAAACTGCTTCATAATCGGAACTGACTGACGAACTGTAACTACAAAAATAAGACAGTAGGTCAAAAGAGGTGGGACCAGCTTTGACTAGACAAATATCAAAGGTCTCGGCCATGTATTAGGAAAGAAGATTTCCCTATATAAGTCTATATGAAACTTTTGCCCCAGGTGGCAAATTTATCCACTGGGCATTATTTCAACACATATTGGTGGAGGACTTCTGTATGATGCTACACACAAACTATCAAGTTTGTTTTCTCTGAAATATGTTTATAGGAAACTTGTGACCGTTAGGATGGGCCAGATTTGAATTATCTTGGTATCAACCGCTATGTAATGACACATACAAAATATCAAGGGTCAGGGCCTAGCCGGTTTCAGATAAGAATGTTTGTTTTTTTTCTTATATAAGTCTATAGGAAACTCGTGACCAAAAAAGACGGTGCAAATTATGATCCCAGGGGCACCATTTGAACAAATTTCATAGAGTACTACTTTAAAATGCTTAAAACAAAAGATCAAGGGTTACTTTTAAAATCATGTACTTGTAGTTACTTCCCTTTGATCAGTACTAAATAACTTACTTTTGAACCAGTAAATTGTGTTTAACAAAAAAGGATAAGTTGCATATGTTTAAAAAAATATATTAAACGATTCCGTGGAGCTAAAGATACTTCAACATTTGTTTTCGTACAAAACATAACAAACGGAACTCATCGAAAAACTCATGTTATACCTCATTTACATATTCAATGATAGGGCAAAAGGGTCAAAACTCCTGTCTGCGCATTGATTAGTTTAATACAGTTGTTTAAAATTTCTTTTTGCAAAAACTGTCTTTTCATTTTCTAAACGACAGAAAACACGTGCTAAACTGCGTAAACTGCGACTGTGGTTTTCAGAAATGGATGTAAGCGCATTCTCCAACGATCTGAAAGAAAAGAGCATTGAAAGAGACAATGTTGACTTTTTTGTTGACCAGTTTGAGACAGCAGTGGAACAAATTTTATATTCAGCCTATTACTGAGAAAACAACAATTTGCTGCCTTCCAAACCATGATTCAGAGAAACTTTTCTCCGTCTTAAAAAATGACACACAAAGCCGAACGCTTATGAAAGAAACATAAACAGTCACATCTCTATGAAAGTACAGTGGAACCTCGCTAAACCGGATCTCCACAAAACCGGAATCCTCGGGATACCGGACTTTTTTCAGAGTCCCGATTTTTCCCTTATACTTTTCAATGTAAAATAATCCCCACAAAACCGGAACCTCGGAATTCCGGATACCGGACAAAAAATCGAGAAAATTTGTTAGTTGTCAACGTAATTTTACCTCGCAAAACCGGACGTTTATTTGTTCAAACATGTCAAAATGATTTTGTGTATTAGGAATTCGCGAATCGCGTGTCACTTTGTCACTTTGTTTTGACAGCCGGTGCGTCGTTAAATATTGCACCTTTGATGTTGTGATAACTCGATAATCGATAATGATGATTCCGCTGTGGATTGACTGCCGCGCGATAATCAAACGTTAATCAAACTTGTGAAAAGAAAAATTGATTGAGACATTAATTTGTTTGTTGTAGAAAATAAAGAACTAGAAACGGTTATTAAGTGATCATTTTGGAGGGTTGTTTTATCTAAAGACTTCCATGAGTGAATCAAATTAGAGCGGTGCGTTAATTAAAATATCAATATACTTAACAAGCATTAAATTACGCCAGTTGTTTTATTTTTTAAGACTCGGAAAAAAGATGATTATAAAAACGCAGAAATATGTTTATCACTTTTGCATGTGCTTTAATCATGTCTCAACCTCCGTCTAAACTTACTCCGTACATCAAATCCTCACTAAACCGGAATCCTCACTAAACCGGAAATTTTTCCCGGTCCGGACCTTGTCCGGTTTAGTGAGTTTTCACTGTACAAATTTGCCCGAAAAAATCACAAACATGAACTCAAACGTGGGAAAAGATTTTCTCTCAGTGAGAAAGTTCTAAATGCAAAAGGTGATTCAAAACAGCTCTATTTGTTTGTATCTGAGATAACGGGAACACTATCTGAAAACTCGATGCCAATTGGAGATAATGAAAGTGTATTAGCAGAAAACTTGCTGACCATTTGATGCACAAAAATTAAAAGTCAATTGCAGACAAAAACATGTGATATTGAAATTCTTCCAACTAAATTGTTGAAATCTATTTTAGATGAATTACTACCTGTCATCACGAGGCTATTAAATATATCCTTAAACCAACATCTTCAATAGCTGTAATTCAAGCAATACCGGAACTAGAAAAATGTTCTGTTACAATCAACAATTGGATGAATGAAAATAAACTAAAATTGAAGGCTTCAAAAACCGAGTTTGTTATGTTCGGTTGTAGGCAACAGATTCATAATTTTAACACGAAATCAATTTGCATAGCAGGAGATGAATATAAAATCAGGAAGTTGAATTATATGTCTTGGAGCATTTCTTGACGAAACATTAAATTTCAAAGAGCAAGTGAAAAGAAAAAGTCAAACTGCCATGTTTAGTTATTTCAGAATCAAAAGTATTCGAAAATATCTCACCAAAGAAGCTGCATAAACTCTTGTGTTGTCATTAGTCATTTCTCATCTTGACTATTGTACTGTAATCCTCTACGGAATCGCACAGAGTGAGATTAGCAAATTACAGCGTATTCAAAATGTGTGTGACAAACTGGTGCTGAATCGCAAGCAATTTGACAATTTGACAGCTTCAAACAATCTCCTTGTGACCTGCATTGGCTACCAATTACATTCAAAATGTTAACCTTCATGTACAACTGCTCTGTTTTGTTATTCTCCTGACTACCTTAACAGAGATACTAACAAAACAGATCCTAACACGGAACCTACGATCGTCTCATCCTGTTAGCGGGTGTTATGTTGTGCCATTCAATAAGATGAGAACACTTAGTGACAGAAGTTTTCTACTGTAGGACCAAAATTGTGGAATGAGTTGCCTCTTAGTTTCAGAAACTCAGAAACTGTAGAAACTTTTAAGAAGAAACTGAAAACACATTACTTTCGAGACTTTTATGCATTATTCTAGAGACTGTAATGATCGTGATAAAGTGCATTAAGAACTAATTTTGTTTTTACTTTGTATATACTATACGTGCATCATTTGTCTTAAATACTGTTTTAATTTTTTAGTCATGATTGCAATATTTTATTAAGTACGTGTATCATGATGAGTTTAAAAAATAATATTATTTTAGGACTGTAATTTATTGGAATTATTTCAGATTGCGCCTTACTTTTTGACTAATAACTTTTGCTTATACATTTGCTTTTACATTTATTTGTACAATGCCATTGAATATGTATTTATGTAAAAATACGCGTTTTATCAAATTAAAATGTTTCATGATACACTTTAATGTATGTTATGTCTTTGAATACTCAATTTGAGCCTCTGAATTGTATTGTCTTTATCAACTATCTCATGTTTTATGGTGTGCTTGAATTTGAGTGAATAAATGTGTTGACTTGACTTGTAAACTGATTGTTGCTACATGTAGTTTGCCATTGATTGCTAAACGTGTATTACAAAAACGTTATTTCTCGTATGTAAGAATGTGTATCTATATCATTGAACACCATTTGCCGATTTGGAAATCTTTGATCTTTCTGTAATAATGTTTTTTGAATCCCATGTGTTGCTATTTAAATTGATCAGACTGAAATTCATTTGATAGTGTACAATACCCGAGCTGACAAGTGCACTATGTTTCGTGCTAAATGCTATTAATACGCCTCCCGCTTTCAGTCATTCCGCTTATTTCATTCCGCTTATTTCATTTCGCTTGTTTACTTCCGCTTATTTCATTGCGTCTATTTGCTTTGTTTTGCACACGTTTGAGAGATTTGGACTGCTGTTCCTGGGCTAATTCACTACCCCTTTCAACTATCCTCTCCCTCACCATGTCTGACTAGCATCCAAACACTATTTTATCCCTGATCAGTCCGTCAGTTCTTTCTGGACCGAAATCACAGTCCTTGGAACTTATTGTTATATTTGAACTATGATATTACACCCTATATTCAATTTGTTTTGTACGAAAGGAAATGTTCGATCATTCAGAAAGTTCAAGAAAACGTTTGACAAACAGGATTAACATTCTTCAAATAAACGGTAAATATTTTATTTCCAAATAATACCTATGTTTCTATATATAGTAACAGTTATACTATAGAAATTCTTTCCCGCAAAAATGACTATCGTTTCAACCCGTGTGACTATCAAGACACATGAGGGCGATAATAGCATTATTGTCCCATGAAGACAAAAACGTGCAACATGATGGCATTTGCACGATATAATTATGGTCGACGAATACAAAAAAAAATACACAAGCACAGGATTTTAGGGGAATTAAACGGATCAATCCATGTAAGGAAAGTGAAATTAGTTTACCGTTAATAACATGTTTTTTTGTTTTAGTAACGAGTACTACCGCGACCACTGAACCGGAAATTTACAATCGGTAAAAGGACGTGTTTTGTTGAAAATGTTATTTTACTTATTATTTAGGGAAATGTTTATCATTCCAGCAATTTCAAGCTCAGATTTTTATGAGACTGCTCTATGCGTATTCGACCCTAATTGTGCTCACATATTTAAATTAACGTCAAAATCAGCCGATTTAAAAACAGGAAATATTTGAAGAATGGAATTATAGCCATCTTATTCCGAAAACTCGTGAGAAAACGTTTGCTATTTTAATTTTAAATTACTTGTTATTTTCAATAGCTAATGCCATTCAAAACCAATTTGTTATGTCTCATTGTTCAAGGGGGAGGACTTTATTTCGTTTCATGCAAACAATAAGTAAGAAAAATGTTTCATGGCAAACAAAATGGCGGATTTAGAATGAAAAGTACCGAATCTGGTACCAACTTTTGCCTGGTAAGTGGACTTTTTCTTTAAATTTTGAAAAATGTATGCGTCCAGTATGTGGCGAAAAACATATTCTTCGATCGACATCTTAGTTTGGTATCATAACTTTAAAGATAAAAAAAGTTATTGAAGAGATTGTGGCCTAGGAGGCAATGTTTACAAATAGACGTTGATTTTATCCAAAAAATTTCGTATTTTCTCGGCAAATAAGGCATATTTGTGCATGTTGTAACTGTGCTTGAAGTTTATATTCCTATTTTTCAAACTATAAGGTTATTACTCGACTGTACATGTTTCCATGCCGATTTTTTTACCTGAACCCCTCATTATGTTTATTGCAAGCACATTACCCACTTTTTGGTGAAATGCAAACAAACTTCTGCACAATTGTTTAGCATTGAGAGACACGGGTTTAGTTCTGGGAATCGCTAATATTCACGAGTCTTTTAGTTTAATATGTGATGTGTATCATAATAATGAAAAGTCTCGTTATGTGGGAGGGATAAAGGGTTAAACCAGTCATAGTTCTTTTGAATATATCAATGTCGTAAGATCAGACTTATACCAATTAATTTACGTGGTTGACGTATGATAACCAAAGTACACACAATTCTTTTCTCCAAACAGTGTGCATTATAATTTATAATGTTATTGTATTAGCTTTAACTATATGAAAACACATGCATACATTAAAGCACTAAGTGTGCTGAATGCGGCCATGCCTTAATTAAACTGACAGTCAAGTTTGTTAAATAAAAAAGGTATTGAAACATAGATCCTCCAAAGATGACAGTAACAATGAAGTTTCTTAACTAAATAAATTGGAGAAGAACATTTTTAAGCTTAAGTTTTCAATAATATAGAAAAAACTGGGCATTGGGTCAGGACAAGATTCAACCAAATCTTCATAATAACAAGCTTGGTAAAGGGCCTCTTAATGATATTATACACTATTATATCATTATTTTCTCCCTCTTAATTTGTTTTTGGTATTCCATTCTAATAAAATGTTACCATGATAACTAAGAGCTGCTGATGAATATTAAGCTCTGCCTACTGTCTTATGTTATTCGTATTACTATTGGAGACTTTTGTACATAGCAAAGTTGTGTTGACTATCATGAGATGTATATCATTATCAAAGTATGAAACATTGAATTATCTTTATATACACGGATCAAATTCCATAACATGGTGTCAGAAGTAGATCACACTGCTAGTGAGAATGGAATACCAAACATAATAATACTCTTTATTATATACCCATCATAAATCCACACGCAATACAAATTATCGCAAAATACCGAAGTCCTTATTCATCTACAGTGCAATACTGCCGTATTCCACTCTTGTGACGTCACTTCATAACAAGTATCGTTGTACAATGTTAAAATGACGTCATAAAACCAAAGTGTGAGTCCGTGAAATGAAATTTATTTTTTAAAACATGTGGCTTTTAAGTGATCTAACTAGTAATGTATATTATAAAAGGGTTATTAGTACTGCGTTTTTATCTGGAATGTCGTATTCGACTCTCGTGGATTTTTGCAGATTTTGATTTCACTCGGCTTGCGTCTTGTCACCCCTTGGACAGAGCATCTTTAAGGCACAGGGCCATACTGTCACCCCTTGGACAGAGCATCTTTAAGCCACATGGCCATACAGTCACCCCTTGGACAGAGCATCTTTAAGCCACATGGCCATACTTTGAACAATCTTTGTAAAAGATAACTACACGTATGTCAGACTGCATACAAAATGCTAAGGAAGTAGTTTCGAAAAATAAAGAATTATTTTCTCCGTCTTAATTTGTATGCATCAGATGACTCAATAAATACAAAGGGTTGGCCATTCTTGAATTGTCCTCTGTAACTGTCCTGATAGCTCCCTACCTCATTATTTGCAAAAGGTTGCAGGTTCATGATTCTCCTGGTCCAATGTGTCATACAGAAAGAAGACGTTAAAAGTAGAATCAAGTAGTTTTCTTTTCTGGCACTCCAAATTAAATAGTACTGTAACATTTGGAGTGCCTAGAATTTGTTTAATCCCCAGGCAACATGTATCAGGTGTTGCAGTACATGCTTTTCACCCGTCCTTGTAGATCTTAAAAAGACTTTAAATAATTTCGCAACAGTAATTCAATTAAGGTTGCTAAAACAGTGTTTGAATAATCCTGATATCTAGATGTGCCTTTAATTGCAGCAATTTGAACTCAAGTTATGATGTCAATTGAGCTTAACCAGCATACTGCAGTTCCTGGGTGTGGGGATTACTTCATTTACTCGTCTTGAATAAACAAACATTTCTTGCATTGAAAAGTGCAATGTATGAACATGCCCAGACACCTTCCAAGCCTTTAATCTTGTGTCAACATATACTTGGTGTTATGTGTTATATCAATGAGATCTACAGGGTAAAAATAAAGTTGGCAATTTAAATTTCTTTCTAGACAGATGGACTTGTCTTCCAGTTACTTTGAAAATCTTCATATTAGCTATACTGAACAAGACTGAAGCAACAGAAGCATTTCGCTTGTTGTTTTATTTCATTATTCAATGATTTTGTAAACATTCATCAATGATAGTTGAAATGAAGAACCATAAACATAACTACATTGTATTTTGTCATTAAAGGCCTAGTTTAAGCCTTCTATAAGTGACCTCCCCCCCCAAAAAAAAAACAAAAAAAAAATAAAAAAAAAAAAAAATAATAATAATAATGTGTATTAGTACACAACCTCCGTTAATTGATCTGAATCTTATTGCCTAATCGTCTTTATCAGATCAGCGAAGCCAGCCGATTGATACCTAACTGACCAATCAGTGTCCAAATTTGGCAGGGCTTATCAGTGGTTCATTGAAATTCACCATGACCTTCCACAATCTGCATTGATAAACATTAGTTAATGCATTGTTCTTTGTACTTACATTCTTAAACTTGAAAAACAACTGCATTATATAAAATGTATTCCTTAAATTATCACTGAGAGAAAGTTTAGACAATTAAGCGAAGCCAAATTACCTTTGAATTAGTAGAATATCTTATCCTCCAAATATATTCATCATTTCATGTAACCGTTTATAGTAAATGTTGAATGTTCAATAGTCTTAAAATAGGAAGTATCATTTTTTGTATATCGAAGAACACCTGTGTGTATAATTTTGATGATAGTTTGCCATTCAATTATACTTCGAAATTTGTATCCCTTAGTGTTCAATCCCAAGCATACTTAAATTACTTGTTCACATTTAAGTGCAAGAAAAGTCAGTATACATTTAATTATGATCTAATTTATTATAATGTTAGGTAACATAAAGGATATGTTGTGCTTATTAAAAATTACATTTTTCATCTATGCAAAATGATTTCAAGCAAATGATGCAGTGTATATTGAAATTTGATTACCGGTATGAGTTTAAACTATGACAGGGATGATTCAAGTGAGCGATTTTTGTGATTTCTGGCATCAAAATTGTCTAAATTAGCAATGAAAATTTATCAATGATGAATTTTAAAGGTATTCTCACATTGCTCACAGTTTGTGAACTTTGTTTCTGTTTTGTTTTTGTTTGTCTCAAATTAAAGCATTGGCTTCACTTATTGTTTATTGAATTCTCTTTGAAGCAGTCATTTTAGCAGGCAGCCGGCTCTTAATGAAAATCCTGTCATTACTTTACTATGCCACAACAATGCGTGATAGGGAACATTTTTGAAAATTTTGATTTTGATTTTGTTCCCTAAACGCCAGTCGACTGATTCATACAAATCTCAAATAAATATTCTTCAATTCTGATTCAACAATATTCAACACTGCTTGGTTAAATAAAAACTCAAAAGTTACACATGTAAATTATTTTACCGAATACCTTTCTCTTAAATTTATATAGATCTATCAACAAAATATCCATCTATCAACACAGCAGTTTTGATTATTGATTTTCATTCTTGGTTAGGAAACTATAAGTGGGATATGGACGCAAAGAATTGCCAGAACAAAAACCTTATGATTTTTGAACAGGGTTGTTTTTAACCCTGTTCAGTGTAGCCACAATCTCGACAATTGCAACATAAAATGCCTATAAATAACAAGTGTCGACTGCCTCTTTACCACCAAAATATAGTTTGAGAAAGTGCGGACTATATAAATTGCAAGCTGTTTCCAATAACCGAGCTAGATTTGACAAAGCAAGAAGCAATTATAACGCAATATCTATTTTAATCATTTAATGTGTTGAACTTAGATAAAGATAATATTAAAGTAATTACCCTGCGCCAAAAAAATGAATGAACATCGAAACGTAAACAAAGAATTACTATCCACTCAAAGCGCATCGATCATTCCATCACGCGACACAATGATCGCATCACCTGCGCACAGGTTCCCCGCTTAAAACATCACGTGATAGCCCACGTGGGAATAACAAACGCACGCCATTTTGACAGGCACGTACTAAAGTGCTGACGAGTTAGCTGACGATATAGAAATAGAGAGAGTTGCTGACCATATAGACAAAGAAGGAAAAAACGTTTTGAAATTAAAGCTTTATCAAGACTTATTTTGTTTAATTTATCTATATACCTTTTATAATGTATGTATATACGGATGTTTGTGTATTTTGTTTTGAAAATGGCATTTCATTGAAATGAATAGAGTTATATTTTTTGCTGGTTTGGTGTAAATATGAGAAAATATCACGGATTTAATAACCTTTTTAGGTGTTTCATTTACAATTGTTTGAAAGCAATTATTTTAATTTTGATCATTTGAATGAAGTAACTATTTCTCTTTAATCTGTTGTATTTTCGAAGTTGTTTTGTGAATAACAAGGCAAAAATAAGCAAACTCTTGCTAATGAGTAAAGTTTGATTAGTATATATTTTATTTTCTTGGTTGGGAATAGCACAAGCTTTCACCATTTTTTTATATTTTCATTTTCTATTATTAAACCCCACACATTTACGGGGAGTAAGGCTTCGTGGAGTTTGTTTCTATGCTGTTTCAATAATTCACCAGCCGTTGCATATTATCTATTTATCGTTCCTACAGGGTGAGAATCCATTTTTTATGTAAATAATGTGTATATCATTTTAAAATACTATTTAAAATTTTAACAGTGGCCCTGAAAAGGATCATTTTCATTTTAATAATTAGTATGAGTATAGTCTTTGTTTATGCCAACATCTAATTACCAACAGGAAACGGGTTTAGTGTATCTTTTAAATTCACCCTGGATGATCAACCAATATCTATTTTATTTCCCTGGTAAATAAATCCTTGGCAAGCCTAACTCATATTGTAACACCATAGGATGGAATCTTATGCTAGAATTGTATTAATTAAATTCATATATAACGTTACTGTTAAAACAGACTGAAAAATGTAAAAATTAAGATGAACGTGTATATTCCTAATGTATTGATAAAAGTTTTTCGCGATATTCCGTGAAACATGGAATTAACGGTGACTGAAAGTGTTCCGGAAACCGGCGTCGCACGAATGGTTCCACGAAGATCATTTGCCGGAAAAAGTATCTTCTATCGAAAATAATTTAGCTGAAAGGGGCGTCACGTTGCAAGATATTAATTTGTCGTTAAAAGAGTTGCTGCACCCATCGAACCTTGTTATTCAGCCTGAAGAAGAAACAGTGACTTTATTTGACTGCGACAGTGAAGTTCTGTTAAGAATACATACCGGTACAGAATGCCGCGTAGAAAAATCACAGACAAACAAGTACAAACGAAGTCGATGCCATAGATTTCCAACATCCCATCTCGGAAACCTTTGCTTTACTCAAAGGTCTACAAGAATCTGTCAGTTGATTAGAAACTAATCTGGAATATCATATTTACCAGACAGAAGAGGGTTTTGCTCAACTACGGAATGAAATGTTCAGCGTCTAAAGACAAAATAAAACAAACTCTGATTTTACTGACCGTCAACTTGAAGATGTGGAATCGAGTACTATGAAGCTGAAATTGTCTTGTGAAAAAATGAACGAATCCAATGCAAAGAAATTGCAAGCGATATCTGACGCGGTGAAACAACTAAATGAAACATTAAAAATCGCAGAGTAAACCAGTTTCTACAAAAATAACATCACAAAAAACAGCTTTTGAAAACGACGTGAGACCGAAGGAGCACAAAAAAACCACCATTTCTAGTGTGTTTCATTTATCGACCTGCTGATAGTAAGTTAGAATGGATTAATATGTTCAGTAATTGAAGACTTAAATTTAGAGTATCATATCATAGGAGACATTTACATAAATTATAATGCCGAATGTGGGTCATTTAAAATTATATTATGAAATACGGATTAAGACAGCTTACAGAAGTTCATACAAGGGTAACAGAGAAAACATCTTCTATTATAGATCATGTATACACGAACTCAGTGGGTCGAGTATGTGAAGCATTCGTATCAAGTTTAAGTATAAGTGACCACTTTTCAGTTTGTTTCACTAGAGCTGCCCGTTTACAAAAGGTTTCAGAAAATACGCATCAACATCATATTAACATATAGGTCTTTCAGAAACTTTAATGAAATTTCCTTCTGCATTGATCTTAACAAGGTAAATATAAATGGGGTTGAACAAATTCAAGACCCTAATAAAGCCATGGAAGTTTTTTTGTAAACGACTGAATGAGGTGTTGTCGCACCATGCGCCACTGAAAGAAAAACGAGTAAAATATGAAGAAAAAAAACAGAAAAGAAAGAAATCGATTCGAAAAGCGTAAACAGTGGTCGGAATATAGACTTTCAAGAAATAATGTTACTCGATTAATACGTCAAACCAAGAAAGATTATTACAATAAAGTTGTTAAAAACTGTAAAGATTCTAGGGTATTATGGAAGAACCTCAGAGAGCTGAATAATAATAATGACACTATTAACAATAATAGTATATTACCACAATACCTTCATACAAACGGAATAAATGTTGTTGGTGATGCACACATATTAGATGTGTTCAATAAGCATTTTACTGACATATCCGATTGTATCAATAAATCAGTGTTCGATGAAACAAATTTTTCAAAACTTGGTACTAAATTAAATAGTTTGCTAAAGGGTCAGTACTTTGATATATCTTACATCACCCCATTAGAGGTAAAAATAAATATTGATAAGCATAATACGGCGAAAGTTACAGGATTAGATGGAATAGGGCCTAATAGCCTACAACAATGTGGTGATTGTATTGTTATACCACTAACGTCCATTATAAATAATAGCATACGGCTAGGAATATTCCCAGACTCATTAAAAGAGGCTACGGATTTGCCTATATATAAATCTTCTGATCGCAATGATCCAAATATTTATAGACCAATTTCTATCCTTCCAACACAATCAAATGTGTTTGAACGGCACTTGGCAGATCAAATCAAAACATTTTTAAAAAATACGAATATCATACATGAATTTCAATCTGGGTTTCGAGAAAAAACATTCTTGTCATACAGCGTTGATAAGAATAATTGATGACTGGATTGATGGAATTGACAATGGAAACTATGTAGGTGCTCTCTTTCTTGATTTACGAAAGGCGTTTGATCTAGTAGATTACCAAATATTTTTACATAAATTGAAATTATACAATTTCAGTGGTAATTCTGTCCAACTGATTTGAAAGATAGACACCAAATTGTAAAGTTTGGGGATTCCCAATCTTCACGAAGATGTATAAATTCTGGAGTTCCTCAAGGATCCATTTTTGGACCTATTCTTTTTCTTATATATATTAATGGCATAACCTTTGAAATTGAAAATTCCTTGATTGACTTATATGCTAATGATACTACACTATATGCAAAAAGTTCAAATAGGCAGGAAATTGAACGTACGTTGCAAATAAATTTAGATATGGTATCAGATTGGTGCAAAGTAAACAGCATGGCAATACATCCACAAAAAATTTGCATGTTGCTGGGTTCAAATGCAAAGTTAAGAAATGCATGTGCACTCAAATTATTCGTAGACAAAGTACTAATTGAAAATGTAACTTCGAAGAAATTGCTTGGAATTGTTATTGATTCATCATTGTCGTGGAATCTGCAAGTTGAATTTGTCTGCAAGAAAGTAACCGCAAAAATAGCCCTTTGAAAAAGGCTCAATTACTTTTTAACGGATCAAATGAGACAATTGTTTAAAATCGTATATACTTCCTATGTTTGACTATTGTTGTAGCGTTTGGGGGGAAAGTAAGCAAACGCATATGAGACGAATCACCATGCTTCAAAAAAGAGCTGCAAAAATTAATTCTGTTTAAGCCTGTTAGAACGCCATCGCATGAATTATTTAAAAAAATAGAATGGCTTCAATTTGAATGCCGTTGCAGATTTCACACGGCTGCTATGATATTTAAATCTATTAATAATCTTACACCGAGTTATATAAAAGACATTATTAAGATATCTAGCAATACAAGATATGGATTACGATCTTCTACGCGACAAGATATTGCTCACATTCGACATAAAACACAATACAAGAAAAACTCGTTTGCCTGCTACAGTGGGAAATTTTGGAATCTTTTACCAGAAGAAATACGTAAGTCTAACACGGAAAAGACATTTAAAACCCGCTGCAAGAAGTTCTATTTACATTATCAATCCGTTGTAAAAATTGTATGCATAATTCCATGCATACCACTGGTATAGTTTATACATTATGTATATGTTGAGTAAGGTGTTAAATAAATGTGTGACTGTCATAAAATTTTGTTTACAATTCCATTCTAAGCATTTTTACATGTCAAAACGATCATTTATTCCAGTTATAGGCCATGATGAAATAAAAAATGTAATAATGCTTTTTAACAATATGTATTTTTGCGGTACTGAAATGTGTTCTCTCATTTGTGTTTTGTGTATTTTTTGCATCACATATTTTTTTAGTGTGTGCGTGCGTGCGTGCGTGCGTACGTGCGTGCGTGCGTGTGTGTTCTTTTAGAAGGCCGCATTGTAAATAAGACGTGTGTTATGTTTATTTATAATATGATGCCTATGTCTTAATGTGTTACCTTCTTTTAAATAATGTTATTATTATTATTATATTCATAATTATTATTATTATTATTATTATTATTATTATTATTATTATTATTATTATTATTGGTTACATTCTCCACCCTGGATTGCCTGGTTACACAGCAACATTAACTTTATTGTCAATAAAATATTAATTTCTCATTTACCATCATGATCCAATAAACCTGGGGCGGCCCCTGTGGTTGTTTTACACGGGGACTCTTAGATTCACTGTGCTACATATCAGCACCTTATCAATACACACATGATCGTGAATCATAATGGTGAAAACCCGTATAAAACCCTGTTCATGCAGCGCTATCAGCGCTTTGATTAAGTGATAAAATCAAAATTGAGCAGGCAATACTGTTCTACCAATGGCGATTGTTTATCACAATATCATTGAACAAATACAATGTATCCTGGATGTACTTACAGTTACACTGAAAATGTTTCCGAAGACTTTTCTATGCACCAGTAAACAGCCATCATATTCATAAGCCAGGTGCTATACACATATTCATACATTTGACTTAATTTAGATAGAAACTTCATGAATAAGTATGCGCATATTGAGTATTTGATATTTCTTTATCTTATCTCCATTTTGTAAATGTGAAATTACATGATTTGGTCGGGACCAAACGAACTTGTATTGCAATGTAATTGTACGTATCAAACTCTACATGCTTCCACGGTAAGATGAAAATAATCCGTATGATGGTGGTAATCATTCCATGGCGGCCTTATTGATAAATTTCTTCAATAAAACACGTATAAAATTCACATCATCCGCATCCGGAAGTAGTGTTGACATGTCTGAATCATTCAGCCGCTCTGATGAGAGTCAATGAGCTCAATACTGTAGACTGGTACCCTAAGTTACTTTTCCTCAAAAATATAACGACAGGTATGCGCCATGTACACGGCATATGGTTATTAGTTTACATTAATAGTATTTGAATAATAAATACCAAAAAAACATGTTGTATTTAAAAAAGTGCTAAGGCCACAACAAATTGATCATTTGTTTGTCGGATTTGCCGCACCTAAAATTCGAAAAACGAAAAAAACAAACTTTTTTTTGCGCCCGCACATATTATTTTGCCGCGTGGATTTTTTTTGTATACTTCTCAATTTCCCCTATTTTCTGAATTTCTTTTACTTAAAATTTAAACCTGCAACGTCGACTTCGTCTTGTTTTGAAGGTATTTCTATGCTTTACATTCTTCGCGAGATAACTTTCCTCGTGTCAGGACAAAATCAGGTCCGGGTAACCGCAAAACAGCTGATATTTGTTGACAGTCTTTTTTGTCGGGCATCTTTTGCAGGACGCACCGTTGTTTTTCATTTCCGGTATTAATTTGTAGTTTACTCTCCATTGTATAAGCAAATTTAAACGATCATGAGCTCCCGAAAAGGTTCTAAATTCTCAAAGGAAGATCTTGACCAGGTTACCCAAGCAACGAGGTTGCTTTTTGATTCAAGATTTGATACATTGGAGTCTATGATTGATGAGTGTGCGAAGTCCTCCGATTTGACAAAAGCTAAATCAAACATTTTAGTAAATGTGTACAAAATTGACAATAATGATCAGTATCAGAAGAGGGAAAATATCAGAATTGGCAATTTCATGCCAAGTGGTGATCTCGTTGATGAGGTTGTTAATTTACTCAATCATATGGTTGGCTTGAAGGAGAAGACTGCTGACTCCCAACCTGATGAGAACAATGAAGCTGTCCAAAGCTCTCAATCTTTGTTTAATAGCCAGGCCGATTTATCGCTTGATAAGAGTTTGGACACTGGGTCTCCTTCGGTAGATGGTCCTTTTTCAAGAGTGGATTTTAGTGATTGCCATTTCACGAATCCCAAGAGTGGTAAGAAGAAACAGGTTATCGTTCGTTTTGTCTCCAGGATGTCTGTTAGAACTGTGTATCGGCACAAGAGGAAGCTGCGTGATTCTCCAATCCCGGCGTATAAATCAGTATTTATTACTGATGATATCACCCCACTGCGGCTAAGGATGAAGAATGTGGTCAGCCAGATTCCAGGTGTGGAAAAAACTTTCTTTAGAGATGGAAACGTGCATTGTATTTTCAAAAAGAAACATTTTAAGCTTAGTTCGCCCGATGACATTTTCAAGGAGTTAGGTGTGGAGATGACGGACGGTATGCTGCGTGACCTTGACCTTGATAAGTATGTCTAGGATTGGTCGGAGAGTGATAGTGCCACGGTTGTGAAAGAAGTTGTCGGACATTTTCAGCCAACAGAGAGCTGCATCACTACTTTTTGTACTGACTCTAATGTTCACAATA
The DNA here is from genome assembly GCF_026914265.1 of Mya arenaria. NCBI lineage: Eukaryota > Metazoa > Mollusca > Bivalvia > Myida > Myidae > Mya > Mya arenaria. Next base: position 21,389,691 of record NC_069123.1, on the reverse strand, counting down.
ATAGTGTTGATGTTCAACTTGTTGAATCTAATAATCTTACTAGTCAAAATTTTAATTTAAATGATGATATTAATGTTGCTTCTAGTCATAATTCTAATATTATTTTAGAACATAACTTTTGCCATTTGTCAAATAATAATGTTATTAGTCTTGCATATGTAAATGTTTGTGGTTTATGCTCAACATTGAACAATCCAGATTTTATAGCATTTGTTAAGCAGTTTGACACTGTTCATTTTGCTGAAACTAAGTTAGACTGTTTTGATAGTCCTTCAGTTGATGGCTATACATTTTTTGGCAAAAATCGTGAAGTATTTAAAAGGAAACCTGGAGGTGTTGGTATTTTGATAAAAATAGTTTACTTAAGCTATTATCTGTACTCAATGTTAGTAATGAAAATTCTTTATGGTATAAGTTTAATAATGCTGACAATATTTTTGCAGTTGTCTATATTCCTCCCGAGGGTTCACCCTATAGCTCATTAGAGATTTTTGATAGCATTGAAAGTAATATTGTTGATTTACTTACACAATATAACAATGCATCATTTACTATTTTTGGTGATTTTAATGCACACTGCGGCAAGCTGTTAGATTATGTTGAATTTGACCCTTATGTAGCAGATAATAATTTAGATGATATTGCTACTAGACAAATGTCATCTTTTGGATCTGGGTATTCCATTAGAAAGATTTTCATTGGATCAGAGTAATATTAATAACTATGGTTATCGCCTGTTGGATATGTGCAAATCTACTGGTCTCTGTATTGCTAATGGTAGATGTGGAAACGATATGTACTTGGGTAAATGTACATGTAAAAGCACGAGTTTGGTTGACTATTTGTTATTGTCACATTGTAATCTCCCAAATGTTAATAACTTTGTTGTAAATGACTTTGATCCTATCTTATCGGATGCACACTCGTCTATTTCTTTTAAGTTTTGTTGTCATAATTTATCAGATATTACTGATAGTCAAGAAAATGATAATGACTTTGATGTTGACTTTATAGAAGATGAAGTTAAAAAACCGATCTGGGATACCACTGTAAAAGAGAGATTTTTGTCTAGCTTTGATGAAGATACCTTATTAAATTTACAATCAGAAGTTGATTCTATTTTTAACAATAAAAAGTATTCTGAAGATAGTATTAATAGTTTAACAAATAAAATATCTGAACTCTTTGTTAATGCTGCTGATAACTGTAATCTTATTGTTGCTAAGAAGGCCTCTATGTACAAACCACATACTTCTAAGAAGAAACCTTGGTTTGATGCTGACTGTGATACTGCTAGGAAAATATGTTTAAATGATAAGAACTATTATAGAAGGATAAAAACTGTGGATAGTTATAATATAATGGTTAATAGTAGTAAATGTTATAAAAAAGACAATTAACAAGAAAGTAAAAAAATTTGATAATGATGTAAATAAAACAACTTATTAATTTACGCTCTAATGATCCTAAAGCATTCTGGAATTTGCTAAACAAGTATTCTGGTGATAGGAAAGATACCGTTTCAAAGATATCTAGCCAGGTATTTTATGAACATTTTATCAAATTGAACCAGTCTGTTGTTGATGGTAATGATGTTGCATCCCAAGACTTTGATGATGCTTCAGTTGAATATAGCAATGAGTTTTTAAATGCTGTAATAAGCATTGAAGAATTAAAAAAAGTTGTTAGACTGTTGAAAAATAACAAATGCCCATCTTTGTTTGATAATGTTCTGAATGAGTTTATTAAACATGCAGACAGAGATGACATTTTATATTATTTGTCAACTTTTTAATGTTATTTTGGATTCTGGTATTTTTCCCGATGTCTGGAGCCGCGGAGTTATATTACCTATATATAAGAATAAGGGAGATGTTAAAGATCCAAATAACTATAGAGGTATTAGTATTTTAAGTTGTTTTTAAGTTATTTACAAATATTATTAATGAAAGATTTAATTGTTATTTAGAAAGTCATAATTTACTTTGTGAAGAACAAGCTGGGTTTCGTAAAAAGTATAGCACAGTAGATCACTTCTTCTCATTAAAATTACTTATTGACTTTAACGTAGGTACAGGGAAAAGGTTATACTGTGCTTTTGTTGACTATAGAAAGGCCTTCGATTCTGTGAATCGCATTCATTTGTGGCAAAAACTCCTTGCACATAATATTGATGGGAAATGTATTAGAATCATTCGCAATATGTATGCTAAGGCAAAATCATGTATTAAGGTGAATAATACAGGGTGAGAATTCGTCTCCATTTTTTTTCTCTATATTTTTGAATGATTTATCCCAATTTATGTCTACAAAATTTGAAGGATTGACCACTATGTCTAAGGTTACTTTTGAATGCCTTAGTGATGATGATGTTGAAATTTATCTTAGAATTGTTATATTGTTATATGCAGATGACACGGTATTATTTGCTGTAAGTAATCATGACTTACAAGATGCTTTAAATGCTATGTTTGATTAATGTACGTTATGGGATTTGCAAGTAAATGAGGATAAAACAAAAGTTGTTCTGTTTAGTAAATCAATAGTTAAAAATAATGTAGTATTTTTCTATAACAATAAAATGCTACAGTGTGTTGAAGAATTCTCTTATCTGGGAATACTTTTTAATTATAATGGCAGTTTTTGTAAAGCTAAGAAAAGATAAGTTGAACAAGCTAGAAGAGCTATGTTCTCACTTATTCAAAAGTCCCGAAAACTCAATCTTCCCATTTCAGTTCAGTTACATTTGTTTGATTATATGATTGCTCCAATTTTGTTATACTCTTGCGAAGTATGGGGTTTTGAAAATATCAAAATAATTGAACAGTTTCAGCTGAAATATTGCAAATTAATACTCAATCTCAAGGCTTCCACCCCTAACTGCATGGTGTATGGTGAACTTGGTGTAAAACCCATAGCTCTACAAATTAAATCGAGAGTTTTATGTTATAGTGAACGTAAAAGGTTGTAAAATATCTAAGTTATTATATAATACGGTTTTAAAACTACATAATGGTAATGTTATTGTTTCTCTATGGTTATCTCTCGTTAGCAATACCTTAAACGAACTTAGTTTGTCTGATTATTTTAGAAGTCAAACAGTCATTAGTCCTGTTAATTTTAAGTCAATTGTTAAAAGTAGACTGTATGACCAATTCTTACAAAACTGGACTAGTACTGTTGATAGCTCTTCCAAATGTCTTGTATATAGGATGTTTAAAAGTAATCATTGTTTTGAAGATTATCTTGACTTGTTACCTAGTAACCTTTGTAAAATACTTTGTAAGTTTAGGACCACAAACCATTCTTTGCCAATTGAAAAAAGCAGGCATTTGAACATTGAGAGAAATCAAAGATTATGTCAGTTATATACTAAGAATGTTATTGGTGATGAATTTCACTACTTACTTGAATGTAATCATTTTTCAATCATCCGTAAAAAAAACTTATTGTTCCTTGTTACATTCGTCACCCAAACTCTTTTAAATTAGATGAACTTATGAACTGTTACAATAGACCTAAATTAATTAAGTTGGCATTTTTCTGTAAAATCATCTTACTCAAATTCAGATGACTCACTCTCCATACTCCGATTAACCAAAGATCTATTGATAATTACAATACCATTCCATTGTGCCTTATTACTTCATATTTTCACTGATGATGTTTAGTAAAGTTTCTTTTTTTCTTGTGTGTGACATGTTTGTTCACTGTGTTATTTGATGTTAATTAATATGTGTTTCATTGTTTTGTTATGTCACATGCATATTATATGCCTTGACGAATAAAAACTTGAAAAAAAAAACTAAATCAGTTTTCTTAATGTAAAATATACGTTTTAAGTGAAAATCAGTGTCATAGTCAACGGATTATAGTCTTCAGTAAACAACAACAGTTTCACAGCGTCGAAGGCAATAATTATTTATGTGTGTTTTTAATAATTCATTGTTTTGTACTCAAAATTTAGTGGTAAATAATAACTAAATCTGATTTTGAGTGCAAAACTTCTATTCAAATACACGCCGGACACACGACTTACAACCATTGAACATGTTCTCGTGAGTTATTTTTTATATTCTAAAATGCATTTCTTAGTATTCATATACTCATAAGTGTTATAAAAAAATAAAAAGTAGGACTTGTAAATGTTTTAGAAACAGTCTGTATTTACACATACAGTATTATAATAACATCAGTAAAAGCAGAAAATACAACCTTTTATAAGTATAATGACTGTTTTAATTTTCTAAATTCTTTGTTCTTATGTACCATTCATTTGTAGCCACACCCCCTCCCCCCTTAGGTCCAAGGGTATACCGGGGAAATGGGCTGTGTTTTTATCTTCGAGGTGGCCCCGCAGTGCCGGCTGAATGCGGCGGTTTTGTCTTCCAGCCAAATACAGCGTGGAATGGGCCGTACCTAGAGTCCCATGGAAGCATGGGCATTTGACGGGGGTTTGACGAGCAGTACGTCCCCGCAGGGCGAGGACTTTGCCCGGGCTTGGCTGGACCGAAAGTCAAAGTCCCCATTATTCCCCGGACCTGGGGGCGTGGTTACAATTGACTGGTGCATTATCGCACTTATTTTCTTTGATCAATTAGTGATAAAGTGGCCTGTTTCTTACAGGCATTGAAGCTATGGAGGCTGTCATGTTATTCTTTTTAAGGCACGGACCTATAAACCATAGGTTCGTGGTCAAGGCGAGGTCTTGAAACGGAAACATCTTTAATCCAACACCTGCACTTAATATAATGACCAGTGCCACATTTGCAGATTTGTTTGCCACTGCTTCATTTATATTTTCCCACAATCAAATTCACAGTGTATATTTTTTATAGAAATATTCTGTGTTATTTACATTTTCAATATTCTGTCATGTCAATGTCACTACAATTTTATCGTGTGATTCAAGAGGTTCAAATTCAGACCTGACCCAATATTTAGAAATGCTCAAATAATAAATTACTCTTACCTGTCTAAAATGTGTTTTTTTGTGATAGTAAGTTAGATTATTATGGAATGAATACAATAGTTGTACTCTTTGGTCTTCGAATAATTGCACGTTACTGTGAGGAATGCTGTCTTTACAATAGTATCCACATTTAAATTGCTGATGCATTGAAAGTTAATAGTAAAGCACTGGATCTTATTGCATTTGTTAAATATTGAGACAGATAAACATGTGATACAATCAAAACCTTTTCAATTATAACTGAGAACTTTTTTTGCAATTAAAAAGCATTTCTTAACATAGTTGTATGATAAATTTGGTAAGAAATATACATTTTTTTTTAATTTTTCGCTTTTCGCTCGTCTCGGATTTGCCTAAAATTAAAAAAAAAGTTGTTGTTTTTTTCGCTCGCTCGCTTCTACTTTTTTTTGGCAAAATCCGTAGAACAAATGATCAATTTGTTGTGGCCCAAATGCCATGCAATGAATAGTTAAAAATTAAACATTGTATCGAAAAGAGAGTGTCACGGGTACATGCAAAGTTTGTCCATAAAAGGACAGGTACCGACTTCTGAAGTTATTTTATTTAACAATGGTAATCGTTTTGATAAAAAATACCAACATTGTATACAAAGGATAACAATAACGTTTTTTAAATCAACTTTCCTGATTGTTTACTACTTAGACCGCAAGCTTGATTCGGTTTACGTATTCTCAAGACATTTCGAATGCGCGACGGGCACGGGGTTAGCTGATACTGAGAGGGAACCAGTCTATCAATACAGAGCATTGAACGGTATAGAATGAGATGATAGTCGAGATTATGTAAATTTTCGCAAGACCGTTATATTGACATAATCCAACAAATACAAACGACAAGATTCAATATATATATATATACATATTGAATCTTGTCGTATATATATTTCGTTCATCAAGGACAATTTGCTTCCACAACTTCTGATTGACGTTAGTGTGTAACAAGGGTCAATAATGCTTGAGTTTTATTTATTTGATATAACGGACAATAGACGCATGTAACAACTCAGTCATGCTACATGTATCATAAACAGGACAAATGCCATGATTAATTACAGTAACTGTTTCATATAACATAACAATCATCCTGCCGATCACAACGTGAAAGGCATTCATTTAATTTTATTTATCGTGTAATAGTTAGTCGCTTAGACGTCCATACACAAACCTATTTATTGACTGTCGTTGCACATGAGATTTAGAACCTTCCTCACTATGTTGACAAGGTTTTCCGCCTTTTCTACCGGAAACACGTGTGACAGGTCCGGTGTGTGTTTGTCTCTGTAACTCGCCAGGTCTTTCAGCTGACTCCTGTCCACAGACGACCCAACTCCGACAACAATGCTCCGAGTGCTGTACTTCAATCTTAGTAGATCAGCCTTTGTCTCATCAAAGTCGTTGATCGGGCCGGCAATAAGAAAAATCGCAAAACGGTTGGCTTTCGTTGCGCTTCTTCCAAAACCCAAACGGACGCGACTGACAAGAGAATATGCGCTGGTCTGCATAGCATCTTCCACGGCAGGTGCAAATTGATTATCCTTTGTAAACTTCTGTAAAGCTATGTCAGCTTTGTTGCAGCTCTCTACAAGGCCGATTTTAACATTTGTGGAAACCCCGACGGAGTCTCCAATCATTTTTATGAACTCGGTAACTTGCAGCCTGGATTCACCGCCGATACCATAGATCCCAAACATGATCTCTGCCTCGAAGGCGCTTGTGCATTCTGTAAAGGATAAACTATGCATTTAAAGAGATCTGTTTTGATATAAATCAGGGCGATGTGTTTATATCGGATTAATGTCATGGTCATAAATACAACACATTTGAGAGGCATATTATGCCATTCAACTTATTTCATTCGCTGTTTTATTTTTAAAGACACGTAAGGCAAGACTTACTCGGTTGGTCTCCAGGAACTGAAACAAAACAGAAATGTTCACAATTATACGTTACACTTTGTGTTTATGGTAAGTTGAATGAACCAAAGGTAGACCGAGAAATTATGTCACACATGAAAACAAAAAGTTGTGTCATTTAAGCCATGTACCATATAAACGATATTGCTTATTGTTACATGTATATGCATGAAACTTGCCTTTGCATGCTTTGTAAGCAAGGAGCTGCTTGATCCTTGAAAGAGCACCATACGCATTCACCTCAAACGTATACTCGTTGACTGGTTTTGACGCCATTTTTTTCAGTTCGGCACGGTCCGTTTTGTTTCCAACCCCTGAGAAAAAAGTTCGGTGTGATATCTATTCTTATTTTTTTCATAAGACCTTAGTTTTTATGTAATGAAACTTTATGATTTAGCCAACATAAACAGGCCTAATATCGATCATCAAATTTACATCAAACATCTAAAATGTCCTTGTTAGCATGCTTTTTTATGGATTTTTATGTTTCAGTTAAAACGCTATCATTATGTGAATATTGATAGAGTAGTTCTTTTTATTAGTATAACAGTTAAACATCATATCTGGCGTGTAAATATGGCAAACTTTCATTAAAATTCCAAATCGAGTGACTTAATGATAATACCGCACCGATTGCAAACATATAGATGCCGTCTGTATGGACATCCTTTGCAGCTGAAAATGTCAGGTCGGGTCGTGCGGACCGACCGTCTGTAATCAGAACAGCGATCCGTGCGGCAGTCTGTGGGCGGGCTCCATTTTTCACCGACATGACGTCATTTAGCAATGTCTAAATAGAACAGAAGACACGCGTATGTATTTTCGAACAATGTCATTTAGGTTCAGTAAAATAAAATGTCTTAAAACACTCTTCAAAATGGAAACTTAAGAGTGTTCTAGTGGTATAGATGTCCTACTCTCACCTAAGGGGTTGTGCTTTCGATCCAAACCAGGGGTACTTTCTCATGGCCTCTAAAAAGGACAGCAGTACTGGTGTGTAAGGTTATCGATACCGATTCATATTGGCTTCAAGCGCCTGTTCAAATTCGATCTAAGACTAAATGGTCTTCTTGCACTTTTGCGGAACAGAATGACAAGCATTTGCTGAGTTTTAAGCATGGTTTAACGACTATATACCTGATACTAAACATCACTGGACTCTACCTATACCACTTTGTTCATACTGTTAATAAATTAGTCTAGAAGAAGAGCACAGGGTCCTAATATCTATTGTTACCACATAAAATTGCAATTGCACCTCATTGGGGATCCAGGTCCAATTGGTAAACACTTGACTGTCATCCCAAGGGTCGCAGGTTCGACACCAAACCTCATCATAATAATACTAGCCGTCTACCGGCATGGGAGTGAAATGCTGGTCCCTTGTGTCAGTGTATACATTGGTGAACGTTAAATTACTTAGGTATCTCTAAACAGGGTAACATTATGTCTGTACACTATGCTCCATATTCTTACGCGACTAATTCTACTGCCAGGGCCGACGCCGATGGATAATTCTTGTGATATCGTAAAATAAAATATGAATAGACCATTATCGTTTAAACTCTCAAAAATCAATATAAGTACAACATATATGCTTTAACTGATTTCTTCTGAAACATCAGTTAGCTACAACATAGAAACGAACAGCTAACCAAACACTTAGTTTGTACTGCTTACTGACCTTATGTTGTAAGGCTCACAGTCTTTGCATAATAATAAACGACATACTGTGGCAGTTTGTACAGCTAGCAAACTTCATGTTCAAAGGCTTTAAGTTTTGACACTAAAAGCTCTCGCGCAGTTGCTATACCTTGAGGGCAAGATGGGTGTTTGTGTTGCCTCCTTGAAACTTGACATTGGCGACTGCGGCCGTTAGCTGCCCTCGGCTTCTGTACTCGTTCAGATAAAACTCCACATTGGCCTCCTTGCTGAACGATATAAGCCCAACCTGGAAACATATGGATGAAGTAGCGGATCCGTAGTGGTCTAGTGGTACGACACTTGACTGTCAAACCAAGGGTCGCAGGTTCGAACCAAGCCGCATCAATAAAAGACTGATACCTTGGGACCGTCGCCCATGGATAGTCCGATTTGCGGCGTAAATAAACATACAAAAACTATCGTTTGTGAGGTTGGTTCGTGGTCACCAAGCCGGACAAGTGGGTTTTCCTCCGGGTACTTCACTCTCCCCCACAACACAAGACCACACACACACACACACACACACACACACGCACACGCACATACACACACACACGCACACACACACACACGTAACATCGGGTCAACGAGAGTGAATACTCATTATTATAATAGGGTGTTATCTGGTTTCATAATCGTTGAAAAATAAATAGCTTAAACATAAATGATTTCATAACGGACACGACAAGAAAAAACAACAATGCTGCTATGAATAATAAAACAAAACATGGTGTACTTATTTTGTTTTTCCCCGCACTGTCTAACTGGTTCTCGTAACACCAGATCACGTATGAAAACAATTGAAATATGTACCTTGTTAAACATTATTATTGTCGCGTAGATACCGTGACAAATATGCTTCAATTCAATTTGAAGTTGTGCATCTGGCTGAATGTAACATAAGGTTAATAAGTAAGCATTTTGTTTGGGGTTAAATTACAAACATTACGAACACTACGAACACTGGAGTAGTACCTGTGTTTTGCCGCCTTCGACGTCAAAATGACTGATGACATCACTAATGAAGGACAATTGAGTTTTAAAATCTTCTGGCCAGATGCTAGCAGAACTGTCGATGACAAAGACAATATCGGCCTGTTTACCCTGGCATGCTGTAATATAAATGCTAACAGATAACGTGGAAAACTTTAATATAAAGGCTGACAGGTAACGTAGAATGCTGCAATAAAAAGCTAGCAGGTCTCTTGAAATGTGGTAACAGAAAGGTTCATAGGTAACGTGGAATGTTGAAATAAAAAAGGCTAACATTTAATTTGGAATGCTGTTATAGAAGGGCTAACAGGTTATGTGGAATGCTGTAATATATTGTTTTACAGGCGACGTGGAATGTTGTAAAAAAGCTAACAGGTAACGTGGAATGCTGTTATAGAAAGGCTGACAGGTAACGTGGAATGCTGTAAAAGAAAGGCTTACAGGTAACGTGGAATACTGTAAAAAAGGCTAACAGGCAACATGGAATGCTGTAATAGAAAGGCTAACAGGTAACGTGGGATGGTGCAATATCAAGGCTAACAGGTAACGTGGAAGGCTGTAATAAAAAGGCTAACAGGCAACATGGAATGCTGTAATATCAAGGCTAACAGATAACGTGGAATACTGTAATAAAAAGGCTAACAGGCAACATGGAATGCTGTAATATCAAGGCTAACAGGTAACGTGGAATACTGTAATAAAAAGGCTAACAGGCAACATGGAATGCTGTAATGTCAAGGCTAACAGGTAACGTGGGATGGTGTAATAGAAAAGCTGAAAGTTAACTAGGAACGCTGTAATAGAAAGCTTGACAGGTAACGTGGAATGTTGTTATAGAAAAGTAAACTGGGAACGTGAAATGCTGTAATAGAAGGGTTCACAGGTTACTTTAAATGCTTTTATATAAAGGCCAACAGGGTACGTGGAACGATGTTATAGAAAGGCTAACAGGTAACGTGGATCGCTGTAATGGAAAGGCCAACAGGTTACTTGGAATGCTGTTATATAAAGGCTAACAGGTAACGTGGAACGCTGTAATAGAAAGGCTAACAGATAACGTGAAAAGATGTTATAGAAAGGCTTACAGGTAACGTGGAACGCTGTTATAGAAATGCTAACAGGTAACGTAAAAATCTGTTATAGAAAGGGTAACAGGTAACGTGGAACGCTGTAATAAAAAGGCTAACAGGTAACGTGGAACGCTGTAATAGAAAGGCTAACAGATAACGTGAAAAGCTGTTAAAGAAAGGCTTACAGGTAACATGAAACACTGTTGTAGAAAGGCTAACAGGTAACGTGGAACGCTGTAATAGAAAGGCTAACAGGTAACGTGAAAAGCTGTTATAGAAAGGCTTACAGGTAACGTGGAACGCTGTAATAGAAAGGCTAACAGGTAACTTGGAACGCTGAAATAGAAAGGCTAACAGGTAACGTGGAAGGCTGTAACAGAAAGGCTAACATATAACGTGGAAGGCTGTAATAGAAAGGGCAACAGTTAACGTGGAACGCTGTAATAGAAAGTCTAACAGATAACGTGAAAAGCTGTTATAGAAAGGCTTACAGGAAACATGGAACGCTGTTGTAGAAAGGATAACAGGTAACGTGGAACGCTGAAATAGAAAGGTTAACAGGTAACGTGGAACGCTGTAATAGAAAGGCTAACAGATAATGTGAAAAGCTGTTATAGAAAGGCTAACAGGTAACGTGAAAAGCTGTTATAGAAAGGCTAACAGGTAACGTGGAACGCTGTAATAGAAAGGCTAACAGATAACGTGAAAAGCTGTTATAGAAAGGCTTACAGGTTACATGGAACACTGTTGTAGAAAGGATAACAGGTAACGTGGAACGCTGTAATAGAAAGGGTAACAGGTAACGTGGAATGGTGTAATAGAAAGGCTAACAGGTAACGTTGGATGGTGTAATAGAAAGGCTAACAGGTAACATGGAACGCTGTAATAGAAAGGCTAACAGATAACGTGAAAAGCTGTTATAGAAAGGCTTACAGGTAACATGGAACGCTGTTGTAGAAAGGATAACAGGTAACGTGGAACGCTGTAATAGAAAGGCTAACAGATAACGTGAAAAGCCGTTATAGAAAGGCTAACAGGTAACATGGAACGCTTTTAAAGAAAGGCAAGCAGATAACGCAGAAAGCTGTAATATAAAGGCTGACAGGTAACGTGGAACGCTGTAATATAAAGGCTAAGAGATAACGTGGAACGCTGAAATAGAAAGGCTAACAGATAACGTTAAAAGCTGTTATAGAAAGGCTGACAGGTAACATGGAACGCTGTTAAAGAAAGGCTAACAGATAACGTAAAAAGCTGTAATAGAAAGGCTAACAGGTAACGTGGAACGCTGTAATAGAAAGGCTAACAGATAACGTTATAGAAAGTCTACAGGTAACGTAGAACGCTGTTATAGAAAGGCTAATATGTAACGTGGAAAGCTGTTATAAAAAGGCTAACAGGTAACGTGGAACGCTGTAATAGAAAGGCTAACAGGTAACGTGGTATGATGCACTAGAAAGGTTGACAGATAACATGGAAAGCTGTAATAGAAAGGCTAACAGGTAACGTGGTATGCTGCAAAGGATAACGATAACCGGTAAGGTGGCATGTTGTTATAGAAATGCTTAATTACCAGTAACCTGGTTTTGCAGCGCGTGGTGAATACAGGTGGCAGCATTGCATAAGCGTGTTGAACAAAATAGTATGGATATAATTATGTCATTTTAAGTTCCACAGACTATGAACGATACTGGCAAGGGATTTTTGGCAGCAAAATATATATCACGACACTCCATTTCCATTCCTATTGCCTTTTAAACAGAGTATATTCTTTTTAGCACGTAACTAATATACTGAATTGTAATAAATGAGAAATGCCAAAGCCACGTAATTGTCATATCTGCCGACAACCATTTTGTCGTGGATTGCTCATTTTTCTGCTGAGTGTTCCTTGGTATTTGATGGTTGTAACTGATATGGACCAATTATCACATGTTCGTGGCACTAATTATCCGCGCTCATGCTTAAATGGCAGGGTTAATTAAACATGTACTTAGAACCGTCGTGCTAGTAACGTTCATTTGTAAAATTCCACAGATATTTGCAGCGTTTTTGTGCACCTAAATTATTGATCATATCAAGACTACTCTACTCTGATATTAAACAAAGGGACTTCTCAGTAGTTGAAAAACTACTAAGATCTGGTTTAAAAAGTGCTACAAGGATTCAGTTACTATTCAAATTTAAAAATATAAATGGTATAGTTTCACATTTCAATTGATAAAACAACACTTACTCGCATTTGTCTCTTCATCTTTTGGCATCTTTTCTGCATGAAAAACATAAGAATATTAAAGTAGAATATTACAGTAGAATAATACACATGCTACTATAAATAGTAACATTTTATTATAGAAATTCGTTCCCGCAATAATGATTATCGTCTCCGCCCGTGAGATTATCACGGCACGTCAGGGCGATTATGGCATAATTGCCTGACGAAGACGAGAACGTGCACACTGACGTCATTTTTACGAAAATAAAATGGCCGCCGTATACTTGGTAGGCAAAATTTAAACATTATTAAAAGCTTTAAAGGGATTAAAATGGAACTATCGGTGCAATAATAGTGAAATTAGTTTTACCAATAATGACGCCTTTCGTGTTTCAGTAACGAGTACTACCCGAAACCGTACTGGATATTTACATTCGGTAAAGGTCATAAAGCAGTGAGGAAATATTTTGTTGAAACGTTTTGTTTTACTTTATTCGCTGAGAAATGTTAACTATTCCAGCGAAATGGCTAGGGTCATTCAAGCCGAGATTCTTATGAAACTGCTTCTAGGCTTGATCAACCCTAGCTGTGCTCACCTATTGAAATGAACATAACAATCAGCCGATGTAAAACAGAAAATATTTGAAGAATGGAAAAATTGGAGGCTTATTCTGAAAACACGAAAAGGTCTGGTATTTTGATTTCCAGTCTCTCGTTATTATTCGCTTGTATATCTCATTTTTAAGACTTTCAGACTTACATGCCAATTATATGACATATCCTTCATTATTCCACACAATCAGGTTTTAAAATCATTGACAAAATGACAAAACATATGTATTATACAGGATAATACATGGTTGACCATGGCTTTTGGTTCATAATTGCCCCAGTGAAAATAATTGCCCTCGGGCAATTATTCCTTCCACTGGGGCAATTATCAACCAAAAGCCATGGTCAACCATGTATTATTCTATAAATATTACAGTTACAGTAGAATATAGCAGTAGAATACAACACGATTAAATCATTGGCTCCCACATTTTTGTTATCGCTAGTCTCTTAGCCTGTTGTTCTTCTATGTACTTGATATGTACGCTCATACGTCCCATACTGTGTCGTTCCAGGTGGATAATTGCCCTTTTTACAAAACATACGGCGAGAGGCTGTAACAGTTGTCAGAATTCGTGATGTCAACTATGGAAAGAGGAGTACTCACCAGAAGTTGTAGACCGCATTGTTGTGGTTTGAGTAGGTTTCGTTGTTGTCGTCGTTGTTGTTGTTGGTGGTGGTTGTGGTGTTGTCGTTGTTGTTGTAACTTTTATGGTTGTAGAAGTAGCAGTCGTTGTTGTCGTTTGTGGGGAAGCTGTTGTTGTTTTTTCTATCACTAAAATTTAGACTCAGCTATGTATCAGTAGGTTTAGCCATCAACCTTAATGTTGAGTTTACTAAATATGGTTCCTGTTTCACCTTCGTACTTTTTTGTACCTTAAGCAAGTTTTATCACGACTTTTAAGTTATCTGAATCTATCCGAATAGACTGGTATATATATATACATTACCGTGTAATGTTGATATGACTTGATAATGCTAGTTGATTACTTATATGTAAAATAAATGAGCATGTTTACATAAAACACGAAGTTATTGTAGTGTGTATTTTTGCTCTTTATTATACCTGGAATCGGACGTGAAATGAACTTTTTTCAAGCAAAAAAAGCATGTGTATTATATTATTTTCTGTCTAATGTTAATTTTCTTTTCCTGAAGTGTTTGGCGCAAATGACTTTATACAAGCAAGCATGCGTTAGCCGCTATATGACCCACTTAAAGCACCACCAATTAAATCTAAATGGAATATATTCAGTTGTTTTCGGCAGAGGCTTTCAAAGTGAGTAAATAATCGGAATCCGTTCCGCGATCCAATTGGCGGAGACATGGGCATAACATGGGCTTCTTTATTTGAAAAATAATGTGTATCGGATACCACCGTGATGTCATATCCGCTATTGAGGAAAGATGGACATTAAAGAAAATGTGCGTTTGCATACGTGCGTGCGTTCGGTTCGTGTGTGTGTGCATGCGTGCGTGCGCATGCATGCGTGTGTGCGTGGGTGTATGTGTGTGTGTACCGTGGTCAGGCATTCAAGGTGTTAGTCAAGTGATTTTGGGTTTACGATCACCAGAGGCACTTGTACTTTTCATGGGAAAAGAGTGACAATAATCAACACCTGGTTATCAACAAAAGACTTTTAACCCCTGGATTACCCTCGCATGCCTGTAAGGCGATTAGTTGCTGCCATTTGATGCCTTTCAAGTCGTCAAAATTCTTGATCTTGAAATAGTTGTTCGAGGCCGGGGGAGATGCCACAGCCTTAAGCTCCTCGTCATCAACCTACCGGGAGTAAGTGCCGTATACTTTCACGCATACAACCCCATTCATCATGACCGTTTTAACCATGGGAGGTATTTTTAAATTGTATTGCCTTTCATATGGACAGGATTTCTACTCAGAAAATATTTTAACAAGTATAATAACTAGTAAAGAAACGTTTTCACATGTCAAAATGTGTGGAGAAATTGACAAATTTTGAAGAGCTGAAATATAAATTGAAAATGATACCTTACATATGTAATTGAAAAAAATACCCATAAGAGGTAAAGCTTAACAAAGCTTTTATAATTTGAGCAAATACGGGTATTCAAATAGTGTTCAAAAGTCGTCATTTTAAAATTGGGGTTTATGATAACTATGAGTAAGCGTCCAATACAGAAATACTTCTTTGAATTTATATAGTTATTATACAGCATACTGTGTCATACTTACTTGGTTTCCAATTCCTACTGTCAGAATTTTTATCCCTGATTGTTTTACATCGTCAGCTGCTTGTAATGTTGCGGCGCCATACGTGGCTTTACCGTCCGTGAGTACGATAGCAATATGCGGGACGTTGTCGCGGGCACCGGTTTCCTGAGCGAATAGGTCAGTCATGGTCGCCTCAAGAGCTGTGTGAGTTAATGTATGGTATCCATCGTCCTGCCGAATAGCCGTGAGCTGAAATAATAACCTTAACTAAATAGTTTGCAACATGTCTATAACGAATCCATAAAATGCTTCTGTAAATGATTTCATGAAAATCGAAAATGGTGTAAAGAAGAGGATGCCGGAAGCTGTTCTGAACGGCGGACGCACACATGTATCGATACTAGACCCTTTTAAGCTAACATCGCGTTAAGATTGCAGAATTTGATAAAATCCCTTCGTTTTTGTCATAACTTTTTGTACTGATGAATTACAGACCCTTTCTTCACATATCTACCCAAAATTAACGTGAACGTGAAGTCGACCGTACCTGAGAAAGGATCCTATCCTTATCTTGAACAGCGTTGAAATGAAATTGTTGGACGACTTTGTCAGAAAATGTCAAAGCAGCAACGTGAGTGTTGTTTTTACTGACGACAAATTTCTCCACGAGATGCTTGATAAACTCAAGCTGGGTTTTAAAGTTCGGGTTCCATATGCTTCTTGAGCTGTCGATGACGAAGGCGACATCTGCAGGCGTTGCACATTGCCCAGTTTCTCCAAGTCCGGCACCGAGCGCTAATAACAGGAAACGTCAATGATAAGTAATCAAAGCGCGAATGCGCTCAAAGACTATCTGCGGGCAAATATGTTAAGAGTTGCAAATTGTATTTGAACAATGGGAATGGGTGAAGGGCACATAGATAAAAGTTGAAACTGTGCCGAGGGTCAAGAGCGCTTGTGCCCAGATTTGGCGAGGAAACAAACATATCTATGTCTATTTTATGGCGTCTTGTGTCATTTTGTTTATGTAAACGCCACTTCAATCGTCGTAATCCCCATCCCCATGTATTTAATGTTACAATGCATGCCCCTTTAAATCGTTTCTTAAGGTTTTTCGTTGCTTTGATTAGATATCATACGATAGGAAAGTATAATACATCATATATATCATTTCCTTTTATGAACATACACGTTTTGTTTAAGGAAAATCATTTGTTTACAAACAACTTCAGCAATAATTCCATTCAAAATGCACAGCTTATCACTTCAGTCGACGTATCCCCCATCCCCATGTATTTGAAGTTATAATGCATGCCCCTTTCAATCGCTTCTAAAGGTTTTTCGGTGCTTTGATTAGATATACGTTAGGCAAGTTTTTTGGACATACACGTTTTAATTGTTTAAGGAAAAAGATTTTATTTTACGAACAACTTGAGCAATAATTCCTTTCAAAATGTATGTAGAAACTATGCTTAGAATATCGGTCAATTAATGTAGTTGAAACCATTTTTAGATAATCGGAAATTGTCTGTTCTAAGAATGAGAATATGATTGTGCTTTTTCAAGTTTTATTGATAAATAAATGTTATTTATGTTTTATGTAAGTATCTGTGTAGAAATAGTACTAGTACTGTTATGAATGCTTCGCACTCTTTGGGTGTTTTACAGGTTTAATCCGAACTACTTTGCTTCACCAAACGTATGCATAACTCACTGTCGTATCAGGGCTTGTGTGTTAATATAAATTGAAAGCCTAATGTCTAAAAATACACCGCTAAAAAAAGCTAAGAATACACCGGAACGAAGCTTTTATGCAAAAGAAATGAAAACATCAAATTAGAAATATAAACGCCTAAAATCATAGAATGAATAGTATTTTGTTAGTGTATAGTTTTGGCGCTTAATTAACAAACTTCGCAAGTCAAAAACTAACCAAAAAGTGTTTGAAGTGACATTTGGCGACCGTAGATGTAATAATTCTCAAGATATAAACAATGGTTGAAAAGAACATTTTTCTGATCTGTACAAAACTGACATTGATCCGAGCTTTGATGATGAACACCTTTTAACATGTGAAGAAAGGTTGAACATCATCAAATCTAATCTGCCAGTTGGATATTATGTTGAGTTCCATCTAACAGAAAAAGTAATTTTACAATGTTTGAAAACTTGCAAAAAAGGAAAAGCAAGTAGCTATGACATAACTAATTATGAACACTTAATATAGGGCGGACAAAAAACAATTCTGTTATTATTACGACTGTTTTACAATATTACAAAATTTGCTCATTTCCCTATTGACATGAAAAAAGGCATTATCACAACTTTATACAAAGGCGGGAACAAAAAGAAAAACGATCCGAATAGCTATCGTGCTATATCATTGTGCTCTACAGTACTGAAACTTTATGAAAAGGTAATTCTATTTGAAATGAAAGGTGAAGAGTGGCTAACGTGCAATAACCTCCAAGGTAGCTTTCAAAAACATTTTAGTTGTATCATGCCATCATTTCCTGTTCGTGAAAGCATATATTTTACAAGGGAAAACAATAGTAAGCTGTATACCTGCTCACTTGATGTTCGTCATGCGTTTGATCATGATAATTTTACAATTCTGCTTACAAAGTTATACGATGCCGGTGTCAACCCATATTTGTTAAAAGTTTGCATTAATATGTTCGAAAACGTCTATAGTTGCGTACGAACACAAGTGGTTCCGTATACAACAAGGAACGAGACAGGGCCAGTGCTGGAGTCCATTTTTGTATCTCTTCTACATTAATAATCTTATGCACACTATTGAGAAATCAAGGCACTCGTTGACTATATTTGTAGGCTGTCCAACGCACGCCGACAACATGGTACTACACTCGCTCGGCAAAAAAAGCCTGAGCGAACTAATGAACATTTGTTATCTAATTCAATCAAAGGACGATATCAGTATAATGCTAGTAAAACAAAAGTAGTTGTATTTTACGAATCAAAGTCGATGTTCACACGCAGTGAACGATTGTGGTGCTTAGAAACAGACTGTGTAGAAGAAACAGTCAGTTACGTTCATTTCGGGGTACTATGCGACAAGTGTATGAATTTAAAAAAGAGTATAGAAGATGCATTAGTAAATTAAGAAAAACTGATTTCGGTCTAATAGATTGCGGAGCATCAGATGACAAAAGTCTACACCCTCTTACCATGAAACATTTGTACGAAACGGTAGTACTTCCAAAGGCTTTATACTGTTGCGAGTTTGGTACAATTTCTCAGTAGCACAAATAAGCTCCCTTAATCGTGTCCATAAACAATGTATTAAGTCGATTCAAGGATTTTCACGCGCATGTAGATCAGACGTAGCACTAGGCTCTATCGGTATTTTATCTATTAACTACATAATAGACAAAGGAAAACTTTTGTTCTTCGGACAACTTTGCAAACTGGACCCCGCGAAAACCGTTAAACGAATATTTATATACAGACTTCTTGAGTTCCTTGGGAATCCAAGTCAAATAACAGGATTTTTCCCCGATTTATATCAAAATATTGTGCAAATACAATATTTTGGTTTATGTAAACCAATGTCTAGAAAATGGCACGTTTCTAGAAATGTGCACGTGGAAAAACATCGTTAGGAAATATATTTACGAAGTTGCTAACGCAGAATATCAATCAAGGCTATTGAGTGAAGAAAGTTTGCGTTGTTTTCTGTCTATAAATAATGAAATATCACCATGTATTATATGGAGGTTCAGTCAAATATATCGCGAGTAACACAAATATTGCAGGACGGTGGCTCTAGCTCTAAGTAAAACTTTCAGCAGACCCTACGTTACACAATATATGTTCTGATCAAACGTATTTCATTTCAGATCATATTTTGTTATTTTGTCGTTCGAACGATACTACTAGGCAGTGCCTTGGCAAAATCTAAGTTAATTGTTCACAGCAAAACAGTCTGACGAATTTTGTCAAATGCATCATTCAGAACAATTATTAGAAATGATGTCCGGTTTCCGATCATTTACGCTCAGCGACCACAGTCGAGTACATATTTTCAAGACGGTACTACGATACTTACAGTTTCTCAACAGGCCACTGTAAACATGCCCTCATTTGAAGTCTTGTTAATTTTGGTTGTTTTTGTAAAAGTAACTATTTATTTCACTGTGTTTACTGTACTTATAAATGTCACTCCTTTATCATTGTCATAATTCTCACCAAAATGCAGGACCATGTTTACTGTAGGGACATGTCATTTATTTCCCATTCTTTGTATTGTTGTGTACCCTTAAATTGATGTCATGCATATAATTTTCCTATTCTTTTCTATGTTATAATTATATGTATATTCATGTATTGTATGTTATACATATGTTATGCTTTCCATTGTTGGAGGAATAAAAGAATCTATCTATCTATCTGTTATTGTATAGCAGGCAAATCATAGTATTTGAAGCATGAGCAACGCGAAACCTGAGATACAACTATTTTGACACTCAGACAATCATTTTTGTTTCTTATCTCATAAAAGTAATATAAAAAATACACCATTACAAATAAGCGTGCTTCAGGGTCACGTCAGGTTATAATAACAAACACTGCAGGCGATGGGACACTTGCGGTCGGTAATAATTTTTTGAACATCTTGGACTAAACTCAGAGTGAATATCATTATGTTACCTTCCTACCAGAGCCTCCATTATTTTGACCCACATTAATCTGATAAATATAGCGATCTAAAAATATTTATAGTTATATTCTGCTAAAAATAAAACGCCGGGATACAGAAATACAGCGCGGAAATAGCCGAACAAGCAAGAACTCATACTCGGACTGCAATACAACTAATCTATTTGTATGGTTTCGAAGTCATTCTGCTAAACATAGAGCGCATTGAGACAAAAAAATGGGTTAAAACGACATGAAAAGAAGTAGTTCTTTGGAGTTTGCGGTCTTAAAAACGGAAGTAGATAAACATAGTTCATGCAAATATGTTCATATATTTTATATGCGTTTGAATGTTTATTATTATTAATTTTATTTCCATCATTATTATTATTATAATTATTATTATTATTATTATTATTATTATTATTATTATTATTATTATTATTATTACTACTACTATCATTACAATTATTTTTATTTATCTATTTTATATTTTTTTTATAATCATCATCATCATCATCATCATCATCATCATCATCATCATCATCATCATTATTATTATTATTATTATTATTATTATTATTATTATATCTAACAGAGTCTTTGCTTTATATTAAACACTTTCTTTGTATAATTATGTTAAAGAATAATTTGGCGATCTATGGAAAAAGAAGCGCGTGCAGCGATGCCGCAGGCCGAGAAAGCTCGTAGTTCCAAAAAATAAACTTAATTGGTGTTTGCACTTATTTGAACGATTATTATTCAAATTGTTGTTTGAATTGAGTTGAGAGTTTTACTAAGATGACCTCGTTAAGATTTTAATATTCGTAATGATCAACAAAAGCTTGGATAATTTGGTACTGAATTTGCTTGATTGGTTGCATATCATGAAGAGCAAATTAATGGAAGAAAACGTAAATATCAATATTGCCACAAAATATTTTAATTGTGCACTGAATAGTTGTCAATACGATTTGGTATCTGATGACACATCGTTCATGACGTAAGCTTCAACTGCCTCCAGACTTAGCTGTCACTTATAGTAACATTGCACATGCGCATAGGGCAGGGCGGTTTATGAAAAAAACCTACCAAATCATGAAGACCAAAAAAGTAAATGACCGTCAAATCTGCTGTACATGATATGGAGCTACAGTAAATGGGGTAAATCCTCGATTGTCATTGGTCCACAAATATGTGGGAACACCAAAAGAAACATTGAAACGAACATGAAAGAAAGGTTTCGCCGATCGAAAGCTTTTTCATCGTTTTTGTTTACCTAGGCAATTAAGGTTGAGTTAGAGTTTAACAGTATAAATATATGTATTACTAAAACAAAAGTTCGATTTTTGTCGACGGTTTAAATGACAGTCTTGGAGACTGAAGTACAACGTTTTAACTTTTTTTATTTGCAAAGTTCGATACCTTTAATACTGTCATTTGTATTAGGTCTGCACTGGTAAACTCTGCGTTTTGGGTTGTAGAATTTAATAAATCAATCGGAGAAGTGCAATATATAAATGTATATTCATTTACGAGTTAAAGACGAGCAATACTGCCAAGTGAACACACTATGATAATGTTTCTTACAGTTTATACAAATGTTAGTAATTTGAAGTGATATCAAAATACAAGAGGTATAAAACGCAAAATGCAGTAATAGATTTAAAACAGGTGATATCAGCATGCAGTTAAAGATATTAAATAGTTTAAAATGTGCAGTCCTTTTTAGGGTTTGTTCGTTATATGAAATAAGGAACACAACATCCAATACCCAGAATATTGAACTGTGTTGTTCTTGCTGGCTTTTGATAACGTTTCAATTTTTTTTTATTTCTTAATCTAGACAACCTCCATAGTATCATAAACACTGTGGAAAAGCTCTAATGAATATATCGCATTGTTGCCATAATTTATCTGTCACTCAGTTCTATGTAAGAATACATGTAATACATATAGCGTGATTTATCTATGTATATGATGAGTTTAAATTGGTTGGTCTTGCAAAACAATAATTAAATAAAATTATTTTAGTTTAAAAATACAGGATCTTGTAATTTTATTATAATCACAATATTTGTGTTAGTTCACAAACTATGGTTTGGGCGTTATTGGTCGTATGACATGTAACGCCGCATGGTAGCATCGACGCATCAACGTGTTTTTTTTTTCCGTTTATGCGGTGATTTTCAACGCGAAACAAGGCGACCATGTTTATGCGGCGACGCTCAACGTATAAAGCAGAACTTGTTTATATGGGGCGCAACTGTGCCTTTTTGCCACATACAGAGGATTACCTTTACCATTTATTATAAAGCTAAAAAATAGAGTTCTAATATTTTAACAAAAACGTTGATGATGATGATTATCATGATGATGATGGTTGTGGGGATGATGATGGTGGTGGTGGTTGTGATTGTGGTGATGATGATGATGGTTGCGATGATGTTGTTGATTATGATGAAGATTCAGATTAGGGCGTAGCATATTACTGTCATTTTGAAAATACGGGAAAAGTAGGCAGGCAAATTGGTCAAATTAAAGATAATATTTTAAAGTTGAGCCAAAATTGAAAGTTCAAAATAAATTATTACTCCCCTTGGAGTGTTCACATCTACAGTGGTTCTTAACAAGTAAATAATTGCACATGTGGAGGTGTGAGGATTGTTGGATTTCTGTTGTTTGTCCGTCGTTAACAATTGACTTTTCTAGAAACGTTTGAAATGACGTTGAAAGTGCGCATTGTCAAGGGTACATGCCCGTCAGTCTGACAAAAAGGCGAGAACATATGTTACGTCATACGGTGATTCAATTTTCTGATTGTCCCAAATGACGGTGTTGTGCGTTGTCGTAAAATATATTCCCGTCGTAAGTCGGGCCAAACGTCATTTCAAACGTTTTCGCAGAAAGGTCAATTTCTTTGGTTCTCATTTAAACCGATCTTACTAAATCTTTGTCAGAATTTGCGTCTCTAAAAGTCTAGTTCAAAGCTTGGTTAAGTGGACACAAAAAACTAAGTCCGTTCTTGATGAAACATTATCAACCACTATTGTACTAGTATGTGTTTTAATTGTTTTTATATGCGGCGAAAGTGTGCCTTTTTGCCACATAAGAAAGTCCTGTTTATGCGTTGAAAACCACCGCATAAACGTGGTCGATTTCGTTTATGCGGCGATGCTGTTATGCGTCGTTACAACGCCACTCGAGTCTTAGCATTTGGTGGATAAAGATAGTTTTTCATTATGTCGGATGTGTTTGTCAGACTTTCAACCTTTCCACAATGTTTACAACTTTACTACACAATACGAGCTATTTATTTGTATTGACAGCTCATTCTCGGCTGACAAAATATGCTCAAATTTTGTTATGGGTTTGCTACACATTCGCATCTTAAGATCGGCCGTATTTTTCAAAACTCATTTTTAATTTTTGTGGTCTGCACTTTCTTATATATCTGATATCGTCTGCTAACTCGTCCACAATTTCACCTCATCGCCACTTATAAAAAACAACAACTGTATTTGTTCCTTTAATCAGGCTCCATGAAGTATTCGACAGTAAATGTTATCCAACAACAAGTATTTTTCAAAATTAATCAAAACTTATTTTGGTAAGTCAGGGGCCATAATTACCAACAGTCTCAAGTTTGAGTTCAAATGTCAAAACAGCAAATCTTCATTTCATTGTAAGTTTCTTTCTTCTCAAGTTTTGGTGATGAAACTTGCTCAATTTATAAGTATTCGAATTTGTACAATTATTCACATTCATTTTTGTAAAACGAGTTAAAGCTGAACTATCACAGATTAACCTATTTGACAACTTTTTCTTTTTTGTCTCAGAAGGAGCTGATTTTTGCATCAGTGTTTTCAAATCAGTCATAATTGATACACACAATAGAGCAGATCTCAATTGTTCGGAGAACTGCCGAAATTTTCAGTTCTTAAAGCGTTAGTAAAGCTATAGAACATCAATTTTCGAGCGTAAATTTTAAAAAATGCGATCCGATATTTTATTAGCAGTCTTATATATAGGGTTTTCAGACATTTACGCAAATGTTGGCACATTCCAAGACAAAACATTTTCAAAACGGTCAAGCTGAGAGAGTGCAGCTTTAATAAAGAGTGTTCTTTGTAATTTAATAAAAGAGCTTTACGAGTCTAAGTCTAGACTTGGAATTGAGTCTGTTTGTAATCATTGCCCCAGTACCCAGTCGTTATTGATTTTAACCAGATGCATCGTTTGATTAAAAAGAAGCAGGGCATTTAGCCGGTTAATGCTTGTTAATATGCATTTATCAAATTAAAGTGGTCGCCTTTTTCACACTTTAATTGGTAAATGCATATAAACAAACACTAACCTATTCATTTCACGCTTAAAGAAAGTATAAACTCACCGCCGTAACTGGGCAATATCTGAAAGTGAAATTGATATGAATTAAATCACAGGTAGATAGGAGACGGATATTTTTTTACTTCGATGTAAGATCAAAATTTAATTAATTGATCATAGAAAATGAAAAAAATATATTCTCGCGAAAGGCGTGAGCACAGATGCAATTGATTTAAACCGAAATTGATCTATTTTTCTGTCCCTTTTATATTTTAAATTTACGGGATTAATTCGTGTTCAAAACATCGTCATCTTGACGTCACACTTGTGATGTCATTGAGATAACGTTCGCACTGTTACCTTACAACCCGGAACCAATGGGAAATTTTATATGTTCAATACATATGCTTCCATTAAATTTGCTATTTTCACTGCATTGAAATAACAGTAGTGTAAATAAAATAAATACTATGCTCTTCGGTTGATCTGTGTGGTTGTATCACGTATAGCTACATCGAACTCGACACTCGGTCTGGTGCGACATGGACTTAACGCAAGCAGCTCGAAGTGATACAACCCGATGATAGTTCATATGTAGTTCATACCTGTTAAATTTCGGTGTAATGCGTGCATGATTTAGACTTAATATCGGCACCTTGACAGAATTCCCTTACAACACACTGTTCTTCTTTCTGTTTCCGTATCACAAAGTATATAAGTGGACATGTACAAATTAAATTTTACAATTTAACGCAAAAGGAAAACTACGTTTATCTGTCGAAATACTAAGAATACAGATTGCCGTTTTAACAAACAATATGATTGCTTTATTATATATGCCATCCAATTACGGAAAATATACTCACCACACAAAATATTGTTGCAAGTGTATACATTCTCAAGAGTAACGAAATGCTCCGTGCAAGACACCACACTGAACAATGTGAAGGCACTGAAAATGCTGCAATTTATATTTTCCCTGAAAAAGAATTTGCTAATTCGTATCAGCAATTACACATTAATAAATGGCATGGCATTATAAAAAATGGTAATTTGAGACATACAGTCTAACCTAGAGAAGCAAATTAAATAAATTCTTGTGAAATAAACCGTAATTGCATAATTGTGTTTAATAAGGTTAATAATTAATAGGTTAATAGTATTATTTATACTATTTGTTTGTTTGTAACTGACATTCCACTGAAATAGATGTGTCGCCCGGTTGATCAGTTCCGTTAGTGTTAGTTATCAAATGTCATCCGTACCCTGGAGTAAAAATATTGAGTATATATATATATATATATATATATATATATATATATATATATATATATATATATATATATATATATATATATATATATATATATATCTAGATATAGATAGATAGATAGATAGATAGATAGATAGATAGATAGATAGATAGATAGATAGATAGATAGATAAGGGCTACCTAATGCTAGTTTCGAAATATTATTATTTTATTTAGACGAACCTACGTTCAAGGTATTACCATAACTTGGAATAGTGTTATTACCTTCATAAACACCATGCCTTATATTAAAAGTATATAATTTTTTCTGTTTATGACAACTCAGTCTTATTTCGTGATGGACCGTTCGACAATAACATCCTCAACCTATTGTATTAAACAGTTCTGATGCCCTATTTTCTTAACGTTCTGTATTCTCATTTAATTTTCGCATAGAGAACAAATAAACACACACACACACACACACACGCACACACAGCAAAAAAACCTCAACCACACGTGAATGCACACGTTTCACACACACACACACACACACGCACGCACGCACACACGCTCACACGCACACGCACACACACACGCACACACACGCGCGCACGCACGCACACACACACACACATACACGTACGACAGCGATGTCCCCTACTCTTAGGTACTCGTAAAATATAACCTACAATGGAGATTTGATTTTTGTTATAGATTTTGAAAAAAATATCACATACACTACAATAAAATGTTACGTTAGTTTCAGTATTTCAGCCATTCCTTTTATCTAGAGTACATTCTAAAAAAGTATTAAAATCGCCCCCGATAATAAACATTTTTTTTATAATTTGCTACCAGAAACTCATGTAAGGCTTTAAATATTTCAGGTTCATCTTTGTTAGGTCCATAATATTTATTAATGTTAATTCCTTTTCATTTAATTTAATGTAGTGTGCAATAATTCTTATTGAAAGCTGTCAAATAGCGGGTTAAGCATTATGCATCACGGCATACAAAGTCTCAAACCAATATTGATATTATAGAAATCGAAGCTCAACCTTATGACAGTCTTGTATTCACAGAAACCTGGAGTAATAAGACCATTTCAAACGAGGAATTACAAATTCCTAAATTTATCACGCCTTATCGTTGCGACATTCGGGATAGAACCGGGGGAGGTGTTGCCTATTGTTGTCGTGAAGGTATCCGTGCCATAGAACGAATAGAGTTTCACGTAACGTCACCAACGTAAACTCCTTATTTGGTGGAATATACCGCTCTCCAGACTCAATCAACACCCAGTGGCTTAACAAGGAACAAAGTCTCGACGGAGCTTTTAATGGACAATATGGAAATATACCTGTGACTGGCGATTTCTACAGAAATCTTGCAACATCAACGACGAACAAGATAAGCAAATTGATGGCTTCCTATTAAGCTGATCAGCTCATGAATTATCCTACCCATTAACAGAGCAATCCAACTCTATTAGTTACCTTATGATTGTTAAACATCATCACCATAATTTTTCAAGGTTTGTGGCTGACCCTTTTATCCCGGATCTTAATCGTTTTCATTGTCCCATTGTGACCGCAATTAAATTTGATAAACCATCCTAATCATGTTACAATTGGCGTACTTGGCTTTACAATTTGGCATCAACTGTTTCTACTCCGACTGTAAACGGCATGAAAGAAACTACAGACGAAGACAATGTATCCTTTCTAAACTCCTTCATTTACTCGCAGCCCAGTCTCGATAGCACTGGTCATGATCCGTATGAATTGCCAATGCCAACTCATCCCCTCCATCAATTACTATTACGGTAGAAGACGTTAGGGCCGCAATATATATTATTGATCTTTCGAAGGCACGCGGTCCAGATCTTGTTAGTCCGAGGCTAATTAAAGCATCTGCAGATGTATTAGCTGCACCACTTTATCACTATAACAGCATACTTCTACAATGTTTACACTATCCTTCCTCTTGGAAACTAGCAAATGTATCAACAATCTATAAAAAGTCAGATCCATCAAATCCAATCATTGAATTTCACACATCAGCAGTGTCGGAATGCTCATGGAACGCTGTGTTCACATGTATATGTACACCTAAATTTTCACGAACCTCCAAATTGACTTTATCAAATGGAATTTTACCGTAAACCAACTTACTTATCTTTACGGCAACATCTGTAGAGCATAAGACGAAGAAAAAGATGCTTATGCTGTCTTTTGTGATATATATCAAAAGCCGTTGACAGAATATGGCATCGTGGTCTTCTTCACAATCTTCTTTTGGTACTCAAGGTACTATTCTTAACTGATTTTCCACCTACCTGTAGGATCGAATACAAAGAGTTGTTATTACAAACTCTTCTTCCAGCTGGAAATTCATCAACGCCGGCGTACCACAGGGCTCCATTCTTGGCCGTCGACGATACAAAATATTCGCCTCTTTGCTGATGAAACCAGTTTATTTCGACCAGTTGACAAAATCCACAATGGTCTATGTCTTGGCTGGTATCTTACAATCGTGCACAAAACCCCCATCAGGCAGCCCAATCCAGAAATCGTTCCGGATCAAGTACCAGTGAGTCAAGTTAAAACACATAAACACCAAACAAACTTACCTTATCGGACAACGTTAAATGGCCATCACATATATCATCTTCAGTATCCGGGCCTGGCAGCGAATTGGAATCCTAAGTTCCTTGAAATTTCATTTATCTCGCCAAAGTCTGCAACGCATGTACATATCTTTAATCAGGCCGCTTTTTTGAATACAGTGATGTGACATGGTGTAACTGCTCAAGTGACCTAAAGAATAACATGGAATCAATTCAGAACGAAGGTGCAAGAATATTCAGATGAGTTACAAAAATCTGCAATATTGAGCGAATTCTCAAAGAGTAAAACTTGGGTAGAATAACTGAAAGAAGGCGCCAACATAGATTTCTTACATATGTTCAAGATGAAAAATGGCCTTACCCCGTCATATCTCTCCGATCTTATTCAAGCTCATATCAACCAAGCTTGCATGTTGCGTTCTTTGAATGATGTTCATATAGTTCATTGTCGTACCCAATCCTACGGTTCCTCCTTCTTACCCATACTTTTCGGGATTGGAACAATGTTAATCTAAGCATACGAACTGCTTCCACACTCCAGGCTTTTAAAAGTAAACTTCAAAACAGAAGGGTTTAATGGTCAACGTATCTCTTAAGCATCAGAAGCAGAATATGTCAGATACATCATACTCGCCTTCGGCCTGGATGCAGCAATCTGTATTTTGAACTTCATCGCAGCAATCTCTTTTAGAATCACCACTATGTATCTGTGGGGCAACCGAAACTCGGACTCACTACTATATCCAGTGTCCGAGATACCAACGAACCAGTCTACTTTACTTCTGACCTGCTCTGCGCATCAACAACCAATAATCTGCTGTACGGCAACGAGCATCATGAAAACAAACTTCTTTCACCCGTGTCAAGAACTTAATTGCTGCAACTTAGGGTGTTGACTTGTATTGTTTTACAGATGTATCCTTGTTGACGGGCTGCCGGCTAATATATTTGAGACAACTTTTTTCTACGTTTATAACATTCCCTTTGTTCAAATCAACTCACTAAATACGCATAGCCTTAACTAAATGTTTGTTTATTTTTATCGAATAAATACGTTTTATTTACTTAGTGTTAGTTTCTCATGGTAATCTAGTCCCTAACCTTATGCTATATTACCGAACATTTTTGTAAATGTAAATGACAATCATAGATAATAAAGCACATTGCACAATAGACATAATTAGTGAACGTAACCGTTTCCCAAAACTGAATGCCTGTTTAATCGTATGCGCTAGAACATTTCGTGCTTATAATTGCCACATGGCAATTATTACAAAATTAACGTGTTTTTTTTCTTACTCGTTTTACTCCAACGATGAAAACTATATTTCCATTTATTTTTTTTAACAATAAAAACAAAAACATTTCAACGTTCTTGTTTTTAAAAATCTCTTAAAGAATCACTTGAAGACATTACGTTACGAACTGAAATATATTTACAGAACACATGAATTCTTTTTTCTTAATACTTGACACATTATACGTACAGCTATATAAACTTCTCATATGTTTTTTTTAAAATTGAGATTTAGGGATATTTTGACATCATTACCTGAAATGTTTTTGAATTTATAACAAAATTGCGACAAACAAAGCTTCAAATATGTATCTTCCAAATGCAACATGACCTTTCACAGTGGCTTGCAACGGAATTCAATTATAATACTTAAATTAGAAGTTCATAACCTAAAGGGACCAAACTGCTTTGCTTAAAGAGTGTCATTTTTGGCAAGATATGTATTTCATATGTATTTCATTTCACTATTTCAGGAATAGTATCACTTTTATCACTACATAATTACAATTACCTTGTCCGGTTGATCAAACTAGGTGATCCCAATGAGTTGTCTGCATTCCTGCGAGCACGCAAAATGTCAGAATTTGATAAAAATTGACGAAGAGAAATCAAAGTATGCAAATATGTGTAGAACTGCACCAGGTTCAAGTGAAATACATAAGCAATGGCTTTTTGGCCAAAACGCATTTAAATTACAGACGAACAGCAGCTAAATGACAGAAACTGGGAAACCTGAAACATGACTATAGATACGATTGAGCTAGTGTTGTGTGTATTTATGTAAGTAGGACTAATCAAAAGTGAGTTTCATAAGACTGCATATATAACAATGAGTACGGAAGCCCTGGAGGGACATTTTTAGTTTTATTTATTCAGTATAATTTATTAATTACTAATTATAATTTGTTATTTATAACTTATTACATATATCTTATTACTTATTCCATTGTACTCTTTATGGCGGGAAATCTCGTAGTGTAGACGGTGCCTGAAGAGGTTAGCAATGAATACGATAGTGACAACTATGGCAGGAGGTTCAACACAGCCAGGAACCCCAATTTATCAAGCTCCGGAGGTTTTGTTACAAAAGAAGAAAGTGGAAATCCCAAGACCACGGCCTGTAAACGCCAGCTCCACCACTTTACGGTGGTGCAAAGAAAAAGAGCTGTCGACACTTCCGTGGTGGAGCTGTGCCCTATGTTTACATGAACAAACGTGAGTATGATTTATATTTTATTTGATAATTTCATTTAACGGACATATTTCGAAAATTGGAGAATGTGGTACAGTGTAAGAACACTTCTATTGTAGGCTGGTTACTATGTCGTTTCAATATTGTGCAAACTGTGGTGCCAGGAGCTTTTCTCCCGAATCAGACTTGTGCATATTTTGAGATCTGATTGCATAGCAAGTACATTTCGGTGCTTACACACCCCGTAAGAACATTCTCACGCATGAAACATAACTGTTATGTATAGTACCTATGCCGGAACACAACAAAACTAATAAGCACTTCTTAAAAAGGAAAAATGCACATATTTATAAAAGTGGTGGCGCTGTTGCCCTAGTGGTGGCGCTGTCGAGTAGTGGTGGCGCTATCGAGTATGTTTTGCTCTTGAAGTATTATAAAAAGTTAACGCTTTTGGAATGAATACAAAAGTTGCTATGTTTATCATTCATTGAACATTATGCTGGTATGCATACTTCTTGCGGAAACAAAACTCTTCGCGAGCCACCTTAACCTTACTTAAAACTATTTCGAAACAAACGGCTAGGTGCTGTTAATTTTTACCATAGAACTATCAGTATCTATCATGTGTGTCCGGTTATGAGAGAGGTATTCTTGCATACCGGACGTGTGTTTCCGGTCATTTGTCCAGTGCTGGAAAAACGCATCTTACACCCCCATGTAAGATGAGTTACGCGCAACAACGCGCTTCTTCTTATTTCTTTTATTGTATGGTTTATGAAAAGTACATTATTTCATTTCAATAAAGCGCAATCAAATAAATAAGTATGCAATTAATTAAAACAGATAATGAATAATCGTAAAAATGCGATTTAAATAGTTACTATTTGACATCAATAGTGATTTAAAATTACTGCGCTTTATGACGTCAGTAAACAAGGTTTCACGCGCTTTTTGGTAAAATGTACAAAAGTGCGTTTTCTACGTCAATTCTTACACAAACTGATAATTTTAGAATTGCAAGAAAAAATATCAATCATGTTTTTCCGGTCCGGACCGAAAAATCCGTCATTCGGTCACGTTGCGTGGCCTGTAACTCGGCAAGCCTCGTTACCGGCTTACGAGCGTGCACTCGGGTCGGATTTTTCCATCCGTACCGGACACACATGGTAGATACTTATAGTTCTATGGTAAAATTAACAGCACCTAGCCGTTTGTTTTCGAAATAGTTTTAAGTAAGGTTAAGATAAGTCGCGAAGTGTTTTGTTTCCGCATGTAGTATGCATAACCAGCATAATGTTCATTGAATGATAAACATAGCAACTTAAGTATTTATTCTAAAAGCGTTAACTTTTTATATTACTTCATACGCAAAACATACTCGATAGCGCCACCACTAGGTCAACAGTGAAGACTGATGTGTGGTCTCTTTGTTGCACCTTGGTAGAAGTATTTTGTGAAATACTTCTTTGGAATTATACTCAACACCCAGAAGCAGACCCTGTAAAGTACATTAAGTAAAGTAAAGAATGAGACTTAAGCCAAGCCAGATGGTTTACAAGGACTTGCTAGTCAAGTGATTACAGCTCTTTGCAGTATGTTATATGAAGGTCTTGGATACCGAGCTTGTGAAACCCCTGAGGCATTGCAGATTGTTAGGGTGTTTTAACAGTAGCAGTGAGAGTGACACATTTTCAATAATGTGGTATCAGTAACTAATTGAATTTTCTGACTTAACAGTTAGCATACTGAAGCAAATTTCCTCAAACACAAAAAGTGTACATCAGGAAGTTCTAAGGAACATTTACTGTATGAAGTAATGTCTAGGTACTATGCTTGGTAATTTTTTAACTTTGAACATAGAATGTGCATTTTGATGCTAGATTTGTTATTAACTCTCATCCAGAGGGACTTTGACTTGTTCTTCATTATAAGGTCTAACAATTAGTTAGTATGCAGCCATTAAGGGAAACACATGTTTTAAAAGCATAACTTGTACTACGGTAATGTATCTCATATTTGTGGGAACCCTGATAAACTTTCACAGACAATGCAATTTTACTATTTCTTTGTATCTGAATAAAATTTTCACAGTTATGTGCTAGAAGATTCATTTTTGTGAGCGAGGCATGATAAATGTTTTGAAAATGTATGTACTTTTAATATGTTCTGTTTTAACCTTTTTCTCTTGCCATAAATAAACAAAGCAGCATGTACATAAATAGCACGTTCAATTTTTGAACATGTTCTTTGTGCTCCAGTTATTCATTTTACTAACTCGCCAACATCTGCCGTCATAAATATGGTTAATAACATCTTCATGAAATTTTGTTATATTAACGTCTTAGACAAGCCTCTTGTTTATGGTAAATTTTTGGGTATCAAGAGGTGACTGCAATGTTATTGATATGCCTTTTTTGGATTTAAGAAAAATAAGATTGTTTTGAAAAAGTTGAATTGTACAAAGCATTGGTGATATCCTAAATCAGTGGAAGCCAGTGTATCCAGCACATAAAAACCTTGTCACGTCTAAAACCAACCAACTTAAGAGGAAGTTTGTTCTTTTATGAACATTGTCTTAACACAAAGCACACTGGTTTCTATTAGCTTAGCATTAGAGTAACTGTGTGATTAACACAAAGTTCCTTTATATATGTTTGTAAACAGTGGTGGGAGCCAAAATGAACTTGTAAAATGTCATATTTTCTTGCGTTTTTGTTTTAAAAAAATAGTCCCAAACAAGCTTTAACTGGCATGCATGTCATACTCATATTGATTGTTGTCAATAGCAATATGTGATTTTTCAACAATCAGTCTTATATTTGTATATTAGAGGTCAAGTTTAAAGATCAAACTTTAAGTCCATGCCTAGGCCACAACAAATTGATAATTTGTTCGTCGGATTTGCCGCACCTAGAACTCGAAAAACTAAAAACAAACTAAAAAAAACACTTTTTTTTGCGCCCGCACATAATATTTGGCCGCGCGATTTTTTTGTATACTTCTGAATTTCCCCTATTTCTGAATTTCTTTTACTTAAAATTTTAACTTGCAACGTCGACTTTTTAAAGGTTTTTCCATGCTTTACATTCTTCGCGAGCAAACTTTCCTCGTGTCGGGACAAAATCAGGTCCGGGTACCCGCAAAACAGCTGATATTTGTTGACAGTCTTTTTTGTCAGGCATATTTGCAGGACGCACCGTTGTTATTCATTTCCGGTGTTATTTTCAGTTTACTAAATCAGTTTTCGTAATGTACAATACACGTTTTGAGTAAAAATCAGTGTCATAGTCAATGGATTATTCAGTAAACAACCGCAGTTTCACAGCGTTGAAGGCAATACTTATCTATGTGTGTTGATGTAATTCATTGTTTTGCTCTCAAAATTTAGTGCTAAATAATAACACGGACCTATGGTTTATCGGTCCATGATAATAACTATATCAGATTTTGAGTGCAAAACTTATATTCAAATACACGCCGGACACACGACTTACAACCATTGAACATGTTTTCGTGTGCTATTTTTTTAAATTCTAAAATGCATTTCTTAGTATTCATATACTCATTTTATAAGTGTTATTAACAGATAAAAAAGTATGTTTATGTTTAACTTATTGCTACTGAGCTTGTTTCTGTAGCTTTTGCCATAAATATTGTAAATGTTTTAGAAACAGTCTGTATTTACACATACAGTATTATAATAACATTAGTAAAATCAGAAAAAAAACTTTTATAAGCATAATGACTGTTTTATTTTTCTAAATTCTTTGTTCTTATGCACCAGTCAATTGTAGCAACGTCCCCCCCCCCCCCCCCAAGTCCAGGGGTATACCGGGGATAGCTGGGGAAATGCGCCGTGTTTTTACCTTCGAGGTTGCCCCGCAGTGCCGGGTGAATGTGGTGGTTTTGTTTTTCAGCCAAATATAGCGTGGAATGGGCCTTACCTAGAGTCCCTTGGGTGCATGGGCATTTGGCGCGGGTTTAACGAGCAGTTCGTCCCGGCAGGCCGGGGACTTTGCTCGGGCTTGGCTGGACCGAAAGTCAAAGTCCCCGCTATTCCCCGGACCTGGGTGGGGCCATGGTTACAATTGACTGGTGCATTATCGCTCTTTTTTTCTTTGATCAATTACTGATAAACTGGCCTGTTTTTTACAGGCATTGAAGCTATGGAGGCTGTCATGTTATTATTTTTCAAGGCACAGACCTATAAATCATAGGTTCGTGGTCAAGGCGAGGTCTTGAAATGGAAACATCTTTAATCCAACACCTGCACTAAATATAATGGCCAGTGCCACATTTGCAGATTTGTTTGCTACTGCTTCAATTATATTGTCCCACAGTTCAATTTACAGTGTATATTTTTTCCGAAATGTTTTCTGTGTTATTTACATTTTCGATATTCTGCCATGTCAATGTCACTACAATTTTATCGTGTGATTCATGGGGTTCAAATTTAGACTTGACCCAATATTTAGAAATGCCCAAATGATGAATTACTCTTACTTATCTAAAATGTTTTTTGTGATAGTAAGTTAAATCAGTATGGAATGAATAATCAGTATGGAATGAATACAATAGTTGTTCTATTTGGTCTTCAAATAATTGCACATTACTGTGAGCAATGCTGTCTTTACAATAATATCTACATTTAAATAACTGATGCAATGAAAGTTAATAGTAAAGCACTGGAACTAATTGCCATTTGTTAAATATTGAGACCAATTTTCATGTGATACAATCAAAACCTTTTCATTTATAACCGAGAACCTTTTCTTAACATAGCTGTATGATAAATTTGGTAAAAATCATACATTTTTTATTTATTTTTTAATTTTTCGCTTTTCGCTCGCCTCTTAAATTAAAAAAAGTATTTTTATTTTTATTTCGCTCGCTCGCTCCTACTTTTTCTTGGCAAAATCTGTAGAACAAATGATCAATTTGTTGTGGCCCTATTAAAAAGTCTATTATTTCCGACATGCATTTTAAGAAATTTAAACACCTTGGGACACATTTTACCACTAGCACTACGCACGTTTGTCAGTAAATGACCAAGGTCATATTTAAAGCTGCACTCTCACAGATTGACCGTTTCGATAACTTTTTGTAATTTTTAGCTCGACTATACGAAGAATAAGGAGAGCTATAGTACTCAGCCTGCCGTTGGCGTCGGCGTCAGCGTCACACCATTGTTAAGGATTGGTTGCAAGTACCAGTCACATTATATCTCAGCAACTACTTGATGAATTGCATTGAAACTTTATACAAGGCTTTCCAACCATCACACCAATTGAAATATGCAAGTTAGATAACTCTATCATGTATTGAATGTAAATTATGGCCCTTTATTTTTATACTTTGAAATTATGGTTAAAGTTTTGCTTGCAACTACATTAAAGTCCATATTTCAGCAGCCACATGATTAATCACATTGAAATTTTATACAAGGCGTCTCAACCATTACACCAACGGAAATAATTAAGTAAGATAACTCTATCTTGCTTTTAAGGCAAATTATCTCAGTGACCACTTGATGTATTACATTGAAACTTCATGCAAGGCTTCTTAACCAATTTCACCAACTGAATTTATCAAGTAAGATAACTCTATTTTGCATTTAATGCAAATTATGTGCCTTTTTATTGTATTTTACAGGCACATATTGCATCGTTAATGCATTCATTTCTAAAACAAAGCGGTGTATAGTCTGGCGCGCTGTCCAACGACAGCTCTTATTTGTCTTGCAACGAGCCAATTTATAAGTAAATGTCGGGAAACTATTGAAAAATGACTGCTGACCAAAAATCAGATTTACTTTTGAAATTGATGTTTTATGGCTAAAAGCGTTACTTATGCTTTAAGAAAAATATTTTTTTTGGCAGTTTTCCAAGCAATTGAGATCTGTTGTGAGATATTTTAATGACTGAATTGAAGGCATTGATGCCAAAATCAGCTGTTTCTGAGACAAAAAAAAAGTCAAATCTGTCAATCTGTGAGAGGACAGCTTTAAAGGTCTTAAAAGCATATGCACCATATAATTTCCCTATTTCTATCCACCACTTGTTTTTTATTTGCCCAAACTCTGGTAGCACACACATGTTAAAACTTTGGTTCTCGTTACATTGCAGCATAGTCCTTTCCTTGTTACCTATTTCATATAGTTACCTTCAGTTTTATGCAATTTGTTCTGTTTTTCGTGTACTCATTAAAATTCAGCTTTAGTTGCTGTAAATTTATATAATTATGTTACTTTTTATTTGTGTGTTACTATTTAGAATTAAAACTTTAAACATAATATGCTTTAATTTACCTTTTGATAGTTAAAGCATTTACACTATATAAGAGTTTAATTGGCAAGAGAAAGAAGGATGCAAAGTAGCAAGTTTCTGAAACTGAATTAAAGGATGGCTAATAGTAAGAAACACCGACATATGTCATTAAGCTCAGTACTGTCTAGCATGAAAGCTGCAGAATTGCTTTATCATAGTTTTCTTAATTAAACTTACAGTATTGAAAAATTCTCGAAAATACTTTAATAAATTTATACATAATAGCAAAAATTACAGTATTCTAGATGGAACAATGGTATTATTGGAAACGATGTATGCTCCCCGACGGGGTACATGTTTGGGAAGGGAAATGAACATTTGAACAGAAATACTAACGAGGGAAAAGGTATGATAAATCCCCATGTCCATATTGATAGTAACAGCTTCCAATTTAATTTATTGAAATCATGCAAGCGGTTACTGAAAAATAGACCGGACACAAATGGTACTTAAAAATATAATTAATGTTTAGAAATTAAAAGAGCAAGAACATCGAGACGACATATGTATACACTTTTTAAGGAATGAATTGCGGGGTTGATGTCATTATCGGGGTATGAACGCAATTGGGCTGGTCTAAGTGTGTGGAGTCCGAAGGATGTCCGATAATGACTTCAACCCCGCAATTCATTCCTTAAATATTGTATACATATGTCGTCTCGATGTTTTTGCTCTTTAAGAATGAAAAAAAATATCTTAATTTCATTTAAAAAAAATTTTAGTTATCCTTTCTTACCCATTCTGTATATAGAACAACCCGTCTGTAACCGGAAACATTTTTATCAAATGACGTCACAATAACGCGGGAAAAGATCAACCACTTAAAATCACTTTCAAACGTAAAATTGAAACACTTATGACAACAAAACATTTAAAATATAATAAATTAACTCTTTCTATAATGTTGATTTATATTTTACGGGACCTGCTGACACAATACAAACAATAACAAGATTAATAGTTTGCATGTATATTGTTATGCGATGAATTGCGATCCGAACATATCCGAAGATGTTGCGTTCATCGATTGATGAACGCATTTGCCGAAAGGCAGTTCATTTAAGGAATGGAAGTTGAGGTGTAAATATAGATTGTTAAGCTTCCCAGGAATCTTCATTCTAATCATGAGAACGGTTATTGAGAAATAGGCCGAACACAAAGGGTACTTAGGTAATAGAATTAAGAAAAAGAAAGGGCATTTACTCTGTATAATGAGCAAAGCGTACAATGTTTATGATATGCGCACCTTCTCGTTTTAGTGAATTTTTCCATGAAGTTTCATTGAAATCGTGAAAACAGTTTCTGAGATATAGCCCGGACACGAATGATACTATATTAATATTATATAGAATTTGAAAGGGCCATAACTAAAAAATCGTCGAACCGGAACATACTGACAATAGGCGCATTTCCTTTTGATAGGTGAGCTTCCAATTTTAAAGAAACATAACTCTGTAAAACAAATATAACCGGAACATCCCGACCATATGGGATCTCCTCTTGATGGTAAAGCTTCCCATGATGCATCATTGAAATCATGAAAGTAGTTACTGAGAAATAACCCGGACGCGAATGGTACCATTACTATAATCTCCTATATAGTGTTTAATGGACATGACTCTGTGAAAAATCATCGAACCGGAACATGTTGACGATATGTGCGTCTCCTCTTGATAGTGAAGCTTCCCATTGAGTTTTATTGAAATTATGAAAACTGTTACTGAGAAATAGCCCGGATACGACTGGTACTTAAGTACTATACTATGCTATTTAAAAGGCCATTACTATGTGAAAACAATCTAAGAAAAAATATTCTTCAGAAGATCACCAGTCTCGACTTAGCATATTTATCACATACAAATATAAGAAGAAAAACGTGAAACGCTGCTAAATGACGAGAGTAGGCTATACAATCGGACGACCAAAAGGTATGGCAAAATAGTCTTGATGCAGCAGTTTTGACTTTTCTTTGCATAGTGCACCAAACCTTTGTACATGAGCGAGACCAAATATCAACTGAAAATCATTTCCAAGCTACAATTTAGGAGCTATTTTATTACATTTCATTGCATTTTGACAGACATTATTTGATGTCTGGATAAAGGTGGAATATTTTTTAAATTGCACATTTTATGCCGTTTTTTCCTTTAACCCTATCAGCTAATGTTTCTTTAACCGGGTTGTACAGATGGTTAAGTATCATGCGGTTCAACTTAAATACACATACATTACATTTTTAGCTGCACGATATCGGCTATTTTATAATGCCTGTTCATACAGAGAAATCAAATCGTCATATAATATGAAACCATCGTCTGCGTTACTTGGAATATGAAGGTCTGGTTTTAGACAATAAGCCAGTTCAATGAATTCTGCAGAACAGCTCTGTTTACGAACAGCATACATTTCTTCGCAAAGTTTTAAATCATCATTATCAATCTTTTCCCAAGGTCATTTTCACCATACAGTTCTGGAATGTAATACAAAACATCGGGTTTACCACATGGAAGTTCGTTATAAATCTTCTGTTTGCGTATGTTCTGTAAATACCAGTATTTCCGCTTGCAGAACATCCATAAAGACAAAATCTTACACATTCTACATGAATAAGATTGATTGCATTGAATCTACCACACTCTCGTAAATATTTAAGTTTATTTATCCACCAATGGACACCTTGACGTCTTAGGCTTCCATTTTTTGGTTTGGAGTGCTTTTCCTATACATGGAACTTGATTCCAGCCATGGAGTCTTGGTGGCCAAGACGGAGCAATGGTTGTAAGAAACTGAGATGCGCATTTTCAGTACCACAATCTGCTCTGAGATTCCTCGGGGCGCACTCCATTTTCTCGACTGTTTCCAGATAATAACTTGCAATGCATTTTAGATCCTTGTTACTTGCCCCAACCTCTAGCCACCTTATTCGGCGGCTGTATCCGTCCATTGCTCCGTGAATACATAAACCTAATGGTTTCAGCTTATCATACCCATCTACATGCCAATTTAAATTAGGACCACGCGCACAGTACCGTCTTGTATTCAGCCTAGTATGAGCTTTACGTAAATAAACCCTTCTGGGTCGACTTCTTTCATCAACCTCATAACGTCATTCCTTTTAACTTTTATTTTGTAGTCCTGTGTTAAACGCCGCCTCATACTTCTGTAGCCAATACATTGTCCAATAAGTTGATTTTCTTTCCTAATGAGATCTTCTACGTTTTGTAGTGGTGTATTGACATTTTTTCGACGACGCAAGTTGTTTGTCCTTAATATGCGCTTTAAATGCCGAATACTTATTTTAAGGTTTTGTCGACTACATAAAAGAAGAACAATTTCAAAGTAATTAAATCCAGCATAAAAGTACTCTTTAGTTGATTGTTTCGATGGTGCATTGCATCCACTATCCGAAGGCAAATAAGATGGCATTACAGCTCCAGAAGACTCTATTTTCAGCATCAAAACTAGACACGTAGATAAAATAACAACCCTCCAGTGGTTTCACAGCATTGTTCAGTTATCTGCAAATAAAGAAAATACACGGAATTGGTATTCAATAATAGCAAAGGATAATCAGCGTATTGATATTCGTTAACATATATTTTACAGTGCACCTCTAACCCCTTGTGCTATATAACCCCCTTCATTGCACGTTAAAATCCTAATTCAAGCTAATCATGAAAGAACCTCTATCCATTTTAATATAATCATGAAATTTAAATCCTGTAATCAGGGTTGCAAATCATATATACCATTGTATTACTTAAAAACTGCACCCTCACAGATTGACAGTTTTGATTTTTTTTAAATCAGAATCAGCTGATTTTGGCATCAATTCACAATAAACAGATCTTAATTGTTTGGAAAACTGCCAAAAACATCAGTTTTTTTAAAGCGTTAGTAACGCTTTTAGCCATAAAACATTAAATATTGAACGAAAACACGAAAAACTGCGATTTGATCTTTTGAAAGGAGTCTTGTATGACTGGTTTCCAAACATTTGCACAAAATTGGACTCATTCCAAAAAAAAAAGTTGTCAAAACGGTCAATCTGTGAGAGTGCAGCTTTTAAGGGTGCTTAATATATGTTGATTTGATTGATTTTGATAGTTCAATGTTAAAAGTAAGACAATTTATTGGTTTTCTTTCATAATATGATATAAAATATGCAATTTCGAGCTTCACAATTCAGGATGGATTGGCAGCTGATTTTTCGTATACATACTCGTTTAAGCTTCTAGACTATTGGATGTGAAATACAGCAATTTCTTACAAATACGTCCTTTTAAATGGGAAAATACAATTCTTAAATCAGTAACAAAGCATTTGTTATTCCAAACAATAATTGTTCCTAAACAATTCCTTACCTCTTTACGAATGCACTGTCTGCGCTACGAGATTCCCCGCCATATAGAGTACAATGAAATATGTAATAAGTTATAAGTAATAAGATATAAGTAATAAGTTATAAGTAATAAGTTATAAGTAATAAGATATAAGTAATAAGTTATAAGAAATAAGTTATAAGTAATAAGTTATAAGTAATACGTTATAAGTAATAAGATATAAGTGATAAGTTATAAGATATAAGTCATAAGTTATAAGTAATAAGATATAAGTAATAAGATATAAGTAATAAGATATAAGTAATAAGTAATAGGATATAAGTAATATGTTATAAGTAATAAGATATAAGTAATAAGATATAAGTAATAAGTTATAAGTAATAAGATATAAGTAATAAGATATAAGTAATAAGTTATAAGTAATAAGATATAAGTTATAAGATATAAGTAATAAGTTATAAGTAATAAGATATAAGTAATAAGTTATAAGTAATAAGATATAAGATATAAGTAATAAGTTATAAGTAATAAGTTATAAGTAATAAGTTATAAGTAATAAGATATAAGTAATAAGATATAAGTAATAAGTTATAAGTAATAAGATATAAGTAATAAGTTATAAGTAATAAGATATAAGTTATAAGATATAAGTAA
The DNA here is from genome assembly GCF_026914265.1 of Mya arenaria. NCBI lineage: Eukaryota > Metazoa > Mollusca > Bivalvia > Myida > Myidae > Mya > Mya arenaria. Next base: position 21,347,311 of record NC_069123.1, on the reverse strand, counting down.
TAAGTTATAAGTAATAAGATATAAGTAATAAGTTATAAGTAATAAGTTATAAGTAATAAGATATAAGTAATACGTTATAAGTAATACGTTATAAGTAATAAGATATAAGTGATAAGTTATAAGATATAAGTAATAAGTTATAAGTAATAAGATATAAGTAATAAGTTATAAGTAATAAGTCATAAGTAATAAGTTATAAGTAATAAGATATAAGTAATACGTTATAAGTAATAAGTTATAAGTAATAAGTTATAAGTAATAAGATATAAGTAATAAGTTATAAGTAATAAGTTATAAGTAATAAGTTATAAGTAATAAGATATAAGTAATAAGATATAAGTAATAAGATATAAGTAATAAGTTATAAGTAATAAGTTATAAGTAATAAGTTATAAGTAATAAGATATAAGTAATAAGATATAAGTAATAAGTTATAAGTAATAAGATATAAGATATAAGTAATAAGTTATAAGTAATAAGTTATAAGTAATAAGATATAAGTAATAAGATATAAGTAATAAGATATAAGTAATAAGTAATAGGATATAAGTAATATGTTATAAGTAATAAGATATAAGTAATAAGTTATAAGTAATAAGATATAAGTAATAAGTTATAAGTAATAAGATATAAGTTATAAGATATAAGTAATAAGTTATAAGTAATAAGATATAAGTAATAAGTTATAAGTAATAAGTTATAAGTAATAAGATATAAGTAATACGTTATAAGTAATAAGTTATAAGTAATAAGTTATAAGTAATAAGATATAAGTTATAAGATAACAATGAATTAATAATAACTAAAAAAATTGATTAAATCTTTTATAGGATATTGTTATTTTGGATAAAACCCTTTTTTTTAAAGTAACAATTTTTTCAGCAAATACTTCTATTATCCCACTAAAGCTTAACAAATCATATTGAATGAAAATATGGCATATAATTTCTAAGAACTTTTATGAAAAAACATTAAACTGACCGGACTAAATACGAGGATATTGGCCGGCCTCGGGTAATGGGGTCGGCTCGGACGAGACAAATAGCAACCACAGTTCATAATCAATTTCTGACCAGGATCTCAATGGATCTAAGGCTATTCGGTATCTATTCGGTATCTAAACTGCTTGTCATAGTAGCTTGTCATAGTTTATCCACCCAGTTTTGCAGCGCTTAGCAGCTGTTCTGATGGTATTCATATATTTTAATAAATCTTGTGGGGGTTTTTCAGCATGTGCGGACAAAAATATGCTCGAGAATTTGACAAACGCGTCGGTCCATGACTCGATTGAAGAAATGTTGCCTTGAGAGACGGGTTTTAGGGTAAGGACGCCCTGGGAAGAAAGTGCTATGCTGTTTTCTGGCGTCTTATTGGGCAGGGGGTCAAGCAAGGAAGATAATTCCGCAAATTGTCCAGCGATAATTTTTGCTTTGACGAGCTAGGACAGTATCCCCAAGGGAGGCAGTAATTGCTGGAAGTGGCTGAAAATCTAGCAACTCGTTACCTGATATTGGGGCTCCCTGAGCCACTTCATACGGAAATCCTGGTCCTGACGTAGGTCCCTCGACCAGGGCCTTGTAACCCGCAAACGTATGTGAAGGCCCGTGGCCTCCCGTTCTGACCGTAGTGGATGACGCTGTTTCCAATGGCAGAGGAGTTGTCGGTGTTGACCTTACTAGTGGTTCCTCGGAAGCCGTCTGTGAAGCCTTCCCGCGTGACTTGGCCGCTAAACGACCCGACCTTTTGGCCTTTGGCGCGGCTGTATTGGATGGCTCCCTTGGTCTTTTCCCTAAGCGCAGCATTGCCGACATCTGTTTTTACTTGTATGGTTTCTCAATGAAAAAAAAACATAAATCAGCAGGAATTTGGGAAATGATTTAATGGAATATTTTAATTATATTATTTATTATATTCTATGACCCTTACGTTTATGAACCTTTTACATTTAGCTTAAAAGTGTTGATGTGGTTCGATAGCCCAACGAGGCGTAGTGTGCAATTCGAAGGATTAGGAATACCGAAATTTTTGATAATTAACGGTTTATATGGCTAACAATATACAGATAATGGTTCGTTTAACGTTTTCATTTACCAATACGGAAGTACTTAATAGAAGATTGATTGCAGAAATTACTAAACAGAATCGATTTTGGGAGGAGGAAAAAATATGTTACCGTTTCAGAGGATTTCAGAAAGGAAAAGGAAGTGACTTCATCCTTTCTTTCAAGACATTATGCGTAGGTCACACACAATTAATAATTGACGTATAGTTAGTAAATGATGCAGCGATAAAACAGGTTACTCAGAGCTGTAACCCTAATTATAAAATTTAATTGAACCAGTAGTATTTAAAAAGTGAGTTTTTTTTATTTCGTTGTAAATGCATTGGGATGTTATCATAACCTGAACTACATGTACCAGAATGTCATGGTATTCACTTGGAAAGATTATGGCTCTATGGTGTCAGGGCTAAAAATTAAGTTATATCTGGAATAAAATTGAACTTTTAATATAACATAAACGAATAATTAAAGAAAATGTTTAGAATGGTACACATATTAATCTTCATATTATGTAACAGCGAACTATAAAACAATATAAAAGAAATCAGTTTCTTTTTACCTTGTAATGAACATAACATAATAATATTCTTCTTGTTATTTAATCAATTATGAAAAGATTTACACCTCAACTTTCATTCCTTAAATGAACTGCCTTTTGGCAATTGCGTTTATCAATCGATAAATTTGTTATTTATTTTTATGTATATTTTTAGAATTATTGCTACATGTTTTGTTTTAGTAAATTAATAAATTATTTTATTTCCAGCTTGTTTTTTTTGTCAGTAAAATTTGACGATTTCATTAAAAAAATACGGACTGTACCAGTGTGCTGTGGTTGTGGCAAGCATGAAGTCGTTCCCCCCGAATGCCATGTATTGACATTTGAACATGAAAACCTTTGAATGATAGCAGCATTTGTAAAAACTTAACAGAGTATTGTGTTATTTGAAACTTATAAGGCAAGCATCTTTATTGATTAACATTATGAATAAACCGATCGCGATTAGAAAAACATTTTTATAACAGGAGTTCTATATTTAGGTACTGTTCCGATTTAGGTACTCGCCCAGAACATAGAAACTTTTGATATTGCTATTGTTTGTATTGTGTCAGCAGATCCTGTAAAATATTAATCAACATTTTAGAAAGTCTTAATTTATTATATTTTAAATGTAATGCTGCCATAAGTGTTTCATTTTACATTAAGAGGTGATTTCAAGTGGTTGATCTTTTCCCGCATTATTGTGTGTGATGTCATTTGAAAAAAATGTTTCCGGTTATAGTCAGGTTGTTCTAATTACGGAATTGATAAGAAAGGATTACTGAAAGGTTTTCTTAAATAAAATTTGTTTTAACAATTCTTGAACTAATAATTGGTGTAAATATAAGTAATGAATTGCTGGATTGATGTCATTATCGGGGATGTGAACGCAGTTGTGCTGGTCAAAGTACGCGTGGAGTCATTTGGACTGCACACACTTTGTCATGGAACTGTATATTCGCATTTTATGCGAACTGTTTTGTCTTGCCGGTAATTTCACTTTGTGGTAGTTGTCTTATCTTTGGTTTCATTTTTCATTCGTAAGAAAAACGTTTTCGCACATGTTAAAGAAGATTTTTATGTTGAATGTCCATTTAGAGTCCGCACAGTGTAAGTTTTATCATATTTTTTTGTGTATTTTGATAGATAAATGTATAGTTTACAATTCAGCAAAGTGTCAGTTTGTAATAATTCGTTTTTATATGGAAATTCCTCGATTAATTTTTGTACGCTTTCGGACTATGACCTGTTCGTACCAAATGTGTTTTTATGGCAATTCTTTAAGTTAACTTAGATTTTGTTAAAATATTCAAGTACATATTGTAAGGAACACTATGTATATGAGAACTATTGTCTGTTTTCAGCTTCTTACCGATTTGACACCAATAAAGATGGTATGGTTTACATGGCTGTTATTTGTTTATTAGACAACATTGAGGCAGTTATACACTTTGACCAGCCAAATTGCGTTCATACCCCGATAATGACATCAATCCCTCAGTTCATTCCTTAAATTATTACAATAAGAATTTGTTTATATGACAAGTAATATGGAAGGGATTATCCGCCAGTTAATACATGCTGCATTTCTCTATATAAATTGCAAAATTTTGCATTCGTCTAAATGACAGGTGCCTTCGTGCAATTGCTTCGTGCCTATTTGTTATTGACAAACGCATTTGTCTATGTATACAACTTAAAGTTGCCTTCACTGTATTGCTTTGTGTTAACGTCTAAACGACAAATGACATGTGTCAACTTCTTACATTTAAATAACTAAATAACTAAATTGTGTACAAAATTACAACTCAACTATAAATACTAAAAAACTAATAGTATTTATATACTGTAATAAGACAATAGAAAGCTAAATCAATATTCATCAATAGCAGTATGCATTTGTCAATAAGCATATAGACGATAGGCGAATGCATCAAGACGAACGCAACTAAACGAATGTAATTAGAAGGGAACCAGTAAATATTGGTATCCTGCTTCAGCAACATTAAATGGGAATGGAAACCAAATGCTGGTACCCTTCTTATCCACGGGAGAGCACTCTCGCGACTTTTGCTACGGTGGCAGTCAACAGTTTTCGTGCAGGAGCTGTCAAAAATATATATGGAAGAGGCAATGTATAACATAATCTGACCCTAAAATTTTTATACTGCTTGATGCTATTTTCTGCTGATTATTTTTTTCCTGGATGTTTTTATTCGATATCCAGCAGGATATGGTGTACAGCTAGTGCCTCTGGTTTGTCCAAAATGGCCTACATCTGACTGATTCATTACAAAAACATTCAGCTGGGCACATCTCCACTCTGTAGGAGGGCAATAAATGTGTTAATCATTGGAAAAATAAGCATATGCGTACACAGGTGCATGTAAAATCACGAACTTAGCAGTGCTTTGACACATAAACTAAAATGGCAAGACCTATTTGTATATATTAATATAAATGACTATTTATACATGTAAGTGACTAAAAAAGTATGATATTAAAAACTGCTAAACTAGAATGAACCTGCAATTCATACACATATACAAGCATGGTCCCATGTTCAATATTACTAACTAAGATACCTGTGTCTGCAACCTGCATCAAACCCAACCAAACTAAATTATTCAACATGTCAGGTCAGCACTTCTTATATTATCTATTTTATATTATTAATCTTATAACAGTCACCATGTCCATTGACCTACTGACCCTCAATTGGGGTCATCTACTGGCCATGGCCAATGTTCATAACAAGTTTGAAGACTCTACAAAATGTAATGCTTCAGTTAGGATAGGAAATGACAGTGAAAGTGTGACAACGTCGAAGAGTAAAAAGTAATCCCTATATGTCTGCCATGCTTGGCATACGATACAAAAATACTGCAAGTCTCTAGGCTCTTCAATCTAGAACAACATGTGAAGCCTCAATTTATGGCCTTGACATGTGAAGCCTCAATTTAAGGCCCTGCCAGAGGCTAACTACAACTTTCTTCAATATAACTTGTATCATAGTTACCTTGTGATAATTGTGATTGCAGTGTCAGCGTTGAGCTTTTCATCTGGAGTTGTCTTTATAACCAAAGAGCCAAACTTTAAGGCCCTGTCAGAGGCACACTAGAACTGTCTTCAATATAACTTAAATCATAGTTTTTACCTTGCTGACAAATGTTTGCAGTGTCAGTGTGGAGCTCTATTGTCTGGAGTTATCTTTAGAACCAAGGAACCAAAATTAAGACCCTGCTAAAGGCACACTACAACTGCTTCCAATATAACTCATATCATAGTTATACAAGTACAAAAGTTGCTGCAAACTGCAGCAATTGGATGTTAGCGCGGGCCAACTATTGGCTATGCAAGTCATTATGTAGGGTCCGAACGAAGTAAATAAAGTAAGGGCTAACATTGATTGTAGATGTGAAAATAAAACGTAACACAATAACAATTGTATCACTGATGGTATAGCTATGACAGAAACCGTAATTGTATCAAATAACTTTATTCATGAACTGTATCAATATACACACATTTATAAAATACAACATGGCCACAGTGGTGGTTTTCTTTTGGAGAGGCTGATATGATAGCTGAAATGTTAAATATGCCAACATGATTTGGTAAATTCTGGGCAAAGGTCGAAACGTTAAGAATTTATACTTTGGTGAAATGTTGACTTTAAACAAGAGTAGCACCAAAGGTTTATCCAAAAAACTAATTAAGGCCATCTGCTTAAAACAATGTTTACTTTTGGCTAATAATTAGCGAAAAAAGTTGACCGGTATAATTAAGTGTTACAAAGCCATTGTTTCTAACTGAAACACACATAAAACTGTTTGCTTATGTAACAGGTTTCAACACAATTAAAAAATACATTTAACATAAACTAAAAGAAGTTGGTTATCCATGAGCTGAATGAAAGAAATGTGATCATCATTATTAATGTAATTTTCCTTGTTCTGTGGCGTAGATGATTTATAGGCATGCCGGATGGAACAAGAAAGTTGTTCTAAGAAATGTGCGAAGTGTACATGGTAGTAAGTGTGAAAAAAAACCCACATTGACGCTGAAATGAACATGCTCTTAAGAATAAAATAAAATAAATAGTGGTTTAAAAGTATGTGGACACAGAGTAATGACTTAGAAAACAGTGATTGAAAAAAAATCATATTATAAGCTTTTGTACATACTTAAGAACATATAATATACAGAACATACATAATACACTATCAGTATTTGCATTGTTGGTAATAGCCAAAATGACAGAATTATTTAAATCTAAAGAGAAGATGATACAAGAAGTATTTTTAAGATATTGAAAAGAAATGTACACGGTTGTGAAATGGAAATTAACATTTTTGTCAGCACTCAAGTCACATGTAATAGAAGTATGAACATTTTAAAACAAAAGAAAGGCAATGAAACAATAGGAATACAATGATACAACAGGAAGGTAAAGTTTAGGTCAAGACAGTTTTAAGTTTTCCAAAGGAAACAAGTTTTGCATATAAGGATATTTATAAGTAATAACATTATGTAATCAACATGCATTATGCACTTTTAAGGCATAAGATATAAGCAGATGATGAGAAGAATGTGATGCAGGTTGGTAGTGGTATGACTAGGCAGTTGATCACTTAATGTGTGTGGAAAAATAACGACGCAAAAGATTTATGAAGATAGTGCTGAAAATTATAGGTTACAATGAAATGAAGTGAGGAATATGTTTTAATACATGAAAAATGAAGCATTTGTACAAAGTTTGGTGGAAATGTGTTAATGTTATTTCGCCTGTAGAACTTCTCAATTCTTTAAAATATGACATTGAAATATAAGAATAAATACTGCATTGAGTATTATTGAAATGTGAACATATGTACAAACAAGAAAGAACATGAGCAATATGACATTTTATATACATTTTGTATACAACAAAGAGTAATAAGCATGATAACAAAAATACAGAGTTAGTATGTACACTGGGAATGGTAGAGTTGTACTAAAATGTAATTAACAATAGAAAGAATATTTGTTATAATTTGGTGTAAGTGCGACATATACATTATGACCAATACATGGAATAAGAATGCACACAGACAAATTAACACAATACTAAAATACATGCTGCCACTATTTCACTGAAGTATTCACAATGTACAAGAAGACATGAGCAATGCAAAAGAACAGGTATGAAAGAAAAGAATATAAATGAAAATACAGTATTTGAATGTAACTATTTATAGGGTGATAAATTCTTTTACATGGGGGGGGGGGGGGGGGGGGCTTAAAAAGACTCAGTTTCAGTTGTTATGTTGGAATGATTGAAAATAGGTATATTTGTTAAATGATTTACTAACTTAAAAGTTGAAGTTGTCAGACCCAAAACTATAAATGATATGCCTGGAGTTTTATATTATCAGTATAAGCATTGCTGATATATGGTTGATAGCCAAAATGCCATTATTTTTTAAAGTTTGAAAACCCATAAATCTAGAAAATGAAAAACAACAACACACATTGAAATGGTTAAGGGTCATGCGAAAAAAAGCAGGCATTCATTTTTAAGCATTATGAATTTTAATGTTTGTAAATGGAGAGTCAGTGCCTATAAAAGAGAGATTGAACGTTTTGACAACTTTTTTATATTTTTTGACTTGAAACGAGCCATATTTTGCGAAAATCCATTGAAACCAGTTATATAAGATTGCTGACAAAAAAAGATTGCAGATTTTGATACTTAAGTTCAAAAATTGATGTTTTATGCAATTTTCTTAAACCGTTAGGAACAGCTTAAGCCATAAGACATTAATTTTCAAAAGGAATTATAAATTGTGTTTTGATCTTTTGTCAGTAATCTTAAATCATTTGTTTGCGGATATTTACACAAAATTTGCGCTTTCCAAGACAAACAATAAAGAAAAGTTGTAAAAATGGTAAATCTGTGAGAGTGCAGCTTTAAGCAAAATAGGTAGTAAAGAAGGGTGACATGGCAAAATGACATAGTTATATAAATACAAGTATTTCTTGTAAATTAACATTTTGTAACTGTTTAAGAAAGATGTTGAAAATCAGAACATTGTTAAATATATGTACATATAAGACATTAATTTAAACATTAATTGGAATTAAACTTAGCAAAAGCATAGTGATATGCACAGAGCATTATGTCAACATCAGTGTTCAGATAGACAAAACCTTGAGTGAGAAGTCTTATAATACTGTCAAATGTCTCTGATTTTAGGAACATGTTTTGGAAATAATTATTGAAATTGCAGAACATTTAAGAAAACAATAGGAAGATAAGTAATCATTATGATGAGGTTATTAAATAATGTAAAGATTCTTTAAAGTCATATATGGTGACTTTAAGATATTGGCACTACAGTAACTGAACATATTGACATAATGGTAAAACACAACAATGGCAAAAATGGAAGTTCACTATTTTATAAATATCAAATCTCAAATCCCCCGCCACGGAGTGGGGAGGGGATTATTGGCGGATTATAGAAACACTTCGTCAGTCTGGCTGTAACATTTCGTGTCCGTGCTATAACTTACTTATGCATTGATGGATTACCATAGTACTTGGTACAAATGTTGTCCTCATACTCGTGTCCGTGCTATAAACTCTTCCTGTATATATCAAGTTTGGTCACAGTATGCCAGCCTTAACTGTTAGCCTTAACTGAAACAGTAATCTATTTTAAGCAACAGTCACCTCGACCCTAGGGGGCCAAAAAGCATCCATTAAAGCTCTGCATAAACTTGTCCTATAAACCAAGTTACCATGTCAACCCTTACTTGAGTTATTCAGTACTTACCATATTTTAATTTTGACCTTGACCTAGACCATAACTCTCGGGGTCAAAAACACAATCTCAGGAAAGGTTTCTATAAACTCTTCATATATACCAAATTTGGTACCAATATGAAGAACCTTACTTAAGTTATTCAAAAACAACCCCTTTTCTATTAATAGCAACCTTGACCTTGATAATAGGGGCCTCAAACGCATTCCCCAAAAAAGGTCTCCTTAAACTCTTAGCATATACCAAGTTTGGTCTCTTTATGTCAAACTTAGCTAAATTATTCGATACATAAGGTGACTTTGACGCTGCCCTAACACCAGCCCGCCCGAACAATGACACAGGTCATTCAAATAACTTGTTTTCCCTTTATGAAAATGTGGTTAGGAATATAAAAATGTGCCTTTCAAAAGAAATTAATAGAAGAGTTAAAAAGAAAAAAAAACATTCAAGGGCAATAATTTGTATTTAGGGCTAACATGAAGTTATGTTCCTTGTTGTAAGATGGTTGTCAATAATTCTGCGAAGTATTAAGTGCATTGAATGAAGGTATAGAAGTTTTTTTTATTAAAATCCCAACTTGCCCTAAAACTTTAACTTGCCCTAAAATGTGAACCTAAGTCAATCAGGGGCCATAACTTGTATTAAGGATAATATGGAGTTATGTTACCTCATTGTGTGATGGTCCTGAACAATTGTGTGAAGTATTAAGTCAATTCAATGAAGTGTATAGAAGTTATCAATAAATATCCCAACCTGCCCTAAAATTTTAACCTAAGTTCCATAGTCAATGAGGGGCCATTATTTGTATAAAATATGATATGGAGGTATCTTACCTCATTATGTGATGGAACTGAACAACTGTGTAAAGTATTAAGTCAATTGAATGAAGGATATTGGACTTATAAGTGAAAATCCCAACTTGTTCTAAAACTTTAACCTGCCCTAAAACCTTTAACTTAAGTCAATCAGGAACTATAACTTGTATTAAAGATAATACAGAGTTATGTAACCTCATTGTGTGATGGTCCTGAACAAATGTGTGAAGTATTAAGTTAAATGAACGAATAATATATAAGTTATTAATAAATATCCCAACCTGCCCTAAAACTTTAACCTAAGTTCGATAGTCAATCAGGGGCCATAATTTGTATAAAGGAGTTATCTAATCTCATTATATGATTGCCCTGAACAACTGTGTGACGTATTAAGTCAATTGAATGAAGGGTATTGGACTTAAAAGTGAAAATCCCAACTTGCCCTAAAACTTTAACCGGAATCCGACGCCAGGGCGAATAGTATAGCCCACCTCATTCTTCAAATAGTTGAGCTAAAAACACAATTGTGTTAATATATTTATAACATGTGTTTTCTGCTCAAAAACAGTAAAACAATGTTATGACATCACCACAAAATATATGTATCACTTTATCGAAAATACTTAAGGCTTGCTATTTCATCAATGTTATGAATCAAGAGTCATTTTCCTTCTTTTTTTAACCAAAATAACCTTGACATTGATCTTACCTACACTACACACAATATGAATAGCCGTTTATTATATGTTCAAATATTCAAGAATATTTTAGGTAACTGATCAAACAACTTGTATTTCTATATTCCCACTCTTGACCAGTGGTTGTGTACAATTTTGATCAGATTCAACATACCGGTCAGGTTGCGAGAAAAACAAATTGCCTTGTGTTGATTTGATGAAGTGTCAGCCAAAGCGTTGAGGCAGGTTGTTTCGTTAAGAATCAATTGGTCTTTTCACGCTTGCAATGACAAGTTTTCCATTTTCAAACTTTCCTCTAGCGTTTATAGGGAGGAGCTCTGTGAGGTAGAAGTGAAGTGAAGGATCGTCACCGATTGTTTTCAGTTCAGGTATTGTGATGAGGAGTAACTCAACTGTTGAAGATCAAGTTGGAACAGTTTCCGCATTTCATACCTACTGCTGCGTTTGATAACAACCTCAGCTGTGCAATAAGTGGCCTACACTTGTGTAAGGGACTTGCTCTAACATAGAGGACATTTGTCAAGGTCCATTTACTTGTTGCCACACTCTAAAAAGATATGAAAGGAATTTGTTATGATATCATGATAAGTGAATGTAGCACTGAAGACCTGATAACATGAAACATGAGAAATAAAATAACTCTAAACATTAAACTGAGGTGATGTTGTTAGGTTTCAAGGTTGATTTCATAAGCTTTATTCGAAATGTGAATTGACAGGTAATTTGCAATTTGATGTCAATTCTGAATCAGGTTATACACATCAAAGATTGATACATGAATTGCAGAATAATAATTAAGAACAAGTATTTATATACAAGTAATGATTTCATTCATTTATTCAGCCATTGAGTTAAGCAATTTTGTTAGAAAAAGTGAAAAAATGTTATTAATTTTAAGGAAGGCTTGTTTATAGGTCATGCATTTTGTGCGAAATAAATATCAAAATGATGTCTAAAAAAAGATTATATTGTGAAATAATGTAAGCCTGTAGAGTTAATTTATTTTAAACATTATATGAAATGGTGAATAATTGTTAATACATTCAATTATTTATTGAAATGCATCGAAACATCCATATGTTTTTGTTTTATTAAAGGTTGAATGTTAATACCAAAAGCAATGCTATTTAAAGTTGCAGTTAAAATCTTAGCAAAAGATTTGCCTAGCTTTAGTTGTGTTACATAACAACACAAAATGCAGAAGGTTTTGGATTTCATGTTTAATATGAATGCTGGCTATTGTTCGGAAACCATAAAGTTAACAGGAAACTAAGAAAGAGAACAAACCTGGTTTTGGGCAGTGGGGCAGCACTGATATTTGTGGGCTGAAGAATACTCATTTCTTGGAACTCCTCAGTCCTGGCCCATTATTGTTGGTGCTGTTTTTTTGTCATCTTGAAGATGAAGCCCTATCTGTTCAATTTATAACAACTCTTGTGGTAGAAACTGAAATGTAGGATGACAAATATAAATATACATTTTATTGAGACAGAATCCCGTAAAACATGTTTATTATTTTAAACTAATGCACCAGTCAATGTAACCACGGCCCCCAAGGTCCGGGGGTATACCGGGGAAATGGACCATGTTTTTAACTTTCAGGTGGCCCTGCAGTGCCGGGAGAATGGGATGGTTATGTCTTCGCTTTAAATAAAGCGGGGAATGGGCCTAACCTAGGGCCCCTGGGATGCGGGGGGCATTTAGCGAGATTTAACCATCTGTTCATCCCCGCAGATGGGATTTTAGCCGGGGTTGGCTGGACCTATGGTCAGGGTCCTCGCTAATCCCCGGACCGGGGGGAGGGCGTGGTTTCGATTGACTGATGCATTAGTCTAAGATAATAACTGGTGCATAAAAAATGAAAACGATGCAAAAGTTCAATGACTACAAACAAATCACCTACAACTCGTTACATACAGACTGACATGCAAACTTTGCGCATGCATTACAAAGAGGGGCTTGAAATATCATCCCTGCCATTGTGACTCATTGAGTTAGACGCGTAAATGTCCAAATCGAACGTTTTTTGTTGCGGTATTTCACTTCGAATCACCCTCTCGCAATTTTGACATTGACCGCACACTCGCCTATGTCTGAAATGCAAGAAGCGATTTCATTGGACGGCTATCATCCCTGGTTTTAATGACGCAATTTGGAAAAGCCTTCAAAAGTTGTCCAAAATGAAAGTAGAAATACCGCAAAAAAACGTGCTACTGTTTACATCGTAAGACACGAAACCTGCTTTTAAAATGATAAATATAAAATAACAATCGTTTTTCAGTTCACTACGTAAAAAAGAAAATGATAATACCTTTCCCCAACCGCCAGCGTGTTGACCTCGATATCCCTAGTCTACAGGACGCTTGTGTCTGACCCGTGTCATAACCGGGTAATCAGATAATAGACTGGTTCACCGATTTTCTAAGATTATTGTAAGATACATTCTGCGCATTCGTGGTTTGTTCTTTTATGTAAAAATATTTAAATAAAAAAAGAGAAGTTTTCTCAACAACCGTGCATTTATGATATTTTTTCTCTAAAAGAGTTATTTAAAAAAATCTCTGGTTTTAATTTGCCATATATTTTCAAAGCTTCACATATTAGAAGATTACCAATCTTTATCTTCTATTGCAAAATCGAACAGGAACTAGTCTAATAGCGAACTGATTCGGAATTATCCGAGAGCGGACGGTAAGAAACAGCGCATGCGCGATCAAAACAATTAAAACGCCGCATGCGCAAGCCCATTGCACCAGGGACACTTCTAAAACCATCAATATATGCGCCGGGCGCCGATGCGCCCGCGCAATAAATACCTTGCTGATGAATGCGCTTGCAGTGTCTGGGTGGAGCTTTTCATCTGGAGTTGTCTTTAGGACCAAGTGAATCCAATTTTTGGCCCTGCCAGAGGAACACTAGAACTGTCTTCAATATAACTTCTATCATAGTTTTTACCTTGCTGACAAATGTGCTTGCAGTGTCAGGGTGGAGCTCTTTCATCTGGAGTTGTCTTTAGAACCAAGAAACTCAAATTAAGGCCCTGCCAGAGGCTAAATACATCTGTCTCCAATATAATTTATATAATAGGTACCTTGTTGACAAAAGTGCTTGCTGTGTCCGGGTGGAACTCTATTATCTGGAGTTAAGGCCCTACCAGAGGCAAAATAAACTGTCTTCAATATATTTTTATCATAATTACCTTGATGACAAATGTGCTTGTAGTGTCAGGGTTTAGCTCTTTTTATAGTAGTTGTCTTTGGAACCTCTGCCGGGCCTCCAGAGAGCCAAGCATCAAAGCTTGAAGGAGGCACACTACAACTGATTCTGGGAACGCTGACACACAACGATCACCGATGTCAAGGTCACCTGAAAAGAGATAAAAATTGCTTTGAAATCATAGAATTTATCAATTTGCAAATTTTTTAACAAAGGTTTATGCTTTATTGCACTGCACAGCATTCCTATAAGACCACCACAAAATATGTATGCAACAAGTATTTGAAACAGATGGATGGAACAGCACTATGTGCAAGATTTGTTATTGGTAAGAGGAGTTTGATACTTTATGGATTTTTAATATTTGAACAACAATGAAATCAAGAGCAGCCACAGACTGCAATATCCCCTGTGAACTAAGAACAGTATCAACTTTGCCTTATGACAAAAGTATACAATAAAACACAGGACAATAACAAACAATTCTACACCCAGAGTTATGGTTCCTGTGCATTGAAATATATCTGTATATGTGACTTTGCCTGTAAAAAGGGGTACAAAGGTGCAAAAATGACATTCGGTGATTTAAGTCCAAGAGGCATCAGTGTTATACACAAAAACTCTTCTATTATCAAAATATTCAGAAAATGTACAACAATAAATAGGTATTGTCGTGTACTTATGCATTTCGTAGCTATGTTCATTATACATCATATAATTTCACTAAAGTACAAATCTTGTAAAAAAAATTGCAACAAATATACACATAATGTTGCCATGGCGACAAAAATACAAACTAGTGTATTTATTGTCTCTGCATATGTTTTTGAATTAGTATTTCTAAAAACAATATAAGTTTACCTAATGCAATATTATATTTATATATATATAATATATAACTACTGTAAGAAACAAGTTTTAACCATGGCAACCACAAATATCTATATATTGTTTCATGCATATATCGTGTTTTTTCAATATATTTCCCCGCTAGAGTAAATTTCTGTGGCCTCTTTGCGAAGGGAATATAACTGCGGCATAATCGCTATGTCAAAGTTACCTCCTCTTCACGCGAGCAGTCCGTCCACTAAAAAAAATTCCACACTTCATGGAAATGGTTGTTGGAATTGAAATTATTTTTAGATAAAACCCTACTTCCATCAACGGAACCTTTTTCATTTTTAACATTTATTGAGGCACAAAACAAGTATTTAAACAAAAGCATTTCGGAAATAAAAAAAAATGTATCGCATAGAAATACAATTCAATGAAACTTGAGCATGTGACATTTTTGTACATTCAAAAACAATTTCAACAGATTTAAATTAAAAGTGATGGACTTATACAAGTGTATATTCGTAAAAGCAACGGAAGTCTGTGTTTAGTATTTTTCGTAGTGTATATCTAGTCACTGTCGCTCTCAGACTATGGATCTTACGGTATTTATTTTGGGGTGAATTCATGTTCAGTGCAGCCGAAGGATGTTTTGTTGTTGAGACCAAAGGTGCTCGTCACATTGCCTGGATACAGTTATACATTTTTTTATATTTTTTTTATTTTTAATATTTTTTTTATTATTTTTTTTGGTCAAAATAGTGAATATATGTCATTTAAAAAAATATTCCACAATTTTTCATGAAAGAAAATTAGTATAATATATAAATAAATATGTAAGGTAAACATGTGCAAAAAATCATCAATTCCAAACGGACCTAATCAATAGAGCATAGTTCCTAAAATAATTGAGATAATCTAATAATTTTTACTGTTCTGATAAGGTAAGATTCCAATCTACAAGAAAAATATATATTTTATGCTAGTAAGATTGACCTTTACGGCATATTCAAACAAAATGCACCGACCAGAAACTGGAATTCGCCATTACGAAAGAACCTAGTTCTGGCTTCCATAACTTTAATGTTGATATTTATTTTTTGATGTTTACAACACATTAAAGTTATGGCGTAACCCCCATAGTAAAGTCAACCAGAATCAATTGAGTGTGATGATGCAATGCAATCACATGACAATGATGACGTCGATGGATTCTATTTATAGCATCGGATTCACATTGTTCATTTATTTGAATCCAATTGCAGTAAGGCTGTAAATACCTTTTGATAAGTAAAAACAATTTATTTATTCCAATTTGTTATTAGTTATTTATTAATTATTCGAAATAGAAAAAATAACAGCAAAATAAACACTAGGTCACATGGGTATTTTCTGAAAATCTTGGTGTCATGTGATTAAATTTGAACACAACTATGACCTAGATAAGGAATGCTTGTAATAGGATTTATTAAAATGCTAAATCAACTATCTTTAAAGCGTTTTTTGGTTTTGAAAATGAGTTTGTGAACTACATTTTACTTCATTAACCTAAGGATACAGCTATTTTGTCTGTACAATGCATACAAGTGAAATAACAGCGTGACATAAAAATGTCACGAATTCTGGTAGGGTTTGGATACGGCGTTCTCTTCAGCGAACACATCCAAAAAGGTAATATATAACGTGTTCGCTGAAGATCTTTAGCTAGAAAGAACCGGGAGGTTGAAAAACAACGGATTTTTCACCCCTAAAACAAGTTAAGAACAGACTGACATGCAAACTTTGCGCATGCATTACAAAGAGAAGCTTAAAATATCATTCCTACCGATAAAAACTCGTTGAGTAAGACGCGTATTTATCCAAATAGAACGTTTTTTGTTGCAGTATTTCTACTTTCACTTTGGATAACATTTGAATGTTTTTCCAGTTACGTCATTAAAACAAGGAAAGTCGATGGTAGCCGTCCGATGAAAACGCTTCGTGTATTTAAGTCATAGCCGAGTGCGCGGTCAAGGTCAAAATTGCAAGAAAGTGATTCGAAGTGAAAGTAGAAATACTGCAACAAAAAACGTTCTATTTGGATAAATACGCGTATATATGTATATATATAATGCAAACATGGATGAGTTCACAAACCGTATTCAAATAATGCACGACATATTCAAGCTTTATTTTACTTTAAGACAGATTTTGAGTTATATACATTGAAACATTTTGTAATGAGAACTTTGTTTGAAGAAATAAAATCAAAGCGCGAGGCGCTGAAAGACTATCTGCGCGCAAATATGTGAGAGTATTTGAACTATGGGAATGGGTGAAGAGCACATACATAAAAGTGAAAAATGTGCAGACAGCGCTTACAAGTGCCCACACTGGGCGAAGAAACAATCATATCTATATCTTTATGGCGTCTTGTGTCATTTTGTTTTTGTAAATGTCACTTCAATCGTCGTAATCCCCCATCCCCATGTATTTAGTGTTACAATGCATGACCCATTTCAATCGTTTCTTAAGGTTTTTTGTTGCTTTGATTAGATATCATACGATAGGAAAATGCAATACATATATATATATCATTTCCTTTTATTAACATACACGTTTTTTTAGGGAAAATCGTTTTTACAAACAGCTTCAGCAATAATTCTATTCAAAATGCACAGCTTTATATCAATTCAGTCGACGTATCCCCATGTATTTGAAGTTACAGTAAATGCTCTTTTCAATCGCGTCTAAAGGTTTTTCGGTGCTTTGATTAGATAGCATACGTTAGACAAATTTTATGAACTTACACGTTTTAATTCTTTAAGGAAAATGATTTTATTTTTACGAGCAACTTTAGAAATAATACCTTTTAAAATGCAGAGCTTATCAGATGGTCGTTTTCCCGCGGTGAGGACAAACATGTGGTCAGTTAATGTATTTAGAAACTATGTTTAGAATATAGGTCAGTTAATGAAGTTGAAACTATTTTTAGATTATCGGAACTAGTCAGTTTTTATGAATGAGAATAGGATTGTGCTTTTTAAAGTTTATTGATAAATTTAATGTTATTTATGTTTAATGTAAGTACCTTTGTAGAAACATTTAATACTAGTGCTGTTATGAATGCTTCGTACTCTTTGGATGTCAAACAGGTTTAATCCAAACTACTTTGCTTCACCAAACGTATGCATGACTCACTGTCGTATCAGGGCATGTGTGCTTATATAAATTGAAAGCCTAATGTCTAAAACTATGCCAAGAATACACCGGAACGAAGCTTTTATGCAAAAATGAAAACATCTCATTAGAAATATAAACGCCTAAAATCATAGAATGAATAGTATCTTGTTATTGTGTAGCAGGTAAATTACAATGTATAGTATTTGTTTCTTATATCTTGAAAGTCAAATAAAAAATCACCATTACAAATAAGCGTGCTTCAGGGTCACGTCGGGATTAAACAACAAATCCTACAGGCGATGGGACACTTGCGGTCTGTAATAATTTCTGAAACATCATGGGCTAAACTAGAGCGAATATCAATACTGTATGTTATCTTCCTACCAGAGCCTCCATTATCTTGACCCTCATTAAACTGATAAATAAAACGATCTAAAATAGTTATATTCTGCTAAAAATAAAACGCCGGGATACATAATTACAGCGCGGAAATAGCCGAACAAGCAAAATCTTATACTCGGACTGCAACATGACCAATCCATTTGTATGGTTTCGACGTCATTCTGCTAAACATAGAGCGCATTGAGACAAAAAAAAATGGGTTAAAACGACATTTGTTCTAGTCATGTTAGTCAGGAAACAATGTAAAATGGGGCAAAATGAACTGAGAAATAAAAAGTGGCACTTTTATTCAAAATTTTAATTTAAAAAATAGAAATGCAAGTTAAAAAAGAAGTGACTATAATTGAGTGTGACATGATATTCAGAATGCAATCAACAATATATGGTTTTGAAACACAGATGTGTCCTTCAAGAATGAAATATGTAACATGAAATACACAGTTTCATTACATATACAGGTACTAATAAAAACCCTGAGAAATAGCAAACTTAAAGTCTTAAAAGGGCTGTACTCCGTATGATAAAATTGCGGAAAAAAGAAAATTGTCGAAAACTGTCATAAACTTGGTATTAATGTATACAATGCATTGAAACTTACTAACTGAGGTACCACATAGTTTACAATTTATTTAAGGTTAGCAGTTATTTCGTATTTTCCATTAAATTAGCGTGATTGGCTAGTCGGTGTTATCACGTGTTATTACCGAGTTAGGTATATAGCTTAATTATGTCATCAGATCAGAGTAAGCCGTCGTAGCTTAGTGGGTACGACGCGTGACTGCAATTTTGGCGAAGTGGGTTTCAACCCGGTCTCCAACACATTTTTTTTTTACATTTTGGTACCTTTTTTACAATTATGATATCAAAGCGTAACACCTTCTGTTAAATAATTGTCCCGCGATTTGTTACAAAAACACCTTTTTTGGTGCCAATCTGGTGTACAGTCCCTTTCAATGAATAAATTGAAATGGGATAAATGGATGTTAACATATAAACATACTTATATACAACAAAGCACAACACAGTGAAGCAATCTTTAGAAGAGTCCAATACAAAAGGCAGGATTGGTTTTGAGAAATAAAGATTAAAGTACATTAGTTTTTAAGATAAAGAATTTTAACAACAACATACAAATAGATGATTTCAAAATTTTAAAAGGAAAAACAATTTTACAAAACAAATGTTGGTATTTTTTTAATGTAAATAACATTAACATACAAATGAATGCTTTCAAAGGGTAAAGAAGTAGAACAATTTGTAGAAACAGTTTTATGAAATGAACATTTGTTGCAAATGTGCAAGGTATTTACATTTTATTCTAGCAGTTCGATGATAACAAATGGGAATGATTATGTCAGAATTTTTAAAGCAATAGGAAAGGATTATTGAAAAGTCTTATTAATGGAATAGATTTAGTTGTTTCCACAAATGAATGTTATCATTGTGTAACAAAAGTTCAACGGAAAGGTTGGTATACAATAGAGTGACAGTATGAGCATTCATTAAGAGAACAAAAAAGCACCTTTATACACAGTTTTATACATTGGTAAATAATTATTGAAAACTAAAGAAAATGTTTAAAAAGGACATGTAAGAAAATGAATGTGTGAAATGATCATATTCGAAGAACACGAAGAAACATGCAACAGCTATTACAGTAAAACATATATCTCACAGAGGAAAAACAATTATTATAATTGTGCATGAATGTGTATGTTTGTTCGGTAATTTGACCTTAAAAGGTTTAATTGCTTCTGCAGTATTCAGAAATTAGGAATTAATAGCATGTAAATCAAACCGCTGCCTTCAATCGTCAGATATTATACAAGAGTTTGGCCAAAGTGTTGTTGGAGATCCATACTGAAAAGCAGTTAACAACAGCATGTAAATCAAACTGCGGCCTTTAAAGGTCAGAGATTATACAACAGTTTGGCCAAATTGCTGTTGGAGATCAATACTGAAAATCCTTTAACAATAGCATGTAAATCAAACTGCTGCCTTTATCTGTCAAGACTGGACAACAATTTGGCAAAATTTTACTGGTAATCAATATTAAGAAATCAGCAACAATAGCATGTATATCAAATTAACATTTCAAATACTTTATAATGATACTGCATTTTTACAAAAAGAAATGAAACATAATTGTACATAGTAAGCTACATATTTACTGATCGTGTTTAAATTCACACATACAAAGTTAAAAGAAAGTCCATTAAATAACATACATGTATTTAAAAGCAATCTGTGTATTAACGCGCACATCGTGTTAATATTGGTGTCAAAATGCAGAAAGTTTAAAAATGAGGAGTGCAAAAGTTGTTGTGTAAATGGTTGATAAAATAGATTATAATGCACCTGTTCAAAGTTTGTTCAAAGTTTGTTACTTCATGTTACTTTCAATTCAGAGTTGATTATTCACTAAAATTATTTCGCATTTTTAATTGTTGTTTAACCTGAAACGTCTCAACCATCAAAAAAGAACATATATGCTTCAATAGTCTAAAAAAATAGACGTGTTATATGGGATTCTTCCAATCCCTTACGTCTAATCGGGTTTGTGCAAAACAGGGTGGGGGTTGAAAGATATTGAAATCGTAGTTAGATAAGTATTATATGTTTGAAATAGATATTAAAGGTTTATATTCGTATTTTAGTTATTACCATGTAAGTGCAAAGATTTTTTTCACAAAACAAGCATTTAATGCATTTAAACACAACCATTTTACATCTATGTAAATCTATGCACCGCAGCCTTGCAGGTGATCTTCAAGTATAACAGTTTATATCATTATGTTTTGACAGTATGAAATGAAGAAAAACACTCATCAAACTCATAATAATTCGTCAGCTTTTATTTTTTGTGTACATAACTCATATTTTAGATATATATAATTATCTGACCCGGAATCCCAATCGGAATAGCTACCCACTTTTGGTAACAAAAAAATTGTATGTGAAGGATATGCCATTTCAAAATTTGTAAAAAGATCAGTTAAGTTACTATTATTTGGACTAGTGCTTCAAATGTTTGATTTATTGTCTCTATAATGTATAATGCACCTGTCAATTGTAGAGCTGCCTAAAAATCAGTTACCCAGTTAGCTCAGTTTGACAGATCTCCATGCAAGTGTTCACATAGTCGTGGGTTCAAGCACCATACCAGTAGCATCTTTTCTCAAAGGTTTACTTTAGAACCCATCATCCAGGAGTAAACGATTATGATTGTTGTATTAAATATTACAGGCCATGTTCTTTTGTAAACTTTCAGATTGAGAAGTGCCTGGATACAAGGCTAGTATTGTTAACATCATTTGATACAATCAACTGGAACAAAGCTGAAATGGCTGCCTGACCTGACTTAAAAATTGGATGGCAGTACATCAGACTAGAAGATTACAAGTATTGAGGTGGACAAAATGAAACCTGAGCCTACCAAAGCTGACAGATTGCACAAGAAACACATAAATGCAGGTATTTACTGAGATATTGTAATTATTTTTTGAAACTTCTCATTCATTTAGGAAGTTCAGTTGAAACAGAGTTGGCAAAAAAAATGAACAAAGGTATATACATTTTGAATTCTAGTTCAAATGAGAACTTTACTGGCCAGCACAGAGTGGTAAAATGCTAGTCTACCAATATAAATGTGCCTGGTTTGAATCAGTAAAGCTGATGAATGTACTGGTTGTGTAGCCAGGATGTGAGTAGGTCTGCACTTGGCTGAAAATGCATATCATATGTTTAAGCTGCACTCTCACAGATTGTGTGTTTTACCAACTCTTTTTTTATTTCTTGGTCTTGTAATGAATTATTTTATGCGAATTTCTGAACACTGGACATAACAGACAACTGGAAAAAGGGGATCGCTGCTTTCTTATATTAATTCGGTCAAAAAAGACAACTGAAAATATTGGAACGCTGATTTCTTATTTTAATACGGTCAAAAGATGATGTTCTGTGCCAAAAATCTCATTATTAGTAAAGCGTTAGTAATGCTTTTAACCATAAAACCAATAGTTACAAATGTAAATATAAAAAACATGATCTTATCTTTTGTCAGCAGTCTTATTTCATCAGTTTTAATACTGCTTTTCATTAGCTTATTCCAAGCCAAAAAGTAAAAGAAGTTGTCAAAACCTTCAATCTGTGACTGAGAGTGCAGCACTCTTACAGATTGATTGTTTTGACTACTTTATTTATTTTTTGTCTTGGAACGGGCCAATTTATGTGAAAATGCATGTTAACCATTCATATAAGATTGCTGACAATAAATTTGTCAGAAAATGTTTATATTTAAGTTCAAAATGTTTTATGCATTTTTCTTAAACCGTTAGTAACGCTTTAAGCCATAAAACCTTTGTTTTCGACCTGAAATATGGAAGTCTGCAATCTAATATTTTGTCAGTAGTCTTATATCACTGGTTTGCAGATATTTTAGCAAAAAAAAGGTCATTCCTAGACAAAAAATACAAAAGTTGTAAAAACAGTAAATCTGTGAGAGTGCAGCTTTAAATGACTAAATGTTTTGATTTGGCTCAATTTTCACCTAAAATCTTATAGTTTTGTGGCATCTAAATTGTTTGTTTTTAACAACATTACATGTGCATATGTATATATTTGTTCTTAAATTTGTAATTTAGACTGGAAGATTCATTCTCTGGAAAGTAGAAAAGGGCATGTTACATACTGTTATCACTGCCATGACAGAAACCATATTGAGGAGCTGGTCCACCTGTAGGAAGAATTGCGCTATTGGTTGGAGCAGCACTATTACCCAGCCATACACCAGCACTTAGTTTGTCATAGGGAGCATTTCTGAGCAGTTATGGAGACCAACTATGCAGGTATGTCATAATCAAAATCTTGATTTATATATTTTTTTATAATTTAGCATCTGTTGAATAGAAATTTATTTCTAGATTGAAGGCACACACTATAGATTGATGCCCAAAAATATATTTCTTATTTTAATGCATTATCATGTCTAACTCATTTGACTTAAATGATCAAAGCAAAAGAAATGCAAATGATTAATTTGCAGATATACAAATGTAAGCTTTTTTTAACTGGGGAAATTGTTGCCACTTGTCTATTAATTAAAGAACACATTTATAATTAATAATGTTTAATCTGTACACAAATCATATGCCTTCTTTGTTTTAACCATCAATGTCAAAGAGTCCAGCATGATAATGCATTAAATTGAAAAAAATGCATTAATTTATATGAACCCTTTAAAACAAAGACATTTCCTAAATCCAATAAAAAATAATTGAATATTGATGCAGAGTTCAGTTAGAATATAATACAACATTTTGTGCAGTTGTTGCAGTGAAACTTGCACCAGTGTGTTTTCTGTGGAGATAAAGAGATAGTGTCCAGCAATGAAGACCCAACTCAAGATCTGACCTTGTAAGGCCAATATGAAATAACTGTGTGGGAAAATGGGAAAAACCTGCAGTCAGGAATGCACGGAAATCATCAAAAGAACAGTGTTAAATTAATCTTGAATAACTTGACATTTATTTTGTTTGACATATTTATTCATGGTGCAGTGAAAACATTCTTTTTTCTCATGGTTATTTAAATTTAGAATTGATAGGAGGGAACATCACTATGTAGTTTCATGTTCATAGTCAGATCAAAACCCATGTACATGCCCAAATGAGCATTCGAAAATATCAAAATGGTACTTGTTGTATGTAGTGTAAGTTTATTAACACAATAAACAAAAATATTTAATAAATTTCAATTTATTATGCCCCTTTCAAAGAAGAGGAGTATATTGCTTTGCACATGTTGGCCGCTACGTCCGTCTGTCTGACAGTAGACCAAAGCTTTTCCGGGTGATAACTCTACAATTCCTAGACCTATTGTCAAACTTGACATGAAAGTTTGGTTTAACCAGTAGATGACCCCTTTTGATTTTAGGGGTAATATGGTCAAAGGTCACAGTGACCTTGAACAGGAAGGTGTCAAACCATACATCTGACTGATAAGTTGACAATGCCTGTACCTATGGCCCTCAAACTCAACATGGAGGCTAAGTCTGACTATTAGAAGATCCTATTGATTTAAGGGGTCATTGGGTCAAAAGTCAAGGTCACAGTGACCTTGAATGCTAAAAGGTTGGACTAATAATGACTTGACAAAGCCTGCACTCATGGCCCTTGAACAACTTGACTTTGGGGTTGGGCCTGACCAGTAGGTGAGCCCTATTGATTTGTCACAGACCATTGAACGCAAAAAGCTTGCCTGTGTGACAACTCGACAAAGTCTGCACCCATGGCCTTCAAACTTGAAATTTAGGTTTGGGATGACAAGCAGATGACCCCTTTGGATTTGGAGGTCAAGGTCACATCTCCAATATTGGTCATTAAAACTATGTCATTTACTTATTCCCTGCTGCTAAGAGGATACATGGTTATCAGCAAATATCAGCCATCATCTGAATATGAGTGAAAACTGTACCAACTACCCTCATTCTTTGAATAGCATAATCTTAAAACTGCCTCAAAGGCATCTTTTGTCAATGAAAAACCAGCTGTCATTTCGGTCCATGCATATTTCAGTCTTGCAGCGCTTTCAGCGCTTTGATTATGTTTGTTTTCATGAAAAAATTAGCATGTCAGTCGATTGTACAATACGTAGGAGGTCCTTTCTGTTTTGTTTATTTAAAATAACCATGTCTGATTGTAAAAATATGCGCTATATAATGCCGTCTAGTGTTTCAAAATCTAAATCAATTACAAAACGACTCCTGTAAATAATGCAAATATGGTGCTGTTTTATTTTTTCAATATATGTAAATTTTTACTCCTGAATGACGTCTTGAATCTAAACTTATGAATAATTAAAATTCAACGTTAATAAAAGTTATTCTCATTGTTCCAGTAGGGGGTTTACAATACTACATGTGAGTAAGAAATGTAGTTAATTAATTTATATATGTCGCATCTGTGTTGATACCGTCACGTGATAAAGTAAATTGTAGTAATTCAATAAAGGTTGTTGTTGATGTTTGATTAAGAAATTAAGTAGGATATAACAACAAAGTGAGACCTGCTGGATGGATGATAGCATGTATGTATGGAAAATGCACCAATCAATTGTAACCACGAGCCCCAGGTCCGGGGGGTATACCGGGAATATCCGGGGAAATGGGCCGTGTTTTAACCTTCCAGGTGGCCCCACAGTGCCGGGTGAATTCGGTGGTTTTGTCTTAGCGCCAAAAATAGCGAGGAGTGGGCCTTACCTAAGGTCCCAGCTGTTCGGGGGCATTTGGCGGAGATTTAACCAGCAGTCCGCCCCCCGAAGGACGGGGATTTTCCTCGGACCTGGGGACCTTGGTTACGATTGACTGGTGCATAATAGGCAAAAGTTCACATGGCAAACATTGTGTATGGGTTAGCTGAAAACGTTGCATGTTCAACATGTATGACAGGAAATTTAGTAAGAAATCTATTTGATGAACTATTCTGATATGTCTCAGTGA
The DNA here is from genome assembly GCF_026914265.1 of Mya arenaria. Classification (NCBI taxonomy): domain Eukaryota; kingdom Metazoa; phylum Mollusca; class Bivalvia; order Myida; family Myidae; genus Mya; species Mya arenaria. The sequence continues at coordinate 21,321,274 of NC_069123.1, read as the reverse complement.
CAGTAGCTTATATAAAGCATGTAAATTCTTGGAACAGGCAATACACTGAAACGGTGAATAATGGGAAAGGGATACAAATACTGCACTAAAACACAACTTTCGGTAAAAGTGTTCTCCCTTAGAGGTACTTGAATAAGGTTATCTTTCGTTAGCAATACCTTAAACGAACTTGGTTTGTCTGATTATTTTAGAAGTCAAACAGTCATTAGCCCTGTTAATTTTAAGTCAATTGTTAAAAGTAGACTGTATGACCAATTCTTGCAAAACTGGACTAGTACTGTTGATAGCTCTTCTAAATGTCTTGTATATAGAATGTTTAAGAGTAATCATTGTTTTGAAGATTATCTTGACTTGTTACCTAGTAACCTTTGTAAAATACTTTGTAAATTTAGGACCACAAACCATTCTTTGCCAATTGAAAAAGGCAGGCATTTGAACAGTGAGAGAAACCAAAGATTATGTCAGTTATTCTTAGTACATACTAAGAATGGTATTGATGATGAATTTCACTTCTTACTTGAATGTAACCATTTTTCAATTATACGTAAAAAACTTATTGTTTCTTATTACATTCGTCACCCAAACTCTTGAATTAGATGAACTTATGAACTGTAACAATACACCTGAATTAATTAAGTTGGCATTGTTCTGTAAAATCATCTTACTGAAATTCAGATGACTCACACTCCATACTCCGATTAACTAAAGATCTGTTCATAATTACAATACCATTCCATTGTGTCTTATTACTCCATATTTTCACTGATGTTGTTTAGTAAAGTTTCTTTTTTGTGTGTTTGACATGTTTGTTCACATGCATATTATATGCCATGATGAAAATAAAACTTGAAACTTGCTACACACTTCAAGGGTCATAATCCACCCACATTGGTGAATGGATCGAGCTGGTTTTCAAAAGGAACCGAGCACTTATGAGTTTTGAACTACTGTATGTGTAATATTGAGATACAATGCCATGGTGACCATTGCTCACATGATTGAAAGTTTTAAACGATTGTTACCACTAGACAATGTTACAAATGAACCCTCCTAACTCTGGGCCTTTCCGTGCTTTTTGCGTCAAAGACATAGTCTGTCCCAAGGGGTCGGGTAATCTTTTCCTAGAGGCTTTATTTGAATGTTCAAAGTACATATGATGCTACTAAACACATATCAAAGGTCTGAGCATTGTGGCTTGAATATGATGCTACAAACACATATCAAAGGTCTGAGCCTTGTGGCTTGAGTCTAACATTCAACGTACATATGATGCTACAAACACATATCAAAGGTCTAGGCCTTGTGGTTTGAGTCTTACATTCAACGTACATATGATGCTACAAACACATATCAAAGGTCTAGGCCTTGTGGCTTGAGTCTAACATTCAACGTACATATGATGCTACAAACACATATCAAAGGTCTAGGCCTTGTGGCTTGAGTCTAACATTCAACGTACATATGATGCTACAAACACATATCAAAGGTCTAGGCCTTGTGGCTTGAGTCTAACATTCAACGTACATATGATGCTACAAACACATATCAAAGGTCTAGGCCTTGTGGCTTGAGTCTAACATTCAACGTACTTATTATGCTACAAACACATATCAAAGGTCTGAGCCTTGTGGCTTGAGTCTAACATTCAACGTACTTATTATGCTACAAACACATATCAAAGGTCTAGACCTTGTGGTTTGAGTCTAACATTCAACGTACATATGATGCTACAAACACATATCAAAGGCCTTGTGGTTTGAGACTTCCACACCACCGGAACATACCTCACAAAACACTTTTATAAATATAAGGAATTTTCTACATACTGGTGTATTTAACTTCAGTCATATCAATATGATATCATCTAAAAACAAAACATCATCTATAAGTTGAATTATTATAGTATGTCCTTGTCTTTTATTTCTATTACAGATGTTAAACAAGTATGACATAACTAACAAGGTGAACACACATATAGTTATATAAATGTATAAATATGTAAATATATATATTTATAAACAAAGAAAAGAGGTGAAAAAAGTAAAGAATATACAAGGAAAATATAAACAGTACTGTGTGTTCTTGTACAAAGTATATTAGTTTTTACTGTTTTTAAAACTTATGTGGTCTAGATAAACAATTTTACAACTGACCAATTACTAAGTTCTGTATATTTAATATTTGATTTTTCCTAAATATTCCAAGCAAGTTTTAAATTACTCTTTAACCCAATAAAGGACGGTCTTATTTTTCTCCTTTTACAGTGATATTTCATGCATACCGATGAAAGAGTGAAAAATATTAGTGATTGATAACTTGATCATTTCACTCTGACTTCAGTGAAATGATAACCCTTGCTTATTCCACTCTGTACAGACAACCCGGGACTATTTGTTTCATCTTTTATAAGATTTGCTTCCCTTGACTTTGAAAAAAATACATGTATGTCACAAGTACATGTTTGTTGTCGTTAGGCTCGTTCCACAGAGCGAGCCTTTTTATTGCGCGGGCGCATCGGCGCCCGGCGCATATATTGATGGTTTTAGAAGTGTCCCTGGTGCAATGGGCTTGCGCATGCGGCGTTTTAATTGTTTTGATCGCGCATGCGCTGTTTCTTACCGTCCGCTCGCGGATAATTCCGAAGCAGTTCGCCATTAGACTAGTTCCTGTTCGATTTTGCAATAGAAGATAAAGATTGGTAATCTTCTAATATGTGAAGCTTTGAAAATATATGGCAAATTAAAACCAGAGATTTTTTTTAAATAACTGTTTTAGAGAAAAATATCATAAATGCACGGTTGTTAAGAAAACTTCTCTTTTTTATATAAATATTTTTACATAAAAAAACAAACCACGAATGCGCAGAATGTATCTTACAATAATCTTAGAAAATCGGTGAACCAGTCTATTATCTGATTACCCGGTTATGACACGGGTCAGATGCAAGCGTCCAGTAGACTAGGGATATCGAGGTCAACACGCTGGCGGTTGGGGAAAGGTACATTATCATTTTCTTTTTTACGTAGTGAACTGAAAAACGATTGTTTTTTATAATTATCATTTTACACACAGGTTTCGTGTCTATCGATTTAAACAGTAGCACGGGTTTTTTTTCCGGTATTTCTACTTTCATTTTGGACATTTGAAGCATTTGAAGGCTTTTCCAAACTGCGTCATTAAAACCAGGGATGGTAGCCGTCCAATGAAAACCCTTCTTGCATTTCAGACATAGGCGAGTGTGCGGTCAAGGTCATAATTGCGGGAGGGTGATTCGAAGAGAAATACCGCAACAAAAAACGTCCGATGTGGACATTTACGCGTCTAACTCAATGAATCACAATGGTAGGGATGATATTTCAAGCCCCTCTTTGTAATGCATGCGCAAACTTTGCATGTCAGTCTGTATGTAACGAGATTTAGGTGATTTGTTCGTAGTCATTATACTTGTGCATCGTTTTCATTATGCACCAGTTATTATTTTAGACTAATGCATCAGTCAATTGAAACCAACCCCCCCCCCCCGGTCCGGGGATTAGCGAGGACCCTGACCATAGGTCCAGCTATTTCCCCGGCTAAAATCCCGTACTGCGTGGATGAACAGATGGTTAAATCTCGCCAAATGCCCCCCGCATCCCTGGGGTCCCAGGTTAGGCCCATTCCCCGCTATATTTAAAGCGAAGACATAACCATCCCATTCACCCGGCACTGCAGGGCCACCTGAAAGTTAAAAACATCGTCCATTTCCCCGGCTTTCCCCGGTATACCCCTGGACCTTGGGGGCCGTGGTTACAATTGACTGGTGCATTAGTTTAAAATAGTAAACATGTTGTACGGGATTCTGCCTCAATAAAATGTACATTTATATTTATCATCCTACATTCAAGTTTTCTAACGCAAGAGTTGTTATATATTGAACAGATAGGGCTTCATCTTCAAGATGACAAAAGACAGCACCAACAATAATGGGCCAGGACTTAGGAGTTCCTAGAAATGAGTATTCTTCAGCCCACAAATATCAGTGCTTCCCCGCTGCCCAAAACCAGGTTTGTTCTCTTTCTTAGTATCCTGTTAACTTTATGGTTTCCGAACAATAGCCAGCATTCATATTAAACATGAAATCCAAAACCTTCTGCATTTTGTGTTGTTATGTAACACAACTAAAGCTAGGCAAATCTTTTCGTAAGATTTTAACTGCAACTTTAAATAGCATTGCTTTTGGTATTAACATTCAACCTTTAATAAAACAAAAGCATATGGATGTTTCGATGCATTTCAATAAATAATTGAATGTATTAACAAGTATTCACAAATTCATATAATGCTTAAAATAAATTAACTCTACAGGCTTACATTATTTCACAATATAATCTTTTTGTAGACATCAATTTGATATTTATTTTGCACAAAAAAACATGACCTATAAACGAGCCTTCCTAAGAATTAATAACCTTTTTTTCTCTTTTTCTAACAAAATTGCTTAACTCAATGGCTGAATAAATGAATGAAATCATTACTTGTATATAAATACTTAATCTTAATTATTATTCTGCAATTCATGCATCAATCTTTGATTTGTATAACCTGATTCAAAATTGACATCAAATTGCAAATTACCTGTCAATTTACATTTGGAATAAAGCTTATGAAATCAAACAACTTAACCTCAGTTTAATGTTTAGAGTTATTTTATTTCTCATGTTTCATGTTATCAGGTCTTCCGTGCTACATTTACTTATCATGATATCATAACAAATTCCTCATATCTTTTTAGAGTGTGGCAACAAGAAAATGGACCTTGACAAATGTCCTCTATGTTAGAGCCAGTCCCTTACACAAGTGGCCTACTATTGCACAGCTGAGGTTGTTATCAAATGCAGCAGTAGGTATGAAATGCGGAAACTGTTCCAACTTGATCTTCAACAGTTGAGTTACTCCTCATCACAATACCTGAACTGAAAAAACAATCGGTGACGATCCTGCACTTCACTTCTACCTCACATAGCTCTTCCCTATAAACGCTAGAGGAAAGTTTGAAAATGGTAAACTTGTCATTGCAAGCGTGAAAAGACCAATTGATTCTTAACGAAACAACCTATCTAAATGCTTTAGCTGACACTACATCAAATCAACACAAGGCAATTTGTTTTTCTCGCAACCTGACCGGTATGTTGAATCTGATCAAAATTGTACACAACCACTGGTCAAGAGTGAGAATATAGGAATACAAGTTGTTTGATCAGTTACCTAAAATATTCCCGCAATTATGACCTTGACCGCACACTCGCCTATGTCTGAAATGCAAGAAGGGTTTTCATTGGACGGCTACCATCCCTGGTTTTAATGACGCAATTTGGCAAAATGTCCAAAATGAAAGTAGAAATACCGGAAAAAAACGTGCTACTGTTTAAATCGATAGACACGAAACCTGTGTGTAAAATGATAATTATAAAAAACAATCGTTTTTTTCAGTTCACTACGTAAAAAAGAAAATGATAATGTACCTTTCCCCAACCGCCAGCGTGTTGACCTCGATATCCCTAGTCTACTGGACGCTTGCATCTGACCCGTGTCATAACCGGGTAATCAGATAATAGACTGGTTCACCGATTTTCTAAGATTATTGTAAGATACATTCTGCGCATTCGTGGTTTGTTTTTTTATGTAAAAATATTTATATAAAAAAAGAGAAGTTTTCTTAACAACCGAGCATTTATGATATTTTTCTCTAAAACAGTTATTTAAAAAAAATCTCTGGTTTTAATTTGCCATATATTTTCAAAGCTTCACATATTAGAAGATTACCAATCTTTATCTTCTATTGCAAAATCGAACAGGAACTAGTCTAATGGCGAACTGCTTCGGAATTATCCGCGAGTGGACGGTAAGAAACGGCGCATGCGCGATCAAAACAATTAAAACGCCGCATGCGCAAGCCCATTGCACCAGGGACACTTCTAAAACCATCAATATATGCGCCGGGCGCCGATGCGCCCGCGCAATAAAAAGGCTCGCTCTGTGGAACGAGCCTAACGACAACAAACATGTACTTGTGACATACATGTATTTTTTTCAAAGTCAAGGGAAGCAAATCTTATAAAAGATGAAACAAATAGTCCCGGGTTGTCTGTACAGAGTGGAATAAGCAAGGGTTATCATTTCACTGAAGTCAGAGTGAAATGATCAAGTTATCAATCACTAATATTTTTCACTCTTTCATCGGTATGCATGAAATATCACTGTAAAAGGAGAAAAATAAGACCGTCCTTTATTGGGTTAAAGAGTAATTTAAAACTTGCTTGGAATATTTAGGAAAAATCAAATATTAAATATACAGAACTTAGTAATTGGTCAGTTGTAAAATTGTTTATCTAGACCACATAAGTTTTAAAAACAGTAAAAACTAATATACTTTGTACAAGAACATACAGTACTGTTTATATTTTCCTTGTATATTCTTTACTTTTTTCACCTCTTTTCTTTGTTTATAAATATATATATTTACATATTTATACATTTATATAACTATATGTGTGTTCACCTTGTTAGTTATGTCATACTTGTTTAACATCTGTAATAGAAATAAAAGACAAGGACATACTATAATAATTCAACTTATAGATGATGTTTTGTTTTTAGATGATATCATATTGATATGATTGAAGTTAAATACACCAGTAGGTAGAAAATTCCTTATATTTATAAAAGTGTTTTGTGAGGTATGTTCCGGTGGTGTAGAAGTCTCAAACCACAAGGCCTTTGATATGTGTTTGTAGCATCATATGTACGTTGAATGTTAGACTCAAACCACAAGGCCTAGACCTTTGATATGTGTTTGTAGCATCATATGTACGTTGAATGTTAGACTCAAGCCACAAGGCCTAGAGCTTTGATATGTGTTTGTAGCATCATATGTACGTTGAATGTTAGACTCAAGCCACAAGGCCTAGACCTTTGATATGTGTTTGTAGCATCAAATGTACGTTGAATGCTAGACTCAAACCACAAGGTCTAGACCTTTGATATGTGTTTGTAGCATCATATGTACGTTGAATGTTAGACTCAAGCCACAAGGCCTAGACCTTTGATATGTGTTTGTAGCATCATATGTACGTTGAATGTTAGACTCAAGCCACAAGGCCTAGACCTTTGATATGTGTTTGTAGCATCATATGTACGTTGAATGTTAGACTCAAGCCACAAGGCCTAGACCTTTGATATGTGTTTGTAGCATCATATGTACGTTGAATGTTAGACTCAAGCCACAAGGCCTAGAGCTTTGATATGTGTTTGTAGCATCATATGTACGTTGAATGTTAGACTCAAGCCACAAGGCCTAGACCTTTGATATGTGTTTGTAGCATCATATGTACGTTGAATGTTAGACTCAAGCCACAAGGCCTAGACCTTTGATATGTGTTTGTAGCATCATATGTACGTTGAATGTTAGACTCAAGCCACAAGGTCTAGACCTTTGATATGTGTTTGTAGCATCATATGTACGTTGAATGTTAGACTCAAACCACAAGGCCTAGACCTTTGATATGTGTTTGTAGCATCATATGTACGTTGAATGTTAGACTCAAGCCACAAGGCTCAGACCTTTGATATGTGTTTGTAGCATCATATTCAAGCCACAATGCTCAGACCTTTGATATGTGTTTAGTAGCATCATATGTACTTTGAACATTCAAATAAAGCCTCTAGGAAAAGATTACCCGACCCCTTGGGACAGACTATGTCTTTGACGCTACAAAGCACGGAAAGGCCCAGAGTTAGGAGGGTTCATTTGTAACATTGTCTAGTGGTAACAATAGTTTAAAACTTTCTATCATGTGAGCAATGGTCACCATGGCATTGTATCTCAATATTACACATACAGTAGTTCAAAACTCATAAGTGCTCGGTTCCTTTTGAAAACCAGCTCGATCCATTCACCAATGTGGGTGGATTATGACCCTTGAAGTGTGTAGCAAGTTTCAAGTTTTATTTTCATCATGGCATATAATATGCATGTGAACAAACATGTCAAACACACAAAAAAGAAACTTTACTAAACAACATCAGTGAAAATATGGAGTAATAAGACACAATGGAATGGTATTGTAATTATGAACAGATCTTTAGTTAATCGGAGTATGGAGTGTGAGTCATCTGAATTTCAGTAAGATGATTTTACAGAACAATGCCAACTTAATTAATTCAGGTGTATTGTTACAGTTCATAAGTTCATCTAATTCAAGAGTTTGGGTGACGAATGTAATAAGAAACAATAAGTTTTTTACGTATAATTGAAAAATGGTTACATTCAAGTAAGAAGTGAAATTCATCATCAATACCATTCTTAGTATGTACTAAGAATAACTGACATAATCTTTGGTTTCTCTCACTGTTCAAATGCCTGCCTTTTTCAATTGGCAAAGAATGGTTTGTGGTCCTAAATTTACAAAGTATTTTACAAAGGTTACTAGGTAACAAGTCAAGATAATCTTCAAAACAATGATTACTCTTAAACATTCTATATACAAGACATTTAGAAGAGCTATCAACAGTACTAGTCCAGTTTTGCAAGAATTGGTCATACAGTCTACTTTTAACAATTGACTTAAAATTAACAGGGCTAATGACTGTTTGACTTCTAAAATAATCAGACAAACCAAGTTCGTTTAAGGTATTGCTAACGAAAGATAACCTTATTCAAGTACCTCTAAGGGAGAACACTTTTACCGAAAGTTGTGTTTTAGTGCAGTATTTGTATCCCTTTCCCATTATTCACCGTTTCAGTGTATTGCCTGTTCCAAGAATTTACATGCTTTATATAAGCTACTGTCACTGAGACATATCAGAATAGTTCATCAAATAGATTTCTTACTAAATTTCCTGTCATACATGTTGAACATGCAACGTTTTCAGCTAACCCATACACAATGTTTGCCATGTGAACTTTTGCCTATTATGCACCAGTCAATCGTAACCAAGGTCCCCAGGTCCGAGGAAAATCCCCGTCCTTCGGGGGGCGGACTGCTGGTTAAATCTCCGCCAAATGCCCCCGAACCGCTGGGACCTTAGGTAAGGCCCACTCCTCGCTATTTTTGGCGCTAAGACAAAACCACCGAATTCACCCGGCACTGTTGGGCCACCTGGAAGGTTAAAACACGGCCCATTTCCCCGGATATTCACGGTATACCCCCCGGACCTGGGGCTCGTGGTTACAATTGATTGGTGCATTTTCCATACATACATGCTATCATCCATCCAGCAGGTCTCACTTTGTTGTTATATCCTACTTAATTTCTTAATCAAACACCAACAACAACCTTTATTGAATTACTACAATTTACTTTATCACGTGACGGTATCAACACAGATGCGACATATATAAATTAATTAACTACATTTCTTACTCACATGTAGTATTGTAAACCCCCTACTGGAACAATGAGAATAACTTTTATTAACGTTGAATTTTAATTATTCATAAGTTTAGATTCAAGACGTCATTCAGGAGTAAAAATTTACATATATTGAAAAAATAAAACAGCACCATATTTGCATTATTTACAGGAGTCGTTTTGTAATTGATTTAGATTTTGAAACACTAGACGGCATTATATAGCGCATATTTTTACAATCAGACATGGTTATTTTAAATAAACAAAACAGAAAGGACCTCCTACGTATTATCCAATCGACTGACATGCTAATTTATTCATGAAAACAAATATAATCAAAGCGCTGAAAGCGCTGCAAGACTGTCGGTGATGTAACTGACGCAAGCAAACACTACCGCAAAGTTCTTTCAAATGAAACGTGATCAAATGATTTTATACAAATGATGAACACTCTTTAAGGTAGATGAAGAAGGATAAATGTGATTATAATAAGCACAAATATATTGGCCCTACTTAATCATGTATCCAATGGCCTACAAGATTCTTAATTCAAATTTCCTAATTTTGAACCGCTTTAAATTAGTTAAATGCATATTCATTATATTAAAATTGCTTCAATTTATGACGTCGCTTATAACAGTTTCAGTAAGCAATTACATTCCTTCATTTCATTAGGGTCTGTTGAAGCCAATGTCTTTAAAATGCAAATACAATAAAAACTATACCCAAGATTCAAGGGACATAATAAAAATATAACTTTAAAATGATGCTCTTTCAAGCCTAAAAATGCCTCCCAGAACTTCTATCAACAGAGTCCACATATCTACAAAATTTGTGCTCGAGTTACTTTCTTTGATATAAAAGTGAAAACAAATCTGCATGGTGCTGTGGCATCATACCATGAAAAAAACTAATATCTTTAAAATTTGTTTTCTAGTTTGTTTTTATTGTAAGTGTTAATAAATCTGCATGGTGCTAAAGAAAAAAAACTAATGTATTAAATTTCAAACCTGCAGCATTAATTAGCGCCATGTTGTCAAGAATATCTGGACAATTGAATGAAATATGCATGGACCGAAATGACAGCTGGTTTTTCATTGACAAAAGATGCCTTTGAGGCAGTTTTAAGATTATGCTATTCAAAGTATGAGGGTAGTTGGTACAGTTTTCACTCATATTCAGATGATGGCTGATATTTGCTGATAAACATGTATCCTCTTAGCAGCAGGGAATAAGTAAATGACATAGTTTTAATGACCAATATTGGAGATGTGACCTTGACCTCCAAATCCAAAGGGGTCATCTGCTTGTCATCCCAAACCTAAATTTCAAGTTTGAAGGCCATGGGTGCAGACTTTGTCGAGTTGTCACACAGGCAAGCTTTTTGCGTTCAATGGTCTGTGACAAATCAATAGGGCTCACCTACTGGTCAGGCCCAACCCCAACGTCAAGTTGTTCAAGGGCCATGGGTGCAGGCTTTGTCAAGTCATTATTAGTCCAACCTTTTAGCATTCAAGGTCACTGTGACCTTGACTTTTGACCCAATGACCCCTTAAATCAATAGGATCTTCTAATAGTCAGACTTAGCCTCCATGTTGAGTTTGAGGGCCATAGGTACAGGCATTGTCAACTTATCAGTCAGATGTATGGTTTGACACCTTCCTGTTCAAGGTCACTGTGACCTTTGACCATATTACCCCTAAAATCAAAAGGGGTCATCTACTGGTTAAACCAAACTTTCATGTCAAGTTTGACAATAGGTCTAGGAATTGTAGAGTTATCACCCGGAAAAGCTTTGGTCTACTGTCAGACAGACGGACGTAGCGGCCAACATGTGCAAAGCAATATACTCCTCTTCTTTGAAAGGGGCATAATAAATTGAAATTTATTAAATATTTTTGTTTATTGTGTTAATTAACTTACACTACATACAACAAGTACCATTTTGATATTTTCGAATGCTCATTTGGGCATGTACATGGGTTTTGATCTGACTATGAACATGAAACTACATAGTGATGTTCCCTCCTATCAATTCTAAATTTAAATAACCATGAGAAAAAAGAATGTTTTCACTGCACCATGAATAAATATGTCAAACAAAATAAATGTCAAGTTATTCAACATTAATTTAACACTGTTCTTTTGATGATTTCCGTGCATTCCTGACTGCAGGTTTTTCCCATTTTCCCACACAGTTATTTCATATTGGCCTTACAAGGTCAGATCTTGAGTTGGGTCTTCATTGCTGGACACTATCTCTTTATCTCCACAGAAAACACACTGGTGCAAGTTTCACTGCAACAACTGCACAAAATGTTGTATTATATTCTAACTGAACTCTGCATCAATATTCAATTATTTTTTATTGGATTTAGGAAATGTCTTTGTTTTAAAGGGTTCATATAAATTAATGCATTTTTTTTCAATTTAATGCATTATCATGCTGGACTCTTTGACATTGATGGTTAAAACAAAGAAGGCATATGATTTGTGTACAGATTAAACATTATTAATTATAAATGTGTTCTTTAATTAATAGACAAGTGGCAACAATTTCCCCAGTTAAAAAAGCTTACATTTGTATATCTGCAGATTAATCATTTGCATTTCTTTTGCTTTGATCATTTAAGTCAAATGAGTTAGACATGATAATGCATTAAAATAAGAAATATATTTTTGGGCATCAATCTATAGTGTGTGCCTTCAATCTAGAAATAAATTTTTATTCAACAGATGCTAAATTATAAAAAAAATATATAAATCAAGATTTTGATTATGACATACCTGCATAGTTAGTGGTCTCCATAACTGCTCAGAAATGCTCCCTATGACAAACTAAGTGCTGGTGTATGGCTGGGTAATAGTGCTGCTCCAACCAATAGCGCAATTCTTTCTACAGGTGGACCAGCTCCTCAATATGGTTTCTGTCATGGCAGTGATAACAGTATGTAACATGCCCTTTTCTACTTTCCAGAGAATGAATCTTCCAGTCTAAATTACAAATTTAAGAACAAATATATACATATGCACATGTAATGTTGTTAAAAACAAACCATTTAGATGCCACAAAACTATAAGATTTTAGGTGAAAATTGAGCCAAATCAAAACATTTAGTCATTTAAAGCTGCACTCTCACAGATTAACTGTTTTTACAACTTTTGTATTTTTTGTCTAGGAATGACCTTTTTTTTTGCTAAAATATCTGCAAACCAGTGATATAAGACTACTGACAAAATATTAGATTGCAGACTTCCATATTTCAGGTCGAAAACAAAGGTTTTATGGCTTAAAGCGTTACTAACGGTTTAAGAAAAATGCATAAAACATTTTGAACTTAAATGTAAACATTTTCTGACAAATTTATTGTCAGCAATCTTATATGAATGGTTAACATGCATTTTTACATAAATTGGCCCGTTCCAAGACAAAAAATAAATAAAGTAGTCAAAACAATCAATCTGTAAGAGTGCTGCACTCTCAGTCACAGATTGAAGGTTTTGACAACTTCTTTTACTTTTTGGCTTGGAATAAGCTAATGAAAAGCAGTATGAAAACTGATGAAATAAGACTGCTGACAAAAGATAAGATCATGTTGGTTATATTTACATTTGTAACTATTGGTTTTATGGTTAAAAGCATTACTAACGCTTTACTAATAATGAGATTTTTGGCACAGATCATCATCTTTTGACCGTATTAAAATAAGAAAACAGCGTTCCAATATTTTCAGTTGTCTTTTTTGACCGAATTAATATAAGAAAGCAGCGATCCCCTTTTTCCAGTTGTCTGTTATGTCCAGTGTTCAGAAATTCGCATAAAATAATTCATTACAAGACCAAGAAATAAAAAAAGAGTTGGTAAAACACACAATCTGTGAGAGTGCAGCTTAAACATATGATATGCATTATCAGCCAAGTGCAGACCTACTCACATCCTGGCTACACAACCAGTACATTCATCAGCTTTACTGATTCAAACCAGGCACATTTATATTGGTAGACTAGCATTTTACCACTCTGTGCTGGCCAGTAAAGTTCTCATTTGAACTAGAATTCAAAATGTATATACCTTTGTTCATTTTTTTTGCCAACTCTGTTTCAACTGAACTTCCTAAATGAATGAGAAGTTTCAAAAAATAATTACAATATCTCAGTAAATACCTGCATTTATGTGTTTCGTGTGCAATCTGTCAGCTTTGGTAGGCTCAGGTTTCATTTTGTCCACCTCAATACTTGTAATCTTCTAGTCTGATGTACTGCCATCCAATTTTTAAGTCAGGTCAGGCAGCCATTTCAGCTTTGTTCCAGTTGATTGTATCAAATGATGTTAACAATACTAGCCTTGTATCCAGGCACTTCTCAATCTGAAAGTTTACAAAAGAACATGGCCTGCAATATTTAATACAACAATCATAATTGTTTACTCCTGGATGATGGGTTCTAAAGTAAACCTTTGAGAAAAGATGCTACTGGTATGGTGCTTGAACCCACGACCATGTGAACACTTGCATGGAGATCTGTCAAACTGAGCTAACTGGGTAACTGATTTTTAGGCAGCTCTACAATTGACAGGTACATTATACATTATAGAGACAATAAATCAAACACTTGAAGCACTAGTCCAAATAATAGAAACTTAACTGATCTTTTTACAAATTTTGAAATGGCATATCCTTCACATACAATTTTTTTGTTACCAAAAGTGGGTAGCTATTCCGATTGGGATTCCGGGTCAGATAATTATATATATCTAAAATATGAGTTATGTACACAAAAAATAAAAGCTGACGAATTATTATGAGTTTGATGAGTGTTTTTCTTCATTTCATACTGTCAAAACATAATGATATAAACTGTTATACATGAAGATCACCTGCAAGGCTGCGGTGCATAGATTTACATAGATGTAAAATGGTTGTGTTTAAATGCATTAAATGCTTGTTTTGTGAAAAAAATCTTTGCACTTACATGGTAATAACTGAAATACGAATATAAACCTTTAATATCTATTTCAAACATATAAAACTTATCTAACTACGATTTCAATATCTTTCAACCCCCACCCTGTTTTGCACAAACCCGATTAGACGTAAGGGATTGGAAGAATCCCATATAACACGTCTATTTTTTTAGACTATTGAAGCATATATGTTCTTTTTTGATGGTTGAGACGTTTCAGGTTAAACAACAATTAAAAATGCGAAATAATTTTAGTGAATAATCAACTCTGAATTGAAAGTAACATGAAGATGTTGTAGTGAAGGATTTGCCATATATATATATACATTTTTTTTAATCGTAAAAAGAGTCCGTCAACGTACAAATATTTAGACTAAAAGATGTAGATCAGCAAGATGTACCTTCTAGTCCAAATAATTGTACGTTGACAGATTTTTTTACGATTTTTGATACAACAAATCCTTCACGTACAAATTGTTTTGTACGAAAAGTGGGTAGTTATTCCGATCGGGATTCCGGGTTAAAGCATATTGCATCTATAACATATCATAAAAACAAGAAATATTACCAGATAATGTTATTTTATATAAATTCCGTAACCAAAAAGTAATATCAAGCAAATAATTATGAGTTTGATGGTTTTTTCTTCATTTCATTCTGTCAAAACATAACAATATATACATGAAGGGCACCTGCAAGGCTGCGGTTCACAATTTTACAACAATCGGAACATTTCGGCCATCAATTGTAACAACTCGCCATCTTCGGTAAGCTTCGAGATAGTCAATCCCTGTTGGATACTGGCTGAGGTGTTCAGATTGTTCGGCCAAGGCCGAGTTGTTACGATTGTATTATCTCGAAGCTTGTCGGAGGTGGCCGAATTATTACGATTGGGTCAAGTTGTTCCACTTGGCATAATTGTTGTCTGTGTCAGTCAACTTTCCTTTTAATGAAAAGGTGAATAATGTGTTTTAATGCATTAAATGTTTGTTTTTTTGCAAAATAGCTTTGCACTTCCATGTTAAAATATGAATATAAATCTTTACTTTATTATCCATTTCAACCGTAAAATACTTCACTTAATACAATTTCAATATTTTTCAAACACCCCCGCTTTTTGCACAAAACCGTTTAGACGTTAGGGATTGGAAGAATCCCGTATAACACGTCTATTATTTCAGATTAATGTACATGTACCTTCGTGTCCGAAATCGATCACTTCCTGGCAGCTCATTTCTGGATTGTCTCCATCTAAATTTAACATTTTTAGACGCATACATTGATGCCATTTTTGCTTCGATTGATGTTAAAGCAATAGCACTAAATACAGGTCGGTTATTTTGTAGAAGAACGTGTTCGAAGTAACATTCAATTTCATTTCCACATAATCGCCGCCATATTGTGTATGACTTTAAAAACTACACCCAAAATAACAATAGGCATAACGTTGACACACTGTGATAGGTATAATCCAAATAATTTACTCAAGCAAATACAATAGTTCGATTGCTGCTGAAAAAAATCATTTGAAACATAAAAGCTATTTCACAAACTATTACATGACATGAACTCTTTAACCGCGTATGATTTATTTCTTAATAGCTTTCATTCATAAAATAAGTTCTTTGCCGGGGTTTGCCGGGTCAGTCTTGAATGCCGGGATATGTGTGATGTCACACGGGGTGCAACATGTGGTGTAGCTTACTATTGGATGTAGGGTAAAATGACTTCGTATGTAAATGCTATACTTTCATTATTTTTCATTATTTTGTTCAATAAAACTTACCAAATTGCAACGGTACAACTATACTAAGAGTAACACGCAATGTTTGTCATAAAAAAGGCAATAACGCGTTAAATACACATAAGCAGGTACTTGACGCCCCACATTCACGTAAGTAGTTCTGTTGCTACGCAGGTGGTGTGTATTCATATATTCATGTTCAATATGTCGTGTCAGGCGACTAGTCGCGTTTCTGAAATACCGCTCTCTAAACTACATACTGAAAACCATTTATTTCGCCTCAATGATGTGTAAAAAGTTAATCGTGACAAAATAAGCACGAGGACAAGGGCTTACTATCAATATTTAATTAATGAGATTTGTGGGACACAGTGACTTGTCAGTTTAGGAGGTAAGAGTGCAGCTTTAACCACTCCTAGACATGTTTTTAAGCCTGTCCGAGGTGTTTCCTGGGAATGGGGCACACATCGCAAGGTCTGGCACTACGGTGATCCCAGAAGTGCCATTAGCAGAGTGGGATACGGCCGAATTGCACAAGGTGTTTAGTTTATTCTGTTTATCCTCCATATCTGGAGAGAAGTATAGCTTATACACGTATACGAAATATACAATGCAATACAAAGTGTAGGCATAGAAAAATAACAACAAAAACAAACAAACACACAGACGTTATGGACACATATAAAGCATAAGGTTATTTACAGTATACACAAACAATACATTGACTCTGACATTCGACAGGAACAGACGCGTATCGTCTGTTTGGGTTAAGTATGTTTATCATTGTGTTGTGGTTACAATGGCAAATATTGTCAATCTAAATTCCTTGCAAAATTTGACACATTACAAACGCATCAAGTGGTCGTGGGTTCGAACTAAATCCACTCGCTTACATAGGGTGTATCTGGTGTCACTATGTTGTGAATGACGCAAGTATGACAAAAAAGGTAAGTTAATGTTTATGAAATATAGCGCGGATCTAGGATTCCACATAAGAGGAGGGGGTGTAACTAAGTGGCGTAACCTTTTAAAATGTGCTTCTACCTAAGAACAGAAATTAATTTTGGTTTGTAGTGTTGGTATGGGGATGGGGTTACTCCCGTTAAAAAATCCAGCGATTTCTAGACCGAAATTGTTTATTTTAGACATATTTCATTAATTTTAATCTCCTTTATTTCAATAAAAAGTAAACTTGGACGATTTTAGGAGCTTTGGGCGCCGTGTGCGCCCCTCCCTCAGGATCTGCTAGTGAGATCCTTAATGTGTGTTAACTTGTTTAAACTCATAGAGATCACTATTAAAACTAAAACATATAGGGGTGCGCCGTTCGCCCATACTTCCTAGGGGAGATCACTGCGTGAAAGATTGCCAAAAAAAGGTTTGGAGACTTAGTAATGTTTGACCTTTAAATCAGAAAAATATAGTTACTACCCCTTGTTGCACATAGTTCATTCTTCGTGCTGTATCACGTGATAACTGGAAGTCAACTTTTTGAAAAGCATCATGGCTATGAAGAATTTGACCAATTTTCCCTCCATTACCAATATCGCATGAAATTACAAATTATACGGTAGGTTTCGTTTTTTGGTGCTTCCGTCGGTCCGAAATGTTATTATATAAAGGTGATGACACACACAGCTAAAGAAACAGAAGTGTGTTTTCTCCCCAAAATTACGTTGTTGTTTACACTTCATGTACGTTAAAGGTCATGAACTACTGTTTTTTTAAATGTTGGAAAATTGTAATGTAATTTTGCATATGGGTGCTTTTCAAAATAATGAGGCAAAAGTGTGACATAGGGGTTGAAAATTCAAACCCAGTATTCATGACGAACATTCAATTGTTTTATAACTTTTTACTAATGTAACGGTGTGGCAATAACAATTTGAAAACAAATAGCAATCTTAAAGAATTGCGTATTTTGAGTATTATATCAGTCGATACAAGTTGTACGGTACTGTATTATGCAGCGACTAATCCCTTAGCAAATTTCAACTTCGCCGTTTTTAGCTCACCAGAGAACGAAGTGCTCAAGGTGAACTATTGTGATCAGCGTCCGTCCGTCAGTCCGTTCGTCCGTCAGCCAGTCAGTCAGTCAGTCCGTCAATAATTGCTTAAAAAACTTCTCCTCTGAAACTACCTGGCCAAATTCAATGAAAATTCACAGGAAGCTTCCTTGGGTGACCATCTACAAAAATACAACAAGGTATCACGTTTGATCAACAACAACAAAATGGCCGACTTCCTGTTATGCTTTAAAAAAACATCTCCTCTGAAACAACCACTCCAAATTCAATGAAACTTTACAGGAAGCTTCCTTGGGTGACCATCTATAACAAAACAACAAGGAGTCATGATTGATCAACAACAACAACAACAACAACAACAGCAACAACAACAAAATGGCTGACTTCCTGTTATGCTTTAAAAACATCTTCTCTTAAACTACCTGTCTAAATTCAATGAACTTTACAGGAAGCTTCCTTGGGTGACCCTCTACAAAAATTCAACAAGGGGTCATGATTGATCAACAACAACAACCACAACAGCAACAACAACAAAATGGCCAACTTCCTATTTTGCTTTAAAAAGCATCTCCTCTAAAACTACCGGTCCAAATTCAATTAAACTTTAAAGAAAGCTTCCTTGGGTGACCCTCTACAAAAATACAACAAGGGGTCATTATTGATCAACAACAACAACAACAACAACAACAACAAAGTGGCCAAAATGTTAAAATCTGAAAGTTATGTGAAGTTTACTCTTGAAGCAAGGGCAGCAAGTCTTGCTATATGGTCTCCCTTTTTGTTGGAGATTCCACTACTTTCTATTTTTAGTAACAAGGGAATAGATCTTAAATTTTATTAAGTCTTCAACATAGTCACTTCTTAGGTAATAATTGTTCTTTTTTAGGTTCATAGATTCAGATAATTATTATACACTTTATTCTTTAGAAGAAATTTCATTTTTACTTAATGATAAATTTAATAATCAGACTTTTCCATTAAACATGTATATTATTGTAAACTTCATGTAAATTATTTTAAGCTACAATCTTATCTTCTGTGTGGAAAGTGAATAAGCCTCCCCTTTGGAAAGTCGTTCGCCACACAGGGATTTCTTAGGTGATGTTGACCTAGATGAAAGAAGCAATGATATATCTAAAATGGCTGAAGCGGAGGGCTAGCGATAGGCCGATACACACCACGTGACCACTGGTCACGGCTATGACCACTGATGAGCAACGCACACACTTCCTGACCACTGGTCACGGCGTGGAACGCTGATAAGCCACGCTTAAGATGTAAAAGGTTCAGAACTAGCTAGGGGTGATTCAGTTCAACCCGCAGATCCATAAAATATTTTATGTCGGCATAAAATTATATTTATGTATTGCTACTAAACAAGTTCAACTAAATGGGAGACGTGAATAATAAACCACAGTGAGTGAAAAGGACATTTATTCAATGTCAAAATTAAATCATAAATAAGAGTTTGACATCCTCGTAACATAGTATTCACGAATAGCATATTGGGCGTCCAAACAACCACCATAAGTGTAACAACACGACGCCCAAAGAGAGGAACTTGGCATGGCAATGCGTTGTAGATGCTGTTAAGGATGATTTGCTTATGACAATGGGAACCTTACCGGTGTGAATTCAATTCTATCATTTTACGAAAAAAACAAGTGTTCCTATATAACGTGAAAAATACAACAACGTAATTGAAATAAAACTCAAACAAAACAACAATTAAACAACATACTTGTTACAAAGGCTACGGCATAGGCGCGTTAGATAACATAACAACACTATACATATATGTACAAGTTACAAGCATAAACACGTGAATACAACCATGAATGTAATAAACAATTGCAAGTAAAATTGAGCGAAATATCATACACAACATAACGGAAATAGGACCTCCGCTTCATAACGGTAGGTAACACTATTAATAAACATATTGAAATATGACCTCAGCTTCGTAACGGTAGGAAAACTTAATAAACATATTGAAATATGACCTCCGCTTCGTAACGGTAGGAAAACTTAATAAACATATTGAAATATGACCTCCGCTTCGTAACGGTAGGAAAACTTAATAAACATATTGAAATATGACCTCCGCTTCGTAACGGTAGGAAAACTTAATAAACATATTGAAATATGACCTCAGCTTCGTAACGGTAGGAAAACTTAATAAACATATTGAAATATGACCTCAGCTTCGTAACGGTAGGAAAACTTAATAAACATATTGAAATATGACCTCCGCTTCGTCACGGTAGGCAGCACTGTTAATAAACATATTGAAATATGACCTCCGCTTCGTAACGGTAGGCAGCACTGTTAATAAACATATTGAAATATGACCTCAGCTTCGTAACGGTAGGAAAACTTAATAAACATATTGAAATATGACCTCCGCTTCGTCACGGTAGGCAGCACTGTTAATAAACATATTGAAATATGACCTCCGCTTCGTAACGGTAGGCAGCACTGTTAATAAACATGCTGATATATGACCTCCGCTTCGTAACGGTAGGCAGCACTGTAAATAAACATATTGAAATATGACCTCCGCTTCGTCACGGTAGGTAACACTTTATAAACATATCATAACGGTAGGTAACAGTGTAAATAAACATATTGAAATAGGACCTCCGCTTCGTCACGGTAGGTAACACTTTATAAACATATTGAAATAGGATCTCCGGTTCATAACGGTAGGAAACACTGTTAATAAACATATTAAAATATGACCTCCGCTTCATAACGGTAGGTAACACTGTTAATAAGCATATTAAAATATAACCTTATATGCACAGTGCTCTGTTCAGAATTTTAAAAGGAGAGAGTGCTAAGTCAGAACGGGAAATAGCTAATGTTCAACTGATAATGTGTATGTGTTGTTACTATTTTCAGTACTAATATTTTGCTATAAATACCTATGCGGTTTTGTTAAGTGTCAAAATCATGTATGTTCATTATTTTATTTCTTTCTTCTGAAAATTGACTTGACAATACATGGATTTTTGGTACAATTTACTGCTTCCTAATGGATGTTTCCCCTTGCGAAAAAGTGTTCATTTTTTCCAAAATGTTATGACATTTTCAAAATAATTAAATACGGATCCCGTGAATGAATGAATTTCTTTAAGGGAATAAAAAAAATCAAGCTTTTTTAAGGCATAATGTTTGCATAAAAGGTAAAAACAAGTGTATTAGCTATTTTAGCATGACTTTGTATTTTTCCAAAAGTGAAATGAAATCCCAGTTTAAAAGGAACAGGCTGTAAAGATAATTCGAAAAAAAAAACACTGCAACATGACAAATAAATATCAAATATAGTGAAAACTGTTGTTTTTAAATTTAGTAATCATCAAAAGACAGCCCTGTCAACCTAAAGGGCATGGTGAGGTGTGATAAAAAGGCGGGGGTGGGGGGGCAAAAAGGACAGCAGGGCTCTCCCCCTGCTATTAAAGCCCAGCTGGAGAACTGTATACATGACCCCGATACATACATGCACTGTATTGAGCAACACATGATGGTATATGATTCAACGATGAAGCCTGCGAAATGATTTCGACAAAAAATCTATAAGCATTGCGGTTACTATAGATTTGTCTAAGGTTACCCTTTTCAATATATCAGGATTTGGCCATATACTCTCATCTTGTAAGAAAACAAAGTAAGCATTGTCAAAATGCCATTAACACGGATGAGTTTGAGTTAGTGTAGAATCTTGAATCCACATTTGAAGCACTTTGAAGCTGAATTCTGGCGTAAACTGGCAAATATTGATTCTAGGCGTTTTCTCCCATCAAGAGTGTTTTGGCATAGATAATTGTGTGTAGCCCATGTCCAACTCGGGAGTTTGATGGCTGTCCATCTGCGAAAAGTCTACACCAAACCTGAAATAATAAATTGAAATATGACTTATACATGTTTTTTATTTAAATATGACTTGGCCTAGAATAGCGGTTGACTGGCTGTTTGAAAAACACTCATTGGTTAATCAATTAAGCCTAATTAAAGATAAGTGAGGAGCAGTACCCGGCATTTGCTATGTACTATCCTATTGTTTTAGCGAGGATTTGAAAAGGCCAGAGTGCTGCAGAAATGGGTGCTACTTCAGGGTAAGACGGAGGTGAGTGGGACTATTAGGAACTTGAACATTATGCATTTGGCAGAAAATGTTTAAATTTGTGTTTTATTGAAGTAATATAAGATTTTAACTGCAAGATATGAAAAGTGTGTGTGTATTTATAATCGTATTATAAGTTTTAGACAATACAAACAAAACGTATGAAAATCTTGAGCATTTAATTCTATTCAGGCAAAAATACCCACGCTGGTCTTCATGAGGACAGAAGAGTGCCACTTCAAAAAGACAGGTGCAGCTCTCTTCCATGTATTCACTCAAGCTTAAACCCAATTCCCAATTAATGCTGTGTCATTCAGAATGGAATGTTTTCCAGATATAAGCATAAATTCATAGTAAGAAATAGATGATTATAATGTATTTGATGAACATTTTACAATGCAAAGGAATAGATAACATGATGGCCGATTTCAAACACAATTCTGCCGATTCCTTGTTGAAATATAAAATGCAGCATTTGTTCCTCAATTTAAACTTATGGTCCTATTTTGATTTTCCCCTGAGGAACCTCGCCGAACCAATAAATCTAGTCAGGAATGTATTCCCTTGACAAACGAAATCCTCATTAAAAGTCAAGGTCAATTTTGAATTTAGGAAGGGACATCGATGTTGCATGTATACCATTTTTTCAATAAAGCGATTAAATTAAGTATTATTCATGGAGTTTGTTGCACAGAAATTGGTACAATTCAGACAATGCATGTATTTGGGGAAAACCGATGGCTAGAAATAAATATTCAAATCGGTCACCATGCAAACACAGTCAATCTCAAGTAACCATGTCGCATGGGAAAAATTGTGGATTTTATCATATGTTTATATTTTTCAAACACCGATCACAAATTCGATGTTATTCTTATGACATTTTTTTCTTGGCAAAATTACACATTTTACAAAATAAGACCTACCATTGTCATAAAAAATCAATGAAAGGAGAAAACAAAGTAAAACAAAAAGAGATCGTATTTTCTATAAGAATTACACAGGTCCGATGAACTCTACAGTTCTCTCTGGGGATTTTATTATCCATCGTTTGCATATATCCTTTCTTGTACAAAAATATAATAAAAATAGTTACGATCTCTTACCAAATCCTGAACAGGTGGACTACATTATAAATCTTCCTAGATATCACTCAACCGCTCCTGTTTGTTGTTGTTTTATCGAATTTTTGGCTTGTTGTCGCCGATGATCTCCTTGTACTTCGACGAATTCATTCGCCGCTATCATTTCATGGTACTACTTCTCATTGTACGTTCACTCTTGCTACTAATTCTCTTTTGTAAACGTTACTTAATGTGGAAAGCTACTTGAGTTTGTTAGTCGGCGCCCAGAAGGGCGCCGACTATATTTGATATTACTTTAGAAATATTCCAACTTAGGGACTAGTTCATAAATTGCAGTACAATGCTTTCAATAGTTTCCTCTTTGCATGATAAAATATGAAGTTTAGTTTGTTTTATAAAACTTTACACTTTAATTGATAATGAAACCTTAAATAATAATAGCCCTGCTTATCATTATGAAATTTTTATTTTAAATACCAACTCAATCATAACAACTCGGCCATCTCCGAGATAGATACTGGCCGAGGTGTTCCGATTGATATCAAATAGATGAAGGTTACACGCTACTATTAAAATATCCTTTATGTTTGTAAACCTCCTACGCAGTAATCTCCCTTGGTGACAGCAAAAATGCCGAGTTTTGAAAAATTAACCTTGAGCTTAA
The DNA here is from genome assembly GCF_026914265.1 of Mya arenaria. NCBI lineage: Eukaryota > Metazoa > Mollusca > Bivalvia > Myida > Myidae > Mya > Mya arenaria. The sequence goes on along the minus strand of NC_069123.1, from coordinate 21,297,277 downwards.
TTGTTTGTTTTGAAAATGTCATTCGAAAGAATGAAATCCAGATATTCCCCTTTGATGCATAGTATTTTTATCCCCGTTCCATATACTCAACATGCCGGTACAAATAAAAGGTGAATTTCATGCTATTGAAATCTATGTATTAGACCATTGCCTTTTTTTTAATCCGAAGAAACGAATGTATATTTTTGTTATAATTTAGTTTAAACCAAAGGATTAGCTTGGGGGAAAAACCAGAATATCTACAATTCCGGGCTTAAACTATTGTAACAATATTATTAACCATAATGTCATTCGAGCATATGTACACCCAACATAAAACAAAATATTATCATTGAAATAATAACCATTTTTGGTTATCTGCATGCTAGTTTTTCTTTTAATTTCATTGCGCCGACTTGATGCTATGCATCAACTTTTTTCTTGTTTTCTTTGTTGTTGTTTTTATTACATCCTCAAATCAATCAAATCAAAATCTTTATTTCCTCCTAAAAGGAGATATGCATACATATGTACAATTATATATATCTAATTTCTAAAGCATTTCAAAGAAACATATCAGCAATGTGTAATTACAAATAAGTAATATTAATAATAACTATTACAAATAACGTGTGACCATACATTATCCCAATTAGTGGGCATCGTCATCATACAGCAATACAATATATTCGTAACAATTTACACACATGACAGACAGTCACTAATAAATTGGAACGATATCAGGAGAAAGTATTATTGTCATTATTGTCAAGCAGTGGCGCTAAAGGTGCACCCATCAGTTTCATAGTAAACATGGATTCGTCCAATTGAAGTATTTCTTATACAAACTCAATGCCGAAACATGAAATAGCGCACACATATTTAGTTCGCAATTCAATTGTTGCTGCACATTCGCTGACTAGGTGAACAATTTTGTCCGTGGTTTGGACATTACAGATTTGACAAAGTGTTAGAGAGTCAAGTCGACAGCTGCGACACCATTGTTTTGCAACCTCGTGCATAATGTTTCTCTGAGCAGCACGACAACACGTCCTGTACACAATTGACGGAGCGATAGTTGGTTGTAAAATTCTGAAGCGAGCAAAGTCAGAGTCTGTCATAATTCTGTATCTCCACATTTCAGTCTCGTATCTATACACTAATTGCTTGACAGTTCTTTTCCATACATACTTACTCGGCAATGTTGTCGGATCTACTAAAACATTGTTAATAACAGAATGAAGATCGTATTTACAGAGTGTGTTACAAATATCTGGAATAAAACCATACTTTATGGAAGTGTTACAAGATATGAATGACAAATATCTGCGTATAAAAATATTTCGACATGTACTTTTACAATCAAGGCTTAATATCTTGTGTAAAAACACAAGTTTCCTAATAATCACATCGCAGGTAAGCTTTTGCAGTCCAACCATTGCTTCACACATATCTGATCTTGTCGAAATATGAAAACCCTGTATTTTTTTTTAACAATGAAATGCTGAAATTTGTCAATAGTATACATGTTATGCGCAGTAAGGTTACACCATAATTCGCAACCATAAAGAGCTATAGGCTTGATTATTTTCTTGTAAAGATCGGCGCTTACCAAAGGGTTCACTCCGAAAGGGTGGACACCCTGTGCAGCCATAGAAAAAAATGCATTTTTAGCCTTTTGCAGTCTTTCCTGAATTCTTAACGAAAACTTTAAATTCGAATCCTGTCTAATTCCTAAGTGGTTAACATTGTCTGCTTGATCTATACATATATCTCCATAAAGGATTCCTACAACTGGTATCGTCCTTTTACTTGTAAAGGCCACAACGCTTGATTTGGCTACGCTTATATCCATTTTCCAGTCTTTGCAATAAAAGTACACAATGTCTATTAACTTCTGGAGGTAAAGGGGGGTAACTGCAATCAGTGCTATATCGTCTGCGAATGATGGGTTACCTGCCTTGACTGACATGACACTGCTTCCGTAGTTACTGTTCTCGAGTGTGACGAGTAGTTCATTGATGTATACTAAATAGAAAAAAGTTGACAAAACTCCTCCCTGCCGAACTGAGCGTTTAACGTTAATGGCCTTTGATGTACTCCCGTTTGTGCGAACTACGCATTTAAGACTGCTGTATGATTGTATTATTAAGCGCAAGAGTTTTCCACATATTCCCAACTGTCCAAGTTTGTAAAATAGACCACCGTGCCACACCGAATCGAACGCAGCTTTCTGGTCGAGACAAGCGGTGTATGCATTACTGCCACTCTCAATCTGTGTATAAACTGTTTCCTGGAGGTTGAATGCAGTTGTAATGCAGCTAAGTCCTTTCTGGAAGCCTTGTTGCTGTGCCGACGGGAATGGTAAATTAGAGGTGGTCACATGGTTGTTAATTCTTGTCAGCAGTATCCGTTCAAATATTTTACAGGTACACGGAAGTAACGAGACAGGTCTATAGCTGTTAGGATCGCTTTTAGTTTTACCCTTTCCTTTGTATATGGGAATAATTATGCTAGATTTCCATATATCTGGGACTTTCTCGTTACGTAACACAGAGTTAAAAAGCTTGATAAGCGCATCTCGAATAATCACGCCACCATGTATAATGTGTTCGTTGAGAACATTGTCTATTCCTGGCGATTTCTGTTTCTTAAGAGTATGTATAACGTGGTCTATTTCCTTGATTTCAATGTTTGCTAACAAGTTTGGGTTGTTTAAATTATCATTTGCGGCAAATATATTTACGCAGTTTAGTGTTTCAATATCGTTTGATGAAAGCGGGTATTCCTGATCAAATACACTTTTGAAGTAATCCTGGAAGCCGTCTACCACTTTATCGTCACTGTACTTGGTGCCATCAATAATTAAATCACTGCAAATATCAGGACGCTTCCCACTTTTACGCTTTAGTGTTTTCCAAAATAACTTGTAGTCAAGTTCAGCGGTTTTGTTAAGCTCATCAAAGTAATTATTTTCGCTCTCATCTTGCTTTTTCCTTTGTATGTTTCGAAAGTTTGCTTTGGCCTGTTTGTACTGTCGGTATGACACATGGTCATTCCCCCTTGGGCGCCCTGCCGCCATCCACATTCTACGCAGGCGCCTCGCGATGGTATGTGCGACCTTAACCTCCTTGCACCAGTAGGGTTTAGCCCTCTTGTTAAACTTACTGACCGGCAAACGACGCGCAGCACTGTGAAGCGCTTCTGTGATCAGAGTGTTCAAAAAGTTCGGGTCGCATTTTTCACTTGCTGTTTCTAAAACACATTTAAGTTCACATTGTATAGAGTTTTGATAATTTCCAAACTGCTCGCTAGTACACTTGTGCCATGCAATGCATGGCCCCCTAATGTTTAATGTCTGCGTTTTAGGTTTAGCATGAAATGTCATGATAAGCGGAAGATGGTCTGACGTAAATATCTCTTCACTTCCAATTATCTTGAATGATTCTATATGATCTCTGAATGTTGGCTCGATGAATATATAATCCAATATAGATCTAGTTGGTACAAATGTATGAGAATTTTTCGGATTACAGGACAGTAAATTGTTTTTCCGGATGAAATGTGTGAGCTTTCGTGATTTCTGACTCCCTTTACCACCATCCTGAAGAAACTGGCCGTTGAAGTCCCCTGCGGCTATAACGCTCCCCATTTTGCCGTAGTGGCATATGAATGATTCTAAATCACTTAATACTGATTGGTAAAAATCTAAGTCGTTACACGCTGGTAGGTACGCACAGAATATATATAGAGGCGATGTGTTTAAACACTTAACTTCTATACCTATGATCCTATCACTAGAAATATTCTCAATCAACTCTATACAGTTAGCTAATGATTTTTTGTACATAATTGCTACGCCCGATTTGCCACACGTAATCGATCCATATTGGTCTGAACTGTTATCGATAGTAACAAATGAGCTATAGTCTTGATGTATGGACTCGAAAAAGGTCGCAGACCGTTGTAACGATTCAGATGCTCTTTCCATCTTCCTTCTAGAGCATTGACGTATGTAGTGGTCCACTGTTTCTTGAACCTGACAAGTGTCACAGTTTCGGTCGTTACTGTTTGTAATCATCGGCGACAAAAAGCCCAATGGTTTTTGAAATGGCTGTGTTCACTCTGAAGCTGGTTAATATTACTAAAAGTATTCCTGTTTCTGTCTCCTATGCATTTCCTCCGTCCTGGTATTGAAAAGATGTCCTGTAGTTTTTCTGCTCTTTCTGAGTGTGTATACTGACTTTCCCATTGTGCTTGGATGTTTCTTTCATTTGCCTTATAACATCTCAGGAGTCCCTTTTCTCTTGAAATGCTTTTTCTTCTGTATGTTTGGCTTCTCTGGCAGCTTCCTTGGCCAGGCGGTCTGCTACGTTACCAACAACATTATTGTGATCTGGTACCCAGTGTATGGTAATTTTGTTTTCTCTTTCTTCTAGAGTAGCAACTGCAGTTTTTATGTTGAGTATTGTTTCGATTTTGGTCTTTGAAATTTCTTTTGAAAAAGCTGACCTTTAAGCTGATTGAGTGTCGGTGAAGATATGGATGTTTTTTCTTTCTACAGTGGTCAGTTCACTGGCAAAAGTAAGGGCTGTCTCCAACTATCTCCCCGGCACAGTTAATGCTCAACTCTGAGACATGTATCTTGATCTGTATTGGTGCTGAATTGTAGCCATCCATATATATCTGCACCTGCTCTGTAGGTCTTTGATTGCCTAGTGTCGACCCAACAGTAAACATCAGCATGTCGTCTTTAAATTCTTCAAGTATTTTTTTTATGTTTACTACTTGGTTTTCCTTTCTCTGTGAATTCTTCCAATATGATTTTTTCCTTTGTTCGACATAACCCGATGAAGGATTCGCTATACTCAAATACCTTTTCAATGTCGATGAACTCGATCTGGCCCTTGAATTCCCCGCACCTACTCATGAGCATGGATAAACATGCTTTTCTCTCTTGGTTCCTTTGTTGTTCAACCATCTGTTAAAGTCCCCTGCGGCTATAACGCTCCCATTTTGCCGTAGTGGCATATGAATGATTCTAAATCACTTAATACTGATTGGTAAAAATCTAAGTCGTTACACGCTGGTAGGTACGCACAGAATATATATAGAGGCGATGTGTTTAAACACTTAACTTCTATACCTATGATCCTATCACTAGAAATATTCTCAATCAACTCTATACAGTTAGCTAATGATTTTTTGTACATAATTGCTACGCCCGATTTGCCACACGTAATCGATCCATATTGGTCTGAACTGTTATCGATAGTAACAAATGTGCTATAGTCTTGATGTATGGACTCGAAAAAGGTCGCAGACCGTTGTAACGATTCAGATGCTCTTTCCATCTTCCTTCTAGAGCATTGACGTATGTAGTGGTCCACTGTTTCTTGAACCTGACAAGTGTCACAGTTTCGGTCGTTACTGTTTGTAATCATCGGCGACAAAAAGCCCAATGGTTTTTGAAATGGCTGTGTCCACTCTGAAGCTGGTTAATATTACTAAAAGTATTCCTGTTTCTGTCTCCTATGCATTTCCTCCGTCCTGGTATTGAAAAGATGTCCTGTAGTTTTTCTGCTCTTTCTGAGTGTGTATACTGACTTTCCCATTGTGCTTGGATGTTTCTTTCATTTGCCTTATAACATCTCAGGAGTCCCTTTTTGTCTTGAAATGCTTTTTCTTCTGTATGTTTGGCTTCTCTGGCAGCTTCCTTGGCCAGGCGGTCTGCTACGTTACCAACAACATTATTGTGATCTGGTACCCAGTGTATGGTAATTTTGTTTTCTCTTTCTTCTAGAGTAGCAACTGCAGTTTTTATGTTGAGTATTGTTTCGATTTTGGTCTTTGAAATTTCTTTTGAAAAAGCTGACCTTTAAGCTGATTGAGTGTCGGTGAAGATATGGATGTTTTTTCTTTCTACAGTGGTCAGTTCACTGGCAAAAGTAAGGGCTGTCTCCAACTATCTCCCCGGCACAGTTAATGCTCAACTCTGAGACATGTATCTTGATCTGTATTGGTGCTGAATTGTAGCCATCCATATATATCTGCACCTGCTCTGTAGGTCTTTGATTGCCTAGTGTCGACCCAACAGTAAACATCAGCATGTCGTCTTTAAATTCTTCAAGTATTTTTTTTATGTTTACTACTTGGTTTTCCTTTCTCTGTGAATTCTTCCAATATGATTTTTTCCTTTGTTCGACATAACCCGATGAAGGATTCGCTATACTCAAATACCTTTTCAATGTCGATGAACTCGATCTGGCCCTTGAATTCCCCGCACCTACTCATGAGCATGGATAAACATGCTTTTCTCTCTTGGTTCCTTTGTTGTTCAACCATCTGTTAAAGTCCCCCTATAGTGGATCATAGTGGTCCCTTCTCTGCTATCCGAACTGCTTCCTCTGCCGGTTTTCTTTAAATGTTGATGTTTTGAGGTAGAGTGTTTGTCAGGATTTCAAGTTTCTCTTTACTAGTTGAATGGATGCATCACTTTCCTTCAACATAGCCCCTCTCTAGACCCCTTCTTATGGCTTTAATTTCATTTCTGGTAAAGTTGCAAGTACCTGAGCAGCAAAATCCATAACTGGGAGGACTAGTGACCTTTATAACTTCATGTAAGTTGCCTGGCTGCATCCTTAGTTGCCTTCCAAGAATCTATTCAGCGACCTGGGTGCTTTAAAACCAAATGCAGCTCTTTCTTTTACATGCTTTTCAAAACTCATTGCATCATCTATTGTAATACAAAAAAATATTTTCCTTTACAGTTTCATTTTCATGACTGCCTGTCACTAATTTCTCGGTGAGGTTAGATGTATTACCAATCACTAGGGCTCGTTTTTTCTCTGGCACCAGTTGGTAATACTCTCTCTTTGTGTTTTCATTCGTTTTTTAACCGCTTCATTTGCACTCTCTTGTTATTATCTTTTTTGTTCGGTTTCGAAAGCATAAGATTAGACTGGATTACGCTTAAAGCCTTCATGTAGAGCTGCATTTTGCAAGCATTTTTGGAACAGATACAGTAAACCTTGCTTCATGATATCTCCGCCTATTTAAGCATGATGCCAACAACTTTCTCTTCAGGACTTGGTGCACGTTGTATGTTTATTTCCTTTAAAACTGAGTCAACCTCTTCCCATGTTATGTATTTTTGTTCAAATCTGTCATGGGCTACATTTGCTAGGACAGCTTTTTCTCTTCCATCTATCATTTTTATTTCCTTTTCTACCTCAGCAAACCATTGTGGTAAGTTTTCTTTAAAATCTTTGGTTCCACTATCATATCTCTGTTTCGTCTCAATGAAATGTCTTCATCTGACACTGCAAGAGTATTGTCATGCCTTAGTATTGGTTGCACAGCTGCTCTGTCATTATCTTTCCTTACTCTATTTTTATTTCCCAAAACATTTATGGTTGTTTTGGGTTTAATTGGTTAGCAAGGTCCTTTATGTATTTTCTCGGAGCCTGTTCAACTGTTTCTTTAAATGTGTTCCTTGCATTCATCACCTCTTGCTCGTTAGCCGGATAAGCTCTTTTTTATATTTTATTTTTGCCTTTTTGTTACTCATACCAGCTTCTGTTGGTCACGGCACCAGTATCCTTTGCTGTATGGGCATACCACTTTTGTTTTTATTGTTTTGTCAGTACTCTTCAAAACAGGTTCAATTAATGATTCATAATCGCCATCTGAGCTAGTGTTTGGTAGTCCATGATTGTATGTCTTCATCACATATTTTTCATATTCAGACCAGTTTGTATATTTAAAGTCTCATTTTTAACTGGTTTCCAGATTTCTTTACCATTGAATTCAAATGAGATAAGGTTATCGTCTGAGTTCAGGTAAACTTCTTCTTGCACTTTCCAATTTGAAATTTTATTTTGAACAGAAGCTGTGGTGATACGATAGACAAGTCAATGATGTTGTCTTTTCTTGTTGACACGTGGTTGTATAGCACTACTAAACTTTTTCTTTGTAAAAAATCATGTAGAGTCATTCCTGAGCTGTTATTGGTTTTGTGATGCCAGTATTGGTGAGCATTGAAGTCACATAGCAATATAAGCGGTTTTCCAGATTTGTCAATTTCATTAATGATTTTGAACAGTTTGTGAATCATTTCAGTCTTTTCTGATGTAATGTATATGGATCCGACAATAAATGAAGACTTTTTTGTGTATAATTCAGCCCAAACTGCCTCAACTTCACATGATCTCAAATCTTTTCTCTCAGATAGTTTTGGTTACTTTTGACTTTTTTCTATCATAAGACTGAATTCACCTCCTTAGTTATTCTTCTTTCAAAAGTTATCCAGTGCCACTTCCTTTTTACTGATTCTTTAATGTTGTTTCCTAGGTGTAACATTTCTGGCAGGTCTAATATTTGTAATTTGTCTATCTGTTCCAGCTGATTTCTGTTTCGGCTGAATCTTCTCTTGTATATGTGTTTTGTCTGATTTGGCACTAACTTTGATAGGGCTGTCAACAGATATAATTTTCGGTGCAGGCACCCTCAGAAAAGAACATTCCAGGAGCAACCAAGAATTGCAGACGTCACACTGGATCCAGTGTTTTTCCGGATAGCGTTTGATTTGTTCGGAAAACTCTACGCTTCTAAAGGTACAACAAATCGTGTTTTGGTTAGTTTCACTCTTTCCAGATACAGGCCTCACAGGCGAGGCGATTTTTGTGTATTTGTTTTCTTTTTAGTACCCGTCTTTCTTTTTCCAGCCATTTTCCATATCTCAATAGTTGTGTTATATGTTTTACTTTTAAATTGCATAAAAGATTTTACATGAGAAAGTCTTCAAAATGAAACTTTAGCCAGCAAACCAGTATCTCGACCTTGATTTGGTTTAAAAATCGCCGGAAGTCCCGATCAGCTGATTTGGTAACTGTCAAACCCTTTCAAGCCTTCATGTCCGGTCGACAATTATATCAAACTACTCGTTTGACTTATTCTGAGATTTTCTAATTCAACCATTTGACACACGGATCCGAAAACATTAAAATTCTTGATTTGTTTTTAATTTTCCCGTAAAAGTAAACAACTTTCAGTTAAGAGACGTCAAGCCTTTTGACGCAAAAAATTTAGACCGCAAAGTCGTTTGTGTCGACATTTTTTGGCAAACAGTGGAATTTAGAAATGGCAATGCATGTTTTCAACAATTTGCCTACATCAATAATTAAACATCTCGCTTGTTGTTTCCGCATTCTATAATAATCCATTAATTCATTCTTCTACCTTTGTAAGGCATAATTATTGAATGTCCAGAGTCAAGATCATTTAAAAGAACTTTAGAACCAATTAGTTGAGCTAGCAGCCAATAAGTTCTTGTACCACGAAACTAAAAATGTTGAACGAATAGCAATACAATTTATTTGTTGAAACGCTAATCGTGACGGATGTCAAACCAAACTACTGTTTATACATCATCTTGTATATTTACCAAATTGTTTCAATCATAATTTTTAGTATTATCATAAATTTTAGTATAAAACAGAATAACATTCAATCATTGCTAGGTGTCGAGAAATGCATTTCATTTTGTCTTAACCCGTTTGTTTTCTTTTTCTTGCGCTATCTCAGTGTACGATTGGTTTCATGATAGGTCCATGATTCCACGTGATAAGTTGTACCAGGAACGTCATAAGTGCTTTGTGCGGAAGACAATATTTTGCTAAGAATGAAGACATGAAACAAAAATAACTTTACAATGTCATCACCATTTTAAACGAAACATAACACAGTCTATAAAGATCACAGAGCCCCGCCTTTGGTGTGTTTTTTTTTAAAGTTTGATAGAGAGTTTAGTTTCTTAAAACACTTCGACAAACACGTCGCCTGATGAAGAACTGTCAAAACAATTTTTTTTAAAAAGAGTTTTGTCAACGTGTTTAGGAAACTAGGATTCCCAGAAATTATCAAGCTCCGATGTCAAAACGAAAGTGGGCTTTTAAATAAGCGACATAGACTGCTCTTTGTTTCATTGAAATGGTGCAAAAAGTAAAGTTATCTTTGTTTTAGTATTCATTCGAAGCAAAATGTTGCTTTCTGACCTAGCATTTATGAAGTATTTTTTCGCGTGGTATACACACACTGTATCTGGAACAAAAATCTTTCACTTTATTTCCACAGATGCTGTGTTAAATGTATTTGGTTTTCTATATTTTGATGCATCTATTTCAACGTAAACACAAACACTTATTGCCTGCTAGTTGCCACGAAGGAGTTACACCACAATCTCCTTCAATATTGTCTTTTTGGTGTCTTTATGTTCATATAATATACAAGATAAGGAGATAAATCCATTACATCTCAATAACAAAGTCGTAAGGAAGGAAGGACGCACCGTTGTTATTCTTAACCGGTATCCACAAAGGGAAACTTGGTTTACGAATGACGAGCATCGTTGTTCGAGCGGGCCGTTGGGAGGCCGGCGTCAAACTCACATAATAGTATGGAATAATTTTAGTTAAGTTTGACATAAAGTGTCCTATCTTGGTATATAGGAAGAGTTTATGGAGACCCTTCAGTGATTTGCGTTTAGGGTCCCTATGCTCAAGAGTTAATTTAGAAACCTTTTTATGGGATAGTGTTTGGGGCCCGAGAGTTATGGTCAACGTAAAGGTCACTGTCACAGTAATGTAAACTTCTCAAAATGTATGTACATGCGTGTATACAAACGATTTTCTTAACATTTTTGACATGTTTTAACCCCAAATTTGTTAAAAAATTCATTTAAGGCAAAAAGAAATATGCCATAAAAGCGAGTGAGTAGTTTAACAATAGCGCATATGACGCCAATACGTAATACGATTACAAAAGTTGCAAGTCACATAACCTTTTTAGAAGAGTATCCTATTGCTTTTTTTACAAAGAATTTTCGTATTTTAACTAAGAAGTAATTTACACTGTCATTTTCATAGAATATTTCAATCGAAAGCTAAATTATATTAATTTGAAGAAAGGAATACAAGTATACGACCATGCTTATTGCATATTGATTGTATCATGAATTCATTAAACGAAATGATCAAAGTATATTGGTATGATTGGTGCAAAATATCACTGAAAATCTTAGCAAAAATCTAGATAAAAATAAACAGAGAATTTATAAGCATCATATGTTATTCATGAACAACACAAACTATCGAATATGCATAATAAGAAAGCTTAAAATACAATGTCGTCCAAATTATTTATGAAGCATTAATAATTATTCAGAACAGTGTATTAAGAAAAGTCCCATTGTATGAATAACATATTGCCGAAAACGTAAGTCTAAAATATAATTTCAATGAAACAAATCAACCGTATTTAATATTTTAATACTGTTTAAACATTTACTTCACGCTTTATTTGCATCAACATTATGTCAGATAATTAAAACATATATATTGATTGATTTGAAATATTTTTGTTGTCTATTATTTTACAAATGTTCAAGTAAAAAACTTGCACGTCGATGTTTCTATAACGGATTTCACGATTTTGCCAAATGCCGAATTGCTTTTTATAAAATACATCAGGATATATTCGAGTTTATTGCAATATATAACCATTCGGCATTTGGCAAAATTATGGTTATTATGTTTGCAATAATACACTTCACTGGCAATCCATTTTACAGTTAATTAATGATATAATTCAAAAATTTACTAACTACTGCTATTGATACATCGATCCGAGGATGTTTTCGAGAAAAATGGCCGAGGAGTTGTTTTCGAGAAAAATGGCCGTGGAGTTTCGAATGAAGTGTGAGTCAACATAAAACCCACTATGTGGCGTCATTCTCCGCGTGCTTCAATTTGATCTTATTGGGTTAGAATAATGGATGGGATTTTCAGGGAAATAAACAAGACGAACTTTCGTAAGCGTTGCTAAGGCAAGCTAGAAGACAGAAGTATCACTATATATCGTTGCAGCCCTAATTTCTATCAAAGGATGGTAGCCTATAGGTTGTAGTCAGTTGTGCTCAAGGTGCACCGTATCCGTCCACTTGTGACAGACCATGCCAATCCAATTCTTTCTTTGAAAGTACTGTTCACATCCCATCATGTTTGTATTTCATTGTCAAAATAATGGAAACAAGAGTTTCGATGGAAGCGATGGATGCTCCCAATACGCACATTTTCTATCAAAAGTCAGAAATTGTATTACAGTAGCTTGATAAAGGTGAATGGTTGCACCATTATTATTTATATATTGGATCTGACACGAATTGTCATTTAATACAAGAATTTATTAAACGAGTTCATGAAATTTGTTAGTTTAAAGCGAGCCTTTGGTGAGCATACTAACACATTTCATTGGCAAGTTAAATAAAATATTGTATTAAAGGACAACGAGTATAATATATTGTTGTATCACATGCTTAAAACGACGTTTTTTGCGAAGATATTACCAATTAAGTTCCACCTTCTTAACCCATTGTTCGACAGCCAAAGTACTCAGAAAAAGAGGAATGTCATCGATGCGCCATAGAAATAGTTTCAAATGAAAATGACAAAAATAGCAAGCAATTTTAATTCTGTGAATGGTTGCACCATTATTATTTATATATAGGATCTGACACGAATTGTCATTTAATACAAGAATTTATTAAACGAGTTCATGAAATTTGTTATTTTAAAGCCAGCCTTTGGTGAGCATACTAACACATTTCATTGGCAAGTTAAATAAAATATTGTATTAAAGGACAACGAGTATAATATCTTGTTGTATCACATGCTTAAAACGACGTTTTTTTGCGAAGACATTACCAATTAAGTTCCACCTTCTTAACCCATTGTTCGACAGCCAAAGTACTCAGAAAAAGAGGAATGTCATCGATGCGCCATAGAAATAATTTCAAATGAACATGACAAAAATAGCAAGCAATTTTAATTCTGATAAAGCCCTTAACAGTTCACAAAGATAAAAATGTAAAGTAAAATATCCAACAGCATAAATAACGAACAATTTTGACAAAAAACATGAATTACACAATTTGATGACGTCACACTGACAGTACATGCATTTACGCGGTTTATGTGACCTACATAGGTCTTTCAAGTTTTACTGTGCGCGGATTTAAAAGTAATTCGCTGTCGCTTTCTACGCCGAATATGCGGCGTTTTCTTTTTGCAAATGGAGTATCACAACATGCAGATGGTGATGGCGAAGCGTTACTCGGTACTTCCTGGATGTTGATGTTGAAAGTTCCACCAATAATTTTTCAGCAAACATGTTGTTCAAGCCGCCATGGAATGTGAACTGAGGAGCTTGTGCTGCGGAATTCGTATTTGTGTTTTTGAAAAACGACAGCTGATTAAACTGGCAAGGAAATGGCATTTGTTGCATATTGCCTGTGTTTGTCAAGATGTTCGAAATGTTCTTGTGATGTTGGTCTCTAATGAGGCTGTAATTGTTGACTAATTGGATATGTATGTGACTAAGTGATCTGCATCTGGTTTGGCGGAACATTGTTCTCAGAAAGTTTCTAAACAAGATGTTATCTGACACTATGATTTGTTAGCAAATTTCAAGAACTCAACATAACCACCCTTGTAAACTAGAAATAGAACTTAAAAGCTTATAATTAAGCTTATTATTGAATCAAATGATCGAAACCCCGACATTGATGTATCCCCAAGTATCACCTTACTTGAGAGAAAAATAAATAGTATTTATATATAAATAAAGCCACAGGCGCCCAAATTCGTTCAAAAGTAGATTTCATTGAAAAGGGGGAAACTAATTCTAACTATTTCTTAAACCTTGAAAAATCAAGCCAAAGTATCATCAAAATTATTAATGATAGACGGAGCCAGACTACATCAAACTCAAGACATACTTAATGCTGAAGTTAACTTTTATAAAGATTTGTATACATCAGGGTTTAAAAACTAACAGCTTTATGAACAGTGTGTAAATGAGGTCGACTTAGAATTTACTTTAGATTTAAAATTAGCTGAAAATCGTGAGGGAGAATTTTCTTATGAAGAATCTACAAAAACACTCAATGATATAAAACCAAGTCTCCGTGTGGAGGGAGAATATATGTATATAAAAGGGTTAAGCATGCTTTTCTCTGAAGGGATCTGTTCGCCTCGCACATTTCAGTAATATGGCTTATTTTTTATCAATCTTTTATAGACATTCATGTACATGTTTGATGCTTGATAGGAATACCAATGAGAATGAATTGCCCAAAATTGCAACAGAACAATTTTATAATTGCCAAAAAATGTCAAAAGCCTGTCTACATTCTAGTATTTTGATTATTTTTTTCTGTGAATAAGAACTTTATGGGCTACTTCAACACTGTAAATATCTGTTAAGCTATATACATGCATACAATATTGATATCCCCAGCATGCACAATTAAGTTATCTTTTTCAATTGTTAATTTTAACATACAAGAAAATACTGTAAATTACACTTACATGAAAGATGTCTAGTCAATGATATAGAATAATAAGTAGCAGATTTCAAATCTAAGCATTTAAGGCTCACCTGGGGCTTAGCACCGTCCAGATAATACAGCCGGGCTAGCTCCGTGTCCTCATGCCAGGATCATTTATAGTAACTTTATCTTGTTGAAAATTTTAATACTTGACTAGTCCAAATCATGAAACATTCACTTCAGAGTCTTTGACAATTTTTGTTTTGGCGACTCTTCATGTCCACATCCAACTTGTTTTCCTAGCCAAGAATGACATTTCAAGCACAAAGTTTATTTAGTTCAATTAATTGTACATTGAAAGATTTTTGACGGGAGGACTACTCTCACGGTTTGGACAATGCGTACCTATTTTGTTTAGTAACAACACACCGATTTCATACACATGATATTTAACATATAACAGAACTGTTAAACGTACCCTCGTATTGTCAAGACGACTAACATGTTTCTGTTTTAAACCATAAATAGCATGCATTCTTGATATGAGAAAAATACATTGTATGGATACTTACTTAATTGGCATTATTATGGCACATATTAAAACATTACGGAATTTGATGCGAGACATCTAACACGTTACTGAATAGATTTAACTGTGCATATGTGTCATTGTATCACTATTCGAATGTGGGTAAAAGTTAGTTTAAACATTCTAATATGTGATTTAAATAAGCAGGGATGACGTTAATGATTAAATATTTACACCTCAACTTCCATTCCTTAAATGAACTGCCTTTCGGCAATTGCGTTCTGACATCAATCGATGAACGCAACATCTTCGGATATGTTCGGATCGTAATTCATTGCATAACAATATACATGAAAGCTATTGATCTTGTTATTGGTTGTATTGTGTCTGCAGGTGACGTAAAATATAGATCAACATTTTTAAAAGTGTTAGTTTATTATATTTTAAATATATTGGTACAAGAAGTGTTTCAATTTAACGTTTTAAAGTGATTTCAAGTGCTTGATCTTTTCCCGCGTTATTGTGACGTCATTTGAAAAATAATGTTCCCGGTTATGGTCGGGTCGTTCTATTTACAAAATGGGTAAGAACGGATTACTGAAAGGTTTTCTTAAATGAAATGAAGTATCTTTATAACAATTCTTGAATGAAATAATGAACATTGGTGTAAATATAAGGAATGAATTGCGGGGTTGATGTCATTATCGGGGATATGAACGCAATTGGGTTGGTCAAAGTACGCGTGGAGTCCTTCGGACTTCGGACTCCACACACATTGACCAACCCAATTGCGTTCATACCCCGATAATGACATCAACCCCGCAATTCATTCCTTAAATAGAATATGTATCACCCACCATCCGAATGGCAGCCAATTAGTCATTTCGCATTGCCTGCAGGACAATTTTAAAAGATACGTTCGCTCGCCCTATAATGGCTTCGTTATGGCTTAATCAGCGTAATCACCTGCAGGAATCGACTATTTCAGTAATAAACCGACTTGTAGCCTGTTCCTCGTCGTTAAAATTTTCGACATGCGTATGCGTGTGATTATGTAGCATTTTTTTCAAGCGATGTGTTTACATTGACAAGCGGAAATAACCACTGCGTATGACCAGTTACTAGTCTAAATAAAAAAGTCAACAAAAACTTTGGTAAATTTTCGTTATAGCCGTCTCGCTAACATTTCTTTAAAAAAACATGTTTTTTATCAATAGTTAACTACTGACGAACATCAAAATTTACAATATAGCTTAAGGAAAATTCAAAGAAATGTGTTACTGATAAATATTATCTTTCCAGTCTAAACAGTCTAAAAATGTATTCTCTGCCCATTGAAAAATGTTAGCATGTATACGGGCCGCGTATAATTATACTCATTTTAAAAACAGTCATCATAAAGTCTTTTATTGAAAGGAAGAAGACATTTTTGTTAAGTATGATATGCTTGTATTGATATGTTGCCGTGGCTAAACTTTTCATGTATCGTTTTATTTTGTACATTATGTAATTTGGGGAAATTTTCATTAATTGAAATTTAAAGAATTGACTATACTCGAGAATAATTATTTTTCATATTTCTATTCGAAAAAGTTTTAGATGTGCGTGCGTGCGTGCGTGCGTGCGTGCGTGCGTGCGTGCGTGCGTGCGTGCGTTTTAGTTACCCTTAAACATGACCGATGCTCATATCTACTGTCTTTGCAAATATCTATTGGAAGACATGTTTTAATTGGGCTCACTTTTCATTACCATTTGTTTCATGGCATTGTTACACGGACATACCATATGCTACAGTCTGCCACAAAGGTGTTTCACTTACCCGAGTATTAGAAAATTGGCTACATTATATTACTTATAATATTTAGAAATTTTTTTTTAATTGTCGGGGCATGAAAAAAGGTCATAATTCGTGTTAGACTCCGGCACTTGACTTATCATGAGATTTACAAAATGTATGTTATGATAAGTTTCATGAATCAGCAAGTTTTTTTATGTGGTCGGTGGTCAATTGCAAATTAAGATATGTTTATTGGTTTATTGTAAGTATTGAGTATTTTGGTTAACCAAACCAAACCAAAAAAAAATAAAGTTTTATACACTTGGCTGCTATCCTTAAATTGTGACTTTGTCCTTGAACTAAAGCTCCTGGAACATTAGTTTTGCATTTCGTCTTGATTCGTTGAGTATTTGAGACACACACTCCTTTTATCTTGAACGGTGACCATGACCTTCAGTCGGCGAGGCTGAAAATGAGAAATGCTTGTTGTCCGGATGAGGTGAACATTTACCCAGTAAGAAACTTAACTTTCCGGTTATCATCTTACAAATTATGACTCGACACAAACGGTACCATCACTACACTTGACATGAAGAAAATGTTCAAAAGTGCGCTGTGACCCTGCCATTGACCCATGGTACTGGGTCGTTCACGCAACACATTCCCTTCATGTGGTTTGCTCTTGTGATCAGTTTGGAATCGATCTTTGCATCATAAAGTAATTGACCGGACATGAGTAACGACGGACAGACGGACGGAATCGAGACATCCAAAGCAAAATTGATCGTATATGCATAGAGTAGTCCACCTAAATGGCCTTCAACGATTCTTTTGACGATTTCTTTACTATGGCAGACTCGTGACGTCCACCATCCCAGCAAAAAGTAGCGAACGGTCCTTGCGCAGAGATTCCTCGCGGCCACAATTTTGAAATTATCTTTGTTATAAATTCAAATTTCTACGAAAATACTATTGTCTACTATTAAACACAGTTATTCATCTCAGTATGCCAAATAACATGTTCAGATATCATAAAACACTTACATGTGTCGTTTGTTTATCAAGTATCCCGATATCTGTAAATCTGGGGGAAATCTGACAGGTTGTGTATAGTTTAGAACGGTATCTGTGACCCAGAATATATTTATGTGAAAATAACGACTCTAATGACAAATTCAATCCAGTTTAGATAACTGTCGGGTATATATTGAACAATTTTGTCATTATCATTTAACATCGATACATAACATTACTATATATTATTTCGCTCGGTGTTAAATGGTAAAGAGTTGTAGCGTTACAGGGATACATAAGAAATGTCAAAATAATAAAAAAGTATCCCTGGTCGCTCATTATTGTAGCTAATGCATAGAGAACACTCATGATTTGCGTCAAACATATATCAAAATGTTTAATGTTAAATGATAACATGTTTATGACCCCGTGTGACACTGTCCACGTGAGACATGAAACTCTGTGTGTGTGTGTGTGTGTGTGTGTGTGTGTGCGTGTGCGTGTGCGTGTGTTTGCGTGTGTGCGTGCGTGCGTGCGTGTGTGGGTGCGTGCGTGCGTGTGTACACGCGTGCGTGCGTGTATGTATGTACGTGTGTGTGCGTGCGTGTGTGTGTGTGTGCACGCGTGCGTGCGTGTATGTGTGTACGTGTGTGTGCGTGCGTGTGCATGTGAAATGTTTTAATAAAATTATAATATTTCATTTTTTCCTTTTATCATTTCTTTGCGATTGTAATTCATTCATTGGTAAGTTTTCTATGTTTAAAATAGTCTAAATTGGCTCTTACTTGAATTGACATGTCCAATTCATTTTGTTGGATGAAGTTCGTTTCGCGTATATACCCTGGTAGTAGATTAAATACGACGCTGTCACTTTGAAGTGTAGATTGTACTTAAAAATGCCTTTATGCTTTATCCGTGCCAGTACATCGTTTAAATGTCGAAACCAACGTTCCAGGTAAGGTCTAATATGCAATTGAGTATAACTCCATACTTAAGTAATTATTTGGGTATTCCACATATTAAATGAGTATTTCAAGTAATTGATACTCAATGGTTTGATTCAATTGAGTATCAGCATACAATCTTAACGTCTTTGCGAAGGAATTCATGAGCATGCATATTCTGTCTTAAGAAGTTTATGTTAATTTGTTTTACAATTACATGACTAGACTCACAAAACGAAGCAGGTGAAAGCCTTTAAGCGCTTTAAGCGCTTTGATTATTAACACATGGCAGTGCATCGAGATTCAAAAGTTACAAAGATGGAAAGTAGCGATACAACAATGTTTTGATAATGGTTTGCAATGCTTAAGGTGTTATATCTTATTGATTTAGTTGTTATTGTTAACCTTTCCACCGCATTGTTAATATGTCTGTACTCCTACGCGGGATCGAATACATACTGGTAACGTTTAGCCTAATTTAATTTTCTTATAAGAAACGTAACTTTAAAGGAAATGTTGTACAATATTTGGTCTTCGCCAAATGCATTTTGACACAGTTTCGATAACAGTTGGATGTTTAAGACAATGAAATCGTGAGTGCAATATTGCAAACATAGCATTTTCGTAATTAATTGTTATAAACATTGTTATCAGCAATTAGCTCTTACATGTATGTACATGCTCTGTCCTTTAAAAAAAACATTAACAAAATAAACAATACTCATGTATACACGTGATGTCACGGCACCATGTTGTTGAACCATGCTGTGGAAGTTAAATACATTTTTGCAAGCTTGTATCGGAAATATGAAGCAAAGTAAAGCTTATGAATGAAACACAGCGGCTGTATGTATGAAAGCAATGCGAGAGTACAGCGAGTTGTGTAGGAATACCAGCCTTGAAAGGGATTTCATGTATGAAAGTTGATAATATTGCCTTTCAACTAGAATAAGACTTACTTGTTTGATAATGGATTGAGTGTGGTGCTGATGTACGTTCAAATAAGTTGACAGGTCACGAACTTTACAATTGAAATAATGACATTCCTTAACGTATAATTTATGGACTAGTTGTAGTACAGGGAAGAAGGCAATTTACTATCGGTATTGTATGTTTTATTTACAACTGGCTAGCTTTAAAGGAATATAAAGCGTTGCTAAAGTGACTATATATTTATACAATCGGCATAAGATGTGTTTCAAGCTGGTAATTGCATTCGTGTGTGTTTCTTAAAAGTATCATTGGATTTATGATAAGCCAGTTTGACCTAAAGTTGTCTAGATGATGAAGTTAAAGACAGTAAGTGGTAATGTGACCGCGAACTTCTGTACCATCACCCTGTGTCTGCTGGCGGCTATGGTCTCGCTTCTACCTCCCGTGGCACTAGTGTGCCTCACCTCCGACATCAAGGTAATATTCCGACGTCAATTCAGTGTCTTAATTTCCGATTAGTGTAGTTATAAATATTATAAATATAATATATGCACCCGTTGAACTTATATTTGATAAAAAATATATGGAACAACAGCTTTCTGGCCGTTCCGAATCACTGTGCACCGGTACAATCAAGGAAAAGTATAAAGCTGATAACAAATCCTCAGGCCCACAAGGACTCATACACAAACATAAGAGGATACTATAACCTTAAAGCCTTTTGTTGAATCGCGTTACAAACGCTATTCAAAATCGCGGATTTCAAAGACAATAATTGAGCATGTGTTGAAGGGTTCAAGTCGTCAGTATCTTAGTTTTAACACTCCTTATGATTTGCCACACTTTTGTCACATCGAAGTGCATTTTACAAAAAAAGAGCGAGTACATGTACTTTCTTAATACGACTAATACGTAAAATCCCTTATGTGCATGCTTCTTTTATGACAGAACATATTCAAAGATTTAAATAACAGACACCTTAATCAAAATAATTCTCCTCTGCACGTTCTAATATATAGATAAGCTGGTGAACAGGCCAAGTTCGAATTTTATTTTGGCAATAAAAGATTTCAGAATAGGTCAGTTCACGACAGTTGCCGCGAAATTCAGTACAAAACATGAACAGCAATAACTTTACCAGTAATCAGCAAGCAATACAATTTCAAATGAAATGAAAATTAAATGTGGTCAACAGACATCAGGATTTAACATGTCAGTGGCTCGATAAAACGAAAAATATCATTGTTCATCGGATACCCTAATTACGCCCAAAATGTTCTTTTTACGAAATTAAGTCACGAACGTCAACTCCATTTACGGTCGCTAATTTTATCATGGTGTACAACAGGAATGTCGTCGTGTCATTACGCACGCGAGGTTTGTTCAAAGAAATGCAACTTTTCGCCGGTGAATCCTTTTAGCTTTTTTTCTTGTAACGTGACAGCCTCTCGACCAATGAAAAGAGCAGAAAAAATACACAGCATGATATAATATATTTTGACCTATTCTATAGGTGTAAAATATATATACGAGAACATCTACTTGTCATCCACATAAAATGCAATATATTTAAAACACTCACTCTTTGATTTTTTAAATGATTCTATGTGACATAAGCACCTGCAAAACCCTTAATCTTCTACCTCTATTTAATTTTTTAGACCGAGCAATGAAGATCATATTTTGTATGCGGAGAGTAAATCGTTGCGGTACATGGGCAGGTATGATAGACTGAATGCTGAGCAAAATATCTGTTAAACCTGTTCTCCGCACTTTCTTAGATATTTCAAAATCTTCACTTACCTGACCTCGAACTTGTTCATGGATGACCTAGATGTTTTAATTGCGCATTTTATACACTAAGAGTAGCTAAACGGAGACCTCTTAGTTTATGTTCGCGAAAATGTCAGTCTGGAAACAGATAATATTGCCTCAGTCAAATATTTTATTTGCAGGCTGCGTATATATTTGGTATAAAACTAATCGCGTGGAAAACAATTTATCATATAGAATGGAGTAGCGTAGTTTGCCTATTTGGACGAGGAGAGTATTGGCAAATGGTATCTACTGTTATAATATATATTATATAAACGACGTAACTGACAACTCGTTGTTGTTTTGAGAGCATTAATTGCATGATAAGTATTTGACAGCAACAAGAACATGTTGAAAAGGTGGTGGTGTATTTACATGTGATAAGGAATTTTACTTATAATGGAGTAAGTTGCCGTACAGATTTTGTACGTGTTTAACAAACTAGAAATTTTCAGACATTTATATATGAAATGTTCAATTCAATTCAATATTATATTTTATTTCATGCATAAGGGTTAATAACTTGAAAATATTGGTGAATGAAAAACTATCATTTCACTCATGCTTGAGTTAAATGTGAACATTAAATCCCTTTCACTCTGGCTTGTGAAGAATTACTTTTTCATTAATCCGGTGAACAGTTGACAATCATCTTTAAATGGTTTTGTGTTTACTGAAACAAAGTTAGTGTGTATTAATGCGAAATACAGGTTGATTTAAAAACATTGTAATATCTACCGTATCATGCTTCCATGATAGTAACATTACAAACTTATAAATAAAGCCAAATTAAAATTACATTTTTACAAATTTAATATGCTGTATTTATTTTGGTAATCCTCCATTCAGTTTGCATATTTTGTTCATTAATGATTATTTTCACCAAATGGTTACGTTATTCAGCACTTTTTCTGAGTCGGCTTATCTGTGGAACTATATAATATTATATTCTTCATAACGTCTAGTTCCACAGATAAGCAGGGTTCAGAAAAAAAGTAATGAATAAGCTGTTTTGTTATATTTTTGAACGCTGCCTTTTATATGTGCGTGAAGTTAGCACCGTAGCAAAGCAACACCGCAGCACCGCGGTGCTATCACCGCAACCACGGTGCTAGCACCGAATCACCGGAATTTTATAAGAAATGTCTAAGCTGCAGAGTAGTATAGGTGTCAGTGGTCTTCTATATCATTTTTAAGATCTCACCCAAATAATCATTTTAAATTTCGATAGAAACTTTCTCGTATGTAAGCTTATAAGAATCAAACACTCAGAACCTGCCTTAAATTGCAGCCTTGTGACCTATGCCATGACCTATCTAAAGGTCTAGGCAACACTTTAAGATGAAAGTGGTCCCCTTTCCCATTTTAATGTATCACCTCTATAAACTTATGAAATCTTGATGAACATTTATAGGGTTTTTACATTTAAATATTAAAAACATACAGTTTTGCTAAAACCGTAGACCAATGACCTCTGTCATGACCTAGGTTGAGGCCTAGGCTACTCTGTGGTATAGGTGTCATTGGTCCCCTTTCCCATTTTTATGGTATCAACGCTAAACATAATTGAAATGTTGATGGAAAATGCCTAATTGACCTATGCCATTATTTAGGTTGGGGCCTAGGCTACACTGTGGTATAGGTGTTAGTGGTCCCCTTTCTCATTGTTAAGCTATCACCGCTACACATAATAGAAATTTTGATGAAAAATGCCCAGGGTATTAGCCTAAAAGTATCAAAAACAGAGACCCTGCCTAGAATCGCAGTCGATTGACCTATGCCATGACATAGGTTTATGCCTAGGCTACACTGTGGTATATGAGTCAGTGGTCCCCTTTCTCATTTTTAAGCTATCACCGCTACACATATTTGAAATTTTGATGAACAATGCATAGGGTATTAGCCTTAAAGTACTAAAAAAACCCCAGAGCCTGCCTAAAATCGCAGCCAATTGCCCTATGCCATGACCTAGAATGAGGCCTAGGCTACACTTGGTATAGGTGTCACTGGTCCCCTTTCTCATTTTTAAGGTATCACCGCAACAAATATTGAAAAATTGATGTAAAATTATTATTGTTTAAGCCTAAATGTACCAAAAACCCTTAGCCTGCCTAAAATCGCAGCCAATTGACCTATACCATGACCAGGTTAATGCCTAGACTACACTGTGGTATAGGTGTCAGTGGTCCCCTTTCTCATTTTTAAGGTATCACCGCTACACATAATTGAAACATCAACGATGCCGTTTATTTGTCTAAAACTTTAAATATATCCGGTTTTCTTTTACTTCCAGAACGGGTATGCATCCATTAATTGTGTGGATTTATTAAATAACATAAATGTAATTTGGAAACATGACATCTCAATGGACGTGGGGATATGTTATGGTTATGTACTGTTATGTTTATGCACAGTTATGTTTATGTACCGACTGTTCGTTTAAGAGCAAACTCCACGAAGCGGTTATTTCCCTTCGTGGGATTTTATCTTCAAACAAGAGTGTCTCCTAGTGGGGAAATAAATTAAAAAGACGCGAGAAATGTATGAAATAACATTGGAATAAAAATATCATGGCAAAAAATATTCATAACTAAATTTGACAATTTAATGATAAAATAAAATGTTTAATAGTTCAGTAACAATAGTAACAATACAATTTGTCTTCGGTGTGCATAATCCCTTTAAAGGTCCATCCTGCAAGGGTTCAAAGGCATGTGATTTTATGAAAACCTATCGTTGGGCTGTTTTCAGCATTTGAAATGATGTTTCACATCCTGTGTCACATATTGAAGTTTATCTCGACATCTAATTTAAGTTCCAAATAAATGAATGTATATCACGTTTGTGTAATTTTTAGTCCTTGCAGTCCAGGATATTTTTCATTCACATTGATACACCTCATTTATTTTATGTCTGTTTTTGAATGGAATCTGTCGCATGTGTTTTGCAAAACAATAGGAAGACATTCACAGCTTCACCATTTTTTTGTAACTTTCACAAAAAAATAACAAAATAAGGTTATGCAAGCATTTACACGAATTAGCATATTCAACCTTAAGATGGCTCCTTTACAGGCATTCGGAACTCCTCGGCCTTTTTTATCGAAAACAACCTCGGATGTATGCCGGTACATCAGTTGAAGTAGTTCGTATTTTTTTTAATTATATCATTAATTAAATGTGTGTTTTTTTGGATTGTACTTATTGATCTAAGTTTAAATTGATTGCCAGTGAAATGACTTATTGCAAACATCATTAAGATTCCTACGAGTAGTCATAAAGATTAACTGCTAAATAAAATTACTACGCGATCTACTTGCAGCGGACTTAAAAGTGCCACTTTTTGAGTATGTAAACCGTCCAAATACATCCGAGGTTCTTTTCGATAAAAATGGCCGAGGAGCTCCGAATGCTTTACAGATTGCTGATCGTTAGAAGTGGATCAACTTTCCGAAAGGTTAAACTATTCATATATATATATATATATATATATATATATATATATATATATATATATATATATATATATATATATATATATATATATATATACCTGATCAATCTTGTCATTATAGGAACGCGACTTTGGTATAAAAAGATGGCAGCGCATGCGCAGCTGACAAATACTTCATCACTTTCAGTTCTGATTATGTTTGCTGAAATATTGGTACATTTTGTCAATATCAACAATATTTTGAATAAATCAGGTATTAATCTTAAGTGGTTTATTGTTGATATAATATATAATGCATTTCATTCATATCTATAAGAGTCCCGTTATTTTACAAAGTCAAATATCCTCTTTGTAAACTAGTGCATGGGTTATAACATTCAGTAGGTTTCCTGCTTGAGTGTGCTTCGTAGTTGAAAGGGAATTCTTATAGATACATACCAACATGCATTATGTAATGGTTGAAGACTTTAAGATTGTTAGTATACATGTACTTACAAAAATAATGATTTGATGAAACCTGAAACTGTAGACCAGTTCGTATTGTACTGCACAAACTGTTAGCAAATTGCGTCAAGACTATGTTTTTCGAATCTTCAATGCCCCCTTTCCCTTAAAAATAACCTTCTATAACCTATGATGCAAAAATAATGTCATCTTAACGGTTCACCAGATTATCGCGACGACACTTCGTTTCTGGCGGTGACAAGCCCGACTTGAATGGACGGAGGTCTCACGTCCCGGCCTTATTTTTCATACCTTTTAATTTTCATCTACATAAATTAACACATCTTTCCGTCTGTATTCCTTTTTCAGACTTGCATTTTTACCATGCCACGTTTCCTTAATACAAAAATCGATTTTTGTGTTTTACTCATTTCATTTTATTTCATTTTGTATATTTTCTTCCAAAGTTTTTTCGTGACAACTGTTACTTATGCATTTTTCATCAGAGAGAGGTATTTACATGCGTTTTCTTATCCCTTATTCATTATTGTACTTGTTGGTCATATGCGAATATATCAAAATACACATATAGGTATGTTTAAACCAAATTGTTCGGTGTGACAGTCTTTAAGGTTTTAGTGGTCTACATTGTATTGTGTAAACTACCCAGTGGTTAGTCAATGTTTATATCTACCACTTCATCTGATAAGAATCGATAATGGCTGACTAGCTTAAATATATGTATTCGAAAACTTCACATTGGACAAAAACAATGTAATTCTTAGCAAGGTTATGTAATTTTTCACTTATATTATCTGGTTATGTTTTAAAAGAGTTGAGTAAAGCTTATCACTAAAAAGACTGATTCTTATTACTAATAGATGTAAATCTACGTCTTTATCTCAATAAATCTTAGAAATGCTTCCTTTTTCAATATAAATGTTACGTGACAAAAGACATCGTGTGGTTTTGAATTATGGAATCAAAATACGCTAAAATATTACGATTACGGAAATGCCTTCAGCAAAAAGTCGGCATTGCAAAGGATTTTAAGAATAATGTTTTTTTAGTGTTCTTGGAAAAAAGATAACCGTCCACTCAAAACCGACACTGATGCCAATAAATTCGCTTGTGTATGCATTGCTGCCACCTTGGTAACCAATATTTCGTCGTCTGACAACTCAACTCGGGACTCGACATTCAATTAGCCCAATCCCAGTGTCTAGAAAGGAGAATAACCAATTCCGATAGTTGGCACGTCGCAGACAATTCAATTTAAAGAAAATTCGACGCGAGGAGTACAATCTTTATGTCCTACGTACATTGGACTCAACATCAGACAGACGTACTTAAAGTGTCCATAGAAACAGAACGTAATGTGAATCTGAGCAATAATATCATTGATCATTGTCAAGGTGCAAAATTGTAAGATCTTCTTGACATATAAATCGCATTTAATCCCGATTTCGAGCTTAGAATAAAAAGAAACGGTGAGGTTTGAACGTTCTACTTGTGGATCATTTTATTACGGGTTTTGACCGTTCCGTGGGAAGAACATGCATAACAAACTATCTGTTATCTCTCCGCGTGATTTTGAACTACTCACTGCGTCAGTTTTTCAAATCAAAGAATTAAATCACTTATAACCCCTATGCATGTAAAATTGTATAAAGCTAACTGCGGCACATGTCCGTTTTTCTTCAAACTTTATGAATCACTTGTTTACTTAGATGGTTTCGGTTTCAGACTTTTCAAGAACATACACAGTTTCGGGGGGAAAGCAATAAAGCTAGGTGTAAAATTCATATATCCTAGACTAACCTAGCCTATATGTAAAATACTGCAATCCTAGACAAAAACGTATCAGATATGTAAAAAAATCCTTGGCAAATACCATTTCCTTGCGAAAATGTATCCTATATGTGAAATACAAATATCCTAGAGAAATACACTGCTTATATCTTAAATACATAAATCGTTAACAAAAAGCTAGACTTTATGTAAAAAACATATATCCTAGACAAAACCTTAGCCTGAATATACACACAGAAGTCCTAGACCAATACCTAGCCTTTACGTAAATTACATATAACTTAGACAAATACCTAGCCTATAATAAAATACATATATCCTAGACAAATACCTAGCCTATAATAAAATACATATATCCTCGACATCTACCCAGCATAAATCTAATATACATATATTGTAGGCATATACCTTGCCTTTATTTAAAATACATATATTGTACAAATATTCTAGGCATATACCCTGCTATATCTAAAATACATATATTCTAGGCATATACCCTGCTATATCTAAAATACATATATTCTAGGCATATACCCTGCTATATCTAAAATACATATATTCTAGGCATATACCCTGCTATATCTAAAATAAAATACATTTATTCTAGACATATACCGTGCCTAAATCTAAAATACATATATTCTAGATATATACCTTATCTATGTCTAAAGTACATATATTCTAGACATAGACATATATAAGTCATAGCCAGACTATAAAGTAATATGTAAAGTTCATCAAACAGATACATAGGCTATATGTAAAATTACGGCAATCCTAGACAGATACCTAGTCTATGTGTAAAGTACGATAATCCTAGATTTTGTGAAAATCCAGACGTCCTTGACAGCCTATTTTAAAATACAGAAATCAGACAATACCTTGTCTATATGTAAATAGCCGACGTCCTAGACAGATACCTAGCCTTTGTGTAAAAAACGTAAATCCGGGACTAATAACTAGTGTGCAAGTGAAATGCGGAAATCCAAGACCGACAACTAGTGTGTATGTAAAATGCGGAAATCCCAGACCGACAACTAGTGTGTATGTAAAATGCGGAAATCCCAGACAGATAACTAGTGTGTATATAAAATGCGGAAATTCCAGACAAAAAACTTGTGTGGATGTTAAATGCGAAAATCCCAGACAGATAACTATAGTGTGTTTGTCAAATACAGAAATCCTAGACATATAACTAGTGTGTATATAAAATGCGGATATCCCAGACAGATAACTAGCATGGATGTAAAATACAGACCTCCTGGACTGATACCTATCCTTTGTGTAAAATGCGAAAATCCCAGACAGATACCTAGCCTTTGTGTAAAATACGCAGATCCCAGACAGATGCCTAGCCTTTGTGTAAAATAAGGAAATCCCAGACAGATACCTAGCCTTTGTGTAAAATACGCAGATCCCAGACAGATACCTAGCCTTTGTGTAAAATGCGGAGATCCAAGACAGATACCTAGCCTTTGCCAAATGCAGACATCACAGAGAGATACCTAGCCTTTGTGTAAAATGCAGAAGATCAAAGACAAATACCTAGCCTTTGTGTAAAATGCGGATATCCCTGACAGAAACCTAGCCTTTGTGTAAAGTGCGAAAATCCCAGACAGATACCTAGCATTTGTGTAAAGTGCGGAAATCCAAGACAGATACCTAGCCTTTGTGTAAAGTGCGGAAATCCCAGACAGATACCTAGCCTTTGTGTAAAGTGGGGAAATCACAGACAGATACCTAGCCTTTGTGTAAAATACTGAGATCCCAGACAGATACCTAGCCTTTGTGTAAAATACTGAGATCCCAGACAGATACCTAGCCTTTGTGTAAAATACTGAGATCCCAGACAGATACCTAGCCTTTGTGTTAATTACGAAAATCTCAGACAGATAACTAGTATTTATGTGAAATACGGAACTCCCAGACAGATAACTAGTGTGTATGTAAAATACGGAACTCCCAGACAGATTACTAGTGTGTATGTAAAGTACGGAACTCCCAGACAGATAACTAGTGTGTATGTAAAATACGGAACTCCCAGACAGATAACTAGTGTGTATGTAAAATACGGAACTCCCTGACAGATTACTAGTGTGTATGTAAAATACGGAACTCCCAGACAGATTACTAGTGTGTATGTAAAATACGGAACTCCCAGACAGATTACTAGTGTGTATGTAAAATACGGAACTCCCAGACAGATTACTAGTGTGTATGTAAAATACGGAACTCCCAGTCAGATAACTAGTGTGTATGTAAAGTACGGAACTCCCAGACAGATTACTAGTGTGTATGTAAAATACGGAACTCCCAGACAGATAACAAGTGTGTATGTAAAATACGGAACTCCCAGACAGATAACTAGTGTGTATGTAAAGTACGGAACTCCCAGACAGATAACTAGTGTGTATGTAAAATACAGAAATCTCAGACAGATAACTAGTATTTATGTGAAATACGGAACTCCCAGACAGATAACTAGTGTGTATGTATAGTACGGAACACCCAGACAGATAACTAGTGTGTATGTAAAATACGGAACTCCCAGACAGATTACTAGTGTGTATGTAAAATACGGAACTCCCAGACAGATTACTAGTGTGTATGTAAAATACGGAACTCCCAGACAGATTACTAGTGTGTATGTAAAATACGGAACTCCCAGACAGATTACTAGTGTGTATGTAAAATACGGAACTCCCAGACAGATAACTAGTGTGTATGTAAAGTACGGAACTCCCAGACAGATAACTAGTGTGTATGTAAAATACGGAACTTCCAGACAGATTACTAGTGTGTAGGTAAAATACGGAACTCCCAGACAGATTACTAGTGTGTATGTGAAATACAGAAATCCCAGACAGATTACTAGTGTGTATGTAAAATACGGAACTCCCAGATAGATAACTAGTGTGTATGTAAAATACAGAAATCTCAGACAGATTACTAGTGTGTATGTAAAATACGGAACTCCCAGACAGATTACTGGTGTGTATGTGGTAAATACGGAACTCCCAGACAGATTACTAGTGTGTATGTGAAATACAGAAATCTCAGACAGATTACTAGTGTGTATGTAAAATACGGAACTCCCAGACAGATAACTAGTGTGTATGTAAAATACAGAAATCTCAGACAGATTACTAGTGTGTATGTAAAATACGGAACTCCCAGACAGATAACTAGTGTGTATGTAAAATACAGAAATCTCAGACAGATTACTAGTGTGTATGTGAAATACGGAACTTCCAGATAGATAACTAGTGTGTATGTGAAATACAGAAATCTCAGACAGATTACTAGTGTGGATGTAAAATACGGAACTTCCAGATAGATAACTAGTGTGTATGTAAAATACGGAAATCTCAGACAGATTACTA
This sequence comes from Mya arenaria, assembly GCF_026914265.1. Taxonomy (NCBI): domain Eukaryota; kingdom Metazoa; phylum Mollusca; class Bivalvia; order Myida; family Myidae; genus Mya; species Mya arenaria. Next base: position 21,266,808 of record NC_069123.1, on the reverse strand, counting down.
GTGTGGATGTAAAATACGGAACTTCCAGATAGATAACTAGTGTGTATGTAAAATACGGAACTCCCAGACAGATAACTAGTGTGTATGTAAAATACAGAAATCTCAGACAGATTACTAGTGTGTATGTAAAATACGGAACTCCCAGACAGATAACTAGTGTGTATGTGAAATACGGAACTCCCAGATAGATAACTAGTGTGTATGTGAAATACAGAAATCTCAGACAGATTACTAGTGTGTATGTTAAATACGGAACTCTGATGATATGGCATTCGTAGACATTATATAAAATAAAGAAGGCCTTAACAAATACCTAGTGTTTATGCAAAACACTGAACTCCTAGAAAAACTAAGAGACTATGTAAAATACAGAAAACTTGGGTAGATACCTAGCCTTTATTTAAAATAACGATGTTTTAGAGATGACTAGCTTATTCGTAAAACACATTAAATAGAAATCTTAGCTTACACCGTTCTACGGCCTAAAATAATGAACCTTATACACTATCGTTTACCATCAGGCTAAGGTGCACCTTTCTGTTTGAAAATGAAATAAATATAACAAAACGTGATTTCTAGAAATCTAGGACTTGTAGCCCGTGGTTTCTATGTGGTTAAGAAGCGTACTCGAAAGTTGGAGCTGAGCCAGCATCCAGCTGCACTAGTATATTTCAACGCATCGAAAATAGACTAAATATTTGAAATATATTAACGTTGCATGTCTCTTATGAAGTAGCAAACTTACTCTGTCATCATTATATCTACCGCAGTAACCAACGCCAAGAACACATCATACTGTTCTTGTTACGTATCCGCACAAACCTCTTTAAAGAACAAATCGAAAGTATATAATATAGATTATAGAAATATCAGTCTAGGTTCACGTATTTTTTTTATATTAATGCAATTAATGCACCTACTCTCAACAAGGATCAGTAATGTTGGGGGTCCGGGGTACCTAGGGTACTGTTAATCGGGCTGGCTTGAATTAAGGACGGGGACAAACAATGGCTAGACAAATCGTGTTAAACTGTAACACTGGTACTATTCAGTAAATACACCAAGTATATATTACGTTGTTTCTCTTTAAAACTGTGATACACCGTTTATGTTCATAGTCGTTCCCCTGACATTACTTTATACGCTTGACACCTTAAATTGGCTTTATGACATTCCTTCAGTTTATAATACGTGCAACACAAAGAAAGACACTTTAAGGTGGAACGCGACTATGAATTTTTTTTCGAGCTACTGTCTGAAAATTGGTATACGAATAGAAGAGCATATGCCCAGTTAGGGACTGTTTTTACTTTTTCAATATTCGGAACAGTTTTGAATCTACGAGTTTTCAAAATATGCCACTGACGTCAATTTTGAGACGTCTCTCATATTTTTGCGTTCCAGCTACAATAACCGATATTTTCATCAATTCTTCGTATACAGCTATGAAATTTCAACGTCAAGTGCGTCATGTGAAAACGTTCACGCTCATATATTTTTCTTTCTCTTGTTGAACGTTATTGTTTCTAAATTCGTCTATAACGTCATTTTTCGCGGGGAAAACGGCGTCGTATTTCGCTAAAAAAAGTGCGCCTTTCTTTAATTCTAGAAAAAACTGCTCGTTTAATTTTTGATTTTTTTAAATACATGTATTCAATGTTTTATTACAATTCGCCTGATATCAAGAAAAGGGTCGCTCACCGATTTCGTTTTTGCGCAGTATCAAATAATCTAACCCCTATACCTGTTTCTTTTTCAATACGTAGTGTATTTAAACGTTTAGCATGACGTTAATCTAATTGTTTTTGTTTATAAAATGGAAAGATTAGAAATCTTAGAGTGTCTGATCAGTTTTATGTTAGGGATATTTGTTATCGTTGTTGTGCAAAATATCTAATTCCACACAAGACGGGCGCTGAATAACCAGCTGTATACATCAATGACTTAAATCTGGCGGCTGTTTTAATGAGAGGCTTTCTTAATTATTAAGCAATCTCATTTGGCGAATTGTAATATTTTGATAATACACATCAATAATCTTTCCAGTCACTATGCTATGAGCTGTGACTAGTGCTTTGTTGTTATTTTATATATACATCTACAGTAATAACACAACAATAAACGGTTCTACTACTTTATTAGTTACCAATTTCTTTAATAAGTATTAGTAGATATCTGCAGTTATAAGGCTCTAAACTAAGCAAAAGCATAGTTAAACCAGTGTGTGACACTCATTTCATACACAAAATATAACTAACAAAGCAAACAATGATAATCGACAGAAATCTGCATTGTAATAAGCACAAACGGATCCCGGCAGTAAAGGGGGTGCAGCCCCCCCCCCCCCCCTTAAAATCATCCAAGTTTTCTTCTGTATGTCACTATCTGAGAAAATGTAATAGTATACAGATCTATAAAATACAAAATATTATTAACTGATTACAAGATTGTAACTGTTTATTTATTAGTAAAGCGCAAAAATGATTCAATTTTTTGGTGAATGCTAAAGGATTTACTATGGTCTCATATTTCTTTCAAATTAAACTCGGTATTCTTCATAAGAACCATTGTTTTTGATATGTATTTATTCTTAAAGGCATATTAAAACAATAGTATTAGTTGTGGTAAATCGTATTTGTGTTTAATACTTGTGTTTGCACTGATTGCAAATGATCACCTTGAATTGTTTCTATTATCTCATCTTATTAAGGGTTGTTATAGTTCACACAAATGCACTCACATGAATGCACGTATACGCCCACATACTCGTACATGCAGGCACGCCCATACACACGAACACGCACACACACACACACGCACAGGCACACTATGATAAAATATATGTTCCAAATGGCTCAAATGATGATCTTCGAGTTAATGTTTTTAGTGCAGTAAAATGTTTAATTTTGTTAATCAATGCCCCATAACGAGTTATTTTGTTTTCCTGACTTTACCACGCAATCAAAGCTTCTCGTGCGTACAATAAATAATAAATTTTAATGATACGATTTGTTAACCTTTAGGTACAAATTGATGTATTGTTCGGCATTGATCTTATAATTAATGTATTATATTCATGTTTCTTTATGTTTTCGTATAACATTTTAATACGTACCCTTTTGAAATAACATAAATTTATGCTTGCGTTTTCATTCTAAGCATTTATGTGTGTGTGCGTGTGTATGTTCTTTCAGAAGGCCACATTGTAAATAAGTCGTGTGTTATGTTTGTTTATAATATGATGCCTATGTCTTAATGTGTTACCTTCTTTAAATAAAGTTATTATTACATGTATTATTATTATTATTATTATTATTATTATTATTATTATTATTATTATTATTATTATACAAGCAAATTCATGAGACAACTTTCGGCGATGCATTCAATGCCCATGATACAGAAGCCAACACAGTTACCTTATCCCGCACTCAATGACGTCAGTGGTATATTTTGAGGAGTTATAGTTTCAAAACCGTTCCGAATAATGAAAAAGTAAAAGCAGTCCCTAATTGGGCATATGCTCTTCTATTCGTCGCGTTCCACCTTAAGCGTTTATAAGTTTTATTTTTATTGACGGAGAAATAATGTTTTCAAATAACTCCAACACAATATACCCCTCGATTAACGCGTTTAACTGTAATTATATGTCGCTGCATATAGTTTATATTATACAGTACAATAAATATTTATTTAAGTCAGACTTAAAACAATAGAATTCTTTAACGTTTATTAATGATATCGTTGAATGTGATTTCTGTGAAACTACCATAAATGTCAACGGGTGGGGTTATGCAATAAGATGTTTTCATGTCTGTAAAGTTTGTGCTACCCCACCTGTGTTTCAAAGTAATCGAGGATATTGATTATATCATATATCACAGGTAAGTCCCATTTTTACATTAAAAATTCAAATAAATTGTAAAATGTAACTTGTTATTGTTAATGTTAATGATATTTTTAAAAATCAAATAAATGAGTTGGCCTTGGGCCTATCAGTAATGCACTTACTCTCAACAAGTGTCATTAATGCGCCAACTCTCAACAAGGCTCAGTAATGCACCTACTCTCAACAATGGTCAGTAATGCACCTACTCCCAACAAGGGTCAGTAAAAACACCTACTCTCAACAAGGGTCAGTAATGCACCTACTCTCAACAAGGGTCAGTAATGCACCTACTCTCAATGAGGGTCAGTAAAAACACCTACTCTCAACAAGGGTCAGTAATGCACCTACTCTCAATGAGGGTCAGTAAAAACAACTACTCTCAACAAGGGTCAGTAATGCACTTACTCTCAACAAGGGTCAGTAATGCACCTACTCTCAATGAGGGTCAGTAAAAACAACTACTCTCAACAAGGGTCAGTAATGCACCTACTCTCAATGAGGGTCAGTAAAAACACCTACTCTCAACAAGGGTCAGTAATGCACCTACTCTCAACAAGGGTCAGTAATGCACCTACTCTCAATGAGGGTCAGTAAAAACAACTACTCTCAACAAGTGTCAGTAATGCACTTACTCTCAACAAGGGTCAGTAATGACACCTACTCTCAACAAGGGTCAGTAATGCACCTACTCTCAATGAGGGTCAGTAATGCACCTACTCCCAACAAGGGTCAGTAAAAACACCTACTCTCAACAAGGGTCAGTAATGCACTTACTCTCAACAAGGGTCAGTAATGCACCTACTCTCAACAAGGGTCAGTAATGCACCTACTCCCAACAAGGGTCAGTAAAAACAACTACTCTCAACAAGTGTCAGTAATGCACTTACTCTCAACAAGGGTCAGTAATGCACCTACTCTCAACAAGGGTCAGTAATGCACCTACTCTCAATGAGGGTCAGTAAAAACAACTACTCTCAACAAGTGTCAGTAATGCACTTACTCTCAACAAGGGTCAGTAAAAACTCCTATTCCCAACAATGGTCAGTAATGCACTTACTCTCAACAAAGGTCAGTAAAAACACCTACTCTCAACAAGGGTCAGTAATGCACCTACTCTCAACAAGGGTCAGTAATGCACCTACTCCCAAAAAGGGTCAGTAAAACACCTACTCTCAACAAGGGTCAGTAATGCACTTACTCTCAACAAGGGTCAGTAATGCACCTGCTCTCAACGAGGGTCAGTAAAAACACGTACTCTCAACAAGGGTCAGTAATGCACTTACTCTCAACAAATGTCAGAAATGCACTTACTCTCAACAAAAGTCAGTAATGCACCTACTCTAAACAAGGGTCATTAATACACCTACCCTCAACAATTGTCATTAATGCACCTTCTCTCAACAAGGGTCAGTAATGAACCTACTCTCAATGAGGGTCAGTAAAAACAACTACTCTCAACAAGTGTCAGTAATGCACTTACTCTCACAAAGTGTCAGTAATGACACCTACTCTCAACGAGGGTCAGTAAATACACCTATTCCCAACAATGGTCAGTAATGCACTTACTCTCAACAAAGATCAGTAAAAACACCTACTCTCAACAAGGGTCAGTAATGCACCTACTCTCAACAAGGGTCAGTAATGCACCTACTCCCAACAAGGGTCAGTAAAAACACCTACTCTCAACAAGGGTCAGTAATGCACCTGCTCTCAACGAGGGTCAGTAAAAACACGTACTCTCAACAAGGGTCAGTAATGCACTTACTCTCAACAAGAGTCAGTAATGCACCTACTCTAAACAAGGGTCATTAATGCACCTACCCTCAACAATTGTCATTAATGCACCTTCTCTCAACAAGGGTCAGTAATGAACCTACTCTGAACAAGGGTCATTAATGCACTTACTCTGAACAAGGGTCATTAATGCACCTTCTCTCAACATGGGTCATAAATGCACCTTCTCTCAATAAAGGCCAGTAAAGCACTTACTCTGAACAAGGGTCAGTAATGCATCTACTCCTTCAAGGGTCAATAATGCAACTACTTTCAACGAGGGTCAGTAATGCGTCTACTCTCAACTAGGGTCATTAATGCACCTACTCTCAACAAGGGTCAGTAATGCACCTACACTCAACAAGGGTCAGTAATGCACCAACTCTCAACAAGGGTCAGTATTGCACCTAGTCTCAACAAGGGTCTGTAATGCGCCTACTCTCAACAAGTGTCAGTAAACCACCTACTCTCAACAAGTGTCAGTAAATCACCTACTCTCAACAAGGGTCAGTAAACCACCTACTCTCAACAAGGGTCATTAATGCACCTACTCTCAACAAGGGTCATTAATGCGCCTACTCTCAACAAGGGTCAGTAATGCACCTACTATCAACAAGGGTCAGTAATGCGCCTACTCTCAACAAGGGTCAGTAATGCGCCTACTCTCAACAAGGGTCAGTAATGCGCCTACTCTCAACAAGGGTCAGTAATGCGCCTACTCTCAACAAGGGTCAGTAATGCACCTACTCTCAACAACGGTAAGTATAACAACTACTTTTAACAAGTGTTAGTAATGGATCTTCTCTCAACAAAGGAAAGTAATGCACCTACTCTCAACAAGTGTCAATTATGCACCTACTTTCAACAAGTGTAAGTAATGCATCTACTCTCAACAAGTGTCAATTATGCACCTACTCTCAACAAGTGTCAGTAATGCACCTTCTCTCAACAAGGATAAGTAATGCATCTACTCTCAACAAGTGTCAATTATGCACCTACTCTCAACAAGTGTAAGTAATGCACCTTCTCTCAACAAGTGTAAGTAATGCATGTACTCTCAACAAGGGTCAATTATGCATCTTCTCTCAACAAGTGTCAGTAATGCACCTTCTCTCAGCAAGGATAAGTAATGCATCTACTCTCAACAAGTGTCAATAATCAACCTACTCTCAACAAGTTTAAGTAATGCACCTTCTCTCAACAAGTGTAAGTAATGCATCTACTCTCAACAAGTGTCAATTATGCACCTACTCTCAACAAGTGTAAATAATGCACCTTCTCTCAACAAGGATAAGTAATGCATCTACTCTCAACAAGTGTCAATTATGCACCTACTCTCAACAAGTGTTAGTAATGCACCTTCTCTCAACAAGGATAAGTAATGCAACTACTCCCAAAAAGGGTCAATTATGCATCTTCTCTCAATATGTGTCAGTAATGCACCTACTCTCAACAAGTGTCAATAATGCACCTACTCTCAACAAGTTTAAGTAATGCACCTTCTCTCAACAAGTGTAAGTAATGCATCTACTCTCAACAAGTGTCAATTATGCACCTACTCTCAACAAGTGTAAATAATGCACCTTCTCTCAACAAGGATAAGTAATGCATCTACTCTCAACAAGTGTCAATTATGCACCTACTCTCAACAAGTGTTAGTAATGCACCTACTCTCAACAAGGGTCAGTAATGCACCTACTCTCAATGAGGGTCAGTAAAAACACCTACTCTCAACAAGGGTCAGTAATGCACCTACTCTCAATGAGGGTCAGTAAAAACAACTACTCTCAACAAGGGTCAGTAATGCACTTACTCTCAACAAGGGTCAGTAATGCACCTACTCTCAATGAGGGTCAGTAAAAACAACTACTCTCAACAAGGGTCAGTAATGCACCTACTCTCAATGAGGGTCAGTAAAAACAACTACTCTCAACAAGGGTCAGTAATGCACTTACTCTCAACAAGGGTCAGTAATGCACCTACTCTCAATGAGGGTCAGTAAAAACAACTACTCTCAACAAGGGTCAGTAATGCACCTACTCTCAATGAGGGTCAGTAAAAACACCTACTCTCAACAAGGGTCAGTAATGCACCTACTCTCAACAAGGGTCAGTAATGCACCTACTCTCAATGAGGGTCAGTAAAAACAACTACTCTCAACAAGTGTCAGTAATGCACTTACTCTCAACAAGGGTCAGTAATGACACCTACTCTCAACAAGGGTCAGTAATGCACCTACTCTCAATGAGGGTCAGTAATGCACCTACTCCCAACAAGGGTCAGTAAAAACACCTACTCTCAACAAGGGTCAGTAATGCACTTACTCTCAACAAGGGTCAGTAATGCACCTACTCTCAACAAGGGTTAGTAATGCACCTACTCCCAACAAGGGTCAGTAAAAACAACTACTCCAACAAGGGTCAGTAATGCACTTACTCTCAACAAGGGTCAGTAATGCACCTACTCTCAACAAGGTCAGTAATGCACCTACTCTCAATGAGGGTCAGTAAAAACAACTACTCTCAACAAGTGTCAGTAATGCACTTACTCTCAACAAGGGTCAGTAATGACACCTACTCTCAACGAGGGTCAGTAATGCACCTGCTCTCAACGAGGGTCAGTAAAAACACGTACTCTCAACAAGGGTCAGTAATGCACTTACTCTCAACAAGAGTCAGTAATGCACCTACTCTAAACAAGGTCATTAATGCACCTACCCTCAACAATTGTCATTAATGCACCTTCTCTCAACAAGGGTCAGTAATGAACCTACTCTGAACAAGGGTCATTAATGCACTTACTCTGAACAAGGTCATTAATGCACCTTCTCTCAACATGGTCATAAATGCACCTTCTCTCAATAAAGGCC